>NC_072799.1:21195000-21820000 GCF_028583425.1 Eublepharis macularius | reverse complement strand
TGGTGTCCTCCCCCTCCTTCTGCGAGGGGCAGGAAGGCCATTTTCAGCCTCTTCTGTCTAACTGCAGGCCCGCAGGGCGGTGGAGGCCAAAAATGGCCTTCTCGCCCCTCAAATGGCCGCTGCTGTGGGTGGGGGTGGTGGGGGCTGGGTTTGGGCAGTTTAAAGGGCCCTGCTGCTTGCAAGTGGCAGGTCCCTTTAAACTATCAGCTGGAAGGCGGTGGGGGGATCCACTTGCAAGCTGCAGGAAAAGTTTAAATGGCCATTTCCTCAGGGAAATGGCCATTTAAACTGTCCCTTTCCCAATACGACCCAAATGAACCCGAACCAGTAACCAGTTCATGGAAGTTCGTAGAAAGGAGCTTCCACGAACAGTGGTTTGCGAACCACGGACTGGCCTGGTTTGTGCGGTTTTTTCGGTCGTAATTGGATTCGTGCCCATCTCTGGTAGGGTATAGTTCTTTTTAGGAAAGTAAGTCTTTTTATTTCAGTAGACAAGCAGTATACTTAAGGTTATCAATTTTGGCTCAGAAAATTCCTGGAGATGAGGAGGTCTGAGAAGGGTGGAATTTGGGGAAGGAACTCAGTGAAGATGTGCTGTTACTCTAGGATTTCCATTATACCATACAGTAGAGTCTGCCCTCTAACACATTGACTGACAATGTGCAATCCACCAGTGAGAAAGGCAGACTATAAATAATGCAACCAATCAACCAAATAAACAAACAACACTACCATTTCCTACAGGGGAACTAATCTTTGTAGTCAGGAAATCAGCTGAAATTCTGGAAGAACAGGCGCCATCCTGAGGTTGCTTAACCCATTGTATATTTCCAGAGAGTCAGAATCACCTACTGATTTCTGAAAGTCATCTAGGGACACCTGTAGGGTTGTTCATCAGAGTGCATCAGATACTCCCTTCCTGTTCCTGGTTTCTCCTGATACCACAGCACTGGGTCCCTGGAACCAAGCATATTTCTTAGCACTTTTCCCTGTTAAGTATAGAACCCTAAGAGGGTTTCTCAGATTTGTCTATTATTCACCCCCCTAAGATGTATGTATTTTCATGATAAGCATATCATACCTCTCTAAATGAGCTCTTCCCACACCCTCTTTAGAAGCTACTGCAATCTTCCAGTCACATTAGATTGATACCACAGAAGACTACAATGGTCTCTCAAGTATTGTATGAGTAAGTGCCAGAGGAGTAAGCAACCTTGTGAAGAAAAGACAATTCTGGGTTGCGGTGAAAGCATGCTCTGCTGTAGTGATAACTGAGAACCCAGGAAGACCAATTGTAGCTATGAGGAATATTGCCTCCTGGCTCTTAAAATTGTGACTATCTGTGACTCAGTATTTGCCAAGTTATTACTTTCAGATGCATTGTGATATTTTGAAAAACATTAGGCCTGTCACACATACAAGAATCTTCTTTGCTGTGTATTCTATCTCATCTAGTAATAGAGCTGAAGTTCATAGTCTCTGGGCACAGAATATTAACTTCAGTGGTTCATAATACTCACCTACAATCTCCAGAAATCTTCTCTGACCTGGAGGGTTCACCTGAGTCTGAGAAGATTTCCTTCCCTCCTTTTCTTTTTTCCTTCCCTCCCCTATCTTGTTTACCTGCTGTTGCTCTGCTGTGATAAATACAGCAGACAGGATTAGTCTCTTCATTTCCCCTTTTCCTCAGGCATCTCGACCTACTTCATCAACAGCTAAGGCATTCTGTGCACGCTGGATCCTTAGTCCCATTTTTATGTCAAATGTCCTGAAAACTACATTTCCCAAGGTGCACCTTAGTTGCTGATGAAATACATGATGTGCCGAAGGATGAAGAACCTGTTTTCCAGTGGGCTGTCAATCACAACCCTAAACGCCATGATATCATGTTATGCCTTGACATTTGAATATGCCTTTTTACCCTTGAATTTCTCCTTTTTCACATAATTTCTTTTTTTAAAGGTGTTATATATTTTTGTGCTGGTTTACTTAACAAAAGTTTTGAAAGTGGGGAAAAATCCTAAACCCAATGCTCAGAGAAGGAAGGATAGCATTGCCTAGTTATCATGGCATGGAAATAAACAACACTTGCACAAAGCAAGGGAAAGAAAGGGAGGGAGAGAATATTAGGGCAAATTTCAAGTGTGCAGAATGCAATGATTTTTTGAATGAACACTCACTAATGATACTTATACACGGGTTGACATTTCTAACTCAAGTACAGATTCAACCACCCATCTATAGTGACTTCTGTGGCTTGGCTTGTTCTTTTATGGCATGCTGGCTGCTCTTATGAAGTAGATTTCAAATTGTAAGGTTGGGATGAGAGAGATACTAAATGTATTTTCAGATTTTTCTAGTCTTTTAATAATTAATCTTCCAAATTTCAGCTTTCTGGTGGATCAATCAGTGAGTGAGAACCAAGAAACTTCAGCTTTATGTTTATAATATAAACACACTTGCATCATATTAACATTTAGGTTTGTTTTTTGTTATGCAGTCTGTCTTTGTTCCAATGAAGAACATTTTATGTATGGAAATTGGTTTTGCTTCCAGATCATCTAGCTGCTATGGGGTGCAAAATTAATTGCATGTTGGGGTAATATATCCTCAGCTTGGAAATATATATAATACAGAAAAAGATTTTAAACAGTTGTGTTAAAGGTCATGAAATACAAGTGGTGCAGGTTGTGATATTTCTATACAGAACTCAAAGTTATACAAGATAAATGCAGTAAGCATTTATAACAGCAGTGACAGGTGAAAACACAATCTGCCTGGTATTGCTACACTGAATGAACAACACCATCTTACACTCAGTTACACCCTTCTAAATCCAATGGGTTTAGGAATAAAGATGGGCACGAAACAGAAAAAAAGAATTGTGTGGTTCGTGGTTCGTTGCATTTCATGAACCACGAACTTTCATGAACCTGCCCTGCTTTGCAAACCAGTTCATTTGGTTCGTGAAAACGTAACATTCAGGTCAGCAAACCATCATTTCCGGGTCAGCAGAAGGTCACTTTTGGGTCAGCAGAAGGCCACTTCTGGGTCAGCAGAAGGTCTGCAGGAAGTCCATCCCCTGTTGCCTAGGAAACAGATTGATTGGCGCCAGGCTGTCTGCAATGATGAACCAAAAAATGAACCAAATGAACCAGCCTATAGTTCGTGGTGGTTCATTAGAAATGGTTCGTCAGAAATGGTGGTTCGTCGGAAATGGTAGTTCATCAGAAATGGGCTCAGAAATGGGCTCTGACAAACCGCTGCTTCGTAAACCACGAACCGGCCTGGTTCGTCACGAACTTTGATTCGTATTTCAGTTCGTGCCTAATCTCTGTTTAGGAATACTGCAATCTGTAAGAAAAGTATCACCCATAACTGAAGCCTTGGTACATTCAGCAATTCTATATTGGGGTCTTCCTTGTCACAATAATAAAATAAACAAACAGATGAGGCAGCTAGCAGTGACTGATCTGTGTCATCAGTAGTAACAGAGTGATGACAGGTAGCTATCATGTGACACCAGCCAGGTGATGTACTTCTCTGTAAATGTCAAGGACACCTGGGCTGGCACAGTGAGTCAGCACTGTGTGGGGATAGGCTATTAAGTAATGTGCAGAGTCTTGTATTGTAAAGAGCTCCAGCTCTGCAGGTTGCTGGCGAAGCACTTTGTCAGCCAACGTAATATATCTGTAATGTATCCACCTGTACATTGCATAATACACCATTTGTACTGAAGCTTGGTGTGTCGTGTCTTCTCTTGAACCCTGCCACTGACGCCTGTGTAGCATAATTAGACCGCGACATTCCTTTGAACCATGACAGGAGCTGGACAACTGTTCTCCTACTGGTGCATTAATGGCAGCTGTTTTAATGTCTGATGTGTGCTCACATATTCTTTTGCATAAAGATTAGGGATGCTTGAACACCCACAGCTTTGACTTATGGTCTGAATGCCACTTGCAAGCATGAAGCCGATCTTTTGTTGGGCAGTTTGGCTACTTGTGAACAGTTGGAACCTGTTTGATAGATTACTATTCAGACAACACACTACACTGCAATTAGCATCATTTCATGCATTCACATTCTTCTATGTCCTCACAGGATTCCTAGCCTGTTGTTGGTGGGAGCCACGTCACAGCCAATTGCTTAAATAGAAAGTAAGCAAATGAGTCAGTCAGTCATTGTGTTCTTAATTCCTCCCCGCGCGCCCCCCCCCGTTTAATGGTTGCCTGTTTTATCCAAGTTATGCATGTTGCATGTTTTCACATAGCCTTGTGGGATTTGTAGTCTTCCCATTTCATTTAATTGCTTACCCCAGCCTTCTATAACCCTTGGGGATAATCTATTTCACTAGTAAATGTAAAAATGGCCTCAAAGCAGAAGGAAATGAAGCTCCACCCCACAACCACATCAAAACTTTCTGGCAGTTGTGCAACTCAGATGGTGGTGAAGAGATCCAAGGCTCACTCACCCATGATCGTGATGAAAATTTATTTTTATTTTGTTTTACTTCATTTATAGTTCACCTTTCTCACTAAGATGCAAAGCAGATTACAAGCTATGGAAAACTATTCAGTGAGAAAGCATAAACTATCCAATAAGCAATGCAATAGGATTATGATTACAGAATTGGCAAACCATGGACCATTGTGTTTTCATTTACTCATTTTGATTGGTACTGATTTTTTGATGCTGTTAACATTTGTCTGTGTTTTGTGGTGGTAGAAGGGTGGAACAAAAATGTTTTAATCAAATAAGCATACAATAGATGAGTCATGCAATACACAACTAAAATAATTAAAAATGCATTTCTCTTCTCTTCCATGTGGGAAAGGTCAGTGCAGCCTGAATTGATAAAACAAACACCAACCACTCTAAGATATCACTCTTTCCCTCTGCTGTAAGGCAAAGTCTTGAATGCAGTGAAACTGCAAAATTGTGGTCAGAAGGCTTGCCTGATGAACATACTCAGTGCAAAGGTCTCGGTATCTGTCTTATGTAGGCACCTGAAGGATACTGATAACAGTGGATGACATATACCACGCTGGAAGGTAAATGAGGCTCTGAGGGTGTGATGGATCATATGTGCTGTATTTAGTATTTCCTGAGTGGAAATGGGACCAGAACTGGCATCTTAGTTTTCTTACAGGGCCTGGTCATGTGGGGGAGACCTCTTTTTCTCATTTGGCAACTCACAAGACTGCAAAATGTGATACATGCATGGCTTTTTTTCAGCAGGAACATGGTGGAACGGAGTCCCAGCATCGTTTGAAAATGGTCACATGACTGGTGGCCCCGCCCCCTGATCTCCAGACAGAGGGGAGTTTAGATTGCCCTCCACACCGCTGGTACGGAGGGCAATCGAAATTTCCCTCTGTCTGGAGATCAGGGAGTGGGGCCACCGGCCATGTGACCATTTTTACCAAGGGCCATTTGAACTTTTAAAAACTCCCCCCTTGTTCCAACTGACCCAAAGTGACGTCATTGTGCAGTCCTGAGTTCCACCACCTCTTTTCCCAGAAAAAAAGCCCTGGATACATGACATTGCTATGCTACATGACATCACTATCTCTGCAAGCAGTGACATCACAAACAATAGCTCCATGTGTTTACTGAATGTAATTTCCTGGGCATCTTAAGGGGTGACTGTGTGGAGGAAGTGAATGAATGAACTCTCCCTCCCAGTGTTCAGTGATGTTCAGAAAGCAGCATCACTGATTGTAGGGAGAGGGTGCCCATGCAGCCACTTCCTCTGCATGGTCTCACCCTTCAGATTGCCAGGTAGAGGCAGGGGCCAAAGCCAGTGCAATCATGCCCTCGCTTCCTTCCCCATGCGCTCATCAAATGTGTGTGGCTGTCACTTGTACCAGGTTTCTGTCTCTGCTTTTTCAGTTGTATCCAGGAAATGAGCTGTGAAATGCAAAGGGGAAAAAATACAGCCATGTCATTGGGCATGCCTAAGCTTTGGTTGTGCTCGAAGTAGCTCTTTGGATCATAGCCCAGAACAACATAGAGAGATTCCTTAAATTTTGAGAGAGTAGCTGACCTATTTTATCCTCTTTATCCTAAGAAGACGTTTTCTTTCTGCTACCTCCCCTGGACTTTTCCTCCCTCTCCCGGACTTGCCACCATTTTTAAATATGCTAGAGCAAAGTTCACACTGATCTAGTCCTAACCACAAATCCTATAAGGTATTTGGGGCTTCTGTCTGACCCATCTTTCTTGCCATGGCCATAGCATGCTCCCATGTTCAGGCCAACATGCTTTCCTTGTAGAAGGGGACAGGATGGCCGCCTTCACTGCCTCGTATTGCCAGTGCAGCCCTCCTCTTTTTCTGTCCTTGCACGATCTCACTGCCGAATCCAAGCAAAACAGCTGTGGCCACATATTTGACAAGAGAGCTGGCTATAGATCCACATGCCAGGCATTCAGACAGATTCCACACACATGCCCCACGAGCACTCTTGGACTCGAACACTGCTGGCCCCTGACTGGATTATTGGCAGGGTCTTCAGCTAATTTGATTGCTGACATTTTGGCTGCTAAGCTTTTATGGCAAGCTAGGCAACTCTCCCTGAGGCCATCCCAAAGTGTCTAATTGTAGCTTAGCTTAGCATAAGATCTTCTAGAGATGTTCCCATATATGTATTTATTACATTTTTTTATGCTTCCTGTTCCCCAAGGAACTCAGGCCAGCATATGCAGTTCTTCCCTGCTCTCTTTTAGCTTCACAAAAAGCCTGTGGAAAAAAATGACTGCCCCAAGGTGCAGTCCTCAGATGAGAAGGGGAGGGGATTGTTATAGTATCTTTCTCTTTCCGGAGAGGAGGTTTTCCTTTGGCTGTCTCTCTCTTAGCCTCTTCTTCCTGGCTCTGGAAGAAAATTTTCTAAAAATGCCATTGGGCCAACAGTATGAGCTTGCTTCTGGGGTAAATCCAGAAGTGACTTCAGTCCTCTCTAAGGATCACCGGAATTCCACTTTTACCCAGAAGTGACATCACGCCAAGAACACCTCCCCCATTTCCCACTCCCCTATGGACTCCTACTGGTTGCCCTACCATGCCTCGCAACCCTAATAAGAGGATATAGGATTCCCCTAGGACTGTGGTACAGTTGTGAGGAGAGGGTGAGATCTGAGACCAGCTGGTGGATTCAGGCCCTGGGCCACTTCTTAAGAGTTGCTGCCCTGAGAAGTCAGCTAAGAGTAGGGTTGCTAGGTCCCTCTATCCTCCCGGTGGGAGGATTGGGACCTGGCATTTACCTTTCCCCTGCTCCATGGTGTCTTGTGGGGCAGGGTGGCCAGCTACCAGATGACAACAATCTAGGGGGGGCAGACACTCCCCCCTTGGCAACACTCCCCCCTTGGTAGGAGGCTGGTTTTTTGGCCCGCTTACTTCAACCTCCACATGCCTGGAGGAACATCTCTCTCTTGTAGACCTGGTGGAAAGATAATAGATCCAGCTAGGCCCGGGTTTCCACAAACAGAGAGTTCCACCAGGTTGAGGCCAGGACCGAGAAAGTCCTGGCCATGGTTGAGGCAAGGCCGAACCTCCTTAGGGCCAGCAACAGAGCAGCCTCTGGGGAACATGGCTTTTGTTCATGCACATCCCATTTTGCTGGTCAAAGGGGACCTAGGGATGCCACTTACCCACTTACAGTGGGAGGGCTCCTACCAATCCTTCCTTTTCTCCCACTGCTGCTTGAACGAGCAGCAGGAAAAACTGATGAGAGAAAACTGGCATTGTAGTAAAAAAACAAAACATGACATCACTATGTCAAGGTGACACTCTAGGAATCCAAGAAATCTTTATGGCAAACCACAGAGTTTTGTTGGATTTCTAGAGTGTCACCCCAATGCAGTGACATCATTTCTGCTTATTCAGCTGGAACTGATGTCACAAATTGTTCAATGCTATTTCCACCTCCTCACCCTTATAGCCCAGTAAGTCTCCTGCTGGTGACCAAGAGCTGGCAACCCTAAAGGGACCCCTTCCTCCCATTAATTAACATTTAGCATCCAACCCATTGATTTCAATGAACTTAAATAGGTAGACATAATAATAGCCCAATGTTGAATGATGTGTGGATGCAACCTAACAATATCATCCTATGTAGAGTTAATCCAGCCTAAGCTCAGTGATTTCAACAGGCTTAGACTAAAGTAACTTTGCACAGGATTGCATGATAAAAGATTCATCCTGCTCTGACAAACGGAGTTAACATGAAAGGCATTAATTATTCCTAAAATGAAGGAAATACCTATCATTACTATTTCACTGCAAGACAATATTAATTGGCTTAAGGCACAGACATTATTCTGACTATAACATCATTGTTAATAGCATGCCATAAATTGATGTCACTTGGTAAGGAAACAACAAGCAAAAGAACTTCTTGCATATCACAGCTAAGGGCCAGTTTATGTCAGCAAACAGCAAATGATGTATTATCATGCTGAGATTAGAACACATTAACATGATCACTATAAATTGCTGTTAGAGAAAGCCAAGTTGCTACAACAAAAGCCAAAGTCCAGGTATAAGAACTTAAGGAAAGCCCTGCTGAATCAGACCAAATCCCCCAGAAAATCCCTCACGGTGCCAGAAGCCAAGAGGTTCCCCTTGTACTGATTCCTTGGTAACCACTGTTTAGAAGAATATTACCTCTGAACGCAAAGTCATCATGCCTAATAGAGAAACATATCTTTGATGAAATGGTCTGGTCCTCTTTTAAACCATCCAAGTTACATCTTATGTCCGTGAATTCTATTTTTTATGCATTGTGAAGAAGAGTCACCTAAAGAATCACCTGCTCTCATATAAGCAACAAATAAGATGATCATCAGAGGCCCTGCTCCACGTTTTCCCACAAAGGTAGTACTTTTTATTAATTTGGCCCTTTGTTTGTAGAATGCTGTCCCTGTGACCAGTGCTTTGTATGTAAACACAAAAGCGCCAGTACTCATATATAAGGTTGCACTGATTCCCCCAATTCCTTCAGAGAAACCTCGAAAATGTGCTGGTACTCACTACCATTGAGTACAGTCACAAAAAAAGCCTTGCCTATAACTATTTGCCTGGTGTCAAATCTGATGTCCTTTCAGCACCATCTTGAAAGTTTTTGTCTACTGAGGCCTTTAGCAGACTTTAAGCTGCTTGTAATTGTGCACTTACTGCTGCCTTTTATGGTCTTATGTTGTTTTTATTATTGTACTATTGATTTTAATATTTTTTGTCTCTGTTCCAGTTTTAATTTTTTTTTTACTACTGTTATATTTTAAATTATTGTTTTAACTGTTCACCACCTTGGAAATTACTGAAGGGCAGTGTTCCGAAATATTAAAAACTGTGCAGCATCTAATATCCATCACCTTCACTGGGAGCTCATTCAGCAGAATCCCTGCAGCATCCAGCTATTGAGTTTGGCCAATTAGTAAATTCTGTATCAAATCAAAACCTTCTTTGCTGTCTAGCAAAATTAACTGGTTGACTGGCCATAAGATCCAAAATGACCATGGACAGCAAAGATCATGATGGACGTTCATAATACCTGGGAACAGTCTCCAGTGTCATACATAAAAAAAATCTATTCTGTTGGAATACACAAAGTTAGCATTCTTTGGAGCGATGCGAAGTTAAATCCACTGGTGTTTGTATGATGCTAAAATTACAAAGCTCATTGGTGTGTCTAAAACATCTGTTGGATATCATGGGTTTTTTTCAATAAAGAAAGGATGGCAACCTTCTGAAAAGAAGCCAACTGATGAATTAGTGGGCCAAGCATAACATGTAGTCTCAGAAGAATCAAATTTGGCTGTGGATTGTCTGCACAGGTGCAGGGATTCTAATGAAAGATGCATTGTAGTCATGTTTGGAGAAGATGGAAATGAGGTATTTGTAACATCATGAGAAAAATGTTCTACAACCTTTCCAAAGTGGTATATATCATACCAAAATATCTCTAAGCAGATTTCAGAAGGGCAAAAAACATCCTATTTTACAACACTCAGTATGCATTTTAGTGTCAATTTGTTACATCCTTTTCTCAAGGACAAAAAGAGGTAAAGAATTGTTTCTACAGTTTGCCAGAACTTGACTTGGATTCAATTTTGATAACATATTGGACTTGAATATGTTCTGCTATGAACATGTAACTAATTGAGTTGCAACCTGTCTAAATTCCATGCACAGAAGCCCAATTTCTCCCCTCCCAAAGCATCTCCAATTGCTACCTGAAACACTGCTTTGAAATGAGGAACTCCCAGAAGCAACATGAAGGGGAACTGAAGGACTGTCGCAGGAGGGGAAAAATTGTCCCCTCTTGCATGCATGGATATTTTTGATGGGATTGAATCCATTGCCTTCTGTCTTACTTAAATGTAAAGGACTCTGTGATGAACTGAACTTTTTAAAAAGCCTGGAAGTGCTGTACAAACAGCTGAAGGACTATTAAGGGTAATCCCTCACAGATACAGAGAGCTTTGAGTGACAGGCTACTCCAAATAATTTGATTGAGTAATATGAGCTGGAAAGAGGAGGGTCTGTTTTCAGCCAAAGCTGAGAGGAATTGAGTGTGAAGAGTAGGGGTCTGGAGTCCAAACTGAAAGCAGTTTAACACTGACAGGAGAACTGGGGAAAAGTTGGCAAGGAAGTTTGGGAAGTAGGTGCAGACTCTCATTCGGGCCAAAGAAAGGGAATAGACCTAAGGAGCGGAGACTCCCCACCCCCTATTAGAACATCCACCTCCAAAAAAGAAGTCTCCTTTTTATTTAATTTTTTTCAGTGACAGTTGGAAATGGATTAAGGAACTGTTTGTGCTGCTTATGTTTGTTTTTAAATATTTATATTGTATTTATTATGTTTTAAATTGTGCTTGTAATTTTTATGTCTATAAATGTGATCCGCCCTGAGCCTGCTGGTGCGGGGAGGACGGAATACAAATGTAAACAAACCAACCAACAAATAAATAAAATACCCAGTTAAATAGGGAGGTAGCTCTGGAGAGTGAAGAGATATCTGATCGGGTGTGGTTGGAAACTGCTTTTGGAGACCTTAAGATTCAGAGCGGGACCACAAGTGACACCTGACACAGGTTGGACACTAGTCAGCTTCCCTCAAGTTTTGATGGGAAATGTAGGCATCCTGGTCTTGCAGCTTGACTCTCCGACTGCTGTCCAATGGACTTTTCAACTGTCACTTGTCCAACATTCCGCCAAGTTGCCTACATTTCCCATCAAAACTTGAGGGAAGCTGGCAAGTGTCCAACCTGTGTCAGGCGTCACTTGTGGTCCCGCTCTGTCAGTTAACAAAAAAACTGAAGGAAAGCACTGGTGTTGGAAGAGGTATTGGGGTATTAGAAAGTGGGTACCAGCATTCTTAAATCTAAGAAAGAGAATCTTAAAAGAAAGTGTATTAGAGTGTTTGGGGAAAATACAGGCACAAAAGCCTGTGAAGAGCATAAGAAGTATTGTCTGTGCATGTTCTAATTTTACTTCATATGTGTCTGTGTGTGTTGAATTCCCTCAGAAATTTTCAACCCCTTATTTCACCTGACCTTTCTCCTCTAAAATAAATAAAATAGTTACTTTTGAATTTTCTGTTCTTTAAGGACAAAAGAGAGGGAAAGAGGAGGAAGGAACGTCATAGGTGCATTTTCAGTTTGCTTTCAATAACATTTCATTTTTTTACTGTAGTGTCCTTGTAGAATGTTTTAGAACTTCTGAGGTAGATAGAAAGATATGTAATATTGGTGTAGATAACTTTCAAACAATAGCTAAGGTAAGGAGCCACACAGAAGTGGAGTGAGGTTAGAAATAACGCAAAACAGAGAAGAAAAGGGGAAATACAGGAGAGCAAATCTGGAGATTAAAAATAAGGTATATGAGAAAGAAAGAGAGAAAGGAGAATGACAGCAGAAAATAAAAGGGAGGGTTTACATTTATGACAAAAACACACTTTTAAAGCTTGTCTTTTCGATATGAATAGCATCATTGCAGCAAGAGAAGGGGGGTATTGATTCTTTTCCAAGTTTTCTTGTTTGATGAACAAAAAAAAGCTGTTCAGTTTTTTTGTAGATGTAGAACATGTTCAAAAGCATTGCGACAAATCCCATGGTCTCATATTTTATCCAAAATGGCCATCTATGTTTTACCTACAGGTATTGACTAGAGATGGGCATGGAACAACAACAACAACAAAAACCGAAACAGGAGGTTCGTGCTTTTTGGGTTCCACAAACCACGGAACTGGACCAGTTATGAACCAGTTCGTGGTTCATGGTTCGTGGGGTTTAAATGCCCCTTTCCAGCCTTAAAAGCGGCAGGGAAAGGGGCATTTAAGTTTAAAGGGCCCTTTCCTGCCTTGCAAGTGGCAGGTCCCTTTAAACTATCAGCTGGCAGGTGGGGGATCCCCCCCTCACTGCCTGCCAGCTGATAGTTTAAAGGGACCTGCCAGTGGCTCCACACTTACCTTCCCTTGTGGCATGGCATTCTTCCTCTCCTCCCAGGAGGGGTGGGAAGTAGATAAGCTGGTTATAGCTAAACCAGTATTTTTATGCAAAGAATATGCTAGTAGGAGAAAAGCAAGATTCGAGTTCAGTAGCTTCTTAAAGACCAACAAGATTTTCCAGGGTATAAGTTTTTGAGAGTCAAGTTCACTTCATTGGATACAAATAGGAATGGAGATCCCTGAGCCCTTATATTCCAAACAGAAAGTGGGAGGGATGTTGCAAAGGAGTCAGGATGCAAAGATATAATATGAGAGAATGGTAGTAGGAGAGAATACCAAGATCTTGCATTGTAACTAGGCATGGGCACGAACAGCATTACGAACAGAAAAAAACCACAAACAGCCTGTTCATCTGTTTGCAAACAAGCCATTTGTGAGGCTCCATTCTAAATGAACAAGTGGTTGTTGCAAGCATCCTTCGTTGCCTTCGTCAGCCGTTCGTCAAGCCAGACAGTCTGGGGCCTTTCAATCAATTCCCCTGGCAACGGCAGGGACTGAACTCTGTCTGAACTTGTTCTGGCTTTCCTTCTGGCTTTAACCCTTCAAAGTACTTCCAGGAGAGAGTCCCGTTTTTGCCTCTGTGGAGAGAAAATGACAACAAAGAGAAGGACCCATGGATCATGCCTTTCCCAGGGTGCAATCTCTTTGAGACTTGGGGGGGGGGGTCTTCGGAGGACAGTGAGGACTATGTCCCCTGCAAATTTGGTGGGTATTGGACATTGGAAAGGTCAGTTTGTAACCCCTCAAAGTAGCTGCCTTCCAACAGGCAGTCTTGTTTTTGCCACTGTGAGGGGAAAATGACAGCAAAGGGGGGGGACACATGGATCATGCCTTTCCTGGGGTTCAATCTCTCTGAAACTTGGGGGGGGGGTCTTTGGAGGACAGTGAGGACTATGTCCACTGAAAATTTGGTGGGTATTGGACATTGGGGAGGTCAGTTTGTGAGGTGTTTAAAGGGCTCTTCCCCTTGCAGGTTGCAGGAAAGGGCCCTTTAAACTATCAGCTGGCAGGCAACAGGG
This sequence comes from Eublepharis macularius, assembly GCF_028583425.1. Taxonomy (NCBI): domain Eukaryota; kingdom Metazoa; phylum Chordata; class Lepidosauria; order Squamata; family Eublepharidae; genus Eublepharis; species Eublepharis macularius. The sequence goes on along the minus strand of NC_072799.1, from coordinate 21,806,473 downwards.
GGGAATTCCCCTTGCCACCTGCCAGCTGATAGTTTAAAGGGATCTTTAAGGGGCCACGAACAACGAACATGTTTGTGAACAGGGTCATTTTCGTTACTGTTCGTTGTTTGTGGATGGCAATGAACAATGGACAGCTTGTTTGTCCCCCCCCCATTTGTGCCCATGTCTAATTGTAACAGAGTTCAGAGATGCACTCTGTTTTTTAAACCTGTGAGCCATCATCTGAAGATATGCTGGAACATTCCTAACTGCAAGTCAATGGGGCAAAATGACTAGAAAAACCAATTTAGGATGACTGCTCTATACAAACAATGGTTGTGTGATAAAGTGTGACCTAAAGGACCAGGCCTTGTAAATGAATAGTAGGATTAAAAGTAGATTTCTGTGGAGCAATTAATATTCACTAGCAGGATCTGTCTATTATAGGGGCCAGTTTCCTAAATGGACAGCATAATGTGTTTCATCTTCCAGTCTTGGAAGCTTGCGATGACTTCCATGTCACGAAATGTACAGCAGTGGAGTTTTGATGACTGCAAAGAAAGCACTGAAGATGGTTCTGTGATGTAAGATCTTTTGAAGGCAGCCCTAGGCCAGGTGAACTAGATACACCAAGAAAGTGTCATTGCCTTTGAATCTAATGCAGGAATGTATCAGTATACTCTGTAGATCCACACTCCCTGTGTTTTCTCTAAAGATTTTCAGGATTGGAAGATAACTAGCTATTGAAAAGATTCAAAGAGCAATCCTAAATGGGTCTACTCAGAATCTTACTTAAGTCTATTATCTGGGACTTACTCCCAGGCAGGGCTTTTTTTCTGGGAAAAGAGGTGGTGGAACTCAGTGGGTTACCCTCAGAGAAAATGGTCACATGGCTGGTGGCCCTGACCCCTGAGCTCCAGACAGAGGGGAGTTTAGATTGTCCTCCGTGCTGCTCAGTGGCGCGGAGGGCAATCTAAACTCCCCTCTGTCTGGAGCTCAGGGGGCGGGGCCACCAGCCATGTGACCATTTTCAAGAGGTTCCAGAACTCCGTTCCCCTGCGTTCCCCCTGAAAAAAAGCCCTGCTCCCAGGAAAGTGTTGTTAGGATTTATCTGTCAGTTTTTGAGAAGTCTGTTGCAGAATCTGGATCATAGGGGTGCTCTCGTTGCATTTGACAAAGAGAACTGTGGTTCTTGAAAGCTTATGCCTCAATAAAGTTGGTTAGTCTTAAAAGAGCTACTGGACTTTTTACTATTTTGGATCACAGGGGAAATGTTTAGGCTGAGCCACCCCCCAAATGAATTACTATCTGCACTCTCATCAAATGTTTGGAATATCTGTGATAGTTATGAATGTTATTTGTTCCTTGAATGTATATAGTGCAAGTCTTGTTCACAAGTTATACTGAATGCACGTAAAACCTGTGCACAGCGCACACTTCTTTTTTCTTTATATGTGTGTTGAATAATTCTTATGTTACATTCAATACGCTTATGGTTGGACATTAACCAGGTACTAGTCCCTGGTTTCATTTGTAAGGTGTGATAAATAGTTATATAGGCCCCAGAAACATAATTAAAGGATTCCATGTTTGGGCCATTAGCAGAGTCTGGCATAGGAAGCATGATTATAGGTGGTTGTGAGCTCATTCTGCTGGCAGGTGTGTGTACAGGAGAGAAAATAATAAATCATACACTTACTTTATATTTAGAAAAGAAATAAGAGTTCTTTATTGTGGGAACTCCATACTCTGATAGGAAAGGAGGAGAGGCAGATCCTAACTAACTATCTAGTCTAAGGATGGGCATGAATGCCAGGACAAGGCCAAGATGGAGGGTGGAGATGGAGAGAGGTGTTGCCTGGAACAATGCCAGGAAAAGAAGTGAGAGGGAAGAAGTCAGTAGGAGGAAATCCTGAGAATAGCAATCTACATATCAAAGGACAATCAGAGCAGTAAACAGTAAAACAGAGTGACCTCTCTATCTTTCTAATTCTTTGGTTTGTCCCCCTCTGAAACCTGAGGAAAGGGAAGCATTGAATCCTCCTCTTCCAACAAGGTGAACACATGCTGGCTTTGTCTTAGAAACAGATGTACGATTTACGTGTATTTACAGTGACATGTGAACAGGGCTTAATGTAGCGTTGTTAATGGGCATGCCTATTTAATACTAACAATTACACCTCATCTTTACACATATCATGGTAGTTAATATATTATCACCAGTAGTTGTATTATTATTACTAGTAGCTGTATCAATTATTACAGAATTTTCTTTTCTTGTTGGGGGAATTTTTCTTTAGCTTGTCTTTCAAGAAAAAAATAGAGCTTAATGCGGTGGTGGTGGTGGGGGGGGGGAAGGAATTCTATGTTTAGTCTCCTAATGTATTTTCCTCCAAAATGCTTATAGGTGCTGCTAGATTTAGAAATGTTAGAAAAAAGAGAGATTAAATACTAAAATACATGTATAACAGTATTGCTTCTCAGAATCTGAGGGCCAAGCTAGAAGTGATGGTTTGCCTGGGTTTATACCAGTGTCTGCTGAGTGCTGACCCCGTTTTAAATTGATTTGTAGTTTTTTTTTTAACATAGGGCCGCAGGGCCCCCCTCCAAAACAGACAAAGAGCCAAAACACACGTTAAGAAAAACCTAGGTTCAGCACGTGTTCTCTTACCTCAAGGTTTGCTGGGATCTGTAGGCGTCCTGGAAGCTTAAAGTTTAGCATTTACAGAGCAGCAAAAAGGGAAAGGGAAATACAGGCGCCTGTATTTTAAGCTTTAAGCTTCCAGGACGCCTTTAAGCTTCCAGGACGCTTACAGATCCTTTAAGCTTCCAGGACTTTAAGCTTCCAGGACCCCTACAGATCTTTAAGCTTCCAGGACGCCTACTTTAAGCTTCCAGGACTCCTACAGATCCCGGCAAACCTTGAGGTAAGAGAACACGTGCTGAACCTAGGTATTTCTTAACGTGTGTTTTGGCTCACAGAGTGGGGCAGATTTAGGGATGCAGGATTGCTGGCCCTCCAGCTCACCCACAGGCGTGGCCTCCCTGCCTCACCCTGGTGTGTGTTAACCATTGGTTAGATCCCAAGAGACAAGTAAATAATTTAAAACTACACTAACATCTTCCAAAATAAATACAAAATTAGTATGTCATCATGACTTCCTCTGAAAAGGACCGAATAACTGGATATGTCCAAAGCATATGCTTAAGAGAAGCACGCCCCCCCGCCTCCACTACAGTCTACACTGAAAGCAGCAGCCTGACAGAGTTTCCGAAGCACTTGCTACTAGGAAGCAGGAAGGATCAAATAGTACCAATGTAGGTTATTGTGGCTGATTTTGCACACGTTGAATAATGCACTTTCAATGCACATTATCAATCGTTTGAGGTGGATTTTTTGTTCCGCACACAAAAAAATCTGTTCCAAATGATCTATAAAGAGGATTGGAAGTGCATTATTGGAAGTGCATTATCCACATGTGCGGAATCACTCTGTATATTTGCCCCTGTATCCCAAATAGGACTTGAGACAATAAAGACACCAGACAGCTGCGTGTGGGTTCAACTAGTTTTGTTTATTTATTCAAATTTATTTAAATGGCTAATGTACATCAATGCTTATTTAACTAGCTGCCCCTTTTGAGGACTTGCTGCACTAGGCAACTGCTCCAGATGTCCACCTGGCAAGTCCACCCTGGTTCCAAACTCAGCATGTGGTGGATGCTTACCTTGTTTTTCCCAGCCTGCACAGCCCTTCAGTGCTAAGGGTCACCCACTTTCATCTACCTCTCCTGGTGGGCCGCCAGGCACCTACAGGGTTTAAGAGAATGCTGCTCAGCACCCAGCGTGTTCCATCACAGAACCACCTAGCTGCCCAACACATGATAACCTGTTCAGAATATACCCTCATCACCACTGCGATGCCTCTGGGTGTTTTCCAGTTACCCTACTTATCCAGAGCATCCTGCCCTATTCCTGCCCCAACTAATTGTGGCCTGACCAGTGTTTAAACCAGGCCTATTTAAGCGATTCCCAACCTGGCAGCAGCACAGAGCAGGCAAAAAAAAAGGGCTATATCACAACCAATCAGACAAGGCTAAATTCCTGCTCGAGCCTCCAAGGTGGCCAGCTAAATCCCATGTTGCAACAAAGAGCAGAACCACAAGTGACAAAAGGCACAGATTGGACACTTGTCTGCTTCCCTCAAGTTTTGATGGGAAATGTAGGCATCCTGGTCTCGCAGCTTGGCTCTCTGACTGCTGTCCAGTGGACTTTTCAACTGTCACTTGTCCAACATTCCGCCAAGTTGCCTACATTTCCCATCAAAACTTGAGGGAAGCTGGCAAGTGTCCAATCTGTGCCTTTTGTCACTTGTGGTTCTGCTCTAAGAAGGGAAAGTGGGTCAGTTGCCATGTCAAAATGCCTGCCAGTGGGAGGGTGCCGGAAAGCAAAAAGGCCTTTCTGCTGCTGTCCCCTGATTGGGCAGGACATGCTTTGCCCCACTAGTATTGTCAAGTGCCATCTTTCTTTGATATGGGCTGAGCCAAAATGAATCCACGGTATGAATGCCATGAATCTCTTTTTTGCCAACAGTTTAGGATCTCCGTGTTTGTGGTTGGTCTTATAGATTTGTCTGTATTTGTGTGTCTTTTATATGTAATGTCTGTGACACTGAAATGCACAATGTACATCATTTGTATGCATAATATATAACACTGATTTATTGATATAGAGACAACAATGCAAAATGTATCCATCAAAAAGGAAAAATTGGTGTGAAAATAAAGGATCACTGATTCAAATTATACAGGAAAGGAATTTAATCCCACATGGGGATTTGGGGACTGAAACACCATGAGAAATTCAGAACTATTCCCTAATTGTCACTGCTAAGGATTGAACTGAGGACCTTTTGCATACAAAACATGTGGTGTATTGCTACATAAGGAGGGCCAAAAGAGCAAATGGGATAGTGTACCGTACATCAGTGGGACAGAAATAAAAACACAAGGTAGAAATAGAACTTGTAGCATCTCTGCACTAATCACGGCAAGCAACAGGAACTGTTCCCCAAGTGGCTCAGAAAGAGCTGTTCAGGGGTTTTTCTAGGGAGAGTGGCAAAGAAATCTAGGCAGAATGGCAAGCAAGAATAATCCAGCCCATGGCAGCCATCGTCCGAAACTCAGCCAGCTCTCAGCTAGGAAAACATGCCTTATCCACAGGTTATAGCATAAACACAGATGCAGCAAAATGAGTCACTAGAGGAAAACAAAAATTCAAATTGGACAGAAATGAAGCTTTGTGCCCATGCATGACAAGGAATCCATTCAGCAAAACTAATTTTATGCCAGTGCCAGAATGGCTGCCATGCATGTCAAAAAAGTAAATGAGGCATTTGTGGAAGGGCCTGAGCTCAGTGCTAGAACCCATGCTTTGTGTATAACCCCCCTGACCCAACCAATCTATTTAGAAAGCTCTCAGGTAACGGCTGGGTATAGGTTTGCCAACTGACTAGAAAAACAGGCCACTCCAGCATGCATTGACTTGCATTACTCAAAATCCACCAGTCACAGATTCAGTCAACTCTTCCATAAAACCCCATCAATTATTATTAATACTTACATTATTATCTAATATTTTGTGGTCTTTGGATTCTTATAGATGGGACTAGTAATAAAGCCCGTTGTGGGGAAAAATACAAAGGGCTCTAGAAGGAGAGGGAGGGCAGACAGACATTGCCTCATCCGCTATGACTGATCCTGGCCCAGAGAAGGAAGGGAGTGGGCATTGCCACCTGGTCTATGCCTGATCCCAGCCGGGTGAAGGGGGGTGGGCATTGCCACCTGCTCCACTCCTGATCCTGGCCGGGTGAAGAGGAGTTGGACATTGGCTCCTGCTCTGTGCTTGATCCCATCCAGGTGAAGGAGGGGGATGGGCATTGCTGCCTGCTCCATGCCTGATCCCAGCCAGGTGAAGGCGGGGAGTGGGCATTGCCTTCTGCTCTGCCTCTGATTCCGCCCAAGAGGACGAGGACAGGCACTGCTGCCTGCTCCATGTTTGATCCTGCCTGGGTGAAAGGGGGTGCATTGCCACCTGCTCCACACCTGATTCCAGCGGATTGAGGGTGAGCAGGCATTAAGTCCTGCTCAGCTCCTGATCCTGGCTGAGCGAAGGGGGGAGGGGACATTGCTTCCTGCTCTGTGCCTGATCCCAGCCAGGTGAAAGCAGGAGGTGGGCATTGCCACCTGCCTGGCCCCTGTTCCCAGGTGGGTGAAGGGGGGGCTTGCCACCTACTCCGCTCCTCATACTGGCTGGGTAAAGTTGTGTACCCTTATCTCATATTCCTCTTAAATGTAAGCAGAGCTTTTCACTGTCACATATTACGTCATTGACAGGAAGCATTCCTTGGCAAATCAGTTTGGGATATTAAAATTAGTTTATACCTTCTCACCAAGGAAGTATTTTTTCTTGAATAGCACCTGGACTCATAGAGTTGCCAAGTCTAAGAATCAGAATCTCTTCTACCAATAAGTCTAATGATGATGAATAATCTAATTGCTGATGTATGGAGGTGACATGAAGGATCAAAACATATAGAAGCATATAAGGAGTCCACAAGCAGAGAAGAGGAACAAAGGAAGGATCTCTAGACCAAAGGAGAAGAGATTACTCAGAATGACAACGAATGTGCAGAATCCTATTGTTAGGGAATTTTTAATAAAGACCCCTAGCATTTTAGTTTTCTGGGCAAGAAACTTTGCATGGCATGTTGAAGTTAATGGAAAACACCTAAACAGCACATTCCCTGTCTCTTGTTGTGATTGTTGCTATGCTGCGGGTTGGTATGACACTATGCAACTTTGTAAATACATGGCAATTTTTATCTAGAAAAAGGGTTCCACATTCAACCTTGGACACTTCATAGTGCAGATTGTTTATGTTCTGGCCTTATCACAAGGAGCCAGAAAGGATTCTTATTTGTATTAAGTATTTTGATTTATCTTGCCACTCAAAGTAATGGTGCCGATTCGGTTTCGTTTTCTCAGCCATGCCGGACGCTCCTCTCGGCTGGTCCGGGAGGAAACGACCGGGCACCCTGACCGGGCGGCTGATCTGCAAGGATTAGCCCCCAGGACTCCCAGGGAGGGAGCCAGGGTCCGGGACGCGGCGGGAAGAACTCCCCGAAACCAATGCGGGGAGGGAATTGCCCGTTTGTCCCTATGGAGGCCGGCAGATGTGCGCGGCGCCTCGAGTGCCGCCGGGCAACGAGAAACGGCAAGTAAAAGAAACAGGCGGAAGCCTGTAAACAAGCGAATCCCTTCTGTTTTACAAGCGTTTGTGAAGGAGAGGTTGATCTGAAGAAGACTCGTTCTTCCCCTTCGTGGAGTTCCAGAATTTTGTTGGCGCCCCCCCCCCCCAAAATGGCAGCAAAGAAGCAAAGTCCCGCTCTCGGTAAGTCAATCTCGGCCACCTTGCAGAAAGGGGAGTCGCTCGAAGAATTGGTGCGCAGGGCGGTGGTGGAAGCCATAAAACCCTTTGTTAACAAGCTGAACGAAACTGATCAAAGGGTGGGCTTAATTGAAAGCGAGGTGAAAACCATTAAGGCAGCAGCGGGGGGGGCAGAAAAGTCTGCTCTGGAAAGTGCGTCACTTGTGAAGGCTACAAAAAAGGAGCTGAAGTTGGTAGAGAACCAACTGATCGGGCTACAAGTGGAACGAACGCAGACAATTTTGCGTCTCCAAAACGTAAAAGAGGAGGAAAATGAGGATCTGTGGGATTTGGTCTCGGAATTACTGGCGACACCCGCGAGGACGACTAAAGAAGAGGTTAAAAGCGCCATTTTGGAGGTCCGTCGGGCTTCTTCAAAATATGCAACAAAGCGACAGTTGCCTCGTGAGATCATTATTGACTTTTCAACTAAAAAGATTCGGGACACCATCCTATATAACTCATACAATGCGGATTTGGACTTTATGGGTTTGAAAGTCAAGATTTTGAAGGACGTTCCATTTCTAGTCCGGAAACGGCGTTTTAAATATAAAAAGTTTGCAGCTCTTCTGAGGGACCATGGAATAAAGTACAAATGGTTATTCCCGGAAGGAATATGGTTCAGATATAAAGATCAGGCCTATAAGATATTATCAGAAGATCAACTAAAGGATTTTGAGAATAAAAACCCAGAACTCTGCTGCACCAAGAACGAAGAAAAGGAGGAGCCGGAGGGGGGGGGGGAGGAGGAGAGCATTGCAACAGCAGTTGCACAGAGAGAATTGCGTCCGGGACCCAGAAGGGGGAGGAAAGTTTAATCAGAATTTGAAATGTTTATTCTCTGTATGATTAACCACTCCATCATTATTCTATGGAGCTATTTTTGTATTATGACAGTATGAAGGGAAACATTGAAGTGTAGTGTTTAGTGTTTGTAGTTCATTCCCCCCCCTTTTTCTTTTTCCACTCCCCTTTGTCCCTTCCCTCTTCCCTTTCCTTGTGATAGTCTGGTGTAGTGTTTTGTAGTTATGAAAAATAAAAAAATTTATAAAAAAAAAAAAACAAAGTAATGGTGCCATCAGTCTCTGTAAGATGAAGTCTAAGTGAATTGGATCAAGATGGGTAGCTGTGTTAGTCTCTCTGTAGCAGTAGAAAAGAGTAAGAGTCTAGTAGTATCTATAAGACTATCAAAATTTGTGGTAGGGTATGAGCTTTTGTGAGTCACCGCTCACTTCTTCAGATTCGTATTTAACAAATTTTGTTAGTCTTATAGGTGCTACTGGACTCTTGCTCTTTTCTAAGTGAACTGTTTGAATTAACTTTTTTGATCCTTTAATTCATTTTTTTCTATAAACAATTTAGCATAAAAGTATTTAGGCATAAGGGTAAGGTAGCTCCGGACCAGGGTTGCCATGTCCCCTGACCCCCGCGGCAGGAGATCTGGGGCCCAGCTCCTACCTCATGTTTTTCCTTTCCAGGTGTGCACACAGCATGTGCACACACTCCTGGCTTGTGTGATGACATCACTTTTGGGAAGAGATATCATCATGTGGGTCATGGGCCACCCAGGGAGAACTTCCGCGCTTCCCAGGGGGGCAAATCAGGCCTGATTAGGCCCAGTTTGGCAGCAATTCTACGCTACACAGCACCCTGATTTGGCCTGACCATCCGGCCTGACCTTCCATGGCCCCAGGAACCCACAGTTTGCCCATTTTATATACTGATGGCTAGATGCAGATTTCATTAACTGGGCAGACAGTATCTTCCTGGCATCATTTCAGGTTGGGGAAATGGTGCATGTCTAGAGAAAGCTGAAGCCCCTTGTTTGCCACGGTCCTGATCTGAATGAGGCCTATGCATACATGGGAACTGAGTTCGCAGCCTGGAATTCTGGGCACACATCTAACTCAACGTTCTCATGGTGGTCCTTTATCTGCCATGTAGACTTAGTAGAAACAAAGCATTAAGAAGTCTCCATTGTTTGATTTCTTTTTTCCAAATTTTGCCCAGGTTATTGTGCATTCATTGTTTGCCACAGTTTTCATGTCCTTCAGTACACTCACGAATTGTCTCCTCCTATGTACAAATGATAGACATGTGTGTAATGATAGAGTTGCAACCCCCTTCTTCATGATCATGCATGACTACATTGTGCATGACTGCATCGTGCATGATATCACCATGCACATGATTGCACCAAGATTTCTGACGTTGTGCTTTCCAGTGCATATGAAATTAAAAATATATATATTTACATTAAAAAAACATATTTACTCAAAAGTTAGACATTCCTGAATGATGAGGAAGATGAACCCTCCAATGTTATACACAATTTTAAAAAATTACTGTACATCCTTGTAATGTATGCAAATGTAAGATGACCCACACTCTTTCTTGAAGACACAAACGGGGAAAAAAATCCTAGTTTTCCTTTTAGGTAAATATAGTAATCAGATATACAATTATATCAAGATTTCTATATCATAGTGGTTTATGTGCACACCTGTAATATAGTGGAAAGGGGGAGATGAAAATTAACTGAAACCTGCAGCAGCCTACTCTAGTTTCACTCCCATCCATCTTGACTTTTCTTGGTTGTCCATTCCTTCTTTCCCTCACAACTTGCTTCCAATTTCAAAGTGAACTGTGAAAGCTATTAAGCATTGCCCAGGCAACCAGAGTTGTCTAGGCAATTCAAAATGGCTGCTAAGATCTGGTCAGGAAGTCTCACGAGACCTCAGCATTGTAAAATGTTTCATTTTACTTTCTTTTACCTTCCATTTTCTGTCTATTAACCCAGTGTGCTGATTTTTTAAACCTGCAATCTGGGGCATTCAGAATTAGATATTACAAGTGGGGGGACTGAAAATACTTGGGAGGGAATCTGATTTTCCCCTCCTCCACTATTTCCTTTATCCCCTCCCTGAAAGCCCCTGTAGCTTTCCCCATGTTCTTACTTCCTTCTCTTCTTAACACCCCCTGGCCAACCTACATTTATCTGCCCTTGTTTTCAGCTTTCACTCCTTTCCCCCAGTAGCCTCTCCCTAAGAAAACTGCAGTTCCAGCTGCTAGCTTGGCCCAGTTGAGTACTGGGGAACCCACAAGGTCTTGTGAGGAACCTCGTTTATCCCTCTCCTCACACTATTTCCTCTTTCCCTTCTCCTAACAACCCCCATATACTCAACTTTCCCTGCTTCCTTCTTTCCTTCCTGCCAACTTACCTGTTATCTGCCTCCCATCTTAAGCTATATTCATTTATACCCCACTTTTCTCCAGACTGGGGCCCCAGAGCAGCTTACAGCATTCTTCTGTCCTCCATGTTATCCTTACAACAATCCTGAGAGGTCAGTTAGGCTGAAAATGTATAACTGGCCCATGTATGCTCCCATGGCAGAGTGGGAATTTGACACTGGGTGTTCCCAATCCTAGTATGAAATTCTAACTGCTATACCACACTGGCATTCAGGGGGTGACTGCTGTTGAACAGTAGCAAGCCGCCAGTCCTGAGTGAGTCATGTCACATGGTAGCAAGTTGCATGTGGTTCTGACAGGACCAGCAGCAACGTTTCCTTTCTCAAAGTCCAAAACAGCCCTGGAAAGGGCCCTGTCTTGTTTTTTGACAGAAACCAAGCCTTGAAGGCTAGCAATACTGTTGTGGTTGCCTAGCAATGGCCATTGAGGGCATTTGTTCATTAATGTCCAGGTGCTGGTACTATTCCTTTGGGAGTTTTAATCTCTCAGTGTATTTTTTTATCTATTACAGATTTTTCTGCAAACCTCAGGTGATATTATTTAAATTAATTAAAATCCATATGTGATCAAGAAAAGAACATTCACAATTGTTTTCATAAGCTTGTTAATACCGGTAATAGTTAAATTCCAGTAATCACATAGTTTCAGAGGGCAAAAATCACATAAAGAGTAACTAGTATTCTATCCCCTTCTTACCTTAAAAATAATATTGTATAAGTCAGAAACAGCATCACAGAAAAGCGACTTGCATAAAACAGCGTTCTTGTCTTCGCACAAAGAAATGACAAAACACAGGCAGAGCTGTTGAAAATGGATCTTCTCACACCAGTAATTCTTCCTATTGAAGACTCAATGTCACCTCAGAGCACGCTCACATGCAGTTTCATGCACACAGCCAAAGAAACTTGTGCCTAACCTTTAATGCTTTTCCCAGCTTCTGATGACATAAAGTGTGAAAGCATATAATGAGTACCACTCACACGCTTCTTCAGCTGGAGGTTAGGGAAAGAAAACAGTTTCAACAAAAGACATTGCTGTACAAACACACCGAGAGTGCTGCAAGCACATTTTTTGCTCTTGCTCAACGGAGACATCATTCTCCTGCAGGTGACTTTTCGTAACAATCATGCACAATAATCTGCTTGCATGTTACAGATGTGGACAGGCTGGCCTCAATGTGAAGAATTGCCTGACTGGTTCCAACTAGTCTAGGATTTGGTTTCCATGGATAAAAATATCTTGGCTCAAATTAAGTGGGCAATTCAAAAATGATGTGAAATCCAAACCACATGAACATGACTTATGCTGAGTCAAACCTTTGGTCTATCAAGGTCAGTACTGTCTACTCTAGCTGGCCGTGGCAATCCAGGTCATAGCTAAAGGCCTTTCACATCACCTACTACCTGATCCTTTTAGCTGGAGATGCCAAGGATTGGGCCTAAAATCTGCATGCAAATCAGATAGTCCACCATTAAGGCATGCCTCCTTTCTAATCTGCTGATGAAGTTTCATTGGTGTATAAATTCAACCCACCCAACCTGCGACCTCTAAGTAGCATCATTTCCTTATGTCCAAAGACCCTAGTCAGCAACTAGGGCCACTGATGGTCGTTTTGAGAATGCATTGTAGGTGGTTGACCAGGCCCCCTTTTCCAAAGTGAACTTCTAGCAAGTCCATTCCTTTAGCCACTACTATGTTCAGCTAGGGGATATCATTGCAAACTTGAAGCATAGTCAGTCATGCTTCTACTGGCTCCATTTCTTTAGAATGTTTGAAATTTCCTTGAGTTTGATGGCAGAATGGGAATTTGGATGTATATCCATATAGCATTGAGGATAACATTGTGGATATCTACCCTACGGAGCTGAGGGTAGTGGTGGTGGAGAAGAGAACAGGTGGAGATCCGGGATAAAGAAAGCTAACAAGGAATGAGCATGAATATGTGTACTTAGGTTTCTTTACAGCTGGTATGAGAACAAAAGCGTTAAACCAATGATGTAACGTTTTACAATATAAATAGTTTGTATTTTATTTTTGCTGGTTAATGTGGGGGTTTTGAATATTTGCTACTGTGGTCATGAATGCAGGCCTCTGAAGTAGAAGGAAGGGGGATGGATGGATGGAGCGCTGTGACTAACTGGTAGGTGTACCCTAGGGGATGGAACGAACTGCAGTTTTTAGCGTGAGTTCTGAAAGAAAGTGTTCAGTTAAGTGCGTCTAGCTCAGGGAGAGAGTCTAGTTTAGTTGGTCTGTGTGGTGAGAGGAGAGTGTTATCCTATTATTCTGTTAGTGAAGAACTGATGGAAACATGTCTTTGAGTCTGTTAATTATTTTTAGCCTAAGTGTGGGAAATTAGTCTTTGTGACTAGGTGTGTGAATAAACATTTAAGGATATATAACTATTTTGAAACCTCCAAGCTTATGAACCTTTTCCGAAACCAATACTCTGCAACGATTAAGCATATGTACTTATAAATAAATTCCTATTTCTAGTTAAGCAAAAGAACTGTTTAATCTGGAATACAGGATCCCTTTATTTTACCTCACAGCCACTCCATGTGCTGACCTTTTCTATCATTCTACCATCTATAACTAAGCCTTCATATAGAGATCTAAGTGCCAATTATTGTCTCTCAGTAAAACCTACCTCATAGGGGCCCTTTTCACACTGCTTACCTGCTCCCGGAACGTTGCGAAATATCGCGCAAAAAACGTGGAAGATAGCGTCTTCTCGCAAGAGTTTTGCACGATGTTGCGCGAAACTCTTGTGAGAAGACGCTATCTTCTGTGTTTTTTGCGCGATACTTCGTGACGTTCTGGGAGCAGGTAAGCAGTGTGAAAAGGGCCAGGGTTGTTTTGAGCATAAAAAAAGGTTAAAAGGGACCACCACCCATTTATGCAGCTCTGAGTTCCCAGCAGGAAAGGTGAGAAAAATGTAACAGATACATTTTTAAGCAATAATATTTTCTCTCTTGTATAATCTGTTTCTAACATGGTTTAATGTGGTGGATTAATATATTTCTATTACTGGAGCACATTAAGCTCTGCAGCAAAACTTCACTGCAGTATATCTGTTCCAGGAAAACGGGGTGCTCAGTGTTATGCTTTGCCTGCCTGGCAGGGGTTGTTTTGTTTTAATTTTTACATTGTTTATACGTTCGTATCACCAAGAGAAATAAAGTTTACAACTTTGTGTATCTCACAGAGTTGTAAGGCTAAATTGATGTTTGTTAATAAAAGGCTTGGCGATCCTTAGATGAGACACAATAATAAAAGTACAGCATTAAGGGACACATGTTCAAAAGCAGGTTGCTCACTTGTGGCGTGCGCTGAGGTTGTAAGTGGAAAAGCTGCTTCCTCAAGCTGCTTCTTCTAAACTGAAGAGTCCATATTCCAAGTGAGGGTAGAAGGCTTTAGTAAACAGCTGTGAACTTTCACTTCAACAGCTGTCCAGCAATTTCTCCAACAGTCTCCTTGGGGAAAATGGAAATTCATTCTGGACACTTTGTTGAGTCTTATATATAACTGTACCTTTAAGAGAGAATGAATTTCACTTCCTGTCCTGGGCTAAACAAATCTCTTTTTTTCATCCTTCAGTCACTTCCCTTCCTAATCAAACATGTTGTAGAGACTGTAAAATGTGAGCGATGATCCTTTGTTAGATCATGGTCTATCCTAAGGTGCCTTATCAACATTTTACAAGTTTGGTTTTGAAGAATAGAATGAGAGAAGAGGAAAGAGTAAAAGGTCACAAATTATTATTATTATTTATTTTGGATAAGGTAAGTGGGCATATGCTGCAGAGCAGGATTGAAGATTGATTTGTATGGCGCAAAAGGTTGAAAGATACTATTGTGGAATGCCACCAGCTATAAAGTTTGAGATGTTGATTGAGCACTGACAAGTTTCAGGCTGTGAGGACTTCCTCTTGAAGAAGTCTATGTGATTAGCAATGATCTTATCTTACAATATATTAATTATAATTATATCCTGCTCTTTGGAAAACTCAGAGTAGCTTCGGTGGGGTTTCTGTGGTTCATTTGTAAAAGCACTGACAGCCGGGGGGAAAGATGATGTATTCCCCGACAATTTACTGTGGCCTAACATCCATGTCTCCTGAATGCCCAGTTAGTTACTGAAGTTAGTGAGTTAATTTATATCTATTTTAGGATGTAGGGGAAATCCAAGACAGTGAATGTGGCAGTTTGATAATTGCTACAGAAAGATAACTAGAGAACAAGGTGGCAATCATGGTATAGCATTTGGAATGGATTCAAATCTTCCCTCAGGCCATAAAACTCACTGGGCCATGTTTGGCCAGTTCCCCCTCCCCCTTACCTTCGTCTAACTCATGATTGTTCATAGGGTTGTCAACAGGCCTTGAAAAGAATGCCCTGTTCCTTTAACAATGGTTTAATGTGTGGAAACGGGCTGATGAAACTTTTCGTGGCATTGAAGTAAATAGCATCTCCTGGCAAAATAATATCCCATTAAGCCTCGATTAGCCCTGACTGGGGAAACCCAGGCAAGCCCAATCTTGGAAACTAAGCAGGGTCAGCCTTGGTTAGTAATTAGATGTGAGCCCCCCCATGAAGACTAGGGTTGCAGAAGCAGGCAATGGCAAACCACCTCTGTTAGTCTCTTCCCATGAACATCCCACCAGGGGTTGCAATAAGTCAGCTATGACTTGATGGCACTCTCCACCATCAAGCATCTATTAAAGGGACATGTATAATCATGTATAGCACCCTCTTGGGAGGAAGGGGAGATATGAATGAATGAAAAGGACAGAAATTTATTTATTGAAAATACAGTGTGTTCAATAGAGAGAATATCCAAGTTATGAGGATGTGTCTTAGACATAGATCGGGAAGGAACTGTTAATTTGTTAACCACAGCACAACAGGAAAACAGAAGAAGCATCTCCTATAAATAGCTGAATTTTGAGAATATGGAAAATAGCATTCATATCTAAATTAATATGCTTTTTTCAGCTGGAACGCAGTGGAATGGAGTTCTGGCACCTCTTGAAAATGGTCATGTGGCCGGTGGCCCCACCCCCTGATCGCCAGACAGAGGGGAGTTTATATTGCCCTCCGCGCTGCTGGTGTGGAGGGCAATCTAAACTCCCCTGTCTGGCGATCAGGGGGCGGGACCACCGGCCATGTGACCATTTTTGCGGAGGGTGATTTAAACTTTAAAAAACTCCCCCCTTGTTCCAGCTGACCCAAAGTGATGTCATTGTGTGGTCCTGAGTTCCACCACTGAGTTCCACCACCTCTTTTCCCAGAAAAAAAAAGCCCTGAATATGCCAATGTAGAAGTACTGAGGAGGTTAACCTAAAATCAGATAAATTCACTGAGAACTGGTCAACAGTTGTAATGGCATGGAATGATGAAGCTAGAGATGAGATTAGACCTTATATATTCTTTAAGATTATGGGATAGTAGTGAAATATTGTTAGAGCCTAGTCATCTAGGGCCTCAGAGCACCTAGAACACAGAAAAGGGGGCAGCTAAAAGCATCTCCACCTCACTTTCAGACCCAGAGTACAGATGCTAAAACACCAGAGGAAGAAGCAGCACGAATCAGAGTCTGATCAGTAGTCAGCTAAAATTAGTTAAAATGTACAGTGAGGCACTCTGTTTGCAAGAAAGCTCATCCAAAAAGCAAACTTTCTTGACCAGCTGTTCCTCCGCATTGCTCTGACATTTTTTCTGGTTCTGGCCACGGAACCTCCCTTTTCTTCTAACAAGGCCCCTCTCCAGATCTCCTGGTTCTCTGGCTCCTGCCACCCCACCCTACCCCTGAATTTGTTCATGTCCCCAGAAGAATTGTCCTTCTAGATCCCAATCCTTCTCCTTGCATAATCGATCCCCCTCTCATGTTCTTCAGAGAAATGCACACATGAGACAGACTCTACTTTGGAGCTAACTCCGATGGGTTGCACACTCAGTGTCCTATAGGTAGTTACAGTCTGTACCTTGCCCTCCTTTGTCATAAGGCATAATTAAGCTCTGAAAGCCATTTTTATTTCAGACTGTTTTGGATCTGCAGTGAGCCCAGCTGGTTACTTATGTGCTAGCTATGTTTAAAAACACATTAGAGGTTAAGATCTAATTTTCTAATTTCAATAATACGTGCAAATGGTTTTGCTACTGCCAGAAAGATATAGTGTGTTATAAAAACCAGTAACCTTCTCTCTCTCCTCTTCTCTCCATGCCGCCTGCCCCACTGACTGTATCCTCAGTGCATAGGTATTATAACAGAATAGGGATGGAGGACATATCTGCTATCGAGAAGCAGCTGTGCGCTTTTCGATATAAGATGTTAATACAGATGTTGTAAAAATTCATTTGTGTTATATATTTCAATTAGGACTCCATATAATGTTTATATCATCCTATCTACGTCAATTGCTTATCCCCCCATGTTAATTAGTTTGGAATAGGCTTAGCTATTAGTAAAACAAAACTGTGAGCAGACAGAGGGCAGTTGAGAAAAACACCCCAGCAATGCAGTCATGATGTCCTTTGTGGATGCAAATCGTATGACAAAATTTAAGAAGGAAATGTTAAACAAAAACAATTCGGGACGCATAATAGTTTTTCATATGTGCGTGCACGAATGGAACAGACACAGTATACACACATAGAAAAGAATATGTAGAAAGGATTTGGAGGAAAGTCGGAGAAAAATTATCAACGTGTAACAGATTCACTTTTGATTTTTCATATAAAACAGTAATGAAGAAAATGCCTTAATGCGGGTGCATAAGAATCGCCATGCTAGATCAGACCAAAGTCCTTCCTAGGGGTATCATATATCCTGTGGCCAATCGGATACTTCTGGAAAGCCAGTAACATAGCATGGAGATCCAAGACTCCCCCTGCTGTTGGCCACAGGAACTGGTATTCAGCGGAACATTTGGAACATGGAGTTCCGTTTAATCATCCTTGCTAATAGCCACTGCTGGAACTATTCTCCATGACTTTTAGTGAAACCCTAAGCAGAGTCACTCCAGTCTAAGCCCATTGGAGTCAATGGGCTTAGCTTGGAGTAACTCTGCTTAGGATTTAACTGTTTGTCTAAATGCTCTTTTAAAGGCATTTGAGTTAGGTCATCCTTAGACCTTAGTTTAATAAATTCCATGAATTTAGAGTGCATTGATTGTGCATTATGTGCAAAAAGAGAGCCTGCATGTTGCAGGGACTAGTGTGGACTAGGAAATGGGAGACTCAGGTTCAAACTGCACTCTGTCTTGTTGAGTGACCTTGGGCCAATAACACCCTCTCAGCCTAACCAACCGATCGGGGTTGTTGTGAGGATAAAATAGTGGCGAGGAAAATAATGTAAGCAGCTTTGAGTTCCCACTGGGGAGAAAGGTTGGATAAAAATAAAGTAAATAAATAAAATTAAGCCGTTGATGACTTGACCAAAAATGCTTGTGAGATGAGGCAAGGCTACACTGGTCACAAATTGTTCAGCCCACACTGAGAACATCTTTTGGAGTTTAATGTTTCTCTTTTCCAGATGTCACCAATCCATATCATCCACCAGACGGAGACGTCACAGTGCTGTGGGGAAAGCTCATTGCTGCTTTCAATGGCCTCCTTCTGGTAATATGTGCACCGGGGGCACCTTGCAAATATAGCCACCAAGAGTTTTTGTTTTTTTAAACTAGCTTACAAATATGTTAATCATTTTTGGACTTTTAAAGCTTTCCTTTTCCAGCAGAATTTTTAAAAATCGCTAGTAGCAACCCGACAAGAGGAAATATGCAAACTGAGTAGCAACTTTTTATGATGTGCCAAGGTGAGATTAGTCACTCAGGGAAGTAATCCCTAGATGTATCCCCATAAAACTGCTTAAGGAGGCTTCAAATCATGCAAAATAAAATTAATCAAAAATCAGTAGTGTAAACAATCACAAAAACACAGACATAAAACCCAGTGTAAAATGCGGCACGGATCAACCAATAAAACCAGTATAAAATGATATTAACACATATTGTTGCATCAGGAGAAAAAATAACGAAGTTCTGATGTAAAATCCAGAACAACAGATCAAAGGAATTATTGATAAAGAACTAGGGCAGATAAGCACATAAGGGAAAATCTCCTTGTGGACCATACTAGTTGCACATAATCTAGGGAACGATGCTTTTGTTGTGTTGTGGTTGTCTTTTATTATGCTAGAAAACATCACTTTCTTGTTTTAGTAAAGTATTTTCTGCCTAGAGAATGTGTATTGCTCAAATTCTGTTATTATTTAGAGTATTTAAACCTCTGTTCAAAAATTGCCTTGAAGTTGCTGAGGATGTACATATAACAGACAGCAACATGTGGGGGAGGTGGGTTGTGCTTGGAAGGAAACATTTTCTACCCTTAGAGAAGCAGAACAGATTTTCTGAACTTCTTGTTAAGAAAGCTTGGATGTGAGCACTGCTTCATTTGGGAACTTCTGACTCTAGGTTGTGACCTCTAAATCTTGCCTTCTTCTCTAGAAGGCTCTTATTTTGCAGAAAGAAAAGTGTGTGTGTGTGTGTGTACACACACTGAGGGCTTCCTGAATAGAAAAGAGCAGAGACAAAAATCCAGCAGTTTTGGCATTTTTGAGAAATGTCCTCCTGGTCCTCTAGTTAAATTTTAATGCCCATTCTTTTTCTTTTCATTTTTTTTCTTGAGGAAAAGATGACTAATGAGTTCCATCATGTGCTGCAGGACTGAAAATTTCAACTCCTAGGTTAATTTCAAGCAGGGAGGATACGCGAGCTAATGCTAGCCTGGAGCAAACTGGCTGCCCTAAAAGTGGAGCCATTGGTTGGATGCAGGCAGCTTTTCTGCTGGGCAAAAGCAGGGGGGAAGGTTCCCTTTGACTGCCCCAAAGGCTATACTGGGAACCACCAGGCATGTAAGGAGAAAAGCTTGTAAGATGGGGATTGTAGTAAGGAGGAGAATTGGGTGAGATTGAGGGGAGGAAACTTGGCTGACTCTACCCTGTTGCTTCCTAAACCTGGATGTATTGGTTTGGGGCTTGAAAGTTCTAGCCCATTATTGGCCATAATAAGAGAAATGTGGAGCATGCTGACAAGAAAATTATTCTGTCCCTCAGGCAAAACTCTTGGGTTCATTTCAAAGAACATGTGAAACTGTGGCTTATTTTAGTTATGTCTAGTTTCTGAAATGTGTATCAAACCTTGGAGCATTTGTAGAGTAGCAACAGAGCAACAAACAACGGGATCTAGATGTCAGAACTGTGGCTAGATAATGTCCTTACTCCAGACTACCTTCTGCAATCAGACAACAGTCCATTGTTTCCAAAAGGCTTTTACTGGGAAAATAGTTCATTATAGTCCACTAGCCTGAATGCAATATTCAGGATGGTACATATGCATTGTTACCAATAACTAGCAAAGCATGAGGTACAAAGTGACAGATCACAGAAGGCCCAACCTCCCCCCATAGTTCTCAAAACATCCCCTTTGAAGTCAGGATAGCGAAAGTTCCCAAGGCCGGTTCTTGGTGGAACGTCGGTAGCCAAAACAATCCTCTTCTGTGAGATAGCTGCCTGGGAACCTTGGCACCTGTGGAGAAAGCACTTAAACACTGAAAGGATTAAAGATGGAGTCGGTTAAGCGAAGCAGCACAATACAGCATTCTGAACCTGACATTCTGCCCCCTCTAAGATGCTCCCCCCCCCAGGTTTATGT
This sequence comes from Eublepharis macularius, assembly GCF_028583425.1. Classification (NCBI taxonomy): domain Eukaryota; kingdom Metazoa; phylum Chordata; class Lepidosauria; order Squamata; family Eublepharidae; genus Eublepharis; species Eublepharis macularius. Next base: position 21,786,042 of record NC_072799.1, on the reverse strand, counting down.
GGATAACGAGAGTGAAATGCTTTAACTAGTCTAGGAGCGTGTACATGTACAGAATTCACCCACTCATCGAACCCAGAGTCAAAGTCCTTCCATCTGATGAGATAAAACAACTGATTACGTTTTACTTTAGAATCCAATATTTGTTGAACTTCATAGTGGGTTTGATCATCAATTAACGTAGGGATGGGAGGAGCACGGGTGTGCCACTGGTCTGCAGGAGGGGCTTTTTTCAATAAACTGACATGGAAGGTATCATGTACGTGGCGTAGATTCTTTGGTAAATCCAAGGCAACAGTCACTTTGTTGATTACTTTGCGAACAGGAAAAGGTCCCAGGTATTTTAATGCGAGCTTGCGGCTGGTTTGGGTTACTTTCAGATTCTTTGTAGAAAGGTAAACGAGATCACCAGGTTGCAATTTCCATTCCGCCGCACGGTGGCGGTCAGCGTATTTTTTGTAATCCTGTTTGGCTTTGATGAGGTGTTTTCTAATTTGAGCCCATTGTTGAGCTGCCTCCCCCCACCACTCGGAGACGTCTTTGGAAACTGCAATAGGAGGGGGGAGCGCTTCAAACGGGAAAGGCTTGAAGTGGAAGCCATATACGACTTTGAAGGGAGTTTCCCCTGTGGAAGCGTGTACGCTGTTATTATATGAAAACTCTGCCAAGGGGAGCAAGTCAAGCCAATTATCTTGTTGGAAGTTAATGTAACATCGTAGAAATTGCTCTAATATCTGATTAGTTTTTTCTGACTGTCCATCTGTTTCCTGGTGATGGCTTGAACTCAAACCTTGTTCAATTCCCAGCAGTTGCAAAAGCTCCCACCAGAAGTTGGCAACGAATTGTCTGCCGCGATCCGAGATCACCTTGGATGGAAAAGAATGTATTTTTACAATGTTTTTTAGGAAGATGTCAGCTAGTTTTCTAGCAGAGGGAATTGTGGTGCAAGGTATAAAATGAGCTTGCTTGGAGAACAAATCAACCACGACCAAAATACAGTTATGCCCCTTTGAGGGGGGTAAGTCAGTGATAAAGTCCATAGAGATTATTTCCCATGGTCTACTTGGCGTTTCTAACGGCTGTAAAAGTCCTGGAGGTTTGCCTTTTCTGGATTTGGCACTGAGACAAATGGGGCAGGACGCTACATATTGGGAGATGTCTTTGCGCATGCCCGGCCACCAAAATTGGCGTTGGACTAGGTGAAGCGTCTTTAAGTATCCATAGTGCCCCGCAGTGGGAGCATCATGACAGTGTTGCAAAACTTCTTTTCTCAAACTCTTGGGTACATAGAAGCGATCTCCTCAAAGCCATTCCCCTTGGTCGGAACGTTGCAATTTGTCTTTGGGCACATCCCCCCCTTCCTTCTCCACTTCAGCTTTTAATTTTTGTCTCCACCCTTGATCGGGTGGATGGGATAGGGTTGTGCGGCTGCGTGTGGTCACCACGCCCCCTAATTGCGTAGGCGAAAAGACTGTGTCGATTGTCTCCTCCCTTTTGCTTTTGTGTTGGGGCATGCGTGATAGAGCGTCGGCCAAGAAGTTGGTTTTGCCTGGGAGAAAATTCAAAGTGAAATCGAACTTGGAGAAGTATTCCGCCCATCGCAATTGCTTGGCATTTAACCTGCGAGGGCTGCGTAGGGCCTCTAGATTTTTATGGTCCGTCCAGACCTCGAACGGATGACGGGCACCTTCTAGCCAATGTCTCCAGGTAGTGAGAGCCGCTTTTACAGCAAAGGCCTCTTTTTCCCAAACATTCCAATTTCTTTCCGCTTCTGAAAATTTCCTGGAGAGGAAAGCGCAGGGTCTGAGTTTATCGTCCGCCCCCCGCTGTAGCAACACCCCCCCAATTGCAGTGTCGCTGGCGTCGACCTGCACTATGAAGGGGCGATTTTCATCGGGGTGCTGCAGGACGGGTTCTGAAACAAACTGCGTTTTGAGGTGATGGAACGCTGTTTGGCATTCAGGCGTCCAGGACAATTTTGCACTTGGTTTTTTGGCTTGGTCCCCCTTGTCTTTGGTTTTTAACAGTTCGATTAGGGGGAGTGTGATTTGAGCGAAGTTCGCTATGAACTCTCTATAGAAGTTGGCAAAGCCCAAGAAGGATTGTAATTCTTTGCGGGTCGCGGGGGTTTGCCAATTTAATACTGCTTGTATTTTGCCTGGATCCATTTTCAAGCCCTCCGGAGAGATACAGTAGCCTAAATAAGTGAGTTCTGTTTTGTGGAACTCATACTTGGAGAGCTTTATAGGCAGTTTGTTATTCATGAGAGTGGTTAAGACCCTTTTTACCAAGTCCACGTGTTCTTCTTCAGTCTCCGAATAGATTAACACATCATCTAGGTACACTACAACGCCTTTGTATAGAAATTCATGCAGCACTTCATTGATCATGGACATGAAAACCGAGGGTGCCCCGGCCAGGCCAAATGGCATAACCAAATATTCATATTGGCCGAGGGGCGTGTTAAAAGCGGTTTTCCATTCATCCCCCTCTCGGATACGGACATGGAAGTAAGCGTCTTTTAAATCTAATTTCGTAAAGACCTTACCTTGCGCCACGACGTTGAGTAGATCCCTGATGAGCGGGATGGGGTAGGCGTTGCTGGAGGAGACCGCGTTGAGTCCTCGAAAGTCCGTGCACAGTCTTAGGCCCCCATCCTTCTTTTTAACGAAAAGCGCTGGCGCTGCGTGGGGGCTATTAGCCGGGCGAATGAATCCTCTTTGAAGATTCAGGTCTATGAACTTGCGGAGCTCTTCTCTTTCGTTAGGACTCATGGGATATAGACGGCCCTTGGGCAACGAGGCACCCGGTAAGATTTCCACAGCACAGTCCGTCCTCCTGTGAGGAGGTAAAGTATTAGCTTCTTCCTCTGTGAAGGCTTGGGTATACGCTCTGTATTGCTTGGGTATTTGGTTAATTTCTTCTTGGGTGAGGAGAGCGGGCTCAGTTACAATAGGGTTATTACCCCAATTTTGATTCCAACGATGGTCTTTGCATGATTCATGGGTGAACGTGATACTTCCCTCTGCCCAGTTGATATAAGGGTTATGATCGCATAACCACCGGCTTCCCAGGAGCAAGGGGTATTTCGCTGTGGCACTAATGACAAATGATCTTACTTCCCAATGTTGCCCCATGCCTGTTATGATCGGAGTGGTTTCGGTAGTGACTGGATTCATGTTAGTGCCATCCATTTGCTCGAAAATTACTGGTATTTCCAAATCTTTTACAGGAAGCACTAGTCCATTTACTAAAGCTGGTGCGATAATATCTCTGGAGCAGCCTGAGTCAATTAGAGCTTGTATACGAATATGCATTTTCTTGTCAGGATTCACCAACGTTACTGGTATGAAGAGTATGGACCCACGGGGTCGGTTCGGAACCAGAACCTCCGAAGATTTGATCTGCCGTTTGGGTCCTTTTACGACAGATCTATTTCGTTTCCCGAGGCGGGGCTCTCTGGATTCTCTCCCCCCATTAGGGCTGTTGGATCGTACTCCATAACTTCTTCCAATTCTAGTCCTTTTTCGGGGAGGTTCCTCCTCGACGCCCCCCTACCTCTTGGAGCGGTTCTTGGAGCTGGAGTGGGGCGCGGTGGCGCCGGGTAGGCTGCGGGGGCTGGGCGTCTTAGTTGGAGCAGAGGTCTTTGCACAGGCCGATATGGGCATTGCGCCGCAAAATGACCACTTTGGCCACATTGCAAACATAGCCCTTGTTGCCATCTAGCATCTCTTGCTCCACGAGTGGCATATCCAGGCCCCCCGGCTCCCCCTGAGGGGAGTGGAGGAACATCTTTGGCCCGGAGGTTGTTGGTGTTGTTCCACTAAATGAACTTCTAGTAAGCGGTTTTCAACTTCACAGGTCAATTGTATCCACCCTAACAGCGTAGGAGGGTTATCCTGCATGAGAGCTCGGTCCAACAATTTAGGATTTAGACCTTGTTTGTACAAAATAATCTTGGTAGACTCTTCGCATCTTGGGCATTTGGCAGCAAGTTGTCGGAATTTTGTGGCATAGTCTCTAGCCGACATGCTGCCTTGCCTAATAGCCTGTAATTCCGTTCGGGCCCTAGTTTCTTCTAGGGGGTCTTCATATTGGGCTCGGATCGCATCCACTAGCCCTTGGAGCATATCTAACTCAGGGGCCCCCACGTTATAAAGTCCCACATACCAGTCGGCAGCTTTACCTTGGAGACGTGATCCCAGATGCTCTATTTGACTGGCCTCACTCCCGAAAAGATGTCCCCATCGATTGAAAAATTGCACTACTTGTACCAGGAAGAATCCCAATTTGGAAGGGTCTCCATCAAACGTAGCGTCCAGTTTGACCCATCCCATGGGAAGATCTTGTCTAGGAGCTGGTGCTGGCATTGGGTAGGCATCAAGCGGAGCGAGTTGTAAAGGAGGCTGTCACGGCGTTGGCGGTAGCTGTGGCGGAGGATACTGAGGGTAGGGTTGAGGTTGGTGCGGCAAAGGCGCTCCCGGAATCGGCTGGGGAATCCCCGGCGCCCCCGGCATCGGCTGGGGGATTGGCTGGGGTTCTCTTGGTGCCGGATGTACTGGTGTTGGCCGAGAAGGTGTCGGACGCCCCCTCGGTAGGCCCCCGGGTGCTGGTTGAAGGGGAGTGGGAGCTGGTCGCAACGGAGGTGGGAGAGGAGTGATGGGTTGGAGAGGGACCGTATCCCCTCGCGGCCCCGGTGTCGGAAGAGGCCTACCCGCTCCTGGAATGACCGGGGGTGTGGTTCCTCCCGGAAGGCTTGGGGGATGGCTCGCTTGAGTCGTGGGTGGTGGGATTATCGGGGAAGCTGTCTCTAGAGGTTGTCCTGGTTCTCCCCCTCCTCCTCCAGTCCCACTACCAGCTGGAGTTATAGGGCGACCGGGACGAGGGTCTTCCGGACACGGTTCTCCCCCTCCCCCGTCGGCACCGACGTCTCCTGGTGTGATCGGTTGCTCGGGACGGGGTTCATCTGGACAAGGATCTTCTGGGCAGGGTCTTTCCCCGGTGATAGAGTCCTCGTCTCCCGTCTCTGGTGGCTGTTGCGGCCACAGTTGATTCTGCAGGTTAGCCAAACTTTGGCTGATGTCAGGTAGACCAGCTGGCGGAACACGACCTCTGTCCCCCGCCACTAGCACTGAAAGCAGATGGACGGCATTTGCCAAACTTTCTTCCATATTTAGGAGTCTGTTCTCCAACAGCTGTATTCTATCTGTAGTTTCCTCCTCCCGTAGTTCCGTGGACCCCACATCTCCCATCGTCTGTGCGGTTGGTATAGTTTCGGGTGGCGGTCCCGTGGTTAACGTCTGCTGCCATGGCAAGGGTGTTTCTATCCCTTGTTCCTCTTGAGATCTCGCGGCAAAAACTCCTTTTGTTAGGCCAGTGATTGCTGATATCCCTGAATGGCAATCGTCCGGCTCTGGAGCTGCACCCATTGGTGCTCACTTACATCTGGCTGCCCTGACCACGGGGTGACTTCCGCATAATCCCAACTCAGGGCACCACGGCGGGATGTTTCCCATTCCGTTTGTTCGGTCGTCCTGTTCCAGAACAGCCACGGTCGGCCACCGGTTTGTTCAGGTATGGATTCCAAACTGCGCCGACTATCCAGCTGCAGCTGCGTAAACATCGCGCTGGCCCTCCGCTCCCTCGTTTCCCTTGGCCTTGAACCCCACTGCGTCGGGGTGGGCAAGTTGAAGAGTGGTGCGGCTGTGGCTCTAGGCCGAGTATCAGCGTTGCTGGGAGCGAGGGTATAAATCGTTGTAACCGAGGAGCCGTCTCCTCGCGGTACAGGATCTTGGGCTTCCAAACCTTGAGAGCCGGGAGAGGCATACGGGTCAAACAAAGGATCCCTGACTGGGACAGCTTTGGAGTCCGTTTGATCCGGCTTAGGCATTGGAAAAGTTGATTGGTAACAAAATGTCAGAACTGTGGCTAGATAATGTCCTTACTCCAGACTACCTTCTGCAATCAGACAACAGTCCATTGTTTCCAAAAGGCGTTTACTGGAAAAATAGTTCATTATAGTCCACTAGCCTGAATGCAATATTCAGGATGGTACATATGCATTGTTACCAATGACTAGCAAAGCATGAGGTACAAAGTAACAGATCACAGAAGGCCCAACCTCCCCCCATAGTTCTCAAAACATCCCCTTTGAAGTCAGGATAGCGAAAGTTCCCAAGGCCGGTTCTTGGTGGAACGTCGGTAGCCAAAACAATCCTCTTCTGTGAGATAGCTGCCTGGGAACCTTGGCACCTGTGGAGAAAGCACTTAAACACTGAAAGGATTAAAGATGGAGTCGGTTAAGCGAAGCAGCACAATACAGCATTCTGAACCTGACACTAGAAAGGGGAGGGTGGGCAGGCAGGCATTGTCTCCTCCTCTGTGTCTGATCCTGGCCAGGTGAAGGCAGGGGGTGGGAATTGCCAACTGCTCCCCTCTTGATCCTGACTGGGTGAAGGTGGGGAGCGGGCATTGCCACCTGCTCTGCTCCTGATCCCGACTGGGTAAGAGGGGTAGGCATTGCCACCTGCTCTGCACGTGATCCCAGCCATGTGAAGGGGACAGGCATTGCCACCTGCTCCATGCCTGATCCTGGTCAAGTGAAGGTGGGTGGTGGGCATTGCCACCTGCTCTGTTCCTGATCCTGGCCAGGTGAGGGCATGGGATGGACACTGTCACCTGCTCTGAGCCTGATCCTGGCAGAGTGAAGGTGGGCGGGCATTGCCTCCTGCTCCACTCCTGATCCTAGCTGGATGAAGGCAGGGGGGTGGGCATTGCCTCCTGCTCTGCTCCTGATCCCTGCCAGATGAAGGTGGGGGTGGGCATTGCCAGCTGCCCCTCTTCTGATCCCAGCCAGGTGAAAGTGGGGTCCCGGCATTGCCGCTTGCTCTGCTCCTGATCCTGGCTGGGTGAAGGTGGGGAGCGGACATTGCCACCTCCTCCACTCCTGATCCTTGCTGGGTGAAGGTGTGTGTGTGTGGGGGGGGTGGGCACTGCCTCCTGCTCCACTTTTGATCCCAGCTGGGTGAAGATGGGGGGGTGGGCGTTGCCAGCTGTTCAACTCCTGATCCCAGCCAGGTGATGGTGGGGGGTGAGCATTGCCAGCTGCTCTGCTCCTGATCCTGGCTGGGTGAAGACTGGGCGGCTGGCATTGCTACCTGCTCTGAGCTTGATCCCGGCAGAGTGAAGGTGGGTGGGCATTGCTGCCTACTCTGCGCCTGATCCCAGCCAGGTAAAGGTGGGAGTGGGCATTGCCACTTGCTCTGCCCCAATCCTGGTCAGATGAAGGCAGTGGGGGTGGGTGGGCATTGCCTCCTGCTCTGCTTCTGATCCCGGTTGGGTGAAGGCATGGAGCAGGCATTGCCAGCTGTTCCACTCCTGATCCCAGCCTGGATTTCCTGCCACAGCAGTGTCCTCTGGTGGTGCACCAGGGTAGGAAGTGAGTCATCTAGAATATGCTTGCCCTTTTATATAGTAAGATTTATCTGGTCATTTAACCAGCATGTTAACCCTCTATTTGGATGTTTTCATTCAGGCTTTCTTTACTGCAAGGTTAAATTAACATAATGCACACTTGATATGATGGTGGCTGACAGCTGCTTGGTGGCCATGATAGGGCTGTGCTCTGATGGACACGTTGTTGTCTTCTATGTCTCCCAACCACTTATCTAGCTAAGGCTGAAACTGAGTGCATTGCCTTTTTGAAAATATGGCATTGCCATGAATTCAGTAACAAAAAACTAAGGCAGAGATACAAAGCTCCTTTTGGAGATTTCTTAGGGTGGATCACTGGGAATTCATTAAGCCTGTTCTCAGCTATCTATACTGCTATCCTGTTTTCTTCTTGGTACAATTATTTATGCTGCATTTGACTTCAGAAGTCCTACATAATTTGAAGGTGATATAAGCTACCTTATGCTGCAGATCCACGTGGGAGAAGTATGCTAATCAATTACAAAAAAACTCAATCCCAAACAGGGTACATATAGCATAGATTTATTGTGGCCACAAACACTCATAGACTAGAATCTATCTCATTAATGTTGCGATGGGCAACTCAGCATGCCGTGGACATTGAAGGGTACTGCATGTCTCTCTGTGTATGTGTAACTCTCTTGATAAGTAAGCTGCTTCTCTTTGTGTGAGATGGGAATGCCTCCTGACTGTCCCTCTGTCACTGTTTCTCTTGGGACATTCTTCTTTCTTGCCCCATGGCCTTCCAAAGGGGAAGGATGTATTTTTCAGAGCTCTAGCCATCTCATCCACACACCCTGCATCCAGCCTTGATGCTGCCCAAGGCAGCCGTGATATAGAGAAAGTACTGCTTTAGACTAGGACTCTTTCTTTCTACTTCAAAATATTACTGTGAATGGAATCTACCTCATTAAACTGTAAGTTCTATCCTACAATTTAATTGCTTGAGGATTCATTATTGCAAGTTGGGGAAAACGCTTCTGAGAGGGTAACTCTGCTACCAAATGAAATAAAACTATTTCTAACCATCAGATGAGTGATACTTCGGGTGCATTTGATGATGTAGGCTCATCAAATAGGCCTTGATGCTACAATAAATCTTGCCATCAGACTAACTTTTGGGTCCTGTTTTGATGTGGCAGCATAAGGATGCCTCTGTAGATGATTCCATTCATGCACCAAATGTGGACACAGAGACCTTGTAGATATAGAAAAGCATGCTGAATGGATGCCTACAGCTTTGAGACTGCTGGAAATTCATGGAAGTCCTTGGCTGATTATATTCTGGAGGCATTTTATCGGGTTGAGCGTTAGGTTTCTTATTGCTTATGAGGTTTTAGAGCACAGGTTTTTTTGGTTTAATTTTATTGATTTGATTTCATTTTAGAACCTACCTGGAGAGCTGACTGTGCTCTTGATTCTTCCCCCTTCTTCCCATTTGTTTATATATTTTCCCAATGGTTCTCCACTTTTAGCTGTTGATTTTGTAGACTGGTGTTGGTGATGAGAATTAAAAAGGAAAGAAAGTAGCAGAGTTTGATATTAGCGTATTGGAAATAAGTGTATAGGCTTCTGTGGTTTTAGCTCTAGAAAAATACTTTTACTACGTAACAGGAAAAAGGTGCATTTGATAAGAAAATAAAGAATATCTTGATGGCTACACTAGGGGCTTAGAGATAGAAACTTAGAGACTGAGACTGAACTGAACAAAGAGCAATATAACCTTAGTATATGAGTGTGACTACATGTGACACGTGGAGAATACTAGATTTTTCACACAAGGTTACCTGGGAAGTGAAGTCTGAGTGGTCCTTCCCCTCTCTGTTAGAATCGCTGCCTGAAGAGCCACAAGAGGGCTTCGTTTGGGGGTCAGCAGCTGCTACTTTCTCCAAGGGTGTCCTGTGGGCTGCCTGCTCCTGGGGAGCTGCTCTGGAGAAAGTGGCCGTGTTGGTGAAGCTTCAGCTGCAGCGACAGTGGAAGGATCTGCTGCAGATTCTTCTGCTGTCGCTGCGGCTGAAGCTTCATTGACACTGCCGCCTCCAGAGCAGAAAATTTGTCAGACTCTGGATGATAGACTACAGCAGACTGATCCCTGGTTCATTGTAGCAAGACACTTGTTCTTGGTTAAATGACTTTTATTCAGAAATCAGTTCTTTCCATAATCAAATCCAAAGGTCTACTTAGGAGTAAGGAAAGACCTAAGCAGCTCTAGTAGAAAGTTGACCAGAATGGTTACATAGGAAAATTACAAGCCTCTTCTACCCCTGCTCGATCCCCCCTCCCCTTTTCCAAACAACTTGGTGCTGTTTGATCTGTGTGAGAACAGTCTGCATTATTGTGCTATCAGCTACAGAGAGAGAGAAGACATAACACTAGCAGGAAACTTCTAACTGGTAAACACCCAGCTGCCTGGGAACGTGTGAGAACTTATTGGAATTTTAGCAACAAGGATATCTCTAGGCCTACAAAATGGAGTTACCCCTGACAGAATAAAGCATACACTTGACAGCAAAATCATTGACATGACAGAATGGGTACAGTCAGTCATGACAAAATTCAATAAAAAAAGTTAAGTCACCTGTATGTATAACAAACATGAAATGTATTAGGCTTACTGATACAAAAATAATGTTGAAAAATGTATACATTTCATGAGTAAGGACACAGATTTGAAAGGGGAAATGGGGATTGAAACAGCAGAGAGAAGAAATTCAAAATTATCCCCAGAAAGAAGCAAGAAGCCCAAATGAAGAAATTCACTGAATAAAGTTTAAAATGTCTAGGGTCAGCAGGAATAAAAGTTAATGTGAAAGAAACCCAAACTACAGCATTCCACTGAATTGTTTAATTTTAGATCCTTTTAATTTCATTGGACTTAAACATTTGTGGAGTACTTTAGAAGAACTCTGTAGCCATAGTGAGAGAGAGTTCCTTCTATCATGCACACATTTTAAAGAAGAAAGTAAAATACATCTTTGTGAGAGTTGAAAGATGAGAATTAATTCCCTTCCTGCTGGGTGCCAAAAGCAGTCCAGGAAGCATTTTGAGTATAAATTCAAAAGTATAAAAATAAAATAAGGAGCTTAAGGCATTCCAAAACTTCCATCTGAAACCCTTGTAAGTTTCTTTTAGTGTAGCATTAAAGCTGACAGAGGAAGAAGCAGAATCATTTAGTGAAGTTAAAGCAGAGAGAGAGAATTCGGAGAGCTGGCATGGAATTCAAGGCAGGCCAGTGCAGCTTAGGATATTCTGAGCATTCCTGGTAATCAAAGCATTGGCAGCTTTAGACATTTAGCAGTAAAGAGCCAGCAACAGAGGACAAAGTCTCATGGAGGAAAATGTTGGAAGATAAAATATGAAGCACAGGAGGCAAGAAACTACACCATTTTTCCTGCTGTCCAAAGCTGACACTTGATGGGTGCCCAGTCTGTATATTCTCTCTGTTGGCACATATCTTGTGGCCATCTCCCTTCCCTTAATTAGAACTGTGGATGTCTGATAAGCTGGACCTTCCTCTTCAACCAAAAGGATTCCTCTGAGAGGACTAGGGCTAGCATGGATTAGTAGCTAATCACTGGGTGATACATACAGTGGACATCTTGAGCTGCTGCCTGACAGCTGTGATCAAATGACTGATAGTGAACAAATGGAAAGTGGACAAGATGGAAGTGATGCTGGTTGGGAAGGCGGAGTTATTGAAGGACACTGTACTCAACTTTCGATCAGGTTCAGTTGACCCTTTGTAGACTTGGTTAAGAGCCTTGGGGTTATATTGGATCCAACATTGCTGCTAGAAAAACAAGTTAATGCAGCTGCAAAAAGGCGTTCTACAAACTCAGTAGCCCCCTATCCTGACATGGCCAATCTATGTCAACCTAGATCTATGGCATAGTAACATCAAGACTTCACTCTACATAAGTCTCCTCTTGAAGACAACTTAGAGACTCCAGTTGGTGCAGAATTCTGCGGCTCGATTATTAGGATCTGAGAGCCTGTTTGGTGTAGTGGTTAAGAGCATGGGACTCTAATCTGGAGAGCCAGGTTTGATTCCCCACTCCTCCACTTGAAGCCAGCTGGGTGACCTTGGGCTAGTCATGGCTCTCTGGAGCTCTCTCAGCCCCACCCACCTCACAGGGTGTTTTGTTGTGGGGATAATAATGACATACTTTATAAACTGCTCTGAGTGGGCATTAAGTTGTCCTGAAGGGCGGTATATAAATCATATGTCGTTGTTGTTGTTGTTAGGTGGATCATGCATATTACTCTCATTCTGTAGTCACTCCATTGATTACCTATCAGTTACCAGGTTCTCTTCAAAGTATTGGCTATCACATACAAAGCCCTTCACAACCTTGGTCCCTCATATCGCTTCTCTCTCTATACACTGCGCATATTGATGACATCAATTCTCCAGTTACAAATGATCCAGAGGAGTTAGCCGTGTTGGTCTGTAGTAGCAAAATCAAAAAGAGTCCAGTAGCACCTTTAAGACTAACCAATTTTATTGTAGCATAAGCTTTCGAGAATCACGTTCTCTTCATCAGATGCATGAAGGGCAGAAGGAAACTGGCCAAATATAGAGGAGGAGGGGGGATGTAAACAACTCCTTTGATATGGAGATGCAGACAGCTCCTTTTGGTGTGGGGATCAGTTTGCTTGTGTAAAGATTCAAAGGAGTTTGCCGTGTTAGTCTGTAGTAGCAAAATCAAAAAGAGTTCAGCAGCACTGCAGCACAAGCCCTCGATAACCACAGTCCTCCCTGCCAGATGCATCTGACAAAGTTACAAATGGTATCTCCTAAAGGCTTTATATAGAGGTTGACTAGCATGTGGGATAAAATTTAATGGAGAAATATGAAGCTCTTGCCCATCTGTGATGCAGAGCAATGCAACTTGTGACCCATCAAGTCAAACACAGGCCAACACTTGAGCTTCGAGAATTGCCAGATGTTGCACAACTCATTCTTTCCCCAATTCCTGGCAGACAACTAGAGGAGCATTAAGGCCCTTGTGAGTTTCTTGGGTTTGGCTTGATGATGATGGGGTTATATGTTGAGTAGTCCTGCTGTGATGTTGTATGGTCCTACTGTGATGTTTGCACATGTGCTTGCCTGTGGAAGAGGAAAGGGTTTTGTGTATGTCTTTTTTTGGTCTCGGAGTCTCTGGAACCCACACCTCTGAAGAAAGTATGGGGATCTATCAAGTGGTAGCATTTCTAAAGAACCTGAGAATGGCCTGCAGGCTCTAACTTCTGCCTCACAACCCTCCCATGCTCTGTAGACAAACAAAAACAATAGCAGGGAGTCCCAATGTCTTTTTTCTTTCTCATGATGCTGTAATCTTACCCCCCCCTTCCCTCTTACCTATTCTGGGGGGCATACTGAACTGCAACCAATCTAGATCTTAGAGGAGAGGCAGTAGCTGAGTGGTGGACCACATGTTCATTCTCTGGTGTATCTAGATAGAAAAAATCAGTAGTAGCAGGACTGGGCAGTAATCCTGTCTGAGAGCTTAGGCAGTTGCTAAGGTGTCCAATGGTCAGACTTAGTATGCAGCTACTTAATATGTTCGCATATTAGCTCAGTGCTGTTACAGCTCCATGCTCCTCTTTATATTAAAAATGGTTTTTAAGAAAATGGATTTTAAATTTTTTTTTAAATCAGGTTTAACTCAAAGAAAATAAGCTTATGAGGTCACTTGATTACCCCATTCTCATTAATAACACATTCTTTTAATTTCATTTGCTCTTACAAGAGGTGCTTGGTAGAAGTTGTATTTGTCTCAATTTATATCTCATGCCTTTACCCCCTTTCTTAGGTTTTTTGGCTTCTTGCGTAAAATATTTTAGTGTTTGGGATACAAATCTATAGTGATTAATGAGGAGCCTCTTTCTCTTCAGAACACTGGCTTCTGAAAAGCTGTGAATTAACACGTCATCTTTCAAGCAAGCAAGAATAACTAGTCTGAGAGTTTATAGTAACAATTTATTTTGTTGCGTGAATTTCATTCCACAAGGGCCAGCACAATCCAATGGAAAGAGGCTGTGTGCTTGGCTGTGTACTTGGGCAGAATTTCATCAAGGATTAACTGTAATATCGAGCCCAGCCGCTTGGGGCTGTTGTAAAGTCAATCAAGATAAAGGATGAAAAACATATTTCATACTCAGACCCGCTCTTGCTCTTTGAAGATTCTGGGGAAAGCAGATATTCTGCCGCTGTAGTTCTAGGACTTTTTTTCAGCTGGAATGCGGTGCAACAGAGTTCCGGAACCTCTTGAAAACGGTTACATGGCTGGTGGCCCCGCCCCCTGATCTCCAGACAGAGGGGAGTTTAGATTGCCCTCCATGGAGGGCAATCTAAACTCCCCTCTGTCTGGAGATCAGGGGGCGGGGCCACCAGCCATGTGACCATTTTCTCCGAGGGCAACCTACTGAGTTCTACCACCTCTTTTCCCAGAAAAAAAGCCCTGTGTAGTTCTAATGAATGAGGAGGATGCAGTCTCAGCACCCTCTCATCCAACTATAGCTGGGGGCTGAGGGGGAACATGTCTTACCTTCTTGACCACCTGGTGTGCTGGTCTCCTCTCTGATTCTAACGAACATCTATGTGGCAGCACTACATCCACCTTTGACAAACACAGTGCATGAAGGTGCTATAGGTCCAGCTGAAATCCCAACTGTCTGCCCACGGCCTCCTAAAATCTGAAACTGGCCCTGCTCCATCTACATGTTGCAGTGCCATGTGGAGGCTTGCTGGTCTTGTACCAGTGGATGAAGATGCAATTAATTGCTCTTTATTGCTCACAGGGCCAGTGCATTGTTGGAAGAGGCCCACTGTCTGGCACATCACAAACTGTGTCTGTTCTTGGAATGAAAATACAAGTTGTGACTGTGCATTTATCTTTTCACCCCTTTGGCTTACAGGCAAGATCTGACGGAGTGTTTTTAACACACACCCCTTGGATCTTTGGGATTCTACAGAATTGGGGCTAATTGGAGCTTCCTCATTAACAAGGTAGTAATGGCAGCCAAGCTTCTCTGGAAGAAATCTTGTTTCTGGTCTTCTAGTCTGGGATGCACAGCTGCAGGACTGTTGGGTATGTTTCAGGATGTAGCCTCAGTTCATGTCAAACAATGGTCAAGTCCAGCTTGGCCACTGGCCAGTGTTGAACAGTCACCCTCTGAAAAGCATAAGGATTCAGTGACAGATGTGCAAAGAGTTCCTTGGCAGGCAAATTTTATAAAGACATCTATACATCCCCTGGGAATAGAAGACAGACAATAACTAGTTTAGCTTGAGGAATGACTCATGTGCTAGCACCATCATGCAGGTGCTGCTTTATTTATTAAATCTAGACAGAGTCCACATAGTGGTTAAGTGGTTGGGTTGCGAATCTGCACTCTGCTGGTTCGAATCCTATTACTGCTTTGAGCTCAGCAGGTGGCCTTGGGTAAGCCACTCTTCTCATTCAGCTCCCTGGCTGTATTGTGGGGATAACAATAACACTGACTTTGTTCACCACTCTGAGTGGGACACTGATCTGTCCAGAAAAGCGGTATAGAAGTGCACTGTTGTTCCTGCATTATCCTTATTTATGTTACGGCTTTCAAAGAATTTTTCCCTTAAAGCAGCTTAAAAATAGGAAAGAGAGAAGAGGGAGATCTGTCTGGCACTGTCAGAATGAAATGTATGTTGTTGTCGCCAAGCTGATCTTCCAGTGCTGGTGTCTTTCCTGGAAGGGAGGGGTGCAACTTCTTAATGGTCCTTGGACTTCTGGCCAGTAACAAGGCCAGAATAGGTTTTCGTTCATTTCTGCAGTCCCTAGGAAGTTGGCAATTATAGCAGTTTATGGCTTGGATTCAAAGTGCAGTTTCCACTAAAGGAAGGCACTTCTGTGAGTAGAACAGAGCTTTCCTGCCTTCCTTCTGTGAGTAGAACAGAGCTTTCCTGCCTTCCCCTCCATCTAATCTCCCCAAAGTGCTGCACCTGGAGGCTTTCAGCAAGAGGTAGGAATGGGCAGAAACTGACTTCTATTACTGGAAAACTTAGTTTGGATCCAGTCGCGTATCTTTCCCTGTAGTAGCTGTTCTTGCCTGGTGGCCCATACATGAGTCACAGCACGCCGTGCCGATGCATTGATTTTATCCATGCCACCACAAATGTTCAAAAAGGAAGGTCTTTTCTGGTTCCTATGGTATCTCCATTGAAGATATTCATCTTCAAGTCTGCTATGGAACAATAAGGAATTACAGAACTTTTGTTCTTCTGTGAGCAAGTTCGTCCGAGAATAAACCAAAGCCAGAATGCATGAACGTACAAGTGTTCACTTCAGTTATTCAGCCACTGTAGAATTTTGAGTGGGAACGGAATAACCTCTTCAGCGTGTGTCTGAGAAATATGTAATAATCAATATAAAATCATATCCACTGCAGGAGCCTCATCTTGGCAGTCTGTATCAGTCTTGAGCAACAATGGGAATTGAATCTATTTTTTTTTTAATGCAGGGGCTGACAGTAAAGAGTTCTCTTCTTTGTGGAAAGAAGGCACAATCTGTTTGGTGGTATGGTCATTCAGTATAAACCAAATGTTACTGCGGATTCCTTCAGAGCAGTATCTGTACAATTTTAGTTATTCAACTGCTTTCAGTTTTTGCCTGTCATATTCTCACAGCAATGCTTTGAAATAAGTATCACACTCTGATCCCATCATCTAAGCACCTCTCCCAGCAAGATAAGAAAATGAAATCTGGGTGAATGGGTTTAAATGAAGTAACTTTAAGAACCGAGAACTACTTTTATGAAACTGATACGCTTCTTGAAAAAATCAAAGTTTGTTTTGTTTTTCTTTTTTTTAAAAAAGATAAGAAAATGAATGGGAAGCGGCGGTGGGTTGGGGATCCTGGGCCGTAGTGAGAGAAAGAGGAAGAGATTAAGAAAAAGGGGAAAGTTAGATCTTATCTACCAATTTTGAAGGGTGTGTGCTGTTTCCTTAGTGGTGGAGATATGTTAAGATATTTTGAAATCAATGTGCTTAGTCTGGAGTAACTCTTTTTAGGATTACACTTTCAATTTCCTGTCTTGGGAGTGGAGATCCTGTAATAATATAGTCAAATTAAATTCTTTGCTAGTTTCAGGATTCATGACACTTATTTCTGTTGTTAATAATTGTTTGTGACAAAAGCTAAGTGTTGCCTAGAATTGTGCCGAGGTCCTATTAACTGACACTACTCCTTGTTCCTGCCATGGAGCCTCTGTTTCTCTTCCCCTGGTTCTTTGACTCCGTCCCGTCAGAACCCCTTTTTGTCCAGCTATTCAGCATCATTCTCCTTCTCAGATTTCAAAGCTGTCTCCTTGCATTATTTTTCATCTCCTTTCTCACCTTCCTTCTCTCATGTTCTCCAGAGACATGCATACCTTCACATGACTCTTTCATGGACTAGCCATGATGACAGAGACATAATTGGGCATCTTAACCAAAGACTTTAGTAATTGTTTGATTAGGACTTGCCGATGTTTATAGTATTCTTATTAACCTATATTTTGACTGCCAACTGCCTTTTAAAATTCCTTTCTGTCTTGCCTTCAGTCTATCCATTTGTATTTAATAAAAGTCAACCCCTTTTAAAACAAAGGTCTCCCTATTTTACAGGAAAATACTATGCCAATGTGCAATCTGTGTATTAAAAAGCTCAGGTCCCAAGAGGGCCAGACTTGGAGGTACTTGTGTGAATGGCCACATACATGTGGCTCCCCCAGGGTAACAATATTAGCAATGTCTGTTAAGATGTTTATGGGTATGAATCCCTTTGGCTACATTGGGACATTTGGCAATAAACTATGACTGTTGACGACTATGTCATGAGAAATTTAGCATTTCTCTTAGGGTTTGGGTTTTTTTTAAGCTTTCAGCACCATCAATTGTTAAATTAATCTTTATTGGTACAGTGCATTTTGGCATCAATATGGCATAATATTAACAGACAGCAATTGTCCCTGCACAGCATTACCAGTCTGGTCTTATTCAAATGTTTTTTCTCTCTCTCCCTTTTATTCTCAATAGTTCAAAGTAGACTACTCACTATTAATTATGATTATTTTTAGAAAATAGATCACCAGGTACATGCCCAAGAAATGTCAGCCTCTTTGTTTCCTCACCTGGGGCTAATTCATTTTCTAAAACGTCTGGTAATCATTTACAGCTTTGCCACTCTAAAGGTTATTGTGGATAAAATGTAATCCCTAAATAGCCAGACAAATATGATTTTCTTTGGGTCATCTTTCCTAAAGTTTCATCTTCAAACTGTTAGGTTTATAATGCAAATTGTATTTAAAAGAACAGCACATGGTACCTGTTCAGTCCTTAGTTCCATCGCCTTGAGAGATGGGGCTTTATATAAGGTGGACAATATAGCCAGTCTTCTATACACACTGCTGCACCAGCTTCAATTGACTTGGTACCTAGTTCATGTTCTAAAACTAATCACCTCTTTTATAACAGAAGGGCTGCCCTGTTTTTTTTAAAAAAAAATTCTGATGTCTTTCTTAACAAAGGACTGGAAAAAGACCTGGCCTTTTGTATTTCCAAAGGCAGATATTCCATTTCCATCTTCATCCCAGCAAGCCGTTGTGTAATCTGAGATCTTTAGCAGAAGGTACAATTCTAACATCAATAGTCTTCAAGAGATTTCTTCCTTATTCCCTCAAAAGACTGAAACAAACTGCCAATACCATATTCTGACCTAGAAATTTCTACCTCTTACATATTTTTTTAACATTCTGTCCAATGAGTTCAACATTCGTTCAAGACGAATAGTGCCTAGAATTCTAGGGGAACAAATTGTCAGGAAACTTACTGGAAGCTTACTCTCAGCCTAACCTACCTATGAGAGCATGTGTAATGTAGTGGTTAGAGTGTTGGCATAGGATATGGCAGATCCAGGACTGAATTCATCACTCTGACATGGAAGCTCACCGGGTGGTGTTGGTCCTATCACACACTCTCAGCCTAACCTATCACACAGGGATGTTCTAAGGGTAAGGTGGAGGAGAGGAGAAAAATGCAAGCCTCTTTGGGTCTCCACTGGGGAGAAAGCCAGGGTACAAACGAAGTAAATGAACAAATAAAAAGGTCTCACAGGGTTGTGAGGATGAAATGTGGACAGAGGGGGTCGTGTATGCCTTGAACTCCTTGGAAGAACGACTGGGCAGGAGTGGGGGATCAACTAAATAAATGAAACAGCTTAAACTTTTGCATACTGGGAATCTTGGTTACTACTCATAAATGGGTTTGCATATTGGGAACCTTGGTTGGTACTCATAAATAGGGGTGTGCAACAACAACAAAAAGATTCGGGTTTCCTGCTTCAGAATTTCTGAAGTGGGAAAGAGTTGGAAATAAGCAAGCTGCTTTGGAAATCGCTTATTAACCTGCTTCGGCATGCTCCATAAAGATTTGGAGCACACCGACAAACTTCCTGCCCTGCCACTTATTTCATCTGATGGGAGGGGGATGGGGTGTTCCCTCTTCCCCTTCCCATCTGATGAAGGCAAGAAGGAGATTCCCTCCTCCTCCTCCCATAGGGTGAAATAAGTGCTGGGATGATAAGTTTAGCCCACCACTTGCTTCAGCTAATGGGAGGGGGAGCCGCTGCCTCTGCTGGTCAGCTGAAGCTGAAAGAGGCACTTTAAAACCCCATGGCTGGCTTCAGATGACCAGTGGAGGGGGGGGGTCCCCACCTGTTAGCTGAAGCCAGCTGCAGGGTTTGAAAATGCCCTTTCCGACCCATAGCTTTCTGAAGCGATCCGAATCACTTTGGAAAGCTTTGACTTAGTATTTCCTAATCAGGTCAGTAATGCTGGGCTTAATTCGGAATCCCGAATCTTTCCAATTTGGGCTGACTTGGGTTTTTTTTTCCAAATCAGAATCCTGAATTGCACACCCCTACTCATAAATGTATGTCTTTGTATAGCTCCACTGAAAGTTTTCAATTTAAATGTACAAAAATTAAAACAATATAACATTACATACATGCAGGTGAATGATTACATTGGAGAAGTGCAATTATTTAAAAAAAGGTCAAGCCTAGTGTTTGACGTCAGTAATCTGAGAAAGGTTGCCCTTAAAAAATAAAAGTACTCTGAATTTTTGCCTAACAGACCAATACTTGTTTTGAGTTCAGGTGAAGGGACAGATCAGCCATCTCCTTTATTCTTTAATATTTCTTTGATTGAAAATATAGCAACATACAGTTTCAGACTACTTTTTAACTATTAATCTTGGAATGAAAAAGAGAGAAAGGGAGACATACAGAAGGAGTATGCAAGAGAGAATGAAAAGGGTCATAAAAAGCTGTTTGGAGAACTCTTAAAGTATTTAAGCAATCCTGCAAGATTAATGAGTGAGGAGAGCAATCCATGAAATCTACAAACTTTGAAATGTTTTTTAAAGAGTATGTTTTATATGGTACATATGTGAGTATTCTTCATGAATGAGTGGAGTATTTTCTTTCCTAAAAAATACTGCACGAAGTCATAAAATATTCCAACAAAGGATCAGAGTTGTAGTATCATGTTTGCTGAATATACAGAGACACACCCAATCAATCCTTGCTGGTGAAAAGACACTGAAATCATTGGATCCTGTCCAGTCAACATAAGAAAGAACCACATTTAGCTTTAACTTGTCCAACGTCCTATGTACATGCCAATATTTGTGATCATTGAAGCAAAAGCATACTCCAGTGATTCAATCAATACATCCTTATGTGAAATTTCCTACACCTGCACCTGACAAGCCATATTTCCCTATTTTTGAATCACTGTATTGGAAGAGAGCAGAAGGCCAAATCTCCCAGGTTTTATCCGTATTTCAGCCAGCAAAGGTCAGCTCTCTAACCCAGACTATGGCATATCATAGGTCTCTAGAGCCAGGGCAAGCTAGTATTTTGCTGCAAGGTGCTTGAACAGCCAACAACTTAGACTTACCTAAGCAAGTTTTAGGTAGGTAGCCAGGCTGGTCTACAGTTGAACAGCAGGATTTGAATCCAGTGGCATCTTAAAGACCAAGATTTTCACATTATATGCTTTGGGAGCTTTGACTCTCGAAAGCTTACACCCTGAAAATCTTGTCGGTCTCTAGAGTACCACTGGACTCAAATCCTGCTTACCTAAGCAAGTTAGTTAAATTACATTCTATAGCATAAAGGAACTCCTTCCTCCACACACCCCAAACCCATGACCAACACCAAATACCAAGAAGTCACTGGGCAAGTTCACACATGAATGGCTTACTTGATTACTTGTATGGGTAATCATTGAACATCCAACCTGCTGTCATTGAACGTCCAACCTGTTGCTGCAACACTTGGTTTTTTAACAATAATTTCAAGGCCAGTCAGCAATCACCTGGCTAATAGGAATGACATCACAGAGTCTTAGAACAAGTCAGGTTTAACTCTGTGGTGACATCAGTGAGGACAATGTTTGTGACCTGTGATTCCTTCTTTATTCTGGTTTAGTTTTGCTAACTTGATCATTGTTTAGTACAGCTTGCATATAACAACAAGGTGAAATCTGAATAACGAGGCTATCACGCTACCATCTGTCAATTACCTTTGATCACTACATAAATATATGTTCATGCAAATTTTTCTTCCAGATTGGACGACTGGTTATGGAAAGGATGTAGCACTAAATCGAGTCCTGTGAATACAGTATCAAATTGTTGTCATGATATTAAAAAAATAATTGTTTGAAAGGAAAGCCTAGGAATGTTGTCAGGGATCATGTAATAAATGTCATGATATCACAGTGCCTTAGATACACACAGAATTGTCTAAGTGTTGGCAGAAAAAGCCACACAACCCCCTTTGATGGGTATTTGCATATATCATGGTCCTCATAAAATAATCCGATTTTGTTTATGATTCTGGCAACTCGAAGGGATGAATTTTCAAAGTTTCCGTCTTTTCTGTTTCAATATGAAAATTTCTGTTTTGACTTTTCTTCACCCTTATATGAACTGAGTCTGTTTTTCTTTATTTACATGCCATTTTCTGTTTCTGCACACCGAAATTTGCATTAAATGTATGCAGTTTTCAACAACTACATGAGCGGTACCTGAGGGATACCCACCCTGACACCACCTCCTAGCACGAGTATTCAGAAGTTTACTGCCTCTGAATATGGAGGTTCCATTTAGTTGCCTCATTTATGCATCAATAAATCAGCATTATGTTTATAAATGCAGCATATTGCATGTAAAAAAACCCTATACAACCGGCTATACAACAGAAGAGGATATACAATCAACAACGAAAAGAAGAGTGCCAAAACCATTGACAAAAATATAAATTCATATTTAAAACAAAAACCCAAATGTGTATAAATGCATATAAAAAGAAAATTTGTTCATCCTTACTTTAGTAATCCTCAGATATAGTGGCCAGTTATCGGGCTATGTTGGTCATTTCATAAATGACGTAAAATGTACTGAATACTTTCCTGAGATTCCTGTTAAAGCTTCTTTATTATATCCTTTAGCCGCCCACTTAATTAAAGAAGCAAGATATAGAGGTGCAGACTCTTAATTAGATCTTTTCTTGCTATTCTTCCTATCATTTCCAAAGTAAAAAATGCAGCCCTTTGAAACATACTTTATTACCAAATATTAATATCATCAGATGATTTTAATATTAATTATACCAAACTGACAAGGCTTTAATATTAGATTCCAGATGGTTATTTTACATCATTGACAAATCTGTTGTTTGTTGCCCTTGAAGAAATATTTTAATTACCATTGTATCGATAATAATTGCAGATATTGAGATATAGGCTAATTGTACATGTTGTTTTAATTTTACTGGATTTTGTGGAACCTATTAATATAGCGATGTCCATACATGGTATAAAAATATTTCATACACTTCTATATGTTTTTCAGGATATGTTTTATGGATGCTTTCCCCATCCTTCTAAGAAACAGAAAGCATCATAGGATGTTTTTATGTGTTAGGAAAAAAAGGCTTAACTGTAAATTCATTTCAGATAAATGTATTTATTTATTTATTTTGTTTATTTCATTTACATCCTGCTTTTACCAGTTGCAGACAAGAAGCTGATTTTTTTAAAAGAACTGTTTGTCATGTCAGACTAAACTTATCTCCATGATGGAGTTTCTACTTCGATGGATCAGGGGAATTCTGTGGACATAGCTTATCTTTATTTCAATAAGGCTATTAATAAGGTTCTGCATTATATTCTTCTTGACAAGCTGGTAAAACGTGGTATGGATACCGCTAATTATTGGTGGATTTGTTTGACAGGTAGTACCCAAAGAGTGCTTGTAAAAGGTTCCTCATCCTTTTGGAGAGAAGAGTCAAGTAGATCTGTTCTGGGCTCTGTGATATTCAACAGCTTTTAAATGACCAGAATGAAGGAATAGAGGGGGCGCTCATTTTCAGTTTCAGTGTTCAATTTTGGGCATTGCAGTTTAAGACGGTTGTTGAAAAGCTGGAACATGTTCAAAGGAGTGCTACAAAGATGGTGAGGGGTCTGGAGACCAAATCCTAAGAGGAAAGGTTGAAAGAATTGGGTATTTTTTATCTGGAAGAGGAGATGACTGAGAAGTGATATGATGGCCATTGTCAAATATAGAGGATGGAGCAGAGTTGTTTTCTGTTGCTCCAGAAGTTTGGACCAGAATCAGTGGGTTAAAATTAAATCAAAAGATCTTTCAGCGAAATATTAGTAAGAACTTCCTGACACAGTGGTTCTTCAGTGGAACAGGCTTCCTTGGGAGGTGGTGGGCTCTCTTTCTTTGGTGGTTTTCAGGCAGAGACTAGATAGTCATGTTTCAGCAATGATGATTCTGTGACTCAGTATAAACTTAAGCAGATTGTGAGAGGGAGGGCAGGAAGGAATGAGCCAGTGTTCAGCTCCTGTGGCCTTTTCTTCTGAGCCCAGGGCAATACCCAGGGTAATGCTGTTCACCACTTTGGGTCGGGAAGGAATTTTCCTCCAGGCAAGATTGACCAAAGATCCTGGAGGGTTTTTTGCCTTCCTCTGGACATTGAGCAGGGGTCACAGGAGGAGTAGGGAGGTAGCTATGTATTTCCTGCACTGAGCAGGTGGTTGAACTAGATTACCATTGGAAGTACCTTCCTGATCTATATTTCTATGCTTGAAGCCAGCTGGGTGTCCTTGGGTCAGTCACAGCTTCTAGGAGCTGTCTCAGCACCACGTTATTATCCTCATGATTGACATGAGGGTAGTAATAACACACTTTGTAAACCGCTCTGAGTGTGACATTAAGTTGTCCTGAAGGACGGTATATAAAACGAACGTTGTTGTTAAATGCTGTTTACAACAAAGCCCTATTTGTGGTGTTCTTTGTCTGATTCTCTTAGCACTTGTTCACCCTGTGCCTGGCATTCAAGCCTTTGCCCGAAAGGAGCATCACATCATTCCCTTCCAAATAACAGTTAAGTTGGAGCTTTTCCATGCCCCAATGTAGACGCCTAAAATTTAACAATGCCAAATATAAATCAGTTTTCAATGAAGCCATTAGTCTGTGGATATCTGAGAGCTGAAGCAATGTGTTGAAACCCACACACTCTGGGCAAGAACAGGAAAAAAACGAACACAATGTTCGTTGTTCATTGCCATCCACGAACAGGGATTCACGAACATCGACGGACATGACATGTTCACGAACATGTTCATAGTTGGAAGTTCATGGGAGCCAGAACGGCCCCCTTGGGACTTAGCTGAACCTGAGCTGGGGAAGGGAGAGTCCATGGGTCTCCCCCTTTCATGTCATGTTCTCTTCACAGTGGCAAAAACTGGACTGTCTGCTGGAAGCTACTTTGAGGGGTTACAAACTGACCTTCCCAATGTCCAATACCCACCAAACTTGCATGGGGACATAGTCCTCACTGTCTTCTGAAGACCCCCCAAGTTTCAGAGAGATTGCCCCCTGGGAAAGGCATGATCCATGGGTCTCCCCCTTTCATGTCATTGGGCTTGGAACGAACACATGTTCGCTAGGAAATGGGGCCTCACGAACAGCTTGCTCGCAAACAGCGGATTGGGCTGTTCATGGCTTTTCTTTGTTCGTACTGTTGTTTGTGCCCACCTCTACTCATAACATGAAAATTGAGGTTCATTATCTGTGTGGACAATCTCCGGTATGCCATTCCTAGCAAACAAAGTCTTGAGTTTTCCAATGACCTGGAAGGCGGTGGTATCTGTAAATAAATCAATCTCTGGATGATGAGATAGTCCACAGTTACGATATATGACATATGCAAATAGATCTATGCTCACTTTTATGTATGCAGTTGTATCACCAACATGGGTTGTTTTGATTAATGACATAGCACATCCTTCTATGTCACAGTTTGTGGCCAGAACAAAACGTCTCTGGCTTTTCTTTCCCATTTTTCAATAACAAGATAGCCATGCAGTCTTTCTGACATGTTCCTTTGCATTTTCTTGGGAGCCGCAAGTTTTTCCCCTTTTAATTAGATACTGTCCATCATAGAAACTTCTTCCTGAATGTGATTATATGGTGCTGTTATGTGATGTCTAAGCCAACCAGCTGTAATAGCATTATTCACTTTCTGCTATGTCTGATCACAAACAGTATCTTCCGCCATCTTACTCCATTCACAACGTAGCTGAGACTAGATACATTTTTTCATTTACATGATTTATCTCAGCTTCTATGTCTTGCCTGTGAACAGTTCTAGCATATGCTCTAGATAACATATCAGACACAAGAAGGTCTTTACCTGGCTTGTATCAAAGATTTAAATCATACAACTGCAGCTGAAAGAAAAGCCTCTGCAACCTGACAGGAATATCAGACAATCCCTTCTTGGCAACTGAAACAAGAGGCTTATGGTCCATTTCTGCCTCAACTGATCTACAATAAATAAAAATATGCTTCTTCCAACCAAACGCTAAAGCTGGCACTGTAGCAGGATTTGGGGGTGACCAAGGATCAAGACCAGACAGAATCTTAGGAAGGAATGGAGTTTATTAGCCGGCAGGACCCAGTGTGACTACAGTCACAAAGAACTGAGTCCCTCTACCAAGGAAGCAACTTCCCTAATATACAGTTTTGTTAAGCATGACATACAGTTACATCACATGGTGTGGTTACCCACTAACTATTGGTTACATTTCGCTATAGCTTCATTCTCACCATATAAGTTTACCCCTTTGCCAAGCTGCTCATTTCCTCCTGCAAGCTTAGCAATTTGTTCTGTTGACTTTAGCTAACAATAACTGACAAGCATCTGGTAAGTTTCCACTGTCTTGGGCGTTGCCCAGCTACATTGAACAGAGTTAGGGCCAAGCTACACATGACGAATGACACTTGAACGGCAAGTGTATTTCTCCCTGTTCACTTGCCCTCCACTCAATCCACTTGCCGTTCAAGTGTCATTCGTCATGTGTAGCTTGGCCCTCTGACTTTTCACTAAGAACAAGTTGACAAGGATATTGATCATAACTATTGGCATTATTAGCATTTAGCATTTTCCCCGACTACAGCACTTCTTTTACTATCCGTACATAATCGTATTATGCTGGAATCACAGCCCTAGCGACAGGCCTCCAATATTCACCATATTTTTGCATTAAAGCTACCACAATGTCTTCCTTAGACACATCAGTAGACAAGTTGATCTGACGTGTACTATCGTAATGGTGAAATGCTGGAGCCTGTTGTATCACCTCTTTTAGCTTACCATTTGGTGATGGCTTTCCCAGGACCATTGCACATCTTGTTTTACCAGCAGTGATCTTAAATGATAGTACATTCAGTCAGGTTGGGAATAAATTTCCCCACAAACCTTACAGTTCACAGAACCCCCTGCTCCTTTGTCTGTGGGTGCTGGAATATTTGTAGTTGCGTGTGTTCTTGAAGGAGCAACTTGAATTGAATTCCTTGTGCTGTCAACCTTTCCCCTAAGTATGTTATATCTTGCAATCAGATTGCAAGCATTTCTGCTTGTTCATCTTAAGACTTCTACCTGAGCCCTTTCGAGACCTTTGCACAACCTCTGACTGTTTCTCCAGGGTCCTGCCTCAGACAACAGTCCGTATACACCCCTGCGCCTTCCATGCCCTCAAAGGTTTGTTGCATTTTCCTGAGGAAAACTTTGGAAGAGGATATCAACCTAAAAGGCAATCTAAACAAAATTTTTAAAAAAACCTAGTATCTCTCAAATGGTGCTACCTGTGCATAAGCATGCACTTTGCTTTGAACGAGGTAACTGCCAAAATCCACATGAAGCATTCAAAATAGTAAAATATTTTGCCCAGCCGTTTCTTCTAAGATTTCTTCCCATGTAGGAACTGGAAAATGTCCTCTACATAGACATTCAGTTGTTTGGGATCTAAACATAGGCACAGAGAGACATCCTTTCGTCCTTCTACAATGACTAAAAGGTAACCAATTTGTCCACTTTTTAGCTTTTTTCTTAATGCAACAGGAACATTTCTGGAAGCACACATAGTTGGTCTGTTCGAGGTGGTTAATTCTATATTGTATTCCATATTATTTTACCAGTTTCCTCAAAAACATCAGTGAAATGATCTATGTTGCCACTTGTTTGCTCCTGAATGGGGTACGTTCTTTAGATTAGATCCAGCACTTCACATGTTTTAAGGTCTAACACTGGTGGCTTATTATTAGGTACAATAACAAACACAACTTTCTGAACATAATTTCTCTATTTAACCTGCAATTCTCAGACACAGTTGGAATTCTTTCACTTTCCTTTTATCTCTCTAACTAGGTTTTCTCTGTAACCCAGCTACCATCTTTCCAGTCATCACATTTGTTTTCTCTCTCCAGCATCCACTTTAAAATTCATCACACTACCATTCCTTTCTAATGTTATATTCCAGTCCTTTGATGTGACTGATTGCTGTAGAGTATTAATGGAAGTACTACTTCACTGGAAGTAGAGATGACTTCTTCCTGTAACACAGCACTCACATTCTGCAGCTTTTTCTTTGTGCTCCGCTGCTGTCTGCAAACTCTAGCAAAATGGCCTGTCTTCTGGCATTTGTTGAAGTTTTCCCATAAGGCCAGCATTGTGCTGTAGTGCATGCGTGCTCCTCCATTTCCTGCAGATTTTTTTCTTGCTTTTCCCTAGGAGCAAACTTGGATTTTTGCAGGGTTCCCCTCTGCACTGTACAATGGCTTACCGAAGCTGCAATTCTGTCTAGATTCAGCAGAACTTGTTCCTTCTAGCCAGCTTACTCTCTTCTGGGTGACTTTTGCAGCTTGGCACATTTCAATTACCTTTGGTAATGGAAAATCTTTGCTTTCTAACAATCTGCCTCTTATTTTGCAATCCTGTAGACCTAGGACAATTTGGTCCCTTCTGAGTGAGTCAGCAAGTCCTCCAAAGCCACAAAACTCTGAAAAGTCTCTGCTTTATTTTACTTTCTTGTATGAAAAATCCTTCAAAATCCTCATTTTTATTTGTCATAAAATGGCACCAAACTTGTTTATCTCAGCATCATATTTAGACTTCTCACCTGCCGTTAGTGAAAAGGTATTAACTAAATCAGTAGCTTGGGGCCCTGCTCGGGTTGCCAGGTTCCCTGGGAGTGAAAGCATGGGATAGGAGATTGGGGAGGGGGAGTTGCTCCACATTTTAACTCACTTTGTGCATATGAGGAAAGTGGGTTGGGGGAGTGAAGGGCACTCTGGAGCACTCCTGCATTGCAACAGGAATGACGTAATTGTTGGCGTAACGTGGATGTAACAGATTGTGCCAGAGACTGATTAAGTAAAAATTAACCCCAAATACTAAATTGGGTGGCGAATTTTATTCATTTGGCCCCCAGTGTATTGTGGAAGCGAGGCGTTGCACTAGGAATGACATCATTCCTGGTGCAACACAGGGGCACTCCAGAGCGTGCAGAGGTGCACTATTCGGCCCCACTTCCCCCCTGCTGGCCAGGTGAGAAGATGGGGATGGGGGATCCTGTACCCCCTCTGGGGAATGGCAAGCCTAAGCCCTGCAAGGTTCAAAAACTGGGCTTCCTTTGTCTTATTTGGCTTTTCCATAGCTCCACTGGTTTCCCTGAGCAAGTCAAACTGCTCCTTGAATCTTTTTTGTTTGTCTGCAACATGATTTAAGAGATCCAGCATATCTGGTTGGTACTTTGAAATGCTCCATCCTACTTCTTTCCCACTCTTTCCAACTTCATAACCACTTTGTAAGTATATGCACCCGCTCCTTGGTAAATGTGGTATCAAGTTGAAGTATCTCTGCTTTTCTCTGCCTGCAATTTCTAGTTGTGTGGAATTGAAAATTTCCATTAAAGCAAATGAGAAGGTCCCTTGAAGAATAGCAACAAAAGGGCTAAATCAATACATACTAAGAGATCTGGATGTCGAGATGCTACACTAGCATTAACATGAAAGGCAGCTAGATTAAGAATACACAAGACTCTGTGTGGGTTGCCAACCTCCAGGTGGGGGGCGGGGCTGGAGATCTTTCAGAATTACAACTGATCTCAAGACAACAGAGATCAGTTCCCCTAGAGAAAATGGTTGTTTTGTAGGGTGGATTCTATGGGATTATACCCTGTTTAAATTGTTCTGGATCTGGATCTGACAACCCTAGCTCTGGATGAGGGCAGTTCTTTAGGGAAATGGGTAACATTAAAGGTTCTTCTGTGAACACAGAGAAAATTCTATATACAAATCATTCTGTCTTCCTGCTTTCCACTTGATTTATTTTTCCATCCTAAATTTATTTAACTAGGTACTTAACTGGTCTTGAGTAATGATTACTTCTACAGGCCAGGGCTGGGATATCCTGAACAACTAACCATGTAAACACCTGCTCCTTGTGGAATATTTATGTATGCTTCATATGAGCAACTGAGGTTTAATGAGTGGTTTTTACTATTAGAAATTGTTCATCTGTATTTTATGGCTCAAATCAATATGACACTTTAGAAGCCTGAGAAGCAGTGATGCCCATGAACCTCCGGTTGGCAGATTATGAAATACTGTCTCCCTCATCTCCAGTTGGAGTGGTATTTAGATTGAAACCTGATCTATGAGACATCTCATTAAAGGGTTGTAATGTTTGTGTGTTTCTGGTTTTTTGTGTGTGGGGGGGTGTCTGCTGTGTGTGCATATACTATACATATTGGGGAAGCTTAAATCCCTAAATTAAGGATCCCAGGAAAAGAACACTGTATTGGAAAAAGATATGCAAGAAAGGCAATAAACATCCCTTCAGAACTACCCCTTTGTGAAGTATAACCTTATAAAAAGTTTTATTTAAGTTTTTTGGTTATTTAAGTTTTTTGAAGGATTCACTCCTTGTTCTGGTTTTGCAGAAGTGCAAAATTGTGCTGTTCTGCACCGTAGAAACAAACAAACAAAAAACACAAGGCCCTTCAAACTCGCCTTTTGTGTATCAGAAACTTGTCTTTTTAGATACCTGTTTTTTAAAAAATCAGCAAACAAAGGGGTAGTTTGGGACTCAGCAATGCTTTGCTCAGCTGGTTGCTTCATTAATGCTTCATTAATGTGACTTAAGGCGCATTAATTCAAGGGCCCTGCGTTTTTTATATCACAGGCTGCTATTAAAGATGGTGGAGGGCCAGTCGACTACTCCACCTCCTTAGCAGCATCTCAAAACCTTCTCTCCCAGTAGCTCCCAAGAGCCTCCTTTTCCCTCCAATGGACCCTCATTCTGATTGGCCCAGCATTCCACCCACTCCCCTTGGCTGTCTCTCAGGAGAGGAGGAACTGGAACCAGTCCTGTCTATTACATACACCTTAATATGTTTGTCAGTAGTTTCAGTTTTCCACATTTTACTGTTAGTTTTGTAGATTTTTTTAGATTGGGTATGCCTGTTGTATGGTTTTATGTGCAATTTATACATATAATACATATATAATGAATCATGATAATTTATGGATCAACTTTGAAAAATATGTATGTGTTATGATCTTGTAATAAATATGTATACAAGTATTGGAATGTGCAGTCAAGACTATCTTGGCTGGTCTTTCTAGTGTTTCGGGTTCATTAAATTGTTATTAACTAGTGAATGGAGCCCTTATAACTTCTTTTGAACTAATAGAATATATAGTTTTCCTAGAAACAAGAGACAGCTGTGTACCTCCCAGAGCTGTTTTGGCATTTTCAAAGCATGGCGTGGGGGGAGAGCTCTATGCAGCAGGCCCAATCCACACAGCATTTTAAAAACACTTTAAAATGGCAACAGCAATCACATGGCTGCCACACGTTCACCATTATGTGTAGCATGGCCTTGAGTATGTGTATACATGGATGAAGGGGGGTTGCATATGATTGCAATTAGCTTTTGATTTAAATCAATATCCATTTTAATGTTTCTTAGGATCAGCAAAGGGTTTTTTTTGTAAATAAACAAGGCTTTTTTTCAGCAGGAACGTGGTGGAACGGAGTTCTAGCAACTCTTGAAAATGGTCACATGGCTGGTGGCCCCGCCCCCGATCTCCAGACAGAGGGGAGTTTAGATTGCCCTCCGGGCTGCAGCGCGGAGGGCAATTTAAACTCCCTCTGTCTGGAGATCAGGGGGCGGGGCCACCGGCCATGTGACCATTTTCACCTAGGGTGATTTAAACATTTAAAAACTCCCCCCTTGTTCCAGCTGACCCAAAGTGACATCATTGTGCGGTACTGAGTTCCACCACCTCTTTTCCCAGAAAAAAAGCCCTGTAAATAAGTGTTTTTTAGAACAAAAGTTTTTCCTTTTTGCTGTTGTTCTTCCAATACAGTGCTAAGGCCTGCATCAGTTTTCAGTACTATACTTAGACACAAAGCCTCAAACAAACAAACCTTCTGTTAGTCACTGAACATTGTCTTATTAGCCAATTGGATGACTGTATGCAAATGAAGGCAACATTTAAGAAATGGGTAGAAGTGGACCTACGAGCTAACCTAACTAAATTCTAACTAACTACATGCCATTATCTGTATGTGGCAGACTTTAATGATTCCTGAGCAGGCTCATACCCAGCCTATACACGTTTCAGATCTTGGCAAACTCCAGAACATGTTTTTGTTTTTGTTCTTTTCCTTCTCTATCATCATCATCATCATCACAACAACAGTGAGCTTATGTACCACTCTTCTTGATAGAGTAGTAGCCCATTTAGAAAAGTGAACCAAGTCAGCGTTATCATTATCCCCACAATACAGCTGGGGAGCTGAGGCTGAGGGAGTGGCTTACCCAAGGCCACCTGCTGAGCTCATGGCAGTAATGAGATTCAAACCAGCAGAGTGCTGATTCTCAGCCCAAGCACTTAACCACTAATTTTCCATTAGAAATCCAGATTTGTCTAGATGTTGACGTGTTTCTAGTTCCCATATGGCTTGTGTGGAGAAACGTCCTCCACCCAAGAATTCACTCCAAAATGTCAATTATTGTGACAGCTGTATCTCCATTGCAAAATAAAGTTTCATCACTGGACAGGTATACTGAAGTGTAAAATCTGAATTCTGGCATTATTCGCTTTACAATTTTTTAAAGTATCTTGGGAAGCACAGATATTACACTGATCTGCTAATCGTATTTTAATAATTAAACCATGGGTCTGGTGATGCCTGAACCAAGCCAGTATGAAAGAATAAGAATGTGCTCTCAGAGAAACCCACTTTGTGTTTTTGAATGAATCTCTATTTCCTTATGATGGTGAAAGCAGTGACTCACTGAGATGCAACAGGCAACCTCCTTCTAAAAAAATCCTGTTTCTGCATCAGCAGTGATTGAATGATCCAGTCATGCCTAATCCAGACAGAGATCACAATTACTCTCAGAGGAGCTAGCCTAGTGTGAATGGGCTGTTTGGGCTCAAAAGAGCCTGCAATTATTTCATTAACTTAGTTCCCAGTGCACAGTAGCAGGCCTCTGAAGGCACATTGTTTAGGAATTTCTTTCCTACTATAAGTGCATTTGGGGTGTATCTGGAATGTACCCGCCACTATCTTTAATTGCCGTTTTCAATTAATCATGCTGGGGCAACAGTAGCAACTCCTTGCAGATTAATAAAGGGAGCCAAGAATGCATAAAGGACTTCTGAGTTGGGGTGGGGAAAGAGAGTCAGAGACTCTGCCTTTAGAGGGACACAGAGGGAACCAGGGAACTGAGAGTAAGTTCAATAAAGGAGAGGGCTGCCAACAATTAAAGGGAATATATTCAACCTCTCACCTCCATCCTGCCAGTTTAAAAGCCAGAGTGTTAATGAAACCGCAATCATAATGGATGCAGGAAACACAAGGCACAACTCATTAACTGGATTGGGCTCCGGTGATCAAGTCCTGAAGTAGCTATACTGTAGGGAGGGTCTGCACAAAAAGCAAAGAGCATTAAAGTTGAAAAGAGCATTAAAGTTGAACCAAAAAGGAAGAGGACAAATACCATGTAGGCATGGCTTCTCATCGTAATTATTTCAAAAGCATTTGAGGATTCAGTATCTAAGGTGGAGAATTGGTGGATATGATTTAGTGAGGGTTCTCAAAATGCATTATTGGCTTCCCTAAGAGCCAAAGATTATCAGTGAAACATGAGCATCATTTAAATCTATTGAGTTGTGAGAACAGCAGAAAATAATCAAAGACATTCTGTTGCTTAGTGAGGAAATATGTATTCGGTACGGACATTCTCAGAAATATTCAAGGCAACAATGTAGAATGGTGTAATAAATGTCTGCGCGCATATCTTAGCTTGTCTTTTGGACTTAGCTCACTCCATTAGATGATAAAACAGCAACGGTCTACTGTCTGAAAGCAATGTGAGTATGTTGCTGAATCCATGTTCTTTAAAACTATTTGATCTCACAAACCTCAAGTGAGCTGTTGCAAAACATGCCTTAGACAGAGTAGGCACAGACAATAGATTTTGTTGAGAGGGTTAAAGCTACTACATGGGAACATGCTGGGAGAGGCAGTGCCTGTAGCGCCTGTCTACTGGAATCTAAGCTGCAATAGATCGGAAAAGATCTTATCGGCAAAAAAATATGCCAAAACAGCTAAGTGCTAATTCACTAACATGTGAAGACTCACTCCTAGGAGTCATCAGTTGCCTAATTAATCTAAATAATTGTGTTGGATGTGATTCAGCCGACACATACAACTGTATATGGCATAGCTTGTGGTATATGCAACAATGTAGTTTATCCATGTCTTCCGTCAAGCTCAGTGATCCACAGCTCACCTCTCGTATATTTAGCTCCTCCTACCTTTATCACCTTTTATTTCTGTCCAAAGAAATATTGCAGCCTTGTGGTCCCTTCACAAAGTAGCCAAAAGGGAATATGTATTCTGCTGCCAATTAGTTACAAAGCTGTAGAGGACAGTATTTCATGCTGAAATATTTAACAGACTAATTACACCAGGCAAGGGGAAGGAAAGCAATGTATTAAAATATCTGTTCTATCAATCAGGTGTATCACTTTTCTGCCAACCCTCCCCCCCAAACGGAAAGATAATCGGGTTAGAAGTCATCAAGTGATTTATTTGTGAGATCAATCACTTTAAATTGTGTCCGGAAGTGGGTATGGAACCTGAGTTGATCTTGAAACATATTTATAATGAACATCAGATGGCCCATCTATCACTTTATTCTGCAGCATCTGCAATCTTTGAATAGACTACAAGGGAAGTTCCATACCTCATAAATTACAACAGTCCATCCTTGAGATTGTAAAGCCTTAGTTGGCAACTAATTTTCAACAGGGGCCACATTTTTAACTGAATAAGGGCCAGCAGTAACATTGGCTCCACTGAAGGACAGATCCCTTCTTTGAGGCATTTCAGTGGCTTACAATGAAAACCTAAGCAGACTTACGCCAGTCAATGGGCTTAGGAGTTCACTGTTAGTCTCATTTGCCTGCGTCTTTGCTTGTTTGTGGGTTTAGGGAGTTCAAGGGGAAGGATACGCTCTGGACAACTATGTTTCCTAGTATGTCATTTTGCTCCCTAAGAAGCTGTTAAAGAGCCCTTTGCTTGTGCTCAGCTTGGGACAAAGCGACTAAGGTGAAAATGAAAGTATCTTCCATAAGGACAAATTGCAAGAATTGATTGTGACAGTGAATTTACCAGTATTTAGGTTGCCAGAAGACACTTTGCTGTAATTCAGACTAGCATGTCTACAATACTCAAACTTCGTTGTGATGAGTATCTGGCTGGTTGGATCCCTTGGCTTCAAGGATTATGCTGGTGGCTAAATGGCAAGACTTTGGTCTGGACCTCCTGCTGCCTGCTCTTGTTATAAAAATAGGAATGAAATATCAAGTCTAAATTTCACTAGCTACAATTAGTGATGTATGCACAGAGCTCAGTATTAGGAGCATTCGTGGGCCGTGGCAAGTGTTCAAGGAAAGTTTTGTATCTGCTAGTTCAGAGTATAGGCCTATGTGCATTGAGGGTGGAGGTGATCGTGGTGCAGCTGCCTTGCTGTGAAATAACTTTGGAAGAAGGGAAGGCTGTGGTGAACAAGGAGGGAAGACCAACAGTATGAAGGGTGGAGGGCTACTTTGAGTTCGTTGAATCCATTGCAATACCAGGGCTGAATTTGAAAAGGTTTGGCTTCCCATGCATTGGAATAAGCCAAGTTTTGTTGGTTCAGTTGGCACTACAAAGAAATTCCCAATTCAAACTATGAGCCAAGCTACAAGTGATGAATGACACTTGCCTGGCAAGTGAACAGACTCACGTGTATTCTTCCCTGTTCACTTGCCGTTCACTTGCTCTAGTGGAGCACAAGTGAATGGCAAGTGAACAGGGAGGAATACACGTGAGTCTGTTCACTTGCCAGGCAAGTGTCATTTGTCACTTGTAGCTTGGCTCTATGTCACTCTATGTCATAATTAACTCTAATTTATAGCATCCATGTGACCCACACATCTGATATGATTCAGGGTTGGTTGACTGGGTCCAGGAGGTAATAAAATGTCTCTCTGGGGAAAGATGTAGTTCCGATGACTTTGAAAGAGAGATTTTGAGACCCCTCCTGAAGAATGCATCCCTAGACCCAAATAACCTAAACAACTACTGGCTGGTGGCTAATATTCTGTTCTTGGGTAAGGTGCTCAAGCAAATGTTGGATACATAGTATCAGGCAGTCTTGGAGAAGATGGATTATTTTGACCCATTTCAAATCTGGGTTTGGAATGGAAATGGCCTCGGTTGCCTTGACTAATGACTTTTGCTGGGAGAGTGACAGGGAATGCATCCCTATTGATTCTCCTGGACCCCTCAGCAGCTTTCAGTAGTATTGACTGTGGTATCCTTCTGAAGAGGCAGGCTGGGCTGGGAGTAGGGGGCACTGTGCTTTGGTGGTCTGCTTTTATTTGACCAATCAAATCCAGAAGGTGGTGCTGGAAGGCTCCTGCTCAGTCCTGTGGTATTTATGCTATGAGGTCCTGAAGGGTTCTCTCTTGTCCCCCATGATATTTAACATCTACATGAAACTACTTGGTTAGGTCATCTGAGGATTTGGAGTGAGATAGCACTCCAAGGATGAGAAGGACACTTAGCTCTACTCCTCCTTAACAGCTAAGCTAGGTAGGTCCGTCAAGGTCTTATAGGTGCCTGGAGAAGGTAATGAGATGAAGGAAAGCCAATAAACTGAAGCTCAATCCAGAGGTAGAAATGGTCAATGAAGAAGCTGCTTGGGGACTGCATACAGCCTGTCCTGGCGGGGGCTACACTCCCCCTGAAGAAGCAAGTTCACAACTTGAGGGGCTACTGGATCCTGGCCTACAGTTGGAGGCTTAGGTCTTCTCCATGGCGTGTAGGCATTTTATCAACTCTGGCTGGTTCTCTAGCTACAGCTGTTAGTTGAAAAGTGTGATCTGACTACAGTGACCCATTCCTGATCATATTCAAGTTAAACTACTGTAATGTTCATATGCGGGACTGCCTTTAAAAACAGCTCAGAAGCTTCTATTGGTCTAAAACGTAACTGCCAGCCAACTGTCAAAGGTTCGTTACTGGGACCGTGTCACCCTGTGCTGAAAAATCGGCACTGATTATCCATCTGTTTCTGGGCACAATTCAAAGTGCTGGTTCTTGCCTTTAAAGCCCAAAACAGCTTGGGGCCAAGGTACTTGAAGGACCATCTCTTCTCATATTTTCCAGCCCACTGGTTAAGATCTGCCTCCCAAGCCCTGCTCTTTGTGCCCCTGTCTTCAGAGGTAAGGCAAGTGGTGACTGGAGACAGGGCATTTTCTCTGATGGTACCTGGCCTTTGAAATGCCCTTCCCCTGAGGCTCACCTGGCAACTACTTTACATTATTTTAGGCGCCAATCTAAAATGCGTATTTTACTCAGGCTTTTAATTAGGGATTTTATTTTAGCAGCTTTTAAATGGTCTGCTCCTGTTTTATGGCTAGTGTTTATGCTATTTATGTCCAATAATCTGTTTTTAATGGCTATTTTATATTGTGATGATTTTAATTGTAAGCCATCTTGGTCAAGATTCTGAAGAGGCAGCATACAAGTGAGTAATGAATAACTGTCTGAGCACCTAGCTGGCAAATGATGTTTCTAGCTTGCCTGTACAACAAGATTGTTATTTGCTTGCTTTCCAGAAACATAAACACCTTAGAGCAGGAAGATATATCATGATGAGCGCATGGGCCATCAACTGCATTACATTCATATTATACTATACTGCATCATAAAACACTGTATGTAAGTACTGCAGATTCCTTAACAATAACAACTAACAAAAGCAAGTAAAATCAGTGTTAAGTATTCAGAATCAGCCACCTAAAGGAACATTATCCTTCAGCATTATGTTTAATCAAAGTTATAGTTCCCACAGCAACCATAATTCATTCTTATTGTACGACTGTAGCTTCTTCAGGTACATGATTATATTATGGTTTATTGTGAGACGATACAGAAAAGAGATCATAGCTTCAAAAGAGGGGAAATCTCTAACTGGCTTTTAGTAGCCACCACATATTTGAGGAGGTTTTCCAGGTTTTGCTGGTATCTCAGTTTTTGACACATCACCTTAGAAATCACAAGAACCATATGAAGAGCTTTGCTGGATCAGACCATGTCTACATAGTCCAGCGTCCTCTTTTGCACAGTGGTTACCCACTTGCTCTGGGGGAGGGCAGTGAACAGGGCAAAGACGCCTTCCCTTGATGTTGCCTCCCAGTACTTGTATTTACTGCTCTCATCTTCTTCCTTCCTTGTTTTTGCTGAATTCCACTTTTTCTCAGCTATGGTTTAACCACAGATAGCTGTACAGAGAGATAGTAGATATACAGTGGTTAGAGTGCCAGACTATGCTCTGAGAGAACCAGGTTCAAATGCCCACTCTGTCATGGAAGCTCATTGGGTAACCTTGGGTCTGTTGCTTTCTCTCAGCCCAACCTACCCCACAGGGTGGTTGTGAGGATAAAATGGAGGAGAGAAGAACAATGTAAGCCACTTTCGGTCCCCATTAGGGAGAAAGTAATGGCATGTTTATGTTTATTATAAATGAAAGAAAATTAAATAAATGAAAAAACCTAGGAGATTGTAAAACAAATGCCAGAACTGATGCATACAGTTTGTTGCAGCATTCAGTCTCCTCCCTTCATTTAGATTCTTTTCTAATGTACACACACACTTCAATAAAACATGTCACAAAAGCAATCTTGGTTCTTTTACATATCTGATTGCATCATGATGCTCATATTAACTCTAGAGATGGGCACGAACAGCAATATGAACAAAAAAAAGCCACGAACAGCTCAATCTGCTGTTCGCGAACAAGCTGTTCGTGAGGCCCCATTCTAAACGAACAGGTGGTCGTTGCAAGCCTCATTTGTTGCATTCGTCAGCTGTTTGTCAAGCCAGATAGTCTGGCATCTGCAATCAATTCCCTTGGCAATGTAGGCAGGGATTGTCTGAACTCCGTTTGAACTCCTGCTGTTTTCTGGGAAACCCCAACTTAGCTTGATAGGCAGGTCTTCCGTCCAAGTGTGGAGCTCCAAATTTGTTACAAGAGAGCAAAGAGCAAGGGGCAGGGAGGTCTTCTGTAGCCATGGGAATGCCAATCTCATCCCTCCAAACTCTGACTTCCAACCACAGACCTCCTGTTTTGCTCTATGGGTCTTCTGGTTATAAAAGGCACTGTGCTTCCAGCTCTGGCTTTCAGTTTCAGCAGACAGTGGAGTGGGAGACAGCTGCTGTTGGCATTTTGAGAGAGAGACAGGGAGCTTGAGATTTTTTTTGTGTGAGGTGGGATAGGGATCTACCTCTTCAGGTTCCAGGTCTGCTGCCAGACTCTGGGGCCAAGCTATTATTTATTATTGGTACCTTTCCTGCTGCCTGCTCAGGTGGGGTTTCTGGGAGTGGCGTGGGAGGGATCTACCCCTTCAGGTTCCAGGGCTGCTGCCAGACTCTGGGGCCAAGCTATTATTTATTATTGGTACCTTTCCTGGTGCCTGCTCAGGTCAGGTTTCTGGGAGAGGTGTGGTAGGGATCGACCAAACTTGGATGATGGCTGGAGGAGAGCCTGCTGGCCCCCACGAACATCCAACCATGAACATGTCCATTAACAGGTCATGTTTGTAAATGTTTGAGAGTCCCCGTTCGTGGATGGCAACAAACAACGAACATAGTGTTCGGGTTTTTTTTTCTGTTCGTGCCCATCTCTAATTAACTCTTGATTGGGGCTACAAGGTCACAGAAACAGAATCTTCATACAATGGTAGATACGGATTTTGGGGGGAGGAAGCATTTTATCAAACCACACATGCACGTTAGTAATATAACAGAGTCGAATAGACACACCCTAGAAATGGAACAATCACAGGGCTCAATGCATGGTTTCATCTCAATGCAAGGATCCATCTTGTCCTCTGTGCTCATTGATATCTATATGAAACTTCTGGGTGAGGTTACCATGAGATCTGGGCTGGGTTGCTACCAATATACAGGTGACATTTACCTCTATCTTGCACTGATCCCAAGAAGGCTGTAGAAACCCTGAACTGGTGCCTAGAGAAGTATAATTTCAACAAGATGAAAGTGCTATTGGTGAACAGGATTTAAGGTTTCACCTGTCCTGGATAGCATTGTGTTTCCCATGAAGGAACAGGTCTGTAGTTTGCATTTGCTCTTAGACCCAGGTCTATTGCTAGATAAGCAGGTGGCAACTATGGCCAGGAGTGCCTTTTACCAGCCATCTGCAGACTTTCCTGGGAAGAAAAGATACGGCTACTGTGGCGCATACCCTAGTAACATCTAGATTAGATTACTGCAGTGTGCTCTACATACGGCTGCCCTTAGGAAGTATTTGGAAACTTCAGTTGGTACAGAATGCTGCTGCCATGATGTCAACTGAAGTGAGTCGTAGGGACCATATCATTCCAGTCTTGTCCCATCAACACTGGCACCCAATTTGTTTCTAGGCACAATTCAAAGTGTTCGACTGTTAGAGCCCTATATCAGGGGTCTCCAGTGTGGTGCCCATGGGCACCATGGTGCCTGCCAGTACCTTTCTTGGTGTTCATCAAGTGTTTTTTAGAAAGTGACGCCTAACAGGGCTTCCGATTGGCCACTGAAGATCTGATCAGCTATGCAGATTACAATAACATTGTTTCAGTTATAGCTCTCACCATAGCATTTGTTTTATTCTGTCTCACCCCTCTTTTGCAGTGATTTTTTTTTTTACAATTACCCCCTCTGTGTTATTGCGTCTGCCTCCTTGACAGCCATTTTGTGGTTGGCTTTGCCTCTTGTCCTTTCCACCCATCTCCTGGGTAAACATGTGGAAAAGAGAGGAGAAAGAGCCTTCTCCCCACAACTCTTTTTTATCTATGACAGGGCATCTGGTGGAAAGCAGGGACAGACAAAGCCTCTGCAGCCTCTGTGTGCACCCAGAAGCCCTTTTCCTTCCCCCAAAACCATTTTGAAGGTGAATAGATAACTTTTGTAGCCTTTTCTGATATATCTGGAGAGAGAGGTGTGGAAAGCAAAGTGAGAGGTTTGTGGCAACGCTCCAGATTGTGCACTTTTAAACAGAATAACACCCTTCTGTCCGCTGAAGTTAATAAGCTTAGAACGGTGTAAGTCTGCTTCAAACTGCATTGTGATATTTCCAATTTTAACACTGCAGAAATAACTATTAGACACTCTTACAAGAGATGCAAAATAATCTAACCTACTGAAAGTCATGATGAGAAGATCTTTTAGGGAAAAAAACTTGCCCTGTTTTATAGTAACATTCTCATACAGTCTTGCAAATATATATAAAATGCTATTTGACTTGTTTGAGATCTGTACTTTGTTCCATTTTAACTACCCATTGTGATCCACAAAGTCTGCAAAGCTCTTCTGTTCTTACTGTTTGGAGTCCAGCAACTATACCGGGAGGGGGGGGGGACCCTATCTTTGTTGGATAAAATGGCATTGTCTTGCAAGGCTTCAAGAAAAGATAATTTCTCATTTACAAATCTATGCTCCAGGCAGGATTCAATAAAATATATACAGCTCTTGCGGCCTTCCGAGACACCGCAGTGCAGAAACTGGATATACTTTTATTGAGCCCTCCTTGTAGAAATTTATCGAGAAACAAGTGTTAGGCTTTGTTTCAAATTTGGGAAAGTAAAGCAGTTTTATTATTGCGGAGTTCAGTTGTGTTGTTTTGCTTTTGACCATAACCAGACATGCAACCGTATATGAGAAGAGAAAAACTTGCCCACCTCAGCTTTCTCAAGAAGTTTAACACTGGCAGATTTATGGTCTGTTGATTAAATTTCAGCTCATCAATTAATCATGGGTTTTGTAACTTATTAGATATAGCCACGGCTTTTTTTCAGCAGGAACGCAGTGGAACGGAGTTCCGGAACCTCTTGAAAATGGCCCCACCCCCTGATCTCCAGATAGAGGGGAGTTTAGATTGCCTTCCATGCCACTGAGTGGTGCGGAGGGCAATCTAAACTCCCCTGTGTCTGGAGATCAGGAGGCGGGGCCACCAGCCATGTGACCA
Source organism: Eublepharis macularius (assembly GCF_028583425.1). NCBI lineage: Eukaryota > Metazoa > Chordata > Lepidosauria > Squamata > Eublepharidae > Eublepharis > Eublepharis macularius. The sequence goes on along the minus strand of NC_072799.1, from coordinate 21,744,534 downwards.
TTTTCCCAGAAAAAAAGCCCTGGATATAGCATTTCTTTCTCTGAATTCAAGGCTTTTCCTGATATGAATACCCCAGCTTCTTGAGATTAGACTTGGGCATCAACAAACTGAATATAGCTATAACCACTGTGGTGGTAGCTTCCTGGCCATCACCACTTATTGTTATATAGTGTTACTGTACAGCTTGGGGTTGCCACTGATTTTATTTGTGGTGCAGCCCTGATGTGATGGGGGAAGGAGGAGGATGGGCAGTTGAGGGGGGCAGACCTCCAAGGTAAAAGACTCTCTGGACTGAATGCTGTCTTGCCCCCTCACCTCTCCTTGCCTTCTGTTTAAACTCCAGCCATCACAATATCAGTAAAAAGGAGACACAAGCTTTTATTAACTGGATGGTAGCATGTAAGCTGTGTTCCCTAAAGCGTTCTTATTTGTGACCCTAATAATGTGATACTTAATAGTGAGGTAGTTAGAAACACCTTTCCCACAGATATTTTGACTTGACAGGCAGGACACAGATGGAACTGAACAACAAAATATTTATTTACAGAAAATAAGTTATATAAGCAACTTAAGGATTTAGTGTGGACTAAACAGTTAGAAATCATAGAATCATAGAGTTGGAAGGGGCCATACAGACCATCTACTCCAACCCCCTGCCCAGTGCAGGATCAGCCTAAAGCATTTCTGACAAGTATTCATCCAGCCTCTTCTTGAAAACTGCCAGTGAGGGGGAGCTCACCACCTCCCTAGGCAGCTGATTCCACTTTTGAACTACTCTGACCGTGAAAAAGTTTTTCCTAATATCCAGCCGGTACCTTTGTGCATGTAATTTAAGCCCATTGCTTCGGGTCCTACCCTCTGCTGCCAACTGGAACAGCTCCTTGTCCTCCTCCAAATGACAGCCTTTCAAATATTTAAAGAGAGCAATCATGTCCCCCCTCAACCTCCTCTTTTCCAAACTAAACATTCCCAAGGCCCTCAGCCTTTCCTTGTAGGGCTCAGTCTCCAGACCCCTGATCATTCTCGTCGCTCTCCTCTGCACCCTCTCGATTTTGTCTACATCCTTTTTGAAGTGAGGCCTCCAGAACTGCACACAATACTCCAGGTGTGGCCTGACCAAGGCAGTATAGAGAGGGGATATGACCTCCTGCGATTTCGACGCTATGGCCCCTTTGATACAACCCAAGATTGAATTAGCCTTTTTTGCTACCGCATCACACTGACTGCTCATATTTAGTTTACAGTCCACTCTTACCCCAAGATCCCTTTCACATATACTACTGCCCAGAAGTGTATCCCCCATCCAGTATTTGTGCTTCCCATTTTTGTGGCCCAGATGTAATACTGTGCACTTGTCTTTGTTGAATTGCATCCTATTCACAGCTGCCCACTTCTCCAGAGTATTCAGGTCTTGTTGAATTTTAATTCTATCTTCTTGGGTGTTTGCTACCCCTCCCAATTTGGTATCATCAGCAAATTTAATGAGCAGCCCTTCCACTCCTTCATCCAGATCACTGATAAAAATATTGAAAAGTACCGGGCCCAAAACCGAGCCCTGTGGCACCCCACTGGACACCTCTCTCCAATCTGATGAAACGCCATTGACCACCACTCTTTGGGTGCGGTCCTCTAACCAGTTCCCTATCCACCAAACTGTCCTATAGTCCACTCCACAGTCTTCCAGTTTGCCCATCAGAATGTCATGGGGGACCTTATCAAAAGCTTTACTGAAATCCAGATAAATCACGTCAACAGAGTTCCCCCGATCCAGTAAGCTGGTCACTCGATCAAAGAAGGAAACCAGGTTGGTCTGGCAAGATCTGTTAGGAACAAAACCATGCTGACTTCCCCAGATCACTGAGCGGTCCTTCAGATGCTTACAGATTGATCCCTTTAAAATCTGTTCTAATATCTTCCCAGCAACAGAGGTCAGACTGACCGGCCTGTAGTTTCCCGGGTCAGCCTTCTTCCCTTTCTTAAAGATTGGGATAACATTTGCTCTTCTCCAATCTTGTGGCACATCCCCAGTCCTCCAGGAGGCCTTGAAGATGATGGACAGGGGTTCTGCAAGTTCTCTAGAAAGTTCTTTCAGCACTCTTGGGTGCACCCCATCTGGCCAAGGGGATTTGTATTCATCCAGTGCAGCCAGATGCCTCTCCACAACCTCTCTGTCAATGTCAATTAACCACTCAGGTGTCCTGCCACATTTTCTACTATCTCTAGATGTGCCTGAGTTCTTCAGGGAGAAAACAGGCAAAAAAGTCATTAAGCCTGTCTGCTTTTTCTCTGTCCTCCATCAGAGTTTCTCCATCTACTCCCAACAGCGGTCCAATTGCCTCTTTTACCTTGCGTTTGCTTCTCACATATCTGTAGAATTTTTTCTTATTGTAGCGCGTCCTCCTGGCCAGACCCAGCTCGTACTGAGCTTTGGCCTCTCTGATGGCTGATCTGCAGTACCTAGTAACCCTCATATACTCCTCTTTAGAGGTCTGTCCTTCTCTCCATTTCCTGAACATTTCCTTTTTCTCCCTTAGCTTATTCTGGAGCTCTCTGTACATCCACATCAGTTTCTTGGAGCCCTTACCATGTTTCCGTCTTGCTGGGATAGTGAGGGCTTGAGCTTGCAAAAGCTCGTGTTTGAGAAGGGCCCACCCTTCACTCGCTCCTTTCCCTTCCAGCACACTCCCCCACGGAATGACTCTCATCAAGCCTCTGAGTTCATTGACATGTCCAACTGGCTCACACCTTCACTCCCCAGAGATTATGCTTTTTGCCCACTGAGTGTTAATTCATTAAACCTGAGCCTAAGTTGACAAAACAGATGCTGAGAGGAGAAATTAATGTTTTTCCCTAAGACAGGGCTCCCCAGCATTTAAGGTTCATTTGTAACCACTTTACCACAGCTGACGGGCTTCTACCCAGGTTCTTGGCCACTTTTTTAACACAGAGAGATCCTGATCTCAGAATCAGTACAAATAACATTAGATTTTTATGAGCTCTTTACCAAGTACCTGTTTATTTCCTTAAAACAAATTCCCTACCCTACCTTGACCCCCAAATCCTAACAAAAGCCCCCAAATAAAAAGCTTGACTATAGCTTATACTTTTATCCAGAGCTGCAATCTCCCTCTCCAAGGGAAAATAACAACAACAGCAGCAACATTGATTAATATACCGCCCTTCAGGATGACTTAACACCCACTCAGAGCAGTTTACAAAGTATGTCATTATTACCCCACAACAAAACACCCTGTGAGGTGAGTGTGGCTGAGAGAGCTAGAAGCTGCCTGTGACTGACTCAAGGTCACCCAGCTGACTTCAAGCGGAGGAGTGAGGAATCAAACCCAGATTAGAGTCCCGTGCTCTTAACCACTACACCAAACTGTACCACCTCACCTGTTTTAGCTGAGGTGGATCCCCCCTCCGATCCAGTGGCGTTCCAGGGGCTTTGATTGGTTGGCCAGTCTCTAGGCAGAATCCCCAGTATTGGTTCAGAGTCCTGGAGTTCATTGCCATACCACCAGAGGCCCATAGCATCGCATGCTTTCCTTTCTGCCTTGGATTGCAGAAACAAGTATTTTAGATGTCTGATTGGATATTTTAATCATTTTGGCTTAATTTAAAACATCTAACAAAACTGTGCCCTGACCTGCATAGCCTAGGCAAGCCTGATCTCATCAGATCTTGGAAACTAAGCAGAGTCAACCTCAGTTAGTAATTGGATCAGGGACATCCAATGAAGACTAGACTTGCAGAGGCAGGCAATGGCAAACCACTTCTATTAGTTTCTTGCCATGAAAATCGCACTGGGTTCACTATAGGTCAGCTATGACTTGATGGCACTCTCTACCACCGCCACCACTGTGAAAATAGGTCACATATTTGGGATATATTTCTACCCTAATCTGACTTCCAATGAATCTTGGGGTAGGAAAAATTTGTAATGGCATAAATCATTGTGTTTTACAAACTAAAATGTGCAGTGCTTAGAAACACATTTTGATAAGAGGCAGAATATTTCTTTTGTGCAGGTTCACTCCTCTTCTTTTGCATATTGAATAGCTCACCTCCATCTGGTTCCTTTTCAAAGCTACTTTTTTATTTGCAGAAATATAGTTTGAACTTAAGATATCAGACAACTTATTAAATCTCAAAGATTTTTTTAAAAAACCTCTAAAATTAATAATCCCCATTTTTTAATATTTGGGGTATTTTCCTACCTCATGGATATATCTCTCTGTGTTGAGGTATGTATTCTCCAGGTTGTCACGAAGGACTTCATCTCTCCAGAGCACTTAAAATGCTTTCCTGGATCTGAGTTATCTTCATGAACTCCTGGGGTGTTTGTTTACCCAATATGTTAAATGGGTTTGAAGCAGAAAAACTAGCCCATTGGCAAAATGCATAGATTTCTGGAGGTTTTTTCTCCTCAGGGTGCTTTCTTGTTTACAGAAAGTAAAATGTAAGTGGTAACTGGCTGTACTTTGAAGACATTGTTTACTACCATACAGGTGACAGTCCAAAGAGGAAAAAGTTCTAGAACCACATTTCTCTGCATTCTGCTGGGAAAAAGTACAACCATGGTAGAACATACAGTGCAAGCTTTGTTCCAGGATTCTGTTTTGTGTCTCAGGCAAAAAGAAATCATGTAATAATGCTGCAAAACTTTTTATGTCACTGATGGCTTGGACATGATAGAGTAGGTGAAAAATTGTAAGGCCAGACAAAGCCCTGCGCAAGTTCCTAACTCAATTTGCAAACAAGAGAGTTCCCTTAGATTAAAGCTAATGGGTTTGATGTATCTAGATCAACTTAAATTCTTGTCCAGTCTATTTGGGGGGGGGTCTATGGGTTGGATCCAGACAGCTTTTCCCATGGTCCTAAACAACCTTTTTGGTGGTCAAAGGGAACTCCTTTTTCATAAATGGAAAATGTGGTTGCCTCCAAACCTATATGCTTATTTTCTTCCTTTATAGTCTGTCTTTCTCAATGAAATTGAAAGTAGATTACATAATTAAACAACAAAGCAATAAAAACAGTATAATGTATTAAACATGCACAAAAAATTAGAGAACACAAAAATTGACAATATAATATATACAACAATGAAACAAAACATGATTACCAATTTGGAGATCAATGCAATAAAGACACTATAGTGCACACAATAAAGTATGTAATAAATTTGGATTACCAAATTAGGAAAAAATGCCATACAACAATATAATAGATAATGCAATGAAAATTGGCAATAAATTCCACAGGCATTAAAACTATAGCCCTATTCTCTTTCTAAAAACGCTCTCCTGAATAGACATGGGCACGAACGGGGGGAAAAAACCAAACAGGCTGTTTGGTGTTTATTCCCAACAACGAACACGAACAGCCAACTGGACCCGAACATGTCCTGTTACAGAACGTGTTCAGTGTTCATTGGTGCCAGAGTGGCCCCCTTAGCACTTAGAGAGCCCATATTCACAGAGATGTGCAGCAGGCTCTTCTCCAGCCACCACCCAAGTTTGGTCAAGATTGCAGTATGGATCTCGGAGTTATACATTCTTGGAGGGAGGGGGTAGAGCCCTAGCCCAACACTTCCAGAAACCTGACCAGATCAGGAACTAATAATCAGGGTGAGCCTGCAGCTGAGGTGCCCACTGAGCTTGGCCCCAGGGCCTGGCAGCAGCCCTGGAACAAGAGGGGATAGTGCCCTATCCCACCCACCACACACAGAAAAAAAGCCCAGCTCCAATGCACTCTCCCTCTCTCTCTCCCAAAAGGCTATTAAGAGCTCTGTCCCACTCCACTGCTTGCTGAAAGTGAAACCATAACTGGAAGCTCAGTGCCCTTTTATAAGCTGAGGACTGGTTGAGAAAATCAGAAGGCCTGTGGTTGGCAGTCAGAACTGCCTAACCGGGTTTGCAGGGATGAGATTGGAGTTCCCATGGCCACAGAACACTCCCTCCTCCCTCCCTCGCCCCTGGTGTCTGCTCCCGCGTTACCAATTGTAACCGATTTGCAGCTCCACACTTGGAAGGAAGACCTGCCCATCAAGCTAAGTTGGGCTTTGGTTGGGGTGTCCGGGGTGACAGAGGGAGTGCAGACAGAGTTCAGGCATTCCCCCCCTCCGTTGCCGAGGCAATTGACTGAAGGCACCTAAGTGTCTAGCTTCCCGAATGGCGGCTGAGCGCAATGAATGAGGCTTGTGCTGACCGCCTGTTTGGCTGGAATGGCACATCACGAACAGCCCGTTTGCGAGCAGCCGAGTGGCCTGTTCGTGGGGGTTTTTCGTTCGTAATGCTGTTCGTGCCCATGTCGACTCCTGAACAATTCTGCATTACACATGGAGCAGAATGATAGGCCGTTTCCACACAGCCACTCTTTCCCTCACTGGTCCTGGACGGTTATTGTGTGTGTTTTGCTGAGTTGCTCTGAAAACTCAGCATCCACATACACTTGTGGTCACAGGCAGCCTCGGCAACTCCTAGAAAAAGTGGGTTTGGAGGGAATGTCAGGCACTTTTGTCAGCATTGCCCACCTCCCTTTCAAATGTTATTTTTTAGTTCTGCACATGCGTGATCGCATGCTGAGAACTTGGGGGGAGGAGCTGGGCAGCAGTCGGAGGTTTCCTTGGAACGCTTTTAGCATTCGCATAGCCAAGAAAGAAGAAAAAGCAGTCCATCAAGCCACGCCAAAAGGAAAGACTGGAGAAAGTGCATTCACAGAAAAAAAATGCCTAAAAAAGGTAGGTAAACGCCCTGCATCCATTTTGCTAACCAAGATGTGTGGAGTGAAGGGGATAAGCCTCCAGCATTCTGTGAGTATGCTGTCCCTTTAAGGGCATAGGTAAGCAGCCATAGTGTGGAAACTTTCCTGGTTTTATCAGGCAGGCCATTCCACCAGGTGGTTGATCTTTGATAAAGTAAGCTGCCACTTTATAAAACTCCATTGATTAAAACTACTGGTACAAGCTTTCTTACCATTAAATTATAGTGAAAGCCTTACAAGCTGAGCTGCCAAGATGGGGTACAACATTCCCTATGTCAAGGTTACTCTGGGGGATCCTGAGAAGGCAGGGAGTCCACTTGCCTCATTTTGCTCTCATCTGGCACTATGCCTGTAATTTCAGGCCTTCCACAGCTTTTCTAGAAACTATAACTGCTCATTGTAACCCTTTGCTTGATTTACAGCGCCTTCTTAAGGTATTTTTATAACAACAACAACAACAGCAACAACACTTATATATGGCTTTTCTAGACAGATTGGTGCCCCAGTCACAGAGGGGGACAAGATCAGTGTTGTTATTATACCCTCAATACAGCTGGGGAGTTGAGGATGAGAGGAGTGGCTTACCCAAGGCTATCTACTGAGGCCATGGCAGTAGTTAGATTTGAACCAGTGAAGTGCAGACTTGCAGTCCAACCACTTAACTACTATACTACAGCAGCTACTCTTCTAGGTCCACTGAAGTCAATGGGCTTAGAAGGATGTAACTGTGTTTAGGATTTTGTTTGTTTGTTTACTTTATTTATGCCCCACCTTTCTCCCCAATGGGGTCCCTTAGTTGCCTTTCTCCCCCATAGGGACCCATTCTCCTCTCCTCCATTTTATCCATGCAAACAACCCTGTGAGGTAGGTTAGGCTGAGTGGGTGTGACTGGTCCAAGGTTATCTAGCAAGCTTCCATGACAGTGATGGTGATGTTAGATTCATAGCAAGGGCTCTCCTGTGGCAAGCATTTTCAAGTGTTGTGTGGTGGTTAGAGTGTTAGACTAGGATCTGGGAGACCAAAGTTCAACTCTGCCGTGAAGCTTACTGGGTGACCCTGGGCCAGTAGCACGCAGTCTACCTTGGAAGATTGTTGTGAGGATAAAATGAGGGAGAGCAGAACAATGTAAACTGCTTTGAGTCCTCACTGGGGAGAAAGGTGGGGTATAAATGAATGAATTAAATAAATAGATTAAGAAAAGTGTTAAAGTGAACAGTTATGAATCCCTAGGGAAGTTTTTTTCCAACTTCTGTTCCATTAAAAATGGGTGACTTTCTCTGTTGTGTGCAATGATCTGCCGTGGAGTACATACTGACATCATTAGTAGACTCTTACTGCTCATATCTCTCTCATTTGCAGCGTGTTGTGTTAGCTTAAACTTAATATGTTTAATTGGCTCTGATAATATGATCTGATATCTATAATTAATTCTCAGTTATATTGTACCTCATACGAAACATCAATATGATGTGTTGTAAATCTTAGAATCAAAAATAAAATTTGGGGGAGGGGGGGAAATGGGTGCATCTCCTTCCTTCTGTTTTTCTTTTTCTGATCCCTAAATAGATGAGCACAGTGAACTGTTTTCCAGAAACCAATGACTGATTTTGGCAATCCTGCTTGCAGGCAATAGTCACAGAGTCCCCATGCTTTTTGCTATGGATAGGTACCAATGGCAGATTACTAGATTAAGACATTTGTCTTTCGAGAGTAAATATATACAGTGTTTTTTTATATAAAAGGTGCTGGTACTCACATATAAGGTTGCACTGATTTCCCCCTCAAGATTTGGAAGAGTGCCCCCCCCCCCCCGCCCAAGGTGCTGGTAGTCAGTACTGGTGAGTTCCCACAAAAAAACCCTTAATAACGCTATTATTTCACTAAAATGTTGAACTATTTGTCCCATTTTATACGTACCTGCAAGTATTATGTTTGCGACATCCTTTGAGATCTTTCCTGGAACATTAAAAATCTTCTGTCTATGTAGTTTCATTTTGCAATGGATTTATGTAACATGCATGCAATACTTACTCTGTTTAGCATTTTGAATCAAGGCTATGTGGGCAGAAGTGCTTAAATATTCCTGGATTGGTAGCAACCACAGAGGATGCAGAAACCTTGTTGCTGTAGGTGTGTATAATAAAGGTCTTAATCTGAAATTAATATTGTGAGAGCAAACAGTCTATTAACTAAAACACCTTTAAAAACACGAATGTAATGTTAGAAAAGGGTAAATATACTAAGGTTTTGGATGATAATAGAAAGCTTATTGAATCAAGCTTGTTAAAAAACTATACTTGAAAATCTCTCTGTGTTTTGGTACAATTGTATGATCTTTATATATCTCAGTGGGAACTGACATTTTGCTGGTGTTTCATCAGATTAAACCTACTGAGAAGTACATTGAGATAAAAGAAATCCAGTTCACATCTGAAAGGCAGAGTAACATTTTTGAAACCTTTTGTTATTTAAATTTGTATGTAACCACTGAGGTGTTTTATCAGATTATGACTTTTAGAGCCACAGATAGAAAAACTGGCCATCCAAATCTATAATCCTGAATACGGGTATATGTGATGATCTGCCTTTCTGTATGAACAACTACATTAAACCCAAAAGTTCATTGGTTCAGAAAGTAAAATATGACACACGTAGTTTGCCAACTCCGAGATTTTGGGGGAGGTCAGAGTTTGGGGAGGAGAGAGACCTCAGTGGAGTTATAATGCCGTAGAGTTCACTTTCTAAAACAGCCATTTTCTCCGGGGGACCTGATCTCTGTGGCCTGGAGGTTGCTTGCTAACCCTAGTCACCACAAAAACTTAAAAATGAAAAACAGATAGCAACCTAACAAATCACATTTGGTTCCTGTGCTTAAAACAGGGAGGACAAACTTTATGTTTTAGGACACTACTTAATTTTTTTCAAGAGCTTTCCAAGCCACTAGTCACAAAATGGCAGTTCAGTGGGTGAACAAGAAAAGGAAGGCAGCACCAAGCATTAATTAAAAATCTCACTTTTAAAATAAAGAAAAACTGAACATATGAAGAAAATAATCAATGCAGCAGCATTTTAAGAGATAAACATTTATTTTTCCTATATATAATCCCTCTTATATGTACTAGATCAAGGTCCTATAGGACACCCCAAACCAGAACCCACAAACAATCATCTCATGTACCCAACTACTCCCCTCCCCAAAAGAAAATCCAGGCAGCCAAAGTCTCACCATTATGACACTTATTTCCCACATGACTGCATTAGTGAATGTATTCCTTACCTTGGAAGTGGCTGAAGGATGACGGTATCCTTCACTACCTTGAATTAAAACAAGAGATCCTTTTTGTTTTGTTTTTACCTCATATCTTTTTATTAGCAGTGCTGTTTATTGATCTGTTTCTTTCTTTCACCCACCCCCTTTAGTGTTTCCACGGAATAGGGATTGTCTTTTCATTTTACAGTTTATTAATAAACTTCGAGCTTCTGACTAGATTAAAACTTGATTTCGCCAATATCCTTTCGGTTGTATTTGTTTGTTTTTAAAATGAGTTTTTTATGGTCAAGAAAGGGTTAGGAAAGTGACTGTCAATTAGTTTTTAGAACTTGGTTCTGGTAGAGACATTAATTTTGCTGGCTCTGAAGTCAGAATTCTCTTGGAACTCATAGTTCAAGGTCAAAATATGGTCATCTTTGGAAAGTAAATGTAAGAGATGTTGTTCTGAAGCATTTTGACAGCATTTTAGCTGAAGGGATCTGGGTACTTGCACCCTTGGTGAGCATGTGTGCTTAAGCATGTGTGAGAGAACATGTTTTTAACAGTTTATAAATTATGAGTGGATCAGGCCCCTTGTAGGGTTATGTTATTTTGAACCGAATATTTTACAATGGCATTCTATGTCGTCCTTCATTTCTTCTGGGGAAGAGAAAAACTGTGAATTGTGTCTGGGATGAAACTGTGGTAGAACAGGTGGATGGGAGATTTTTATGTGAGAATAGAACATGGTTGGCCCATTCATGTCCTCCTGAAAAATTGTCTTTTGAGGGAAGAGAAAAAGAACAGGAAAAATACGACACAAGCAAATGTTTTATTTGGTTGGGAAAAGTGAATTTGAAATGAGAATTTTGAATGAACAGAGATGACAGATTTACAATTATCCTGAGGAAAATCTATCACTTCAAACCAGTGAAGAGTGACTTGTGCATGGGGCCAGCTTTTTACCTATAGATGATCCCCTTGGCTGTTTGGAATGGTGTTGGTGAAGAAGCCAGTTCTCCCAGAAGCATCATTGGTTTTCCCATTGAAATTAGGAGAACTTCAAAATACCCAATGCCAGGGCTTTTTTTTCACCTCTTAAAAATATCCATGGGATCGATTCGGTTTCGTTTTCTCAGCCATGCCGGACGCTCCTCTCGGCTGGTCCGGGAGGAAACGACCGGGCACCCTGACCGGGCGGCTGATCCGCAAGGATTAGCCCCCAGGACTCCCAGGGAGGGAGCCAGGGTCCGGGACGCTGCGGGAAGAACTCCCCGAAATCAATGCGGGGGGGGGGGAATTGCCTGTTTGTCCCTATGGAGGCCGGCAGACGTGCACGGCGCCTCGAGTGCTGCCGGGCAACGAGAAACAGCAAATAAAAGAAACAGGCGGAAGCCCGTAAACAAGCGAATCCCTTCTGTTCTACAAGCGTCCGTGAAGGAGAGGTTGATCTGAAGAAGACTCGTTCTTCCCCTTCGGTGAGTTCCAGAATTTTGTTGGCGCCCCCCCCCCAAAACGGCAGCAAAGAAGCAAAGTCCCGCTCTCGGTAAGTCAATCTCGGCTACCTTGAAGGGAGAGTCGCTCGAAGAGTTGGTGCGCAGGGCGGTGGTGGAAGCCATAAAACCCTTTGTTGACAAGCTGAACGAAACTGATCAAAGGGTGGGCTTAATTGAAAGCGAAGTGAAAACCATTAAGGAAGTAGCGGGGGGGGGCAGAGAAGTCTGCTCTGGAAAGTGCGTCACTTGTGAAGGCTACAAAAAAGGAGCTGAAGTTGGTTGAGAACCAGCTGATCGGGCTACAGATGGAACGAACGCAGACAATTTTGCGTCTCCAAAACGTGAAAGAGGAGGAAAATGAGGATCTGTGGGAGGTGGTCTCGGAACTATTGGCGATACCCGCGAGGACGACTAAAGAAGAGGTTAAAAGCGCCATTTTGGAGGTCCGTCGGGCTTCTTCAAAATATGCAACAAAGCGACAGTTGCCTCGTGAGATCATTATTGACTTTTCATTTAAAAAGATTCGGGACACCATCCTATATAACTCATACAATGCGGATTTGGACTTTATGGGTTTGAAAGTCAAGATTTTGAAGGACGTTCCATTTCTAGTCCGGAAAAGGCGTTTTAAGTATAAAAAGTTTGCAGCTCTTCTGAGGGACCATGGAATAAAGTACAAATGGTTATTCCCGGAAGGAATATGGTTTAGATATAAAGATCAGGCCTATAAGATATTATCAGAAGATCAACTAAAGGATTTTGAGGAGAAAAACCCGGAATTCTGCTGCACCGAGAACGAAGAAAAGGAGAAGCCGGAGGGGGGGGAGGAGGAGGAGAGCACCGCAACAGCGGTTGCACAGAGAGAATTGCGTCCGGGACCTAGAAGGGGGAGGAAAGTTTAATCAGAATTTGAAATGCCTATTCTCTGTATGATTAAGCACTCCATCATTATCCTATGGAGCTATTTTTGTATTATGACAGTATGAAGGGAAAACATTGAAGTGTAGTGTTTAGTGTTTGTAGGTCATCCCCCCCCTCTTCTTTTTCCATCCCCCTTTGTCCCTTCCCTTTCCCCTTTCCTTGTGATAGTCTTGTGTAGTGCTGTGTAGTGTTTTGTAGTTTGAAAAATAAAAATATATATAAAAAAAAATCCATGGGATCATTGGGTATTTGGGCCCAAAACAGCCAGGATCAGGCTGCTTCTGAGCGGGGGAGTGCTCTTCCGAGCGGCATGTATTCCAGGCCAATTGGCCCAATTCAGGCATGAAACGGCTAGGATTGGGTGGTAGACAGATCCCTCATGCAGCAACGGCCCATTCCAGGCTGATTCTGGACTGATCCATACCATTTTGGGCCTGATCGGAGCCATTTTGGGACCATTTGGGCTCAATTTGGGCCCCAAACAGCCATAATCGGGCTGCTGCCCAGTGGGGAAGGGTTCCCCACACAGCAGCAGCCTGATACAGGCTGATTTGGGCCTTTTCCTGGCTGTTATGGGCCCAATTTGGGCCCAAAATGGCCAGGATTGGGCTGCAACTGGGCAGAGAAGTGCTCTCCTGCATGGCAGTGGTGCATTCCAGGCTGATTTGGGCCCAAATTGGACCCCCTGTGGAGCACAGGAGCCCTCCCAGGGCGGCCACAGCCTGCCCGATGATGTCATTTCCTGGAAGTGATGTCATCACACGGTCCTCGGAGCACACGTGCATGCTTTGTGCGCACATGTATAGTACCCAGTGAGTTCCATCACCTTTCCCCCCAGAAAAAAAGCCCTGCCCTATGCTTTTAATTTGTGTTGATCTCTATCAACCCAAGGCATTAAAATACGTAACTACACTACAGAACTCACTGTCAGAGGATGCAGTGATGGTAGGGCTGTTAGTCCCCTGCTAGAGAAAGGGGGGTCCCTGCTTACTTGGCTGGTGGGGGGGAGACATGCCTCCCAGGGCGTGCATGCTCTTATGCACTGCAGCAGCCTGATTTGGGCTGGATTCAGCCCCAATTTGGCCCAAATTAGGTCACTGCGGCAAATGGGAACACTCTCATTCTCTACAGCAGCTAGATTTGGGCCAATTTGGGCCTGATTTGGCCCAAATCAGGCTGCTGTGGGGCATGGTTCGAGAGCATGGGACTGCTCCCAGGGTGGTACATGACCCATGTGATGATGTCACTTACAGGAAGTGACATCACTGCACAGGCCAAGAGTGTATATGTACGCTCTGCACACACATGAGGGGGAACACAAGAGGTCGGTGCCGGGTCTCCAACCTCCCACCTGGGGTGGGTGGGCGTTTGGAGGACTTGGCAACCCTAAGAGATGGCCATTCAAGTGTCTTTAAAAAAATTTTTTAAACAGATTTATAAAGGAGAGATTTCTCAATGGCTGTTTGTTGGGATAGCTAAATAGAGCCTTCAGTGTCATAGGCACTATATCTCTGACTACCAGTTACTGGGAAGGATCAAACAACAGACTTTTGACTTAATGTTCTGTTTGTTGGCTTTCCAATGGCATCTGGTGGACCACTGCTGGAAACATAAAACCAAAGTCAAGAAATGTTTGGTGTGATCTAAAAAGTGACTTCTTATGTTTGCCAGTGTTTATCCGTATGATACAAATTCGGGTTCGCTTTCGAAAAATACCCGTGTATATTATATTTTGTTGGAGGCATATTTGTGGGACACAGCACAGATCTGTTTAAAAAGTTTTTTAAATGATTTGCAAAATGGGCTGCTCTGAAGCTTTCTTGAACAATTACCACATCATACCTTCAAGTGTTAAAATCCATAATGCCTTTTCTTAAACCTTCATAAATGTGTCTTCTGTTGCTTTTATTAAAAATTAATTTTAATAAATATTTAGGAGTGTTAGTTAAAATACCTATGCATATTCACAACACTCTCATCATAAGCATGTTAGTTGCACAGTGCTAATATCCTAAGGTCCTTGGAGAAAGACTCTTTCTGCTGAAAAATACATAAAACATTTGTGTACAAAGCAGATCATGTCTTTTTTATATTGGCTCTGTGTGTGCATTTTAACTATCTCTTTTTATCAAGTAAGAAATGCTGGCAATAATGGTTTTTGGAGTGCTTTTTTTTACCCCATACTATTGCATTTTAAGGAAAAATGAAAAGAATGGCCCTGATCCACAGTTCTCCTTTTGTACTTTTGTAATGTATACAATAAATGCAACATGCCCATGGCATAACTGTTGCTAGATGGGTCATCTTAGGAGAAGGCTACCTACAACTGGTGCTGTTGGGAATATACTGGGAGATGCAGTTTGCGAAGTCTGAGGGTCCCAGGCTGCAAAGGGTATTAAAGGTGATAACCAGCATTTTGAATGGAGTCTGAAGGAGATAGAAAGCCAGCCAATGCAGTCGGTGCATCACTATGTTCCAAGCGGCTGACCTCAATTAATTCTACTTTTATTCAGTGCTTTGGTGCTTAAAAGTGCTTAACTGTGGCTAGATCATATCCTGTGGAGGTATGCCTTTTGTATGATTGGATAAGTCTGGGAAGTTTTCAAGTGGTATTTAAATATGGGCAAGTGTATGCAATTAATTATGCCCATTTCATAAACTGTCTAAATATGGATGATAAAAATATTAATTTATATTCTGAACTGAAGCATAACTTCCTGCCTGGTTATTTTTCCATGCTAATTTTGCAAGAGGGAAGAGATCTTGAGGATCTTTTCACAACAGGAACAGCTATAAAGGTGATATGTTCTTGCATAATACTTTATATGGAATGAAATACTTCTTAAAATTCATGCATTAATATCTGGGTCCAAAATAGGATTGTTTAAAAAGTAAATGATGAAAGGAAGAGAAAAAAATTGGTGGTCTGTGTTCCTCTTACAAATGTTATTGAGCTAGATGTGAAGAAACTTATGTATGCATCAAATTGTTTCTTTTGTTCCTTAGGCCACTTCAGGATGGTTGAAGATATGGTATCCGAATACATTCCAAAGTGCACATGATTAGAGATGGGCAGGAACATAATTATGACCCAAAAAAACCCACGAAATAGGCTGGTTCGTGGTTCACGAACTAGGGTTCGTGGAAGCTCTTTTCACAGAACTTCCACGAACTTTATACTGGTTCGTTGGGTCATATTACAGGGGCAGTTTAAATGGCCAAATGGACATTTAAACTGCCCCTTTAAGGGACTTGCAAGGGACTTTCAACTATCAGCTGGCAAGCTGCAGGGGGGAACCAGCAGGTCCTTTTAAACTGCCCAAACCCCTTTTAAACTGCTCAAACTGTGGCACACTGCAGCCATTTGAGGGGCAGCAAGGCCACTCTCGGCCTCCTCTGTCCCCCTGCAGGCCTGCGCAGGGGTGGAGGAGGCTGAAAACAGCCTTGCCACCCCTCACAGGAGGAGGAGGACGCCGCAGGCCTCTTTAAGGTAAGTGTGGGGTTGGGGCTGGGGGGTGGGGGAGTGGGGGTGGGGGGGCTGGGGTTTGGGCAGTTTAAAGGGCCCTGCCACCGGTAGGTCCCTTTAAACTATCAGCTGGCAGTCGGGGGAATCCCCCCCACCGCCTGCCAGCTGATAGTTTAAAAGGACCTGCTGCTTGCAAGGCAGGAAAGGGCCCTTTAAACTGTTAAATGCCCTTTCCCTGCCACTGCTAAGTGGCCGGAAAGGGGGTATTTAAACCCCATGAACCACGAACCATGAACTGGGTCGTAACTGGCCCCAGTTCCGTGCCAGTTCATGGTTTTTGGTTCGTTAAAATCCACAAGCCACAAATCTCATGGTTTGTTTGTTTTTTGGTTTGTGACCCTCTCTGCACATGATCATATCCCTTGTACTGCAGGAAAAAATTCCAACGGATTGTTTTACATAGCACTATCTTTTATTCTCCCTTTAAAAAATTGTACAAAAGGAAAGCACATGAAATATGGCAAGTCCAGAACTCCATAACAATCAGACCAACCACGGAAGCTTACTTGTATGCTTTTGAGCTCATTTTGAAGAGCGGGTGTTCTGATGCCCACCTGCCTTAAGGCTCCCTTAAGGTAGGGCCACCCCTTCCCACTTGAACCTGGTAGCCTGCAGCATTCATATTTGGAAGCCCATCTCTGGTGGTGACATATTCTGATATTAGGCAAGTGGCTACCAGGCTGAGAACCTTTTCTGTTTACTTCCTGTTTATGGATCTCCCTCTTGGCTCCAGGCAGAGCTTGTGCTGCCGGCTTGAGTGTATCCTTGTTTCTCATTGTCCACACCATGGCAAACTGGCTATTGTGCTGCTCCTGTATGCTCCTCCTCAGAGTTGTATTGGTATTTTAAGCTTTCTGTGGATTTTAATGTATTCTTTTAAATGTTTGTTTTCTATATGAGTTGTAAGTCGCCTTGACTCCCATTTTGGGGAGAAAGCAACGCAGAACTGTAAAAAAAACCCAATAAAAATACTCAAGGGAAAAACTTGCTGTTCTGCTCTCTCTACACAGAGTTTAGAAACAAATTTCTCATCGTATTTCTGAGGGATTTAAACTTTCCCCCAGAAACCGAGAAGCTGATTTTTCTTCTTTTGGATGCTGACCTGTTCATCTCATACAGTGTTGCTGTTAGCTCTGACAGCTAAAGAAATATGAGTGAAAGTTGTATCCGAAAGTTGAAACATTTTAACCTGATGAGTATTTTTAAATTTGTTAAATTTAGCGATGTCATTCCAATTTTATGTTTTATGTTGCGAGTGCGTCTGATTGTAATGGCCTTTGGCTATATGCAATAAATGCTTTTGTACCTTTAATATGGAAGGGAATTTGCCCAAGACTGAGCAAAAAAGCTGCCTGCATCCAACCCATTGCTTTTATGTAATTAATTTTAATCTGCTCATTGTGTATTGATATTCAAGCTCAGGTGGCTAGTGAAAGTTTTATTTTATAATGAGATGCTATTGGGATTTTTGCTATGTTAATTAGTTTGGTTGAGTTTATTGTATTGTATGGTATTATAGTGATTTTATGTTGTAAGTCACTTTGAATGCCCTTTGGCAAAGAGGACTACAGACTAATTTTATAAACAAGGAAACCAATATATTTATGGCTGGGAGGGGGGAAGAATATTCTAATACTGGGTGTGAGCCATTTTGTCCTGCAAAACTTGGATTCATTCTGCTGACTGAAATCACCTTTCCATACTGTTTACAGGAAAAGGAGGCATGCTGAGAATTATGGATTTTCAGTTACTTTATAGAATCAATAGTACAGTGCAGGTTGCAGATCAGAATATCTTTTTCAAAATACATACCTTTTATGTCAATGATGGATGAAACTATTGACAGCCTGGAACATCTGGATTTCATTTTCACCTCCTGCATTTGGCCACAGTATGAATACAGCCATAGGTTAACATAAAGCCATATGAATTATGCTACTGGAGCATACTAAAGTCAGTCTAATCCATCATTCTGTTTCTAATAGAGACCAGAACGAAGCTGAAAAAGGCTGCGGGGGGAGTATATCTGTATTGAAAAACAAATAATACATGAACTTTAATAAACAAGTAGCAAGATCAATAGAATGTGTAAATCACTAATTCTTTAAAGTAAAACACTAACACCATCTTGGGGACCCTATTTGGATGGAAAGATGGCATAGAAATGTTTTAAAGCCAGTCTGGTGTAGTGGTTAAGAGCAGTGGAACTCTAATCTGGAGAGCTGGGTTTGAATCCCCACTCCTCCGCTTGAAGCCAGCTGGGTGACCTCGAGTCAGCCACAGCTCTCTCAGAGCTCTCTCAGCCCTACCCACCTCACAGGGTGATTGTTGTGAGGATAATAATAACATTGTAAACCACTCTGAGTGGGTATTAACTTGGCCTGAACGGCGGTATATAAATCAAATACTATTATTATTATTAAAATAAATAAGAATAACACAAAGGACCATTTTAATAAATGTCCTCAACTGTGGTCTGTAAAGCAAATGTACTAAGTATGTGTTCAGATATACATACACATGAACATAGAGATCTCTGTCAGGACCCAGAGATCCTTGCTCTCATTCTTGGGCACTGAACCACAGCCACTCCAAGACCCCTAGGAGCTTCCCAAGGGTTCTGGGCCTGTTTGTTTGAGGCATTTCAGCCTGTGGGTTTGTTCTGGACATACAACAAAAAACTCCTGACACATGCTAGAAAAGTATAGTTAAGTTTATTCAAATCAAGAAACAGGGAGTGTATGCTAAACAGGAAGCCTTGAAGCAGGCAATAGGCAAACATAAAACAAACAAGGCTGGCCATCACTGGCTATTAACTAACTAGCTAAAACACTTCAAACTGATTAACTTGCTTCTCTAATATAACTTATTGGCTGGCAGTTCCCACCTGAAGGCTTAAGAGAGAAAGTATATTCCATGCCAGGACACTCCAAGCATCATGATGGCAGAGGCACAAAAGCAAAACCTCCCTTTCGCATACGGGTAGGAAGTTGCTGATTGGAGTGGTCTGCAGATAGAGTAGCCTAATTAGGTGTCCCAAGCAGCCATTGTTCTAGCCCCGGCTGCATCAGCCCATGCACCAGCAGCCAGTCTTGACTACTTAATTGGCATTGCTAGGCTACAAAATATATAGGGCTGTTTGTGCCAGGCTTCTCAAGGCCAGCAGAAGCTCGTAGATGCATGTAATTAAGAAACCTGTGCTTACACTGCTCTGAATGGGGCACTAATCTGTCTAGAAGATTGGTATATAAGCACATTACTATCAGGCCATGCTGTAGGTAGCCTTGCAAAGCAAGAGAGTAACAGTGGTGGTTTGCCATTGCCTGCCTCTGCAACCCTGGTTTTCACTGGAGGTCTCCCATCCAGTTACTAATCAAGGCTGATCATGCTCAGCTTCTTAGATCTGACGAGATCAGGTTCACCTGGGCTACCTAGGTCAGGGCAGTTTACAAATACTGAAGCTGAAAACAATACACGGTACCCCTTTAAGACAAAATGGTGGTTGCATATATTGAGAGGATCATGTAGCATGTCTCCCCCCCAAACACACAGAAGTGGTAAAATGTAACAACTGTAAAAGGACTACAGGACTGGTTGTGGAACTATAAACAGAGCAGACACATACCTACTTAGGGTTGCTGCTCTGGGTTAGGAAAACCCTGGAGATTTCGGGGGTGGAGCCTGGAGTGTGATTTAAGGAGGGGAGGAAACCCAGTGGGGTATAATGCCATAGCTATTTTTTTCAGGGGAACTGATCTCTGTCATATGAAGATCAGTTGTGATTCCAGGAAATCTCCAGTTCCCCTCTGGAGGCTGGCAACCCATACTGTTAATTTGGTAGTTTCATTAGCACAGACTAATTACTCATGCAGTGTTGCACTTTGGTGCTTGTATATATAACAGAGCAACTAATTTGTGTAAGTTGGCAGCATGAGTTCCTATTCTAGTCCGTTAGTCACTTCAAAATAATTCATCTTAAGCTGATAGTCATCTGACCCTGATGCCTCAAGGCCTAGCAAATCCAGTTTCAACTACAGTCAATGACTGAACTCCTATTGACTGTGACATGGAGCTGCCCCTTGCTGAGGAAATGTAGTGTCACCGTTGCAGAGTAATTCAGTCTGCACTAATTTCAAAGATCGCAGAGATGGCTGAGGATCGAAACCTATATCAGGAAGTTCAAAGCTTGAAGCTGTCTCTGGGGGTTCTTTATGTTTATGTGTAATATTATATGACGCCGGAATAATTTGCTTTTCCTGGTATTCTGTCTTCTGTTGGTTAAGGTAATGAGATTTTCCCTTGCTTTGAGGGAAAAGATATAAAAGACATCAATACTTTTCATCACAGCAGGGAAAGGGTTTGTGCATCCAAAATTTCCCAGTAAAGCACTGAGTACAAAAATGAAACCTGTTCTTTTGGATGCAATGGGCATCTGAATGCTTAGTTGATATCAGTCTCTTCAGTTATTTTCAAGACAGTACAGCTTTCCAAAAGATATATCCTAAACCAACAGATTTTACTAGGTGTAGGAATAAAGAAAACCTTATCCAATGTTACAGGGGGTAGAGATGGGCACGAACAAAAATACGAACCAAAATTAAGCATGAACCAGGCCGGTTCATGGTTCGTGAACCATGGTTCATCAGATCCCATTTCTGACGAACCACCATGAACTTTTAGGCAGGTTCGTTATATGGTTTGTCACTGTAGACAGCCTGGTGCCAATCAATCTGTTTCCTAGGCAACGGGGGATTGACTTCCTGCAGACCTTCTGCTGACCCGGAAGTGAACTTCTGCTGGCCCGGAAGTGACCTTCTGCTGACCTGGATGTGATGATTTTCTGACCTGGATGTGATGTTTTCACAAACCAAACAAACCGGTTCGCAATCCGGGGCAGGTTTGTGAAAGTTTGTGGTTCATGGTTCATGAAATTTGATGAACCATGAACCACATGGTTCAGTTTTTTTCCAGTTCATGCCCATCTCTACAGGAGAGTTCAAGAAAATTACATAATTTCTGCATTGCAAACTGACAAATATAATTGTTGCTTTCTTGGGCATGCAGAACTTCGAAGTCATCTCTCATGGCATGGGGAAGAGAACTAACCAATTCTTTCAGGGCCAGAATCTTGACCTTGTTTGTCATGGTGCCTACTTAAAAAAAAAAAAGATGGGAGATCCTATGATGGATCTCCACATATTGCATAGCTTGGTCCTCAGAGGTCCAGAGATGCCCTGATACAATGACAATTGGCAGGGCTTTTTTCTGAGAAAAGAGGTGGTGGAACTCATTGGGTCACCCTTGGAGAAAATGGTCACATGACTGGTGGCCCCGCCCCCTGATCTCCAGACAGAGGGGAGTTTAGATTGCCCTCCATGCTGCTGAGCAGCGTGGAGGGCATTCTAAACTCCCCTCTGTCTGGAGATCTGGGGGCAGGGCCACTAGCCATGTGACCATTTTCAAGAGGTTCCAGAACTCCGTTCCACTGCGTTCCTGCTGGAAAAAAAGCCCTGACAATTGGAAGTGTGTCTTAAGAAGTTTTGGTATCAGTTGGGAGAAAATATCTACAATCTCAAATCCTACATATTATCCCCCCATGTTTTCTTATAAGCTCCACTTGTAGAAATTAATAGTAAAGTGTCTGACCTCTACGCTGATAATGAAAGCAGGACAACAGGGCCACAGACATGGAGGCTTCTGTGTACAGGGAAAACAAGAAGTCACGTAGCAATATATGGCATCCCACACAAAAAAAGAGAAATACACATCTGCTGTTTATTCTGCTATAAAACATTGGCAGCCTAAGGGCAGAATACAAGCCGAAGCCCACACTCTGCTTGGTGATTATTAAAGTGAAGGGAAGCGAGCAGCTTACAACTACCCTTCATCAGCTGGGGGCAATAGAACAGAGGCCCACCAACATTTTTATAGCACTTTTCCTGTGCCCTAATGACTCACCAAGTGCCAAAAAAATTCACGTTAAGATCCAGCCAATGCAAGCATTCCAGAAGACAGCATCAAACATGATGTTGCTAGTGCTCCAGCCATGGGAATGCACAACCAGATGTGTGACAAGGATGTGAGGAAATATTGAAACCATTATAAGACTTAGCTGAGGAGACGTCCTCTAGAGCCCCTGAGGATACAAGAGCAAAGAGAAGAGAAGGCTACAGAGCAACCCACTTTCTTCTAAGATCTTTTCAGATGTTTTATTTTGGTGGAGGGAATCTAATAGCACATACCGGAGCTATGTGCTGCTCATGCTACTCTTGGTATGTGTGGTTGTTGTTTTGTCTAAATAGGGCAACACATATATTCTCCAGCTTTGGTACATGCAAACCTGTAACCATAAAAATGCAGTATTCTGCCTGCACATACCAAAGATTGAAAGTATATGTTTCCCTATTCAGACAAAATGGCAGCTCAGTGAATGGGGAGCAAGGTGAGTAGTACACACACACCCCGGGACAAGTGCTTAGATTCCCCTCTCCCACAATAACATTGGGAAAGACCTCTAATCTGACTAAGTGGATGGGAACATTACAAGAGCTTTATGCAGTACAGGAGATGGGATCCCACAGTATGCATTCCCTCCCATCTCCTCCTCCCATTAAAGACTACAGAGAAGTGAGTCACTGACAATGGAACAAAGTGGGCAGTGGGGAAATACAAGCATTTCCCCTTTTTCACAGTTCCTTATTGGTCACTTATGTGTATGTATAATGTTCCACCTCTGAAACAACATTTTAAGGTTATTTATTTATTTAGAAAATGTATATGCCACCTAGATCTGCTGTATGAGAGTATTCCCATCTATGTTTATAATAGACATCAATTGTGCCTTGGACTGGGTGCTGTCTTCCAATAAAAGTGAATTAAAGCATAGTTCACCGGCAGCCTTTTAATTGTAAAAGAAGAATGCGTTGCAAAGAATAAATTACTTTCATTTGTTCTGGTGACAAACTCTTATGACCCTGTCATATTTATAAAGCCTATTATTAATCTGAAGGTCTGACATCCGAGCCGCCACTTCTGGTTGCTTTGGGGCTAATAAAATAAACTATGTTCTGTGGTACTTATTAAAATGTTCTCAGTATGGGTAGACAGCTGATTTTTTTGAGGTCTATTAAATAATAGCAGGGGACTGACCTAAATGTTATGGTCATATTGGTACTAATAGTTAAGGATGGTGTATATTTAAAATCTGTCGCCAAAGAGCATGAATATTTGATATTGAGATCAAGGGGGTATAATGTGCTTTGAAATAAAATTATCCACTGGAATTTACTGGGTGCAGAACAATGACAGAAGGCATTCACTGAATGCCACAGTTTCCATCCATCACATCCAATTATGGGAGGCACAGATTCAGCATGTATCACTCGCGGTTCTTCACTGCACCTCTCAGGCATGCCGTTGTGATGAGGAACATCCCTCATTTTGCTTTTTTTCATGCTGTAAAACTGTTCTTTATGCTCTATGTTTACTTAAACCTCCTGACACTGTGTCATTAGACCACATTGCTGAATTTTTCCCACAAGAAGAAGCACATGAGAGGTGTATTTGCATGCTCTGTTTGCGGTGAGTTCTCACAGTGCAAGTGACTCATGCTTCCCAGGGAAGGTCAGACAGTTGTCAATGAAGATGCTAGCTGTGCAGTGAATTTTATCAATCTAGGTTTTCTTGTGAATTGATGTTTCATATTTTGAGATGTCAGTTCCAGAAATAATAATTTGTAAGGCATTGTCTGGGAGGGGGTGTTTCCCCACCCCAGAGTTTTTTTTCTGGGAAAAGAGGTGGTGGAACTCAGTGGGTTGCCACTTTCCAGCACAGGACCACACAATGACATCACTTTGGGTCATCTGGAACAAGGGGGGAGTTTTTTAAAGTTTAAATCGCCCTCGGCGAAAATGGTCACATGGCTGGTGGCCCTGCACCCTGATCTCCAGACAGAGGGGAGTTTAGATTGCCCTCGGCGCCTCCCCTCTGTCTGGAGATCAGGGGGCGGGGCCACCAGCCATGTGACCATTTTCAAGAGCTGCTGGAACTCCGTTCCACCGTGTTCCAACTGAAAAAAAGCCCTGCCCCACCCACAAATGACATCTGTTCTGGTAGGAGACTGTGAACCATAGTACGACTACACCTTTGAGAGTGAGTCCTTGAGTGAGTGAGTAGGCCATGGCTCTGTTCTCCCACAGATATGTTTAATTATTATTAATTAATGTTATATAGTGGATATTTATCTTAAATATAGTTCTTGGTGGAAGATGCAGTGGGTGAGCTGACACTGATCATAGTTGTGCTGACACAAGAAGCCCTATTAGTACTGGAAGAGGTATCGGGCTTTGCCAGCGCTTGCTCCTGGCCACCAGTGGCAACCCAAGGCAGTGGACCTCTCTGGGAATGTTTCTGGTAAGTGAAATGACTAGTTTGTCTTTGCATTCCGTTTGTCTTAATCCTTTCCCCTTTTGCATTACTGAAGTGAAAATGCCCATTGATAAAGCTCTACAAAACAAAGGGATCGCTGTTGTGTGTGTGTGGACATGAATCATGGTTATGGCTGTGAATTGTTTGTAAAACCTATAGACATGGTGTAGATGTCATCAGAAGTGTGATAAGTAATTCAATTGTGTTATTCACTATCGGTGGACGAAGTGATGGCCACGGGCCTAGATGGCTTTAAAAGGAGATTAGACAGATGACTGGAAGACAGGTCCATCAGTGTTCGTAGTGACCACAGTGAACAGTGTGGGGGCCATGTCAGGAAGAAGGCCCGGACCTCTATGCCCTTTCTTTAGGCCCACAATTGGTTGGCCACTGTGTGAAACAGGATATTGGACTAAATGGACCACTGGTCTGATCTAGCAGGGCTCTATTTGTCGTCTTAAGTAAAATGTGAAACAATGGGATATTCCTAAAATGTGAAACTCATAAATCTGGTGAGAATTTGGTATGCATTCCTAGGGGAGATGTGAAGCTTAGCACCCCTAGCAAATCTCAAAGGTTTCGTGCACGAGATGTGCCTGCTAATTGTTTCTCCGAAACTTGTAAGTCATGGCGAGGATCTAGTGCTTGTGTACAGTTTGGTTTTGTGGCAAGTCTTTGCAAATGCTTAAAAATGGTATTTGCAGTGGTGTGCCAAAGGCCAATCCTGTACATGACAACAGATCTAGGCACCTAAGAGGCCACCAGCAACCAGCATCGTGAGAATATAGCAAATCAAAGGAAGAACAAAATCACCAGCATGCCTGCCTTCGAAGCACATTGTGGAAGCAGTACCTTTTTTATTTTAAAAAGGATATATAACACTGGAATTAACTTGGCATTGGAGTATTTGATTGGAAATGTACTAATGGGCACCTTCCAACATGCTGAATCGAACTGATAATTCAAGAGCTCGGGTAGAAATATGTTTTGCAGCTTTTAAATCTAATGAACCTTGCTATGTCTTTGCTATGCTTGAAAGCTGGGGGAAGATTATCGCACAATTTACAAAGAAGGATTAAGCCTTTGTAGGACATCATTCTCAAGGGACATCACTCTCCCTTTTGATTGCAACTGAATAAAAAAAATAACACCTTCATTGATTTGTGTGCTGAATCTCATCTGCCGCTCAGTTGCCTGGTTTGGAGAGATCCTGCTTGGGTAATCATGGACGATTTGGTATTATCTGCAAATGTGACTCTCGCTCTTTTCTCCCCGAGCCTGATTTATTTCTGAATTAGTTAAATAGCACTGAATTCTTCAATACAGCTCTTTTCTGTTTACTTCCTGCCTATTCCCTTGACGGTTAATCTGTGGTATGCTGTAAGGCGGCTCTAAAAATCATTTATACAAGTCTGAAGAGGTCAAGTCTAGCAATCTCTGCTAACAATGGTAGTAAAACATTTCAACTTCCATATTTAGGAGAAGTGTATCTCAAACAGATGGAGAGGATAAGAAACAGATGACTCACTTAAGTGTGCCCTGTTTCTCAAGGGATCTGTGTGACAAAATTTTAAACTTTCAATCTGATTTAGCAAAGCAATTCATGTCCTTACAAGAAAGAAAAAGGAAATCTACATGTTTCTATGTAACATTCTTGTTCTGATAAAACAGTAAAGAATACGTGGTGGTGGAAGAGGAAAGTGTCATCAAGTTACAGCCAATTTATGGTGACCCCTGCTGGGGTTCTCAAGGCAAGAAAATATCAGAGGAGGTTTGATACTGCTTGCTTCTGTATAGAACCCTGGTCTTCCTTGGTAGTCTCCCATCCAATTACTAACTAAGGCCCACCCAACTTAATTTCCAGTGACATTGGAGTATCCAGGGCTATCCAGGTCGTGATCAATAATCCCAGCTACAGCATAAACAAACATCCAGGACAGGGTGCCATCTCTAGTGTAATGTTTGTTTATGTCCACTACAATTCTTCCTCCAAGAAAGCCTCAGAAACATAATGGTTTGGCTCAGACATATTGCGAACCCATGATTTATTAGTTTGAGAAACCAAAATTTGGCCCACAGATAATCAATCATTCAGATTCTGGCACAGCTTGATAAATCTAACAGATTTTGTTTTTTGCAGCAAGATGCTTCTTCTGCATGATGAAGATAAATAGAGACCCTTTAGAGTAGATATGTGTGCATGGGGATGGGGTAGAAAGGTACCTGAGTTCATCTGCTGCAGCCCACAGTATACCAATCCTGGGACTTTGAGAGCCATTGTTATTTATTTAGGTCTTTGACATGGGAAAAATGATAAATGTAACCCTCAACCCATTGCTCTGTGTTAAAAATCATGTGGGTGTGTGTGAAATGGGAGCCTTGTGGTGTCAAGTATGGATCTAGCAGTGAGAGTTCTCTGTTGTGGAAGGAAGTCCTCCTTCAGAGCTCTCCTCAAGAGCTGGTGGAAAGTACAGTATCAGGGGCTGGCTGTATGAAGCTTGTGGATTGTCTAGGTCTGCTGTAAATGTCAGAAGCCAGGTATTCAGCCGTTTTAGTGATGAACAGAGCAGCACTTGCTGGCCTCCAAGTGCCTGCTTAATCTCGAGTTTGGTTGTCCTTGTTTTCTACCAGATTCAGGTTCAAGGACACCAAACTAGACATGGGCACGGACAGGAAAAAAAATGAACTTGGTGTTCGTTGTTCATTGCCATCCACGAACAACGAACAACGAACATTGACGAACATGATCCTGTTCACGAACATGTTTGTTGTTCATGGGGACCAGCAGGCTCTCCTCCAGCCATCAAGATCCCTACCACACCACTCCCAGAAACCCTACCTGAGCAGGCAGCAGGAAATGTACCAACAATAAATAATAACTTGGCCCCAGAGCCTGGCAGCAGCCCTGGAACTTGAAGGGGTAGATCCCTACCGCACCACTCCCAGAAACACTACCTGAGCAGGCAGCAGGAAAGGTACCAATAATAAATAATAGCTTGGCCCCAGAGCCTGGCAGCAGCCCTGGAACCTGAAGGGGTAGATCCCTATCCCACCACACAAAGAAATTCAAGCTCCAGTGCACTCACCCTGTCTCTCTAACAGCAGCTGTCTCTCCCTGAAAGCCAGAGCTGGAAGCTCCCCTCCCCCCTAGTCTTTTCCTCTTGTAACAAATTTGGAGCTCCAGTCCACACTTGGAAGGAAGACCTGTCTATCAAGCTAAATTGGGCTTAGATTGGAGTTTCCAGGGCAACAGCTGGAGTTCAGACAGAGTTCAGACAATCCCTGCCTGATTTGCCATGGGAATTGATTGCAGGTGCCAGAGCATCTGGCTTGATGAACAGCAACCAACAGCAATGAATGAGGCTTGCAACCACCACCTGTTCATTTAGAATGGGGCCTCACAAACAGCTTGTTCGGAAACAGCAGATTGGGCTGTTTGTGGGCTTTTTTGTTCATATTGCTCTTCGTGCCCATCTCTACACCAAACGCATGAATCTGAATTCTGTGATTTTGGTCCTAGTTTGGCTAAAAGCTACAGGTTTCTTTATTTGTACTCTGTTACACAATTGGGTATCTGCCGTCTGTGTTCTTTTGTTTGAAGAATAATAGCATATGTGAATGGATGTCAGCCCTTGCGTAGGATGAATGATGATGGAAGGCTTTTGAAGTGAAATATGTCAGAAGATACTGACATCGTCATAACAATGTACAGGGCTTTGATTATATTCACTGAGCAGCATCAGCTCCACTGGGGCAGCTTATGAGAGTTCAGCCTTCATTCCCAGACTTCAACACTCCGTCACTCCTTTTTCAATGTAATCTCAGCAGAATTTCACAGATATGAGAGCCTGATCCAAAGCTCACTCAGGCAAGTTATTAAGCATTTGCTGCATGAGATATTCGGAACCCTGAACATGAAAGGAATACATTGGCTGATACACACATTTTGAGTTTCATAGAGTTCTGATTTGGAAATGTTGAGAAAGAAAATTGTAATTCAGAGTTTACAGACAAGTAAGCAAGGTTAAGGGGCTTGGAAAGAACTACGCGGTAGGTTTAATCACTTGGACCCAACATATCATGACCAACATTCACCAACCATAATCGGTATGATCTAAGCTGCATGGTTGCATGCACATCTTTCCATCAGGGAGTTTAGTGCACTATAGATAGGATTTTCTCCTGTAGTTTTATCTTCACACAAACCTGGTGAGGTAGGTTAGGCTGAGAGACAGAGAACAAACTGGCTAAGGTCACACAGGGAGCCTTTAGATTATACTTTTTTTGCACAGGCATGCACTCGTTTTAACATGATTCTGCAGTCATGCAGCTGCAGGAAATAGCTTCTTAAAAAAAGTGATTCTTCACATGGAACAGCAGAACTGGTGAAATAATTCCCCTTCATATGGTTTAAATATGAAAAAACTGCATCGTGGGGGAGACAACAGCCTTTCCTCCCCCTGTTCCGAATGTGTTTTGGCTCTTCATTTTTTCGAAAGCAGTTCCCTGCGGGTACTCTGTGAATGCAGGGAACATGTTAAACAAGTGTGTGCCCATGCAGAAAAGTATCATCTAGAGGTGCCCTCAGTAAATTTACAATCCAGGTCTCCAAAACAGACTTCTACAACTATACTACATTGGATCTCAGCATGTTTTGAGAGGGTCTGTATCTCGGTTGTACAGCCCATGCTAAGCATGTATAAGGTCTCACTTTCAGTCTGTGGCATTTTCAATCAAAGGATATCATCAAGTAGCAGAGTGGGGAAAATCTCTGCCTCTGTCCTTGGACAGTATCTGCTCCACAGAATAGGCAATGCTGCACTAGATGAATCAATGGTCAGACTCCGGCTGATTCTGCACACGTTGGATAATGCACTTTCAATGCACTTTATCAATCGTTTGAGGTGGATTTTTTGTTCCGCACGTGAAAAAATCTGTTCCAAATGATCTATAAAGAGGATTGGAAGTGCATTATCCAACGTGTGCGGAATCACTCTCCATGTTAAAGAGCTTCCAATTTTCTTACCTACTTGTGGTGACAGCTGTGGATCAATTGGATGAAAACAAGAGAACTATGGGTAAATAAATTTGTTCAGGTAGACAGGATAGGAGTTTAGTCTTTGCTTCAGATTTTGCCTTGCCCATGAGTAGACTTAAGCAAGGTGCTGTTATTTCCAAATCAGTAAACATGATTGTGGCCTTGGTCTCTGATGACAGTGGTTCAGTCTGCCCTATATGACTTAAGAAACGTAGATAGCTCTTGAGTGTCAGGAAATTATCTTGTTCAAGTGCCCATTGTGGTCTGGAAAAGTTTGTGCTTCCTGCCTAGCTGGAGAGAGGGGGAAGATGGATCTCTGTGTAAAAAGAAGGGCGGATCTGATGTTGGAAGGGACCAAGAGCCATTGCTGCAAGTTGGCTGAAGCACCTTATGGTGTACAGAATCTCTCTTGGGATTTAGTGAATCGGCTGCTCTGGAGGAGTGCCTCTATGCATCCACCTGCACTTTAGCTGAATACTTAGTGAATACTGGGTTGTATCTGATGATTCCCTTCTGCTAAGTTGGATTCTATGGGCCAAGCTACAAGTGACGAATGACACTTGAACAGCAAGTGTATTTCTCCCTGTTCACTTGCCCTCCACTCAATCCACTTGCTGTTCAAGTGTCATTCGTCACTTGTAGCTTGGCCCTATGGCTCTTTTCTCCTATTTTCCTTGAAGTGAGAAAGACTTTATCCAATGAAGAATGACTTTTTCTGATGGAGAAAGGCTTCCTCTGATAGAGAAATGGCATTTTTGTTGAAGGAGAGAGCAAGATTTGAGTTCCGTTGCACCTTAGTCAAAGCTCCCTTCTTCGTATATGCTCATATGCTGGAAATTTAGTTGGTCTTTAAGGTACAACTGGACTCGAATCTTGCTCTTCAGCTGCAGACCAACATGGCTACCCACCTGTAACTATCTTTGTTGAAGGATGTCTCTCTCTGTTAGAGGAAGACTTGATGGAAGGAAACTATAGGAGCCAACTTAGCAGAAGGGAATCATAGGATCCCACCCACTCTATTCTCCAAGGGCAATCAAATCTGGTAAAAGCTAGCCCCTGGATTTTATTGCCATTTGGGGCAGTGGGGTGCACATAAAACTTTGATGGTATAATACTGTAATACTGCAGTGTTGTGAGTATTAATGAGATAATATGTGCAAAGCCCTTTGGGCACGCAGGGATAATACTCAGGAATAAAACAAATACCATTATTTGGGGGCAGTTTGGCACATCATCACAACTCAGTGATGCTGTGCTGATTTTTTTTGAGCTATGAAATATTGGCTGACCTGTTGTACTCACCATGGGAATGTTCTCCTCTGTTTTGATTTCCGTCCTTTTTAATGTTGAGAAAGTGTGTGTTTCCTAGGAACTATGAAGTGCTTCAGTAAAATGCCAGTTTTTAAAATAAAATAGTACAAGCACAGGAAATAAGAGCAGAATCCAGGGAATAACAAGAAGGTTCTTGCATTGTTCAAATCACCCCCTGACTATGACAGATCTCTCCGTGATGCCATAGAGTGTTCTCATCAAGCACTGATGGGTACTTAGTTTCAAATATTCTTCTGCTTCACTTGCCAGAGGTTTCTAGAGGGCAAACCCAGAAAATCCAAGACACAAGATTGAGGGTGGGGAGAAGGAGGGGAAGTGGGATTCCTAAAGCTCTGGAGGGGGTTCCTAAGATGCAGGCAGGATGAAAATGTCAAAGAGTTGGATGAAATTTGAGGAACTACAGAACATTGGATGTGATCTGCCCTATGGAAGGACTGTGAATTCTAATCTAAAGAATAAAACAGGAGAATAAATACTAGCAGAAATTTATTCCAGCATAAGTTTTTGTGAGCAGGCGCTCACTTCATCAGATGCATGAGGTGTACATCCAGGTTCAAAACAAGATACCGTCAAAAGTGTAATTGTTCACTCTAAGGCGGAGTGAGAGCTTTTGTAAGGTAGGCAAAATGTAAAGCTTAGTGCAGGATGAAATGAGATAAGCAGATACGATCAGCAGTTATAGAGGGAGAACTGAAATATATGTAGGGAGTGGGATTTGCAAGCTATTAATATATACTGTTAGGATTCCCAGTTCCTATTAAACCTTGAGTGGGTACATCGTCTTGAATTTTTAATTGATTCTAATTAAGCAATTTTGCTTTGGATTCTCCATTTTAAGTCCCTTTGGGAGAAACAGCAGTTGTAAAAAGTATCTTTCACTGTCAATTCTCCCCACTACCTCATTCACTAAATTTAATAGTCTCTATACAGTATTGCACTTTTGCAATAACAAGTGAAATACATGGTATTCTTCAAGAATGTTGGTGTTTATTCTATGCTTACTATCTTGCACAGAGCAAACTAGCTGATTTCATTTGTTTCCTTTCCTGCTCTGTATTGTGCTTTAGAGGAGGTTCCACAATGTAGCATGCCTGCTACCATGTAGTAGGTGTCTTGTGAGAAGTAGCTACATGGAATAGATTTGTCAGAGGTCCGTAACTGCTGTAAGATTTTTAACTAGGGGCCATCCCAGGGCTGCCATGTATCCAACTATAGCGGGAGACCTTTCAGCAGCTGGTCCCGACCCACTACCACAATAGGGCAGCAGGGGGGGAAATTATCTCCAAATCACAATTGGGTCAATGGTGTGATAATATTTCCAGGGTGACTCCTCTATGGTTTTATCATAGTGTTTCCAATGACTATTGTCAGCATGATATCACTTTTGAATTTGCCCCAGAAATGACATCATGCCACTGATGCCACAACATCTGCCACCATGTTCTTGCTCCCCAATCTCCTGCTAGGTGTGAGCCAGCAGCTAACTATGCTAGGTCATCCCCTGTTCACTTTGCCTGCACACTCTGAACCTTGCTGCCTTTGCAATATTATTTTATATGGGTGCTGACCCTGTGTACTCTGAGGGCTAATGCTGAAAGTAGCATTTGGTCCTCTTTTTATCCTGTAATGGCAAGCATTTTCGATAGGCTGTGTTTGACAACAGACAACTATTCCTTAAAAGAAATCAATGAGAACACCTGCATTTAACAACATGGAACATTAGTTTTATAGAGAAACCAGCAAGTTGTGCCTGCATGCTTCTCCTCGAGAAGTCTTTCAGCTGCATGATAATTTCATGCAGGCCTGCAACTCATCACCTATAGTTCCTCATGGAATGAATAGGAAGTGTTTGCAAAATTTCCCAACAAATACACTGGTGGTGAGTGACTCCTCCCACGGTTTAGTTATTTCTTAAAAAATCCTGCAAGGCGTGGTCTAAAGCTTCTAACACAGCCTTGTTTCCTGTTTGTCAGATGTGAGCTTTATGGGGCATGTGGGGCTGAAGGACTGTGGATCAGTGGTGGAGCTCCTTGCTTTGTATGTAGAAGTTCCCAGCTTCAACTCCTGGTATCTCCAGTTAAAATGGTCAGGTTGTAGGTGATATGCAAGTCCTCAGCCTGAGACTTTGGAGACTACTGCTGGTCACGTTACGCAATACTGACCTTGATAGGCCAATAGTCTAAGTATAAGGCAGCTTCATGTGTACTGTGGCACCTACCTTTAGGAATTCCCTGTGAAGCCCTCTGCTTCTTTACTTCCTGTGCTCAGGTAAAAACATTGGTACACATGAGAGTTTTTCCTGGCTACTGTTTCTATGTATGTTGCAATTGCATCTTAATTCTTTAGAAGAAAGTTTTCGCCAAAGATTTTAAAAATCCAGGCAGCCACTAAACACCGGCACCTCAAACTAGCTTGGCAACAGGTGCCCGGTAGCTAAGAGTTGTTAGAGGCAACTTGAACCCTGGATACTTTCAATGAAGCACCAGTGTGAAAATCTGAATATATCAACGAGGGCAGGATTCCTCCTTACAGTTTTTCAAATCAAAATGTACTCCTGGTTTAGCTATATTATTTATGGTTGTATACTATTGTATTTGATAGGATTTCTTAATATTGGAAATTTTTCATTTTAAAAAGCAGCTAAGAAGCATATAAGGTAAATGGATAAATATTGGAATGAAACCAAGAAGTCTGTAAAATCTCAAATGAGCTCACAAGAATAATCTTTATTCTTATCACTTCTGAATTTAGGCCAGTCCAGGTGCCTTGTACTGCCATGTAGAGGCTAGATGTCTTATTGTGTGGATTGGTTCCTGAAATGAGCAACCTTTTGGAGTCAAGTATGTAAATATTAGTGTAGATGCACTGCTTATTTATTAGGAAGGGAATAAAAACACATTTAATTGGTACTTTGGCCTTAATTTATTTTACTTTATTACACATATTGATTAATCTGAAGCCGTATCATAGTCAGACATTGATTCCTGCTTAGAATCATTTAATGCTATAGCATTTATTTGGTCTACCACTGCATTCTGATGTCACTCTAATGAGTTATTGTAATTTGGTTTTGGAGATATAGATTTCAAGCTTCCCTTGTGCACACCTCAATGAATTCTTCCTCTTGCTAAGATGGTGTTTCTGAATTTTAAAGAAAACTTGATTTATGTAGGATTAGGAGGTTAGTTTCTTCTTTTTCTTTCAACAAAGATATATGTTGGATTATTGGGACCGCCATTGACTCAACATCAAAGTATTTTGATAATAAGCATGCAGTGTTCTATTATTGGTATGTGGCTGGTAACTTAAAGACTTGCAAGTATTAGCCTAGACTGCCAAGACTCCCCCCTCCCTTGTCCATGCAGTCCTGTACTGTTACAAGGCAACAAATAATCTGTGGGGTGATAGCTTTCTTTTTCTCCAGAATCAACCCTTAAGGAGCTGGATACCATTCTGTATAGAACATATATTAATTGGTTAGGAGCCAAAGAATCATGGAAAGAATTCAGTGTGCATAGTGGACTTCCCCCCTCCTACTTGTTGCCTTCTGTTATGGTCTCCAAAAAGCCACTCCTGAAGGTGAGACCCTCTTCATTATTATGATGTGTGATGTGATGAGTGTACCATTTTAGGATTAATTGGGGGGAAGGGGCTGAAATGAGAGGAATCAGGAGAAAATCTGAGACTTCCATTCTCACAACTTCACAAGTAGTTCTTTGCTCCAGTCATTGTTCATCATACAGGCTAGACCAGTGATCGCCAACATGATGCCTGTGGATGGGTTTCCTACTGTCCATATGCTTATTTCACGAAACATCGCCCCGCCAAGCAAAAAGCCATTCCATGCTCTTCTCCACCACGCACTGGATGTATCACTTTTGTGTCTTCAGGGAGCACTTCTTCAGAAACAGCTGTTTCCATCATAGGAGGATACTTGGCTTGCAACCTCCTCCCAATTTTGTGATTGTTCCCCATGGCAGTCAATTGTGACAAGCCTCCATAGCATCCATTTTATGGTGGTGCCCACTACCTATTTTCACAATTCCAGAAGTTCTCACAGGATTATTGACCTGGGCTGGCGACAGCACAAGTCTCGTGTGTGGCTCTCGTGGCCCTTTCTCACATCATCACATATCTAATTCTGAATTGGGACATGAAGCATGGAGGCAAAAATCCACACAATGGAGCCAGGGACAGATGGGAGATTTCTCTCTAAATCTGAAGGAAGCCCCAGGTTTGTGGAAAAATCTGGTATTTAAAAAGATACATTTGTATTTGCTGGTTAAATGTTTTTTTTTATAATCAATAAAAGAAGAAATAAAACAAATGACGGATTTTGAAAAGTTAGCAATAGCTGTAGAAAGAAATTTGTTTTTTAAGACATATCATCGTTTGTTAGATTTAGACAGAAATCGGGAGAAAAAATTGTAAAGCTAAGTCCTTGGAGATTTGGAATCTGTAATTGAGCTTTAGTTCTGGATACTCGCATTTAAAAGTGGCTTACATTTTTCAGTGACTCTCACTTCTAAGAATATGATCACTGTTTTCTCAGCGACATCTAAATCAGCTAAAATTAATAAAGGATTAAAAGTGATTGTTGGATTTGTGGAGATGCTGATACCATCTTTATACATATATGATGGAGATGTAGTAGAGCTGAAGAATATTGAGAACGGCTTTCAAAAGCAATTTCTCAAGGAATAGGTAAAGAGCTACCTTTCTCTTCTAAATGTTCCTTATTGAATTATGTAGACTTCCTTTCCAAGGATACTCAAAAATTTATTTTAAATGCCATAACCTCTGCAGGATTACTTTTTGCTAGATATTGGAAAAACATCATAACTCCAAATAAAGATGAGTAGTCAGAGAAACTAAAGGACTGTGTGTAGCTGAGTAAACTAATCGATATATTGCATGGTAAAATGTTAGATAATTAAATAGAATGTTATTCTGACTAGCATGGTGAAATTAACTTAATAATAGCTATATGATTTGTTTATAGAATTGAAAATGAATTTTTAAAGCTGCGTATTCAACTTTTTTTTTACTGTCTTCAAGCAGCCATCTGTTGGCAATCCTGCCTTTCAGGGTGGCCTGTCTGGCATGGACCAAAGCTTGGGTTTTTTTTATTGTGGCCTCTGAAGAGGTGAGGGGAACCCGTGCCTGGGTGATCTTCTGGAAGCTCTGCAAGGTCTGGCTGTTTGCCAGGGATTTTGAGAGGCTTAAAATGACAGCTGTCTTTTAAGGGGGGAGGAATTTGGAAGTTATTTTATTTTTCATTTTAATTGTAAATGCTTTTAATCTATTATTGTAAGCCACCTTGAACCATGAGGAAAGATAGGGTAAAAGTTTTAATAAACAAACAAACAAACAAACAAACAAAATGATATCAAAATTTTGATTTGAGCTTCACATTTGAAATTTCATGTCCGAAATTTGCACGTGGTCCAGTCTAAATGGGTTAGTTATAATTCTCTTATTGTCTTTGAACAGAGGGGAAAGTAGGGATGAACTGGAGTTCTTATAGTACAATCCTAAACATTGTTATATCCTTTTAAATCCATTGGAGTCAAAGGCTTTCAAAAACATATCAATATGGGAAACTGAATTGATTGGGACTGATACATTTTAAAAATCATCTGCTAACAATAGCTACCTGTCCCATTTGATTAAGGGTGCACATTTTTGGCTAACTAATTATTTTATAACTTCAAATGTGGTACAAAGTTATCTGTACTTGAAACCTATAAAAATTGTTCATTCTTGCTACTTTTTATCTGAGCAAAGTCTAGATCAAAATAGAGATTACAGGTTTGTTATACGAATGAATATCTGTTTGCCCTCAAACAATAACA
The DNA here is from genome assembly GCF_028583425.1 of Eublepharis macularius. Taxonomy (NCBI): domain Eukaryota; kingdom Metazoa; phylum Chordata; class Lepidosauria; order Squamata; family Eublepharidae; genus Eublepharis; species Eublepharis macularius. The sequence goes on along the minus strand of NC_072799.1, from coordinate 21,707,924 downwards.
CCCATCTTTGAATTATATCTTTGCTTCTGTGGACATTCTTGCCATTCCAATTTGCTTCTGCTCTTGGGTTTAATCACAAAGTATCCATTCGTCTGTGTTAGGTAGTTTCCAATAGTTAAAAGGCCATATAATTGAGTTACTCTTTTGTTTCTTGTTGCTCTTCAAAGCTATTGTATTTTGGATCTCTAAATTCCCTTTTTGGCATGTTTGGCTGAGAGGCTACACCAGCTCCATTTCTAGTGTGCACAAACATCTTTTTGGTCGAGATGAGTGGCAGTGGTTCCCATATATTCCCAACATATTTGTGACAATATATGATAAATATAAAAGGCATACATTATATACTTAAATTACACAAACAAGCTATAGGACAGTGCAAAAGAATCTACAAAATCAATGTGAAAAGTAGAGAATTAAAACAGTTGAGGAAAATATAGGTAAAGGGAAAAGGAAACTAGAAGGGAAATATGTCTACTGGTAAGGAGGCCTTCCCCTTTTGCTATTCCTTCCCAGTTCTGATGTTGGTTTATGTTGATAGTGAAGCTCTCTAAATCTGCATGAGATCCTATGAAACTCTGGCTACAGTGGGGTGGTTATATTTATACAAGCAGTCATTAGGTTGCGGGAACGCTGCTGGTAGTTACATTTCTCTAAAGATGTACCACTTCATTAATTTGTCTTCCCTCCTGTGCTACATAATTACTAGTCCATAATTCCTGAGAGAAGTGTTACTGCTTTTTTAATTTCTCATTTACTTGTAAATAATCGGGGTTAACCACAATTCAACTCGGTACTATCAGAAAGGCAAGACCAATATTAATAAGTCTGTTCCCATTAGTGAATGATACTTACATTTTTGAAGGTCCTAAATGGTTTTCGGAACATGTTGGCACTGAAGAAAATGTCCATGATTCATTAGAAGCCCAAGTTCCAATCCAAATCACTCAAAGTCCAGTTTCCAGATCTATCAACTGCATCTGGTTTGCCAGCTGTTTCAATCTGGCCATGCTGATCTGTGCTTTTGTAACCTTGTGGTTGGACCTCTATAATATGCTCTACATTGGGTGCTTTGAAGACATCCCGGAAACTGCAGCTGGTCCAAAATGTAGCTGCCTGATTGTTGTCAGCAGGACTAGCTGATGGGGATATATTTTACCCATTTTGAAACATCTCCACTGGCTGCAAGTTTGTTTCTGAGTTCAGTTTAGGGTGCTGGTTATAACCTTTAAAGCCTTTCATGGGCTGGGCTCTACATATCTGGAACATCTCTTCCCATGTGTTCTCATGCACTAGCTGTGGTCATTAGGCTACCACACTGAGGAAGAGGCTTTCTGAAGAGGAGAACTTTAGAAGGTGCTGCAAGGTTTGCTTTTCTGCCAGGGCTTTTGAGAGGGTATGAACAGATGCATCTTTTAATGGGGAGGGAGGGTTGGGAGGTTATCTAGTTTTAATCTGTAATGTTTTAAATTATTACTTGTGAGCTGCTGTGAGCGAAGAGGAAAAGTACAGAATAAATGTTTAAATAAATACATACATACATGGCCATTTTTTGAAAAGGTCTGGCTACATTTTGTAAGCTCCACTTGATATAGACTCTTAGAATGATCCAGGAGGTGTTGAAACTGTGATGCAGAACTTTTTTTGCTTTAACGTTCCGGTATATTTCCAAGATATTCAAGGCTGAAAGTTTGTGCTTCTGGGCTGTGTCAGCTGTAAGAAAAAAACCCAACCACCTTAGGGCTAGCCTCAGGGTTTGGGGGAGATGCCTTTTAATAGATTCCAGCCCAGCTAGCAAAAGCCAAGCACCACGGCTGCTGCTTGGCTCATTTCTTCTTGATCACCCATGTTCCGGAGTAAGCAGAGAGAGCTGCTAAGAGTGTGCTCCAAAAGTAAGAGAGAGGTGAGCAGGGAGTGGTGGCTGCTCCTGTTAGTACACTACACAGCACTGACAGCTCATCTACCTTTCATCTTCTGGACAACAGTGGCTACTTCTTTCTGTACAACTTTGCTTTTACAGACTCCACTTGTATACACATTCTGTGTATATATCCCAGTGAACATAATTAAATCACTACAGTCTTGCTTTTTATCTTCCCATGTCCATTGTATTTGTCCAAAAATGGTTTGTATTATGTCTGAAAGTGGTGTATAATGTTTCCTTCAATACATAATCCAGTGTGATCCTGTGCATGTTTCTCTCTCCCATCTAATTTTTATTCTGACCTTCTGTCAAAGAGCTCGAGGCCCATGATGTTCTCATCCTCCATTTCATCCTCGCAACAACCCTGTGAGGTAGGTTAGCCTAAAGAGAGTGAAGGACCCAAGGTCACGCAATGAGTCTCATGGCTGAGTAGAGTTGAACCCAATTCTGCCAAAGAATGAGAAATATGTTGGCATTGGCCCTGATTAATTAATTAAAGATAAGAGGTATTTGCTCCAGGAACAGCCATGTATTTATTTGGATGGGGGAGTTTTATCTGGGTTTTTGTAGAGTACTGTATAGATGGTTGTTGTGGGTTTTCCGGGCTGTATTGCCATGGTCTTGGCATTGTAGTTCCTGACGTTTCGCCAGCAGCTGTGGCTGGCATCTTCAGAGGTGTAGCACCAAAAGACAGAGATCTCTCAGTGTCACAGTGTGGAAAAGATGTGGGTCATTTGTATCTACTCAGGAGGGGTGGGGTTGAGCTGAGTCATCCTGTGAGAGTTTCCCAGGGTGTGGAATGCTAATGGCGGGAGGCTTCACTGTATCCTGAGGAGGTTCTTTTGCATATGGATTGGTACTTGATGTGCTAATCTTCTCTGCAGGGCTATTGTCGGGGATAGAATGTTTTGTTAGCCTGGTGTTTTTCAGAACTGGAAACCATGACCCACATCTTTTCCACACTGTGACACTGAGAGATCTCTGTCTTTTGGTGCTACACCTCTGAAGATGCCAGCCACAGCTGCTGGCGAAACGTCAGGAACTACAATGCCAAGACCACGGCAATACAGCCCGGAAAACCCACAACAACCATCGTTCTCCGGCCGTGAAAGCCTTCGACAATACATAGTACTGTATAGGTTTGCCAGGAAACATTCAGGAAAAAGAAGTGGTAGATGTAAAAAACTGCCTTATATGTTTTGATTTCCTGAAAGACAGAACAGCCCAAAGGGCTGATGTAGTGTCCTAATTTCTTATGTTCCATTTGTCTGTAAGCCTATCTTGTCTTATGGCAGATGACCTGAAGCATTGCTTCTGCCTACGGGGAATGCCATCATAAGTGGCACATTGGGTTCTTATTTGCATGAATATTTATAATTGGAATTAAATATGAAAGGGAAGCTGTCTTAGGAAAATTAACTACTGGAGCTAAACTACCTCGTTCAAATATGAATAATATCCTAGATTTGTATGATGCACATTTAAATTTAAGTGTTTGACAAAAGAAAACAAGCTCTCATTTTTATTTGTAGATTTAGTAAGTGCTTTCAGCTCTGTAGCAGCTCTTAAAGGCAGCTTGTTAGAGTGAATGCAATTTTAATTGCTTTAAAAAATAAATTTGAATAGTAAATCCCAAACATTGACAGAATTAAACTCATTACAACTTTTGTATGGAGTCATTTGTTCTTTCAAAATCACAAACACAGGAGCCAAACCAAATGAAATTTTATGACAATAGCTTATATTAATGAAAATTTAATTTAGGGCAAGTTATCAATATATCATTAAGAATTATCTTATGGCTTTGTATTCAACCAAATATATACAGACACTGAAATATCTTGAAACATATGTTGAGACATGGAAATATGAAACATTAGGACTCCAGATAGACTTTGGAGATCGTATAGGTTATCATTTCCAGTAAAAAGAAGTATCATTTGATTAACTTTGATTTCTTTTTTAACTAGACTTGGAATAGATTATTTTTGTGAGCCTGTCATTTAATAAATATGTTAGGCTTAAATAGTACATTCTTTGTGCAATCAAGATCACATTTATCTTTCTAAAATATATGTGCATCTGTTTAAAAGTCTGTTTCATATCCTTGGACAAACTCCTGGATTGATTAAAGTCAACAATCACAGAAGCCACCAAATCTTCTTTGTGGTATTGATATGCAGTAAAAGAAAGGGCAAATACTAACTTTGTCAATGTGTGTATTGCCTGACCCTACTTTCATAAAATATAGCAAATTAGCCTTCTAACTTGCAGTGATAACTAGCTAAAACAGCTCATACTTTATTGTTTGGTTTTATTTTTACAATGGGCAGTGGTCCCCAAATTGTAGGGTGGGTTCCACTTTAAGAGCATACAGCCTCTGGAGGGAAATGAAAGACTGAAAGGAAAGGGAGAATCCAGAGTCAGGATGTCATATTCAGGTTTGGTGCAAAACAGGAGAAGTAAGGGCTGTGTGTAACAATAGCCCCCAATTATCCTGGATATATTCGCAGGAGAACCATTCCTTTTTTATTGTTTCATACCAAAGAGTCTTGACTTTGGGGAGAGTGCAACCCCATCCAGAACAGGAGATACCTCAAATCCCAGGCCAGTCCTTCCAGCCATCAGTAACACATCCATGTTGTTGGGATTAAACTTCAGTTTACTGGACCTATCCCAAAACTGCCACAAGGCATCAGTTCAGAGTTTCTACAGCTTCCATAGGATCTTCTGGAAACATAGGATAGAGCTAAATCTCACCTATATATTGGTGACATGTCAGCCCAAGTCTCCAGATGATCTCACCCAGTGATTTCATGTAGATGTTGAAATGGTTCTCCTGCTGTGGATTGGGAGCAAAGACTTGAAGGTTGGCAAGAGCTTGTGGGTAGACAAGGGCACGAACAGCATTACGAACGGAAAAAAACACAAATAGCCCGTTCATCTGTTCGCGAACAAGCCATTCGTGAGGCTCCATTCTAAAAGAACAAGTGGTCGTTGCAAGCCTCGTTCGTTGCCTTCGTCAGCTGTTCGTCAAGCCAGACAGTCTGGGGCCTTTCAATCAATTCCCCTGGCAACAGTAGGGACTGAACTCTATCTGAACTCCTTTTGGCTTTACTTCTGGCTTTAACTCTTCAAAGTACTTCCAGCAGAGAGTCCCGTTTTTGCTACAGTGAAGAGAAAATGACAACAAAATGGAAGACCCATGCATCATGCCTTTCCTGGGGTGCAATCTCTCTGAAACTTGGGGGGTCTTCAGAGGACAGTGAGGACTATGTCCCCTGCAAATTTGATGGGTATTGGACATTGGGAAGGTCAGTTTGTAACCTCTCAAGTTAGCTTCCAGCAGAGAGTCCCGTTTTTGCCACTGTGAAGAGAAAATGACAAAAAAGGGGGGACCCATGGATCATGCCTTTCCCAGGCTGCAATCTCTCTGAAACTTGGGGGGCCTTTGGAGGACAGTGAGGACTATGTCCCCTGCAAATTTGGTGGGTATTGGACATTGGGAAGGTCAGTTTGTGGGGTGTTTAAAGGGCCCTGCCCTTTGCATGTGACAGGAAAGGGCCCCTGAAAGGGATCTTTAAACGGCCATGAACAACGAATATGTTAGTGAACAGGGTCATGTTCGTTACTGTTTGTTGTTCGTGGATGGCAATGAACCACAAACAGCTTGTTCGGGGTTTTTCCCCCCGTTTGTGCCCATGTCTACTTGCGGGTAGAGGGAGAAAAAACGTTCAAGTCAAGAAATATACCATATTATATTTCTGAAATAAACCACAATGTTCAGCCATTACAAATGTCCGTGCTTGCTATGCTCTAAAAAGCAATTTTAGCCAAGAACTTCACCCTGAATGACCACAACGGGAATGAGAAAAGAAAAAGTTTCCTCTTATGGTATATCATGATAATAATAATATAATAATAATAACAGCATTCGATTTATATACCGCCCTTCAGAGCAAGTTAAAACCCACTCAGAGTGGTTTACAAAATATGTTATTATTATCCCCACAACAAACACCCCATGAGTTGGGTAGGGCTGAGAGAGCTCCTAGAAGCTGTGACTAGCCCAAGGTCATCCAGCTGACTTTAAGTGGAGGAGTGGGGAATCAAACCCTGCTCTCCAGATTAGACTCCCGTGCTCTTAACCACTACACCAAACGTATCTTGGGTCAATGTACTTCTGATTCCTAAGTGGCAATAATGATGTGGCAGTTCCCCCCCCCCCCCAAATCCTGCTTCACCGTGACATCAACCTTTACATGGTATAGTTAGGTCCCACCTTAGGCCACAATCTCTGTCTGTGGCTGTTGATGGAGGTGTGGAAACTATACAGGTGTTTTGGGCAACTGGTATTATTGCTGATTGTAGCTCTCTTTTATGTAGTGCGGAGCCCTTTCCACAAAGTATTGGGGTTTCAGCAGCAACCATGTTGCCATGGTGAAGTATGAACCATGCCCATGAAAGGAGATGTTTCACGAGACTACGGTAAAAGGAGATTATTAAGTCTCTGGAAATACACATGGAAGATACTTTCCTAATCACCCAATCCACTTGTTTTTAAATGACCAGAAAAATAAAAAGCTTCATTTTATTTCTAAAGCCACATCAAATGACAGTAATGTTGATTATGAACGTGGTGGCAGAAGAAATGCTTCTATCAAAGGCTGAACATAATTGTATGCACTTCAGACAGGATAAAAATGAGACAAAAATGCTAATGATAAAAAAGCAATAGAAATCTCACTTGACAAATGAGGTGAAAAATTTGAAAATAGAATGTGTTAATATTAATAGTGCAATTGCAAGACAGAAAGCAGATTAAGAAATCCATCTGCTACTGGGTCACAAGCCTGTCTTATCTTATCATAGAACTGGAACGAAGTCATGTATTCCATGTCTGAGATATTTGCTTGCCTATCACTTATTGGCTGGCTCTGGGCAAGTTGAATTCTTTCAGTCTTCACTTCTGCAATACTACAATAGTCATTATTACTCATCCGTTGCATCCCTTGGAGGACTGATGGGAATAATAATTCAAAACACTTTGTTATCAATATATTCTCATCACCATAAATGCAAGGGTCTAAAAGAAAATATAGGATGTCTTGTTCACACTTCCATTTCAAAAAGGAGTGTCTTTAAACCCAGATTAAATTTCAAAGTCCTTCCTTTCTGTTCTGTTTCCAATGCCACAATTAAATTTTTTTACCTTGTCCCCATACTAAAAAGAAAACTGGTGATTATCCCATATGTTCTGCTTTAGGGACAAAACATGCCCTTCTGAAAACAATACACTACCTCAGTTATATTTCTATAGATAACTGGAGCTATTTTTTTTCCCCAGAACCGCTCATGTTCATGCTTCTGAAGAAGTCAGGATGGAGACAAATAGCAGTATACTCCCATTGGACCTTCCTACAATAGTTAACTTCTGGTGGTGTAAGTTCCATGAGATCTTAACTGTGCTTTGGACTACTTTTTTAAACACAAACCTATGTATCTACCGTAAGGTAGTTTCAGGTGGGTAGCCATGTTGGTCGGCAGTGGAGGAGCAAGCTCTGGATCCAATAGCACCTTATAAAGACCAACTAGATTTCCAGAGCTTTCAAGAGTAAAAGCTCCCAGCATTAGATATGAGGAATGGAAAGGGAAGGAGTTTTTATAATCCAGGCAGAGAGTAGGAGGGGTATTGTAAATTGGTGTCAGGGAGCTAGCTATAATACATGTTGCAATTAGCTTGAAAGAGCATGGGTGCAAAATGCTGAAAATTATTATCTGTAAGGCCAGAAAAATCTTATGTCGAGATTCAACCCTGGTCCATTGTTCCAAATTTGGAAATAAACTCAATTTCAACAATCTCGCATCATAATTTCTTTAAAGTTTCTCCGATTGAGATCTGCTACACAAAAGTCAGTGATGGAAAGTCCCAGGAGATTAAAATGTTCTCCCACTAGTTTTTGAATATTGTGATTTTTTACATCAGATTTATGTCCATTCATTCTTTTGTGAAGGGACTGACCTGATTGCTCAATATAGACAGCTGAAGGGCATTGATGACATTTGATGGCATATATAACATTGGAAGATGAACAAGTGAATGATGAACAAGTTGGCATCTTGATTTATTGTAGGTCCTGGTCTCAGAGTTCATGTCCATGTTGGGAAGTGCATTGTTGTGAGCAAGAAGTCGTTTATGATTGGGGGGCTGTCTGTGGACAAACAAAGGTTTGACTCCCAGTGCCTGTGAGAGGGCCAAGCTACACATGACGAATGACACTTGAACAGCAAGTGTATTTCTCCCTGTTCACTTGCCCTCCACTCAATCCACTTGCCGTTCAAGTGTCATTCGTCATGTGTAGCTTGGCCCAGAGAGCAGTATCATTGTACCCACTGGATGTAGTAAGAGAACCTATCAGCAAAGGCAGAATGATACTGGGTTGACTTGCTACGAGACAAGCCCAAACAAATCAGCAACAGAACACCACTAGTAGTCACATACGGTTTCCAGCTGAAAACAGTTCAACAGATCATTAATGACTTGCAGCCTATGCTGAACAATGATGGATAATGATAAGGTGGACTTGGATCTTACCTTAAAATAGTAATATTGGTAATGAGATGGCATTTGACAGAAGCTAAACTGAATGGACCTGACTTTTTATTTTCTCCTCCCCTTGTTTCCCCTCTAGTGATGATATTCTTTAATCTAGTCTATAAACTAGAACTTAAATTTAAAGACTTCACGTTGCTAATCATGATTGGAGGCCAGGGATGTGTCTGGCTTTCTCCCCGTCAAGAATTCTTCCTGAAATATGTTGTTCTGATCTGAATTGCCCACATCACAGTACCGTAGCACCACATATTCTTTTTGCTAATTTTTCATTGGTGAGTCCCAGTTTCCTATTTGTTCATGAATTTCATATGCAGCAGAGTGCAATTTATCATGATAATACTATATGTTAATACTATACATGTATGGATTGTAGCGCTAAAAAAATACATATTCAAGTGCACTTTAGGTTGGATCCAGCCAGTTTTTTCACTTAGTCCTTTCCAATTTGCCTTTTGTTACTGCCCTCATCCAACATGACTTTTGCCCATACAAGTCCTGTGATCCCTGGCATGACTTCTTTGGTGATGGAAAAGGAAGTTTACCAGGTGAAAAGCTGGCCAGATCCAACCTATGGGATGTACATCAAAACAAAATTTACAGAAATTTACAATGGATCATGGAAAGTATGTGGAAAAGAACACGTGCAGTGAAATCCTAAACAGTTACTCCAGTCTAAGCCCACTGAGACTGGAGTAACTCTGCTTAGGATTTCACTGTTAACACATCAAAGAACAGAATGGAATGAATGAATGACATTTACTGAACTGTGCAAGAGGTAGGGACGCTGTGAATTTCTTAGTGACTATGTTCGACAGTTGAATTTAGGATGTTTGCTCATGGTGATCAGACATGAACCAATCATCAGGTCTGTTTGGTTTGGCAGTGGGTGACTTGAATACCTGCCAAACAAGTTTGTATCAGGTTATTGCAAAATGTTCCCAAACCAAACTGATTAATGGCAGTATGAAGGACTTAGACAAACATTAACAGATAGGATTAAAAAAAAAAACCAAAGTGATTATTTATGGCTAATTTATATGATTTGTGACTGATTTAACAGTGTTGAAGCAACTGTTTCCCAAATCAAACAAGTGTGCATGCTGCAAGGATCAGGGGAGTAGAACTCCACTGGGCTATGGGACAGTGCACATCTGTGAAACGTTCTGTACTGTTAGGAAAGGAATATATTGAAGCAACCTGCTGAACTGCCAAAAATCCATTGATGAACAAACAAGTCCATTGAAAAATCAACTCCCTGTTTATGACCGATGAAATGGACATGAGCTGAAATGCCGGGTGTTCAAGCATTCCTAATCAGAGGCAGCAAAGATAAGAAAAATAGCCTTATCATAGCCATTGGCTAGTTGTGTCCAACAGATCCTATATGTTTCAATCCAATAAATGTCTAGAATTGTATTGTTTTCTATTAAAAGCTCTCTAGGCGATGGCAAACCACCCTGTAACAAAAAGTCTGCCAAGAAAACATCACGATGCGACGTCCCCCCATGGATCAGTAATGACTTGGTGCTTGCACAGGGGACTGCCTTTACCTTTATAATATACTTGAATAATAATCCAGCATGAAATGTAAGATATTTAAGTTTCAATAGTTGCAAGGGAGTCATGTTTCATTCATACAGAAACAATGATACGAAAGTAAGCTCGTTCAACCTTGGTGGATTCACGGTGGATTGCTTGTAGGTAGTTTAGTTTATTCAATACTGTAAGGCATATGGTATTATTTTTCTTAGGTGACAGCGAGTAAAATTAGCTGACGTTCCCCATTCACAAGTCACCATCAGCAATACATTATTCATTGAATTATTCAATGGATTCATTGAAAGGGCAACAGCATTTTCACAAAGATTTTTTCTCTTCCTTGTAAAAATGGTATGTAGCCCCAGTACAATAAAGCACTTTTTAAAGTTACAGCCATTTCCCTTATGCATTTTATTACAATAGAGTAATTGACGAAGGTATATCTTTAGGTGAATAGGCTGGCTGTAATATACCAGATAATTCCAATAAAACTGCATCAGATGAACAGCAAGATGTTAAAGATGAATACGTTAACACAGAATGTGCTGCTTTATATTTAAGACTTCTCTTGGAAATTACCATTTGAAGGTATTTGTATATAGTTTTATGAAGTGATTTCATTAGCATCAGCATTATGATCATTTCTGTTCATCAGCAAGCAGGTTGAACATGGAGGTCAGAGAACGGTGCTGCTATCATTCTCTGCCATATGAGATTATATATGAGATTTGATGGTGTGACCTGTTGTGAAAAGGATGCAGAAATACTAGTAAAGCTGTTATTGCATATGTAGTTTTAGTTTATTTCATTTGTAGATCTATATTGTATAGATGTCATAGAGTACATCCTGTGAATTCTGGCAAGACAAGGCACATTTTTATGAATCTTTGGGGTAGAACTGGACATATTTTCTTCAATTGTGAGTTCAGTCCTTTAGTTACCAATGGGTGAGGATCAAGTAGAACTGAGTTGCTTATGAAGGGTACAATGATAAATGGATTATACCGTTAGCTTCTAAAAGTTTATGCAATCCTACAGCATTGTACCTTATCCAATAAATTGGTTATTGAGTAGCTGCAGCAACCTGTTTCCATATGATTTGGCTAAAAGGGGCAACGCTCATTGGGGGAAACATGATTGTTTGAATCCACTTGTTGATATTTCAAGAGGTGCGCTGAGAGTGGCCTGAGCACATACAATACATATAGAGAACACACTGGTTCCTCCAAGTGATAATCTCTAGAGGTGCGCATTTAGAAAATGTTTGTTGTGGTTTCATATCCAGGGCTGTTAATTGAAGTATTTAATGTGATGAGATAGTTTTTCAGTGGGGTGTTGCTGAACCAGGATCAAAATTCATTAGATGTTTCCCATTTTCATGATTTTTGTGGCTATTCTTTTCAGTGGGGGAGGGGACTCTGAGGCACATTTTTATGACTCTTTGGTCAGAAAGACCCCTAAGTTTCAAGCAGATTGAAGAAAGAGAAGCGATTTTACAGATCCCCAAAGTCAGTCTCTCTTTACTAGTTCCTAAAATGGCCGTCAAGCAGCAGCCAACCAGCATGAGAGCTTCATCCAGCCACCAGCATTTTAAAAAAAAGCCATATCTGCATTAATTTCATTTCTCTACTCTTACAGTGACTGCCTTTTTTTAACCTTTCCACTGAAAACTCTGCATTTGCCTTCCTCCTTTCTTGTCTTGTTGTGGTTTGTTGTTTGTTTCCTTTCAGAAAGTGAGGAAGGCTTCTGATGCCGACCCTCCCCCCCAGCCTTCATTGCACTTCCATTATTCCCCCTTAGGGGAATTTTGGTGGGGCTGGAGTCATTGTTTTTCAACCAAATGTCATCAAAATTGCAGTGGAGTGTCTTCTGCCTGTCCTTCAAACAACCCCCAAGTTTCAAGCAAATTTGGCAAAGTGTTTAAATTCTATGGACCCCTGAGCAAGCCAAGAGCTTTCTACTTTCACAAGAAAAAAATCTCTCTCCAGCCCAGAAGGAAGGGTGAAAGGGAAAGGAGGAGAGAAAGTATAAAAAGAATGGCATTGGGATTGACTAGGAGTGCTCTTTGCTCCTTCATTGCAACAATTTGATTGGAAGGGAGAAATGGCCCAGGAAATCAGTACAGATTCAAAGTGAAATGTGAGCTTGTGCTGCATTGCTGGTAAATGCCAGAACTGCCCCTCCCCCCGAAAAAGGATTTTTTTTCAGGGAGGGGTTTAGTGACTACCAAGCACCAAAGACTACTGTTGGAGATTCACAAAGACCCAGAAACCATTATTTTTGTGATTTTTATGGCTCTTGATTTTCATTATCCACATCCTTAATGATATCTCCTCTGACAACAGTATTGGGTATCACATTTGCATAGCTATTCAGCTAACCTCTGTACAGCCCCTCTCTAAAGAGCAGTCTTTCTTTCCACCTGGTATTTAGGCAGCAGACAAAGTGGAAATATTTCCTGGACCTTTCTCAAAACATTGGGTCCAAGGGCAAAAGTGTTCCATTGTAAACCCCAATGGTTATTTTGTATATTTCATCTGCTGCTCTTCTGCATCATGATGGCCACTGCATCATCATTTTAATTCACACCCTGACATTGAATAAAAATTGAATGCTGTAGCCCACTGAGGGGAGGTCAAACTGTTTTCTACTATCATTTTGCATGACCTATATCCAGATGGTTTTGGAAATTGAACAAAATCATTTTTTCTTTTTGCCTTTGGTAGCCTTGGAGAGGCTCAAAGAGCATTTTCTCCTCTTGGCTCTAGAAAGTATCACAGGACATTGTTATTCTGGTGTGCTGGCTGTGATCCTAAACACATTTTCTTGTAAGCGCTCTTGACAAATCATTTATTTATGAGTAAATCCCACTGTGATCATCGGAACCTACAAGGCTATTCCATTTGAATCCTAAAGGCTGCAACCCTTAAGCTATGTTTGAGACGCTCCTGAGTAAACAGCTTAGAGACTGCATGATAGCTGTGTTTTTAGATACCAGCCATGGCTTTGTGTGAAAAAAGATTCAAACTTTCCACCAAGCCAAAATCTAATGTCGGAATAAAATATAAACATATATATTTGTTTTGCATACTGGGGTCATTTTTGCTGTACACGGAGCAGGACAGGGAGCAATGCCATATACTGAAGCCCGAATCTATTCCTTCTGAAAGTTCTGTAAAGCCCCGCTGTGAGTTCTGAGATTTTATGAGACACATTTGTTTCAGGAAGAAATCATAACCACAGGTCTAGAAACTAGGGATACCACTGAATGTCACAAGCTTGCTGGTCTGATTTGAATATTCCCATTTCAATTTTGAATGTCCCATTCAGGGAACAGAACTCATGAGTGTTTATTTTTTGCCATTTTCCATTCCATGTGCTAAATTTTTACTGTAAACTATATGAGTTGGATCAAATATTCAGTTACTATTAAGAGAAGGCACTTTCATCAACCCAATGGAACTTTCCTGCCTTCCCTCTCCTAGTGCAGCCCACTGAGTTCTCACAGAAGCAACATTTTATTGAATTCTTTTGTTAAAATCCTTTTGTTAAGGAGAACAGTTAGTCTGGTTCCAACCATGTATGTTTTCAATTTGTTTGTATGTCAATAAATCAACTTTACACACACGCACAAGGGCAGACCTGCCAGACTTGTGGGGGAGTTCCCATCCTCCCCTCTGCCGCTTACTTATTGAACAAGCTACTGCCAGACAGTTTGCCCACTGGCAATGCTGCCACTGCTGCTGCCCCCTCCTGTCCCCTTACACAGTGGCTAGATGGGTTGATGGGTGGGCAGGGGGAGGAGCGGAAATCAACAATGCTGCCTCCCTCCACAGCCACTGATGTGAAAAATTTGACCTCACAATGGCTAAATAATTTGGCCCAGCAGAGACCAGCTGCCCAGATCTTATCCAGAGTTCATCCTGGGGAACTGGCACAGCTGGATTACGCTGGATCAGCATAAATCTGGCTTTTTTTGCCAGTTCCCAGACCCATATCACTCTCCTAATGTACATAGTCCTCCTCTTCCACCTCCTCCTCCTCCTCACCTTTATTGCACTGGCTCACACAGCCTTAACAATTAACATCAAAAATACCAACAACATCAAAGCTGTAATACAATTATCACAATAACAAGAAAAACTAACATACATTACAATTTTGTATCATTAAAATCACAAGAAAATTTAAGTTAAACCCTACATCATTTCAAGCAATTCAGTCAAATAGTCGACAAAATACATAGATTTATCCATCAGTTTTGATAAGTCCTTTCTTAACCTTGCAACAAACTTTGCTGTTTGCATCATTATCCATTTACTTTTGTTGGCAAGTAATATAGTTAGTCTATCATGATCTGCTCTCGCTGAATATTGTAATAAAGTATTCCCAAGATATCTTTCATGTTCTAATGTAAATCTTGGGCAGTAAAAGACCGCATGGCCTAGATTCTCAATAGAATTCTGATCGCAAGTACAGATGCATTCTTTATATGGCATTATGTTATAACGGCCTCTTGCCATCGCCAATTTTAAGGTTATCCAACCAGGCTTTAGAAACGCTTTCCTATGCTTGGGATTAAGTGAGATAGGATGGAAGAGTTAAAGGAGGAGGTGCAATTTCCTTATAAAGGGGAGCTATTCTCAAGGTATTTAACAGTGTGGCATCCATCTGAATGCTTATATCTAGCAGCCTTTGTTTTATTAATTGCTTTTCCACAAAGAAATCAATTCCTCTTAAACAATATTCTGAAAATCCAGGTTTGGCTACCAAATTCAATATATAATTCTGCCATGGATTGTTTTTCCTTTCTTTGTAAGCCATGGTTAAGAAACATGAACGTAACCCAAACCAAATTTTCAACCAATAATTAACAGTAACTTTATGGACTGAGACCGATATTGGCAATAGGGCCAATTCTGATCTAGTTATGGCTGTGGTGTTGAATTAGGGACTGCTAAAAACATACAAGCAAACTTATTCTGAATGATTTCCAATGATTGTAAGTTACCAGTTCTCCAAATTGGAACTCTATAGAATATCTGTGGCAATCGTATAGATTTCTAGCAATGGAGGTACCAAATAGCCTCCCCTTGTTCTGTCCTGATCATTGCCTGCCCAATCCATATTCCATGATACTTTGACATAAGCTATTTTAGGACTGATGTCAGATTTCTTAATACTGCTTTTTCAACCCCCAAAATCCCATTTTCAATTTTCCTTTCCCCTTGGGCAGATTGACACAACAATTCTTCATTTTTGCCCTATTTTCTTTTTGTACACATCTGATCTCCCCCGCCACCCACACAAAATAGGAATTTTCAGTGTAACTTGTACATCAATAATTATTTTATATATTTTAATACCTTTTTATCCCACTTTCCTCAAAAGTTGAAAGTAGCTCACTTCATAAAACCATAAAACATCATAAAATCCATCATTATATAAATAACAATTTCAAAAACAGCCAAGTCTAAGCAAAAATAGAAATATTCTTCAATATTAAAATCAACTATCAGGCAATACAGAAAAATCTGCACATAAAACCAATTTCTCCTTTTACAGTTTAGAGAAGTTCCTTTATGCAATAAAGTTTATAATTCAAAATGATTCAAAAGACCTTTTTACACAGATAGGAGGGCTATATTAGAGGGAGATGATCTCCAAGAGAGCCAGTTTGGAGAACCGAGTTTGATTCCCCACTCCTCCGCTTGAAGCCAGCTGGGTGACTTTGGGTCAGTCACAGCTCTCTGAGAGCTCTCTCAGCCCCATCCACCTCACAGGATGTTGTGAAGATAATGACACAAACATGTTCTCTGTGGTGCTTGGAAATAGTGAGACAGGTGTGTAGGTAAACCTTCCCTATTCCTACCTCCACTCAGACTTAGGCCTGAAATAAATATGATGTTGATGGGTCAAAAAAACTTACTAGTGGTACTCATGCCCAGCTTATCATTTAAGTGGAGTCCTCAGCCACCATGTGAACACTCCAGAGATCTGTAGCCCAGGCTACTATTGAACTGGCAACATAAAGCTGTCCCATTTTCCTTGTGTAACAACCCTGTTTAAACAAGATGCAAAGATATTTTGTACCACTGGGATCATGTTCCAACAGGGTCTCATTTTCACTGACTGATGTGCAATGCTTTAGAGCCCCTTCACACTGCTAGCAGCAACTACAGATGTAAGGCCTGAGTGTGCACTGCAGCGGCCATGCTTGGCATTTCAACAATCCCAAATTCAATTCCTGTCACCTTAGTTAAAGATCTCATGCAGTAAACCTCTAACTGAGATTTCGGACAGCCTCTGCTGGTCACAGTAAATGGTGTTAGTCTAGATGAAGCAGCTATCTGACACTGTAGAAGGCAATTTTCATACATTCCTATACCACATGCCAACATTCCTGATAATTCAGTGGAAATTGTGTTACAGTTAATTCAGCCTTGCTCATTCTCACTGCTTCTAGAAGTGCAGTCTACTTCTGCAGTCATGAAATACTTGGCCCTTTGTTCAGATCAGCCATGTTTACACACACAGTTATGCTTGTCTTTGAATTTCTGCTACCCATACCCTAGTCTATTGTTTATTGAGTGTCCCAGCCATTGATTATATTAAACCTACTCTCTGTAATCTGCTTTGAGTCTCAGTGAGAAAGACAGACAATAAATAACATAAATAATAATAATGTTACATAATATGGCTTCCACATGATCAACAGATATACTGAAGCCCTGAGATTGGACTGCTGGACATGTCTCTGATACTTCCCATATATCACCACAACAAAATAATGTGCTCAAAATAACGCATCTAGAATTGGAAACTTAATCTATTTTAGATCATGTTTCTATCCTGAGTAGGGATCTCGGGTACCTGTCAGTGGTGGGCAACCTCTTGGAAGATTGCTTATTTGCCTGCTGGTTGCCAGCAACTCAAGGGAGGTTGCAAGAAGTCTGGTGATTACCTGCAACTGGCACAAGTGTGGCTTGCACAAGAGAAGAAGGTAAGAAGAGTAATGGCATCCCCACCCTGGCTGGAGAGCCGAGGAGATCTGGCAACCCTAATCCTGAGGCAACAATCTATGTCTCCTTACTGTGTTAGCACAGTGCCATAGGTCCTGATTAGAGGTGGGCTTGGACTGAAAAATGGACCAAAATTTGACATGCACCAGCTCGGTTCAGCATTCTCAAACAGGCAAGTTGTGGGATGTGTGTTTTTCACGAATGCAACAACTTTGGGGCCAGTCTGTTGGGCCATTGGTTCATTGGTCCGTGAAACCAAACATCCTGGCATCAAGTAATCAATTCCCTAGGCAATGTAGGGGAGTTGCCTGCAGACTTTCTGCTGTCTTTGGAACACACCAACCTTAGCCCTGAAAACCCTGATAGGCAGCTCTGGCTGCCAACCAGAGCGCTCCCATTATTCTCCATGAGAGCAAGCAGTATATATAACACCCAGTTCTGAGCCGTGGTTTCACTTTCCATCTGGTTACTGAGGGAGGAACTGCTTGTTGCAGGAGGTTTTTTTGATTGCATGAGAGGGAGGCTTGGAGCTTCTGCTGCAGCAGGGCTCTGGGAGCAAGCTTATTGGGTTTTTTCAGCTGAGGGCTCACTCTTCTGTTTAATTTTTTTAATTTCAATTCTTATTTGCTTGTGGGGTGATGGGCTAGACTCACTGCAAGTCTGGCATCTCTGAGTGTGAAGGGGTGGTCCTAGGGCCCCTGGAAATGACAAACCACGGACTGACAAACTGGTCCATGAACAGGGGCGGGTCCATGAAAAGTTCGTGGTCCGTGGTCCTGAAACACGACAGACCATGGACCGATAGTCTGTGTTTTTTTCCCGGTCAATGCCCACCTCCAGTCCTGATGCTATGTTAACTTGATGACTATAGCAACAGTAACCAATGGGAATAGAACTGAAATCAGCATAACTTCAAGGTTTAATTTGTTGTGAGTTGAGAGTTGTATATTTTCTTTACTGTCATAATTGTACCTATACTAATGACTATTGCCTTCAGCCTAAAATGTGCAATCCTTTTTACCACAATCCATATGCTAACTTCAACTAATCAACGCATTGCTATTTACAGCAAGTTACATTTGATTAAGTAAAATGTGCCTCTGCTTTCTTCCCTGCCAGGTCAAATGGTAAGAGATAAAGTGGGAAAACATCTTACTTTCTAAATACTGCATGACTAAATTCATTAATCAAACTTCTACTGAGAAACAATTCATGTCAGTCCTGCCAACATGAAAATCCTCTTAAAAGATTATCTTGGAAAATCAGAAAAAGGACTATTAAATTTAAAAATGTACCACTGGTCTAAAAAGCTTGTGATAAACAATGCCACTAATTTATCCAGGGGAATAACATTGTCCCTGGAGGACACAAGTTGTGAAGAGAAAGAAAAAATGAAACTGCAATTCAGATGCAGTAGATTGAGGGTCCCCAGTGTTGTGCCAATGGGTGCCATAGTACCCAGCAATACCTTTTCTGGCACCCACCAAGTGTTTTTAGAAAGGAGGAGGGCCAGTTGGTGCTTTAGCCCAACAGGGCTTCAAATTGGCCATTGGAGATCTGATTGACTGTAAGAGCAGCTGCTGCCATAGCACAAGGATCTTTACTTCATGATTGAAGATAAGCTGTGTGTATACAAGAAAATATTTTAAAACAGTATGTTAATTTTAAAAAACATCCTGTTAAGCAGAGCTGAAATGTGGAAGAGTTACTGTTAAAGTCATAGTTAACCTCACTCCTTGACATTTTGTTGCTGGCTCTTCTTCCTGTGGTGGCCGTTTTGTAGTTGTACCACCCTGTGTCAGAATTCTAAAGGTACCTGCAGGCTCAAAAAGTTTGGGGACCCCTGCATTAGATAGTTGCTTGATGCATAAGGCCAAGTCCTTTAAGGCCTTAGCTAAACATAAAAGCACCATTGTTACTAGGATGGAGTAATACGGATACGAATACCTTGGGCACAACCTAGAAAGGGATGATTCCCCCCTCCAGTGCCAGCCTCCTGTGACTGCCCTAAGCCGAGGCTGCCCCAACAAGCCTCACTTACTGGGCTGCAGCCCTGGGGAGATGGTTGGAGAAAAGATGTGCTTCCAAATTGCTGAGGCCAACCGTGGAGACTGGCCAGTTGCTGGGCAACACTCACCAGCCTCAAGAGGAGTTTCATCAGCTGATAGGGTTGCCAGGTCCCCATACCATCCTGGTGGGAGGGGGGACCTGGCACCCTTCTCACACATGCACTTTGCATGTGAGCACTCCCAGCATGGTGCAATGACATCACTTCTGGAACTGACATCATTGTGCCCGGTGGCAGGCATACTCTCACACTTCACAGAGGCCCCTCAGTAAAATCCAGTTGCAAAATGGATTGAGAGTGGATCGAAATTGCATTCTTCAGCATGTGTAAAAGAGCTACCTTCCACCTTAGGGTTTTCAGTAGCAAAAGAATTGCCTTGCTACATCGGATCAAGATTTTACCTAGTCTGTCTGCTGCCAGACAGATTATTGTTGCCTTATTTGTCCTCAGCATCTGGTAATTAGAGAGATAAATGGTATCTTCTGATTTTCATTGAGAGAGCTAATGGCTACAAATTGGCTGTTCTTAAGCTGTCTATAGCAGTGTACCTCATAGTCATAATAACCAGTCATAAGAATATTTACCCCATTGTTCCATAGTATGCTCTGTGTTCCACTCTTCTTGAATTAAAGAATTTAACTAGGATTTTTTTCTTGAGCATAAAGGGAGCTTTTGTAGATTGCTGAAGATTTCATTTCCTCTGCTCATCTAGGTCCTTTCCCCGCAACCCGCACATATTTTTACCATTACAAATGGTAACATTTACTCAGGTAGATAATTGCATCAGGAAAGTGTAGTGCTTTAAAATAATGTGCATATGTGTTCCTGTACACTGGAAAAACACTTTTCGAAAAAATCTGACATACAATCATATCGAAACTGTGGGGAGGGAGCAGTTGGCAATGTTGAATACAAACCAATATAATTGTTCATCAGTAAACCACATAGTAGGAATCTTGATGCAATCATAAGTACTTGATGGCATCAGGACTGGGCTTTGGGGGTGTTTTTATAGTTTTATCAATGGTCACATGCATATAATTAATATGGGAAGGAGAAAGCATATAGTGAAATAAAAATTGAGACAACATGTGCAAGCACAGCACTCAGTACAAAATTCTGAAATAAATCCTGGAATAATGGAAAATTTCTCATACATTGGTTCCACTTCAGGAACAAGATTAGGTGATTTGGATCTCTGTGACCCGTGGAAGTTTGGATGGGGATTTTTTGGAAGTATCACAATATTAGTTAATTCTATGTTTCATAAATTGCTTCTTTTTGCCACCAATCATTTTCACTGAATTGCCCCAAGTTCCAGAGTAAGGTGTATATACGCATTTCCTCCCTCCCTCCCTCCCTCCCTCTCATCACATAGTTTGGAAATCTGTAAACCTCTATCATAGCAACCCTGGGCACTGCAATGGCCAGAAATGCATGAATTCTTATTTGAGTAGCCCTGTGCACAACATGGTAGAGAATACATATACAATCCATGTATAGTATAGTATATATATATGATATGATTTGTCTTTGTACACACATTAAGTAATTATGTTAATGCATGTTTGGCTAAATACACAATTTAAACCTCACATTAATTCAGGTATTGGTTTCTGGTTTTTATTTTCAAAGTGAATATGCATTGCTGTTTCTCACAAATATATGGACATATGTTCAGTGTAAGATGTGTACATAGCTTGTTCAATACAGTATTCTGTCTATAGTATTCTGTGTGGGTGAATCATAGTTTAAACAGTAGAATTATGTTAACTGATGTCATTTTAAATTTTTTAAAAATAGAATTATCTCCCAAAGGGTATAGTGACGGCTGTGAGGTATGAAGACTTTAAAAAGGATTTTTAAAAGTCATGGAAGATAAGATTGTTGAAGGCTACTACTCAATATAGCTGAATTGATCCTCATTTTGGAAATATACAGCTATTTACCAGCTGCTGGAAAGTAATAAACATAGGTGCACTGTTATTTCCTTCATATCCTGCTTGTAATGTCCCAGAACCATCTGGTGACCCCCCCTTTGGAAACAGAGTAATGGACTAGGTTCCCAGTTTAGGAAACTAGAGAGGTTAAAGTGTTTGAGATTCAACGTCCATCTCCTGTGCTGTCATATGTATCTTGCTCATGGTAAAATACACTCCACTCCACTGAAATGGCTTCTTCACACCCCCCAGGATTATTTGGCTTCCGACAGATCTACTAGCATCAGTTCTCAAAGCCTTACACAAGATACACATTCATAGACAGATTACTGCCTCCAGAGAAGGGTTTGATTTTTTTTTCTTTGTCTGCCTCTGTTGTTCAGTGTTTTTAAGAAATCTTGTCAACAGCACAGACAAAAGTAAAACCCACCAAGGGGACAGCATATTGCAAACTGGTCTATTCATATACAGCAGTAAGTTTGTGAAGGTGCTGAAAATTTATTTGCGAAAAAGAAATGGCCTCCATGCCTGATTAAACTTGAAGCATAATGACACAATTTATTTAATTATTTTGGAGGGGAGAAATTCCAGCAATTGTGCCCACATTTTGAACATCGTAGGTTTAATATATGGTATCACATACACCTACACAACAACTGAGGCATGAACAACTTGAAGTATGTATTGTACCCACTATCACATTTACCTACAGCAGAATAACTGATGTGTGAATGATTTGCTGTATTACTCCTACAAAAGCATAATCATTAAGCATGATTTTGCAAAGCAATCGCTCTCAGTGTTCTTATGCGTCATGTTTAGAACAGCCAAATGAAATGATCTGTTGATCACCTCGAGGGATACAGTGCCAATGAAGAAATTCATTTGAGTCCCAACTCAGATAGTTCACAGTGACATTAAAGTAGTATTTATATTTGATGTCACCATACCATATAGAGATTTCCATGCAGGAAGGATATTTATAACAAGCACTTAGAGTAGTGGTTCTTTTATAACTGCATAGATGGCCATACATGGAGTCCTCTCTCACAGGGATATACCACCAGTAATGGAAACTAATGAGTCTAAGAAGGAAGTTGTGATACAAACCTTTTCTTCCTCCTGCCTACTATAGCCCACATAAATACAATCTCATCAGATCTTGGAAGCTAAGCAGGGTTAGTAATTGGATGGGAGACCTCCAACAAAGACCAAAATTGCAGAGGCAAGCAATGACAAACCAGGGGTCGCCATAAGTCAGCTATGACTTGACAGCACTCTCTACCACCATTTCCTACTTTTACCACCATGACTCATCACTGCATTGAGGAGGGGCTGTGGCTCAAAAGTAGAGTATCTGCTTGGTGTGCAGAAGGTCCCAGGTTCAGTCCCTAGCATCTCCCGTTAAAGGGATCGGGTAGTAGGTGATATGAAAGACCTCTTCCTTAAACCCTGGACAGCTGCTGTCAGACTGAGTAAACAATACTGATCTTGAGGGACCAAAAGTATAAGGCACCTTCATATGTTCAAGGGGCTCCAGATAAGTGACCACAATCACATTTTGAGAAACCACTGGCTTGGATCAAACCAGCATTTTTCACAGGTAAAAAAAGGTTCCCTTGGACCTATTCTGGGTATCATGGGACCTCCATAGATAAAGGAACAGGGGCTGTAATAAAGAGGGGAACTGGGCAACTCTGAGCAAAACGCTGGGTGGATTGAACCCATTATTTGCACTCAAATCATATGGCAGGTGGCTACCATGGCAGTTTCACAGACAAAGTGCCCTTTTCTCAGTCCAGGTTACAGAAACTGCAAATGACATTGTAAGACATTGTAAGACTGTCCCTGGTTCTTACCACTTTAGGCTGCTGGTAAATCAAAAGCTTCCTTATATAAAAAACTCTCTCCCTGTTATAGGTCAAGGGAAATGGTTCTAGCTCAGCACTTCAGCTAATTTCTTGTATGGAGAACTTTTTTCTCTCCTGGCAGACCATTCAAATGTGCACTTCTCCTCCAGCACAGTAAAACAGTACACACCTTAACAGTTTTGTCAGGAGCAGCAAAAATTGGTTTTAGGAGTAAACAAAAAAAATCCCTATTTTGTTTCTTTTTATATTCATGTACGTTAATCAATGGTTTTGATTCTCCACTTTGGTTTAACTGTTGGTTTTGAATATTCATTTGCATTGTGAATACATGTTATACAGGTGTTATATTCAATTTATCGGTATTGGTATGTACAATGTACATTATTTATATGGATAATCTATGTCTAATGCATGTATTGATGCACATATATTGATGTTGAAACATGCATGCATTTTAAAGGAACTATTAGCATGAAGGAACAGAAAATAACACCCATGAAATTCATTCACACAAAATGAGGATGGTTGGACTGGGGAATTCAAAATTATTTCTAATAAGTGTAGACCAGTCTTATCTTTGATGCATAGATACAAAAGGAAGATTTGAGTCCAGTAGTACCTTAGAGACTAACAAGACTTTCAAGGTATAAGCTTTCAAAAAGGGAGCTCTGACTCTCAAAAGCCTATACCCTGAAACTCTTGTTGGACTCTAAGAGCCAAGCTACAAGTGATGCCTTACATAGGTTGGACGCTTGTCAGCTTACTTCAAGTTTTGATGGGAAATGTAGGCTTCCTGGTTTTACAGCTTGGATCTCCATTACAGCTGCAAGACCAGGATGCCTACATTTCCCATCAAAACTTGAGAAAAGTTGACAAGTGTCCAACCTGTGTCAGGCATCACTTGTAGCTTGGCTCTGAAGTGCCACTAGACTCAAATCCTACTGTTTTATTGCAGACTAACATGGCTAGTTACCTGAAACTGGTACAAAAGACTCCTTAAGCAGTATTCAACCTCTGTAAGTTTTCATACTGAGTTCTGGGGAACTGTGGGGTCCTTGGAAGATACTTGAGGGATTCCTCAATGAAAATACCAGTAATGGCTAATTCCTGCAGTACATATCTCCAGAAGAGTGCTGCTGGGGCATGATTTGTGGCTCTCTTTCAGTTCATGAATTGCTAAAGAGCATGTGAACTTAATGTATGCCCTAGAATCTTCCCCAGAATTCTTTGCGAGACACAAAAGTGGTGTGATAGTGATTGTTCCACAGAGAAGTCAGTGTGGAAAGAGTTTCCTTGAGGATGAAAGTTCAAATGCCATTACTGTATGCAAGTTGATTAAATTTTTGCCTGCATACAAGAAAGGACTCTGCTGCTAGCAACTCTGTCCTAAAACTAACAGCTTACCTGAACACTAGCAATGCCTGTTATTTTCTCAGATTACATTTCTTTCCTTTCCCCCCCAGAGACTCAGAATGATGAGAAGAGACATTGCATTACAAAAGAAACCAAGGAGCTGCTAATAAAGAGATTTTGATCTGAGTGGGAACAGCAACATGAGTCGGCGGACTGAGGTGAGTGACTAAGGAGAGAATTAAAAAGAGTAACACAAACAACCAAACATTTAGCGGCAAAGCAGCAAGACGGCAAGGAGAAGAGGGGATTAGAAAGGATGGTTCATAGCTGCCAAATCGGAGCTTGTGCTTTCTGTGCTGGAAGACAGAAAAACAAAGGTTTGAAAGCTGAGGGAGTTTTTATTTATATATATAACTGATAAATGATGCGCGCAAAGGGCTGCATTTTAAAATTCCCATGGACCTAGGAACGGAGATGCTACATAACAAGTCCATGAGAAACGGCACAAAGTAACTAGAGCAGATTAACTGCTACATTGATTTGGATTCTTCCTGGGATATTGGTTGCTGTGGTGCCTCCCCTCCCAAACCTGTGGGTTTTGGTTTAGTTTTTATATTAAAATTGGTGGTGCCCCTCATTTGTATGTTGAAGAAGCTGAATTGCGAAAGTGTGACATGACAAGAAATCCCTGCGATCAGAGAAACCCCCCTTGTGTTTCTCTGTGAGTCACTCACTGCCTTCTGATTTAAAGGTGGTAAGCCTAAGTGAGCAATGCATGCAGAGGCCCACTTCTCAGAGAACTGATAATTCTGCTTTCTCTCTGCATCAACCTTGGGGGGAAGATTCAACCACACCTAGTGTGGAGATTTAGCACACACCTAGCAAAAACATCAGAGTAATGGTGCTTTCCCCCCACAGTGGCCAGCTAAGTGCCTCAGAATGCCTCCAAGCAGGGACACAAAAGCCTCCACTGCTTTTGGGGCCCCAGCACCTGACATTCAGTGACATTCTGTGTCTGAACAGGGAAGCTCCATTTATCCACCATGGCTAATACCCATTGATTGACCTCTCTCAAACCCCAAGGCTTTCAACATCCTTTGGCCACCCCCTTTACCCGATTACTTGAGTACTTATGCCTGCATGCCAAGCAGGCTGAGAAATCTGGTATTAAAAAACAACAACTTATCAACCCTCACCCTCAAGAATGAGGAACACCTTCCCCTCCCTTCTTGGGATTTCTTCTTCAGTACTTGGCTGCTCCCACCAAGAGAATTTCCTTTATTATCTGTGATGCTGTCACCCTTGCAGGCCAGAAGTCTGTGTGGGTACATGTTTCGCATGGGGGCTTTTGAACCCCCTCCCCCTTCTGCCATTGTCAATATCCCTCTGACAGCTGTCCATCAGCACTGGCTCATCATTCTAAGTAAAGTTACAGAGCAACACTTGAAGAAACATGGTTCTCCCAAGCAGTCTTCAGAAACTACACTTAACACTTAATAACTAGAAAGCACAGATATTTGGGAACAAAATATATACATGCAGACTACGCAGAACACTACAGAAAGAAAACAGGCAAGTATTTTGCTAGCCAAGCTTTACTTACACTCAGTACCTTCCCATTCCTGGGCATGGTTCCATGATGGGGACACAGACTGTCAAATCTTGTTTCTCCAGTTCCAATTTCTTGACGGGGTCTGTGCCCTATTTCCCAAATCCTTGACACAGAACTGCCACCTAGGTGAACATATTTATACTTTCTACAGCCTGGAAGATCCTCTCTGGAGAGCTTAGTGTCAGGATCAAAGTTTCCTTCCAAGATGACTCTTGACTAGAGGTGGGTACAAACTGGGAAAAAACAAGCTGGGTGATTTGTGGTTCATTGCATTTTACAAACCCTGAACCACAAACTTTCATGAACTTGCCCGGGTTCTTGACCGGTTCGTTGGTTGGTTCATGGTTTGTCACTTCCGTGGGCCCCTAGAAAGGTCCCCTTCACAGTAAAAGATGCCAAACTCACAGGGAGTCTTCGGGAGGCTCTCCTCCAGCCACCCTCCATGTTTGACAAAGATTGCATTTTGGTTCTTTAAGTTATAGACCCCCAAAGCGAGTGCCCAAAGAAAGTTCCATTAGATATAATGGGAGCCAGCCACAAATGTCAATTGACTTGTGTCAGGCTCCTGACCGGGTTCATCGGAGCATGGGGGTGGCACACTCTCCTGGTTGGCCAGGGCACTGGCTAGGGCTCAAAGAAAGCCTCAGATATGGAGGGAGGAGGGGGTTGAAGACACCCTGGATTCCTCTCTCCCACTGTTGGGATGGCCAGTGTCTCTCCCTCTCTCTCTGACCTTGTCATGCTCTCTTGTCTCTCCAACTCACTCATTCGCTCCCAACTACTCATCACCGGCTCCTTGTCCCTGCCTACCTTTATAGGCCTCCTTCGGCACCCTCCCCCAGTCAAGGAGATGTTCTTGGGGACACAGGAATATTCTTCTAACGGAGAGGAGGACAGAGACAATCTATGAGAGGAGGTTAATCTTGGGGTGAAGGAGAAGATGTTCTTTGGGGAGATAGGATATTCTTGGACATGAAAGGGCGGAGTCGATCCTGGTGGAAGGAGACCTTGGGGGACAGCATTGCATTCCATAATGAGGAGCCCCTGAGCCTGGCAGTGGCACAAAGTCTGGGGTGGGGTTGGAGTCATGATACCCCAGACAGCTGTTGGTGGTGGGTGGGCAAGGTTAACTTCCAATGTGGGGGAAACTGGATCTTCAGTCCTCAAGGTCCAGTGAGGAGTAGCCCAGCAGGGGGAGGTTGACATTTATGAAGGCTAATTGATCCACCAGGGTTGGATCCAGGCAGGAGCGGTGGGCACAGAGCAGGTCTCCCAGGTGAGAGAATACCTGCTTACTCTGGACACTGGTGGGGGGGCAGGAGAGGAACTTCATGGCTACAGATGACAAGTCTGGCCAGATGGCAGCTTTGTGTACCCAGTACTCCAGCGGACTGGAGTGGGGGGGGCTGGAGGGGGGCTTGGCACAGTACTTTTGCACCATCACCTCCACCAAGTCCTCTGCAAAGGCACGTTTTGGCTCGCAGGGCCTAGGGCACTGGGCTGATCTGCCTCTTCCTTGCTGCCACTGCCAACAATCCCTCTTCCATGCCCTCTTCCCGCTGGCCAGATTGTTTTGTCTGGAACCTGCACACCCCTCTGCAGAGGTCCTGCATACATAGATGGATCTCAGCATTGTGCATGGTGATGCTTGCCTTTATACGAGGGTCACAGATGCAAGCCAGGCAGAAATGATGCAAGCGGAGGGCCGCTCCTGCTTGCAACCTCCTCACCAAGTCCCTGACCCTGGAGAGAAGGGCTTCCCTCTGCTTCAGTTCTTTGGCCAGCACCAGTCCAGCTGGTGGATTAGGGGGATGGCTTGCCCCAAGCTGGTCATATAGAAACGGGAGGTCGGTGGTGTCCTGAAATGGCTTCAGGACATGGGCCATTTGGGAGAGGGCTAGCCAGTCCATGGCACTAATGCTGAACTCCACTCCCCCCTGCAAGATGGGCACAGAGGATATGATATCCTGCATCACATATCTTTGCTCCAACAGATGAGATATCATGATGTACGTGGAGTTCCAAAAGGTGGGCATGTCTTTGAAGAGCTGGTGCTTGGGATGCTCCTCCTCCCCCTGCCTCTCATACAGCTGGTGGGAAGAATGAATGCTGAGGGAAAAGTGGGCAGCCAGAACCCGGCAGCTGTCCAACAAGTCATGCATGTCCAACGCTCTCTGGTCCCAGCTGGCCTTGATGGTCCTACTCAGCTGAAGAGCATCCCTCACAACCAGGTACAATTTGTGTGCCAGGTAGACAGTGCCCTCAAGGAATGGCTCATCATCATTCAGTGATGTCACCATGTTTCTACCAGTGTACGTGACAAGGTAGCCATGGACAACTTCACCCACAGGAGCCCACTCCCTCAGTCCAGCCTTGATCGGGTGGGCAATCTTCCTCCCCGTGCAGTCCTCATCTATCCCCAACACCTGGATCAGAACCACTCTGTAGCCTGGCAGCAGGGATGTCCCCTCCTCCTGGGACCCTGATTTTACCCTGGTGGTCTGGAGGTCCTCCAGTTGCCACCAGTGGGCAGTGAGGGCGAGATACCTGTGCTCATAGATGCTCCATAGATGCAGTGAAGTGCACGATTTCCTCTTGTGCTCTGAACAGCTCATCACAGACCAGCTCTACCACAGAATGGTAGACAGATGGCAAGACTCGCCGACCAATGGTCCACTGTGACAGCATGGTATACCAGGGAGCTACGTGATGCAGGACCCGTTGAAAGCCCACACAGACAAAGGTAGTCCGTCCAGGGCAATCATCTCCACCACCACACGAGTGAGTGACTCCTGAGCCCTCCCCCTGTTGCATTTTCTTGGCAGTGCCACCAACCCTGAGTGAACAACCTCCTAAGGGGAGCCTGGCTGGAAGTTCCACTCCCACCCACAGCACCCTTGGTGCGAGTGTGAGTCTTTTTCCTTGGAGTAGACTCCTGTTCCCCTTCCCCTTCTCCCTACTCAGAAGCCCTCTTCTTCCCACCACTGGATGGCTCTCTTTGCTCCTCAGGCAACAGACTCGGGTGGTACCTCTGCAGATGCCTGTAGAGGGAGCTGGACAACAGGTGCATGGGGTCCAAGCCCCTACACACCAGGACCAGCAACGTACCACACAGGGGTCATTGAGGAGGGTTAGGAAGTGCTGCCAAAGTGTGAGCCTGAAACAAGGACCTGGGGGGGGGGTTGGCTGGGCCAGGAGGATGGAGTGAGGGGTGGACTGCAGGCAGGGGCAGCCCCAAGAGCTTGGGATCTGGAGGAGCTGGATGTTTCTCCAAGACGCCCCCCCCCATGCACCCTTAGATCCCTCCTCCTCAAAAAGTTTTAGCAGCTTCTCTTCCTCTGGCAATGCTGACAACTCTTCTGCCTCCTCCTCCTCCTCCATCCCCACAAGTAGATCTTGAAAAAGAGGCTCTGACTGTGAGACCTCCCCACCACTATTGCTGAGCACCGGAGGGGCCAACAGGACGAGCTTGGGACTTCTTCCCCCCATGACCACCCTTGCCTCTCACTCTACCCTTCATGGAGCTAATAAGAAGAGCCGTCAGCAAGGAACCCTCTAAACTTGGCCCCTGAGGCTGGCACTGCCACAGAGACTGGGGTGGGGGAAAAGGCCCCTGACCCACTACACAAATACCTTCCTAGCTGGGACAGGTGCCCAAAATAAGAAGTAACATAACAAACAAAATGAAAAAGAGTACTGCAAGCCCTCAGCCGAGGGTCCCACTGAGCTTTGAACCAGAGCCAGGCGGTGGCCCTGAGACGGGGATGGGGGAGAGCCATAGCCCATCACCCAGACACCTTCTAGGTGGGACAGGTGCACAAAATAAGAAGTAAAATAACAAAAAAAGAGTCCTGTGAGCCCTCAGCCAAGGAACCCACTGAGCTTGGCCCCAGAGCCTAGCAGCAGCCCTGAGACTGGTGTGGGAGAAAAGACCCCTCACCCACCACACAAACAACTTCCCAGCCATGAAAGGTGCTCTAAACTAGAAAAAGTCCATTTCCACATGGCCAAAGCCTCCAGAAGATCATGCAAAACTCACGGAATGAAGCTTATGGGAAATCTCGCTAGGACGACGCTTCATTCCGTGAGTTTCGTGCAATCTTATGGGCACATGTGAAAACGGCCAAAGACTGTTTATCTGTCTCTTTTTAAGCAGCAAGTCAGCAACTCCACCAAAAACACTCCAAAATCCTCCCTCTCTCTCCCCAACTCCCAACAGCAGTTACTCTCTGTCCCTCTGCCTGTTGGAAAGCGGAACCACGAGGCTGAGAGCTGGTTATTATATACTCATCGCTTTCCATAGAGCAGAATAGGAGCTCTCTGGTTGGCAGGCAGAGCTGCATATCAAGATTTTGAGGGCTAAGATTGGTGTTCCCAGAGCTGCAGAACGTCCATCCCCTCTGATGCCAAGATAATTAATTCTTGCTCCTTGATCACATAGAGCAGAATGGGAGCTCTCAGGTTAGCAGGGAGAGCTGCCCATCACGGTTTTGGGGGCTAAGATTGGTGTTTCCATGGTTGCAGAATGTTTGCAGATGTTCACATCCTCCATTGCCTAGGGAATTAATGGATCGTATTTGGATCACAAACCAAATATGAACCTACGAACTGGCCTTGAAAGTCATGGTGGTTCATGGAAAATGGGGTCCCATAATCTGCTGGTTCACGAACTCCAAACCGATCTGGTTCGTGCTGAACTTTGGTTCATAATTCAGTTCGTGCCCGCCTCTACTCTTGACCAATCACTTCCAAATGTGGATTAAGCCCCAGCAATAGGGAAGACAGTAATAGTCCATCAAGGGCAGTTGACAGATCAGCCCACTGGTGAAATTGAGACTGGGATTCAGTTTCCTTTCCCAGCTCAATTGATCATCCCTTCCGAGAATGTTACTAATTGTTCTGTTCCAGTGGATAATTCTGGGCTATTCTAAGAGCATGTTTATATTTTTCTAACAAGCTCTATCCTTCATGAATCTGTCTAATCCCCTTTAAAGCTAGAGGCCATCATTACTCCTGTAGCATGAGTTCCAGAAATTAATTATACAATATATGAAGAAATACTTTCTTGTTTCTGTCCTGAATCTATTGGTACCCTTGACTTCTTTCAGTATTACAGAGAAGAAAGGGGGGGGGATCACTTTATCCACTCCATGTACAATTTTATAAATCTATATCATGCTCTCCTTAATTGTCTCTTTCACAACAAAAGTTCCAAACTCCTTAACTTTCCTCATAGGAAAAGTGCTCCAACCTCAATAAGTTAGCTTGCCCTTGTAAAGGAGCATGGAATCCACTGTGAGGTGTGCATGTTTAATGAGGCCTTATGCATAATGCCCAGTCACCTCAGATCTTCTGTTCTTCAGTATAACTGCCACCATCGGGAGGTTAATTCTTTGCTGCCCTGATTGATTGCCAGAACAGTTGAGAGGCTCCACAGCCAGAATGTATGGGTGACAAAGACATTCTTTCTCTGCCCAGGAGAGGGAACTGGGCAAGTTGCTCATCTCCTGCAAGGCAATTGCCTCTAACCTTTCCCATACATTAAGCAACATGAGCTGTGCATCCAGCTGTGGGGAAAAACTAACCTCAAAGAAGTCTCTCAGGGCTAGGATCCAATTTTTCGAACTTTGTTCTAAGCACACAGATAGACAATCGAGGGAATTGAGGAAGGGAAATACAAAACTTAGAAAAATACAATTTCTAGCTAACTAAAACATATAAGGGTTTTCTGTTCTGCATGCCTTCTCTGCAAACTTTCTAAGGTTTGTTATTGAAAGAGGAGCAACCCCCTTCTTTGTAGTCCTTGATTTAGGGATTGGTGGGAAGTGATTATCTTTGACCAATCAGAAAATGGATGGCGGAATGCAAAAGTTCCTTCCACAAAGACCAATGAATCATTTCCCCAGAACTACTCAGCACCTGGTGCAGAGATAGGAGTTCAGATGTGGAGGCCAGACTGCAACTGTCTCTTCGGTGCTGTGGGACAGAGGTGTTAGATTGGTGGGAAATGCCCTGAGGTGGTTCATTATGTCTGGATGAAGATCCGTGGTTCTCCTTTCCAGCACTGTATCCTTGTAAGCCATCTAAACATTAAATCTTTAAGCCCTGTGTGGCCTGCCTCAAGTAGTGAAAGGTAGTTTTGGTTAGTTAAGATCCTCACAAAAGTGGGCTTTCTTACAGCAAAACAGCAATGAAGTGTTCATTCATTACTGCTCTGCTTGCACTTTTTCTAGCACTGACTCCTCTAAAAAGAGGCTGGCTAGAAAGAGCAGTAGATCATACAGTGATGCAGCTGAATGTAGACAAGTGCTTTGGGCTGAAAAAAGTCTTTTACTCAGGGCACATAAGCATTTTCTTGAGTGCAAGCGGCACACTGCTTACTGCTCTATCGCCATATCTGGAGATTTCTGTGGCATTCCTCACAGCCATAGTGAGTTGGATGGTCCCACCTTACCAAACCCACTGAAGGCCTGCCTTTCGCTTTCATGGTTGGCTGTTAGAGAAATGGTGGAAGCCATTATTCAGACTGTGTTCACAGCATGGAGTGACCACAGAGACCTCTGTATGCCCCGTATCAGAGCTCACATATTCTGTCTGATGTGCTTTCAGTGTAATTCTATGCAACCAACCACATCTGGCTGCATCTCTGTCTGAATTACTGATCTTTCTGGCCAGCCTCTCATTAGAGTTGCCCAGCAGAATTCTTAGAAGAGTATAGATTTGAACTCAGGTCTCCCAGATCCTATTCCAACAGTCTAACCACTCTACCCCACTGGCTGTATAGCTTCAGCAAGGTAGCTGTATTGTGTACCCTCCAGTCAGACTTGTGCATTTCTTTAGTTCTTAATTACAATAATTACAAAAATGGAATGTTTTATAATTATAGTTCTTTATTGTTAAAGAACTCCCTACTGTAACAGGAAAGACATGACAGGGCTTGTCCCCCACTGAGTCAAAATAAAATGCAGACACAGTGCTTGGGTATAAAATTTGGGCCACTTTATTCATTTCAACATAAACTGGGAATACGGCAAGGGATCGAACTAGCGGTACAGGTCAAGCCCTGGGGTCACACTTGTCCTGCCTGGGCGCGCCCCCACTGCCCCAGAAGTGAGCCCTCCAGAGGATGGCTGGTACCCAGCGGCCAGGCAAATGGTTTGCTTTTAAAGACACAACCCCCCACTGCCGTGGAGCCTGGGGGAGGCGGACTTGCCCAGGGCTCCCACCAGGTGATCTGCTCCCGCAACTGGCTGCTGTAAAGCCTACCAGCTGCTCCTGACAGATCCCAATTCCCCACCAATGGGGATGTGCCAAGGGGGTCACCATCCCGCTCATTTTCTCATCCTATCCTGCCACTGCTAGGGCCAAGCCTCTGCTCAAGCCCTTGTACCCCACTGGTGGCTTATGGCCAACCTGATCCCTTGCCGTAAATTATCCAGGAATATGTGGTAGCCTGCCACCAATAGGTGGACCCCATCACCTCAATAGAGGTTGGCAAATTCAGCCTGTAAGCTGGGGCGTGGCAAATGATGCTCCAGCCCTCACTAAAAGCCAAGGTCATTATCATCCAAGTGACTGACTAGAACAAGAGGTGGAGGACACACCTCCCCTCAAGCCACCAGGCCACTACTTGCCTATGTACTGTAAGTCTGTGTGAGCCCGCAATGGAAAATCATCACCACCAATGTGAATGATGAAAACATGAGGCGGAGGACCACACATCCTCTCAGGCCATCAGGCCACTATTAGCCTAGGTATCGCAAGCCTGTGTGAGCCTTTAAGGAAAGGGCCCTGTTCTGTGAGCCAAGGTCACTACTGACCAGGTACATGACCAGAATGTGAGGCGCAGGCCCACACCTTCCCCTGAGCAATCAGGTCACCACTTGCCTGGGCACTGCAAGTCTGTATGAGCCTGTACGGAAAGGGACATACCCTGTGAGTGAACATGAGGAAGAGGACCGCACCTCCCCTTGAACCATCAGGTCACTACTTGCCTGGGTGCTGCAAGTTTGTGTGAACCTATAAGGAAAGGTGTCATACCCTGTGAGCCAACTTGAGGCAGAGGACCATACCTCCCTTCAAGCCATCAGACCACTAACCCTCGCAATGGCCAGAATCTGCAGAGCCCTCACTCGAAAAAGAGAGGGATCAAAACAAGAGGGGGGGCAGCACCCTGCCCTCACTACACTCTGATAATTTGTACCAGGATCCTGAAAAGGGATACAACATCTGTGGGAAACCCACTAGCAAATAAAGGGCATCTTGGCATCTAGGCTATGCAGCCAGTAACCACCTAAGAACCTTCAAATTTATGGGATGGGTCCCTTCACCAGTTTGCTGTTGTTGGGACTATCGTCCAGCTTCTCACCATGCCTACCTCCGTGCCCCTGATGTTTGCAGGCCGTGAAGGGGGGGGCACCTCCAATTGGGCACTCTTGGTCATAGCTACAGAATTTCCTAGCACCACCCCAACAAACTCCCAACAAAACATCCAGGGCTGAACCAATTGTCCCACTTGGGCATGGGTTCTAGGATTAACAACAGTCCTATGCACCAAGTGACCACTATCAGAGCGATCCCTCATGTTGGCTTTGCAGGAGACATCCTGTATCCCACGCTGCTAGTGTATCCTATCCCAGGGTAGGCCTGGTTTGAGGACAGCCCCCAAACCCTGACTTCCTCATCGTACTGCAACCATACAGCAAAAGCTAAGTCATTGTGACTTAGCTTATATTATATCCAGGTACCGAAAAAAGGGGGGCAGCCAGGGGGCCATTGAACCCATTAAGGCCTAACTCTCACTGTCTTGCCATGGCACAGTAACTAAAGCTGACTGTGCGCAGACTGGCTACCTGCCCGCTGTATTGCCCAGCTGTAGATAAAGCTAGAGCCATGAAGGCCACTG
Source organism: Eublepharis macularius (assembly GCF_028583425.1). NCBI lineage: Eukaryota > Metazoa > Chordata > Lepidosauria > Squamata > Eublepharidae > Eublepharis > Eublepharis macularius. The sequence continues at coordinate 21,673,077 of NC_072799.1, read as the reverse complement.
TATTGACTAGCTCATTTCCTGAGCTGTGCTAGCCTGGGTTCCGCCAGAGTGCGAAGGACCAAAAGTGTAAGAGCAAAGGTTGACCCCAAGGCCCCCATAGCCAAGCATATGCCCACTGTGGTGTAGTATGCTTTCCATCTCCATCATCCAGACCCACCTCTGAATCTCCTTCAATATCATCACCTCTTCTTCATCTGGCTCTACAGCAAGCACCTCAGGCCCTGGCTCCACTGCCCATTTCTGTTCCGCAGATCCCTTGGGCTGCCATTAGGTGGACCCCTCACCTCAGTAGAGCTCAACACAATCAGCACTTATCACGGGGTTCAGCAAATAAATGCCCAACCCCCCAGCCATAGCTTTCTCAAGGGCTCTGTTGGATTTACACCTTGCCTTCTCAATACAACCGGGTCCAAGGCTTCCCGCCACACTCGACAGAAGCATCATGGACCATATAATAAGGATGCCAGGTCAGTGCTTACTTATCAATTATAAGTCAGCCTGCACCTGCAAAGACAGGGCCCTGCCCTTGATCACACCAAGGTCATTGCCACCGAGGTGGATGACCAGGACGTGAGGTGGAGGAATAGTCCTTCCCTCCAAAAGCAGAGGCAGCAAACCGGGCCATATCAGGCCCCTTTGGCCCTGCCACTCAACCATGGCCAACTCACTAAGACCGAGCTGGGACTCGATCAAAGTCCTCTTGGCTTGGTGGGGCATCCAGAAGACCATGCTGTGCTCAAAGATGAGGATCTGCAGTCCCTCGCAAAACACAGCACCTTCTCCCTCAGTCTGCTCAACTGTCAACACCACAGGTCCTGGATCAACTGTCCATCCCTGTTCCACGGGCCCTTTTGGTTCAGCTGTCAGGTCATCAGTTACAGGATGTGAACTGCTCCCTCCACTACCAGCCGCACCTTGTCAATTAGGTCTGCTGTCACCTCAATAGGACTGGATTACGGTAGTCTAGTCCAGATCCACTACCGTCCATCAATTGTGCTAATCTGGTAGAAAGATCAGATCACATCTTAGACTTCTGTGCCCTGTGTGGCAGCTTTGCAGGTTTCTGCACTCTCCCCAGAAGATTCCCCACCTAGACTCCTCTTCTGAGCCCTAGCCTTTCCTAGGCATCTAGATGTGGCAATTGGTCCGTGATGCCTCCTCAAACTGAAAAGATAGGAAAACTTACCTCCTGGGTCTCCTGGTTCAGGGGTACATACATGCTCCCCCTTCCTTTGTTGGGAATTGGCAAGATCTAAATTCAGTCACTATTGAGTTAATACATCTGTTTTGATCACATGAGACCTAACCTGGAAGTGTAACCTTGGCTTAGAGTCAATCCTCGTTAGAAGCCATAAAAGGGTTAATCACCAGCAGGTATAAGGGAGATGCTGGGTGAGATGCTGAAGCAGATGCACACTCCTGCTACTGTGTAGCCTCGTTACTTTATCTATTAGCTAGCTACTCGTATGTATGATTTGTATGTTTATTGAAGTTACCTGAAACTGATATATAAAGACTTTATTTTCCTCTAATCAAATGGCTCAACTTTCCATGCCTCAACTTTTTATTCCACAAATTTGGTGGCAGAGTTTTGGTTGTTTTGAGCCACTTTATTTTTGACTAGAGGCATTGAGGGCTGGCAAATATTTTGTAATTTTTATTTTCTCCTCAAGGCAAAGCAGTGGGTTCTTTTTCTAAACGTTCCTATCACTTTTAAATTGGGGAACACGTTGCATTTACCTCTGGCTGCAGCCGAAATAAAAGGAGCTGATTTTTGAAACGGCAAGAGTTTTTTTTTTCTCTCTGCCCTTTGAAGCTGTCTTTAAAGAGACGCAGAAGCATTTTAATAGCCAGTAACCCCTTAATGATTTGCATAGTTTGGAATGCGGAGCCGAGAAAAGCTGAGAAGAGGAGAAAAGAATTTAACTCTCTCCACAATGAGAAAGGCAAGCAGCACAGAAATGTCTGTAAGTTCAACTGCCACAGTCACCCAACAAATTTGACAGGGTGTAAGTAATAACAATGGCATATTTGCAATTCCTAAGTTAAACAAGAATAACTTTCAAATGTGGAATGCCAGATTAAAAGTTTCCCTCCAAGTTCAAGATTGCTTGGATGCAATATGTAGAGACATGACTGAAAGCCAACCAGAGCAGGATGAGTACAAAAGCAAAGAGGCAAGAGCCTTAATGACTATATACTCCTGCATAGAAGATCATGAGAGCCCATTAGTAACCAAGTATAAGACTGCTAAACATTTATACATTGCTCTTAAAATAAAATACTCTGACAGAACAAATGAGAATGTGATATTTCTGAAGGAGAAATTGTATAGCATGAGGATGAAAGAAGGAACTAATATTGATGCACACCTAGATGAAATGCTAAGAGCAGAACCACAAGTGACAAAAGGCACAGATTGGACACTTGTCTGCTTCCCTCAAGTTTTGATGGGAAATGTAGGCAGCTTGGCGGAATGTTGGACAAGTGACAGTTGAAAAGTCCATTGGACAGCAGTCAGAGAGCAAAGCTGCGAGACCAGGATGCCTACATTTCCCATCAAAACTTGAGGGAAGCTGACAAGTGCCCAACCTGTGCCTTTTGTCACTTGTGGTTCTGCTCTTAGACTTGTTTCAGAGCTCCAAGCTGCAGGAGCAGAGATATCTGAGTTCCATACATGCATATTACTTAGAGCCGAAACAGACGTGATGAGATACCTAGGTTCAACTCGTGTTCTCTTACTTCAAGGTTTACCTCAGTGTCCCTCTAAGCAACACTGCTTTGTATGCCTTTATTAGGAAAACACAGCAGAGACCAAAAGAAACAGACTCCCAGAAATAAGGAAAGCTGCTAAATAGAAGGAAAGAGAATGATGGGTTTCTTTTATTATAGGCTATTTAGGTAAGGAATTTGTTTCATTCTCATATTAATTACCTCCTTTTCTTCTTTTAAAAAACAGTAAGACATGTGAGGACTTTATTCTGAAAGCAGCCTCCCTCCACGTGTACAGAGGCTGGTTTTTTCAAGAACACTAACATCATGCCGAACTGTTTTGAACCAGTCTGAAATAGAGGATGGCCAGGTGCTTGAAGGCAGTAAAGTCCTTAAGGAAGTAATTATTGATTTAAGGACAACTTTCATTATAAGCAAATAAAAGCTTCTGAACTCAAAAATAGTTGTTCTTACGTTACTTTTGTATATTTCTGGCACTAATTATTCAAACCCATGCAGAGATGCTTGGACTTGCAGAGACAGCAAAGGGGTCTGTTGATTGTTAGGAAATTGCTACTTTTCCATTTATTGGTTACCCCTACCTCCTGGAAATATGGCAGCCACACCTGGTGAAGAAGGCTGGCAGGCTGGTGAGCCAAAGCTAACTTTATCCAGTTCATGAAGTGTTAACATGCAGCGGGCAGAAGTAAATATATACTCACAAAAGTCCAAACAGGAGAAAGGGGAGGGTTCTTATAAAGAGAAACCAGGGGAGCTATTACTCCATAGGTGTTTGCATGCGTACTTTGTAACGTATACTGAGGTCTATATAAATAAGAATTAATAATAGATCTCTTCTTCTACCCACATTGCCGTAGTGCTGAACGGATTTCAGCCTACAGGCACATAAATGAGACAATTTATTGAGCTATATGCCTCCTGAATATTATTATCATCATCATTAATAATAACAATAGATTTCTTCATTTCCACATTGCTACAGATCTTAATGGAGGCCAGCTCCCTTTGAACATTTTTAATCTGGCAAAGTATCAATGCATGAAAGTGAGAATGTCACACAAAGCAAAGTGAATTAGCAGTGAACCTATGGGGTGCTTAGGGCACAAACAGACATAATGGAGATCACAGATCTCCATCTGTCTGCACAAGGCAGATTGTGCGCACAGCCCCAGTTTGGATCAGGGCCCAGCAGGGAAGGGAGAGGTGATTTAACTATTCAACCCCTACTTGATTTCTTTAAGCATAGCGATGCTGCTGTTAGCATTTTAAAGGGGGAAATGTGTGATAGAGGACATATCCTTTCCCCTTCAAGATGTTAATAGCAGCTCAGTGAGCTCAGTTATGATTAGTGAAACCAAGCTGCGATTGAAGAGTAGTCTCTTCTCTCCCCATGTCTGATGGACAGAGCCAAGTCTGTCCCCTTTTACCTGTTCTGCCAGTCCACTTTTTATCCTACTGATGTGGTAGCGAGAGACAGAATAGCCAATCAGGCTCCTCAGAAACTTTAGAGGAAGAGGGGAGGGGTGAAAAGAAAAGAAAGAGTGTGAGTAGACATGGGCACGATCGGAATTATGGACTGAAAATTGCCCCGATTTTGGCGTTTGCGCCATCAGGACCAGGCTGATCCGTTCCGTCCACGGCTCCCGGTTCAGCGCTCGGGTGGGGCGCTCTATCGGGTCTCGATCGGATTGATCGGTTTATGTTCGGGATTGCAGTCTGCAGACAGTCTGGCGCCAGCCATCTATTCCCGAGGGAACGGAGCCCCGTGGAAACGGAGCCTGGAGAATGCCGGAGCTGTTTGCCCTCCTTCTGTCGCCCTGGAAACGCGAATGGAAGCCCAGCTTTCCTTGATCAGCAGGGCTTCCTTCCAACCATGGAGCAGTCAGAAAAGCGCGCCCATCTCGTCCATTTGGGAGAAGAGAGGGGAGGGCGGGGGGAGGGGGTGTTCTTCTGTAGCCATGGGCACTCGAATCTCATCCCTGCAAAGCCTGAGAGGCAGCTCTTACGGCCAAACACAGCCCTCCTGCGTAGCAGACCCAGGCTTTATAAATACCCATGTGCTGCACAACAAAGTTTCACTTTCCGCTCGCAGGTGGAGTGGAACAGAGGCGATCTCTCGCTTGCCGCTTTTGGAGAGAGAAAGCGCAAGAGAGAGAGAGAGGGAGCTTTAGCTTTGGGCTTCAGCGGATAGGGAATTAGGGAATAGGGAGCTATCTCCTCTGTTCCCCACCCCCCATGACAGTACCGGCAAACTCCCATGGGGAGAGACCCCCCTGCCCCTGAGGGGAAGCGGTTCGCTGCCGCCTTCACATGCCTGCCGGGCCCGGCGGCCGCCATCCTCCTCACCCACCATTCCTTTAGCGCTGGAAACCGCGGGGCGCCCTCCCGCGTTGGCCTTCCTGATTCCCGATTCCCAATTCTGTATCGGAAACGGGATTTGATCGGTGAGGTTCGGGTACCTGGATTCGGCGCCGCCGCGGAATCACGATCAGCTAAATCGGGATTATTTTTTGGATCATGCCCATGTCTAAGTGTGAGTACACTTTGACAAATAGAATTAAAAAGTCATTAAGGCATGTTAGGGATTCGGTTATATCTCATGGCCCCTTCAGGTGGAGTTAGACTGGGTTAGTGTGGTGACCCAAAATGACACCCAATGGTTTAAAACTCAAAGATGTAGTTTTTCTGATATAGGGGGAAGCTATGGGGCAGGCTAAGGATTAAAAGCTCAAGTCTAGTTTTAAATTGGTTAGGAAACGTAAGGGAACCTTGTCAGACTTGTCATTCAGAAAGCATTCTGGCAGTTTTAGGCTAACTCTCCACACTGAAACATTATTTATTTTGTGAGTAAAATTTATCTCCATAGGTTAGTCTATCAATAAATTACCTATTTGTATAGTTGATCATGAATACCCACAACTCCCTTCCTAGGAAAATAAATTTCTTTCTTGTTGTGTTAAAACCCTGCTTTCTTCCTGGGTATTTAGGGTAGACAAGGTTATAAACCAAGGCAGTGCAGAGAATACCTCAGAAACACCATCATTTTATTTCATGAGTGGCTAACTTAAAAGAGTGCCAGGTATTTGCAGACCAATACATAAATATTTCTTTGGCCTCTTTGTACACCATGCTTGATTTGTATGTCAGGGAAGTCTCATGTGGACAGCAGTCCTCAAGTATTACTAAAAATCTAATACATTAGAATCAAGAGGACATTGATACTGTACTGAATTTTCTCAGCAAAAATATATCAGTGCCCATCAATCTTGAATCTGAACTGAGATAGAGTCCTACTACATAAAAGGCAAATTGTGTTCCTGACAACTCACCTTCTACCCTGGTGTGCCTCCAGAGGCCACTGCTGTGGAGGGAAGCCCAGACAAGGCAGCCTGTTCCTACAGAGAGAGTGCCATGGTGGGAAGCCCAGACCAGGATCAGGCGCAGAGCAGGTAGCAGTGCCTGCCACCTGCCTTCACCCAGCTGGGATCAGGAGCAAAGCAGTTGGTAATGCCCGCCCCTCACCTTCACCCAGCTGGGATCAGGAGGGGAGCAGGTGGCAATGCCCTTCCCCACCTTCACCCAGCTGAAATCAGGAGCAGAGTGGGTGGCAATGCCCACCCCCTTCATCCAGCTGAGATCAGGAGTGGAGCAGCTGGCAATGCCTACCCACTGTCTTTACCCAGCTGGGATCAAGTGCAGAGCAGGTGGCAATGCCCACCCCTGCCTTCATCCAGCGGGGATCAGGCACAGAGCAGGGGGCAATGCCCATCCTCCACCATCCCCCAGCCAGGATCAGGAGTGGAGCATGTGGCAATGCCCACCCACCCCTTCACCCAGCTGGGATCAGTCGCAGAGCAGGTGACAATGCCCTCCCCCATTCACCCAGCTGGGATCAGGCATAGAGCAGGTGGTAATGCCCTCCCCCCCTTCACACAGGTGGGATCAGGTGTGGAGGAGGTGGCAATGCTCACCCCCACCCCTGTCTTCACCCAGCTGGGATGAGGCACAGAGCAGGTGGCAATGTCTGCCCCACCTTCACCTGGCCAGGATTAAGCATGGAGCAGGTGGCAATATCCACCCTCCCTTCACCTGCCCAGGATCAGGAGCAGAGCAGGTGGCAATCCCTGCCCCCTTCACCCAGCTGAGATCAGGTGCAAAGGAGGCAGCAATGTCTGTCCTACCTTCACCTGCCCAGGATCAAGAGCAGAGAAGGTGGCAATGCCCACCACTCCTTCACCCTGCTGGATTCAGGAGCAGAGTATGTTGCAATGCTTACCCTTCCTTCACCTGGCCGGGATCAGGCACAGAGCAGAAGGCAATGCCTGCTCCCCTTCACCCAGCTGTGATCGCTAGCAAAGCAGATGGCAATGCTCACCCCCTTTTCTCAGCTGGGATCAGAAGCAGAGCAGGTGGCAATGCCCAGCCCTGCCTTCACCCGGCTGGGATCAGTTACGGAGGAGGAGGCAATGCCCGCCTGCCAGCCCTCCCCTTTCTAGTGCCCGTTGTATTTTCCCCCACAACGGGCTTTGTTACTAGTATGGTTATAATATGCAAGGTGTCAACAGCCATGTCTATCTCCTGCTCTTTCTCAACAGCTTCAAATCCATCTCCCCTCTCACTAACTGTCTTAACAGATTTCAACTGATTCAAGCCCTAGCATTCTGTTGGCTCTCATTGGTTGTTCCCTGGAAGAAAAAGAGCTGGAACTAGGGCCAATTCCAGACGGCCCTCCCCATCGCGAAACGTCGCGTATCGTAGCGCAGAAAACGCGAAATATCGCGTTTTCTCGCGTGAGTTTTGCGCGACATCGCGCGATGTTTCGCGATGGGGAGGGCCGTCTGGAATCGGCCTAGTCCTGTTCATCATAGCACCCCAAAACTATGACTTCTTTCTTAAAGGGGAGAATAGTTATTGTATAAAGTTGGTTTTAATATTTTTAAAGTTTTTGTCACCTCAATGGCCCAAATTTGGCGAAAAGGTAGAATAAAAACATTTTAAATAAGTATATATTATGACTGGGTGCTTCAACAGGGATAACTTCAGACAGGGATTGTCAGCTTCTTTAGGCTGAGGACATGGTCCTCTCAGTCATGATGTCACTTCTCTCAAAAATGCCAATTGGCTGGAGTGCGTCCAGTCTCTCCTAGGAATGTTGGAGCCCCATGTAATGAGAAAAGCTTTGTATAGTCCTGTTCCTAATCTTTCCTCTTGCGATTCATTTTGATGGCAAAAAGTCAGTGATGTCAAGTTCAATAGAATCACCTTTTCAACCATGGCTTCCTAGCAGGAGAAGGAACACTGACAAGTGTGCCATTGCCAAGATTTCATAGTAGTTTCTCACTGTCACAAGCTATAGGGGGCAACAGCTAAAAACATATCTTGTGCCACCAGTCTGAGACTCTGAGCCTGACCTTGACATGCTAGCCCTCCAAGGAATGTTGTAGCCAATTGAAAATATGTCACATTTCATCTGGAGCACACTGGCCTGTCTCGTTTGATAGACATGTTTAATTTCGGCTAACTGACAAGTGGGTTTTGCCACTGAAAATTATGGTATGCTTTGAGCAAAACTGCAGTTAGCATTTTTAAAAAATCCTGAAAGATTTCTTTCCACATTTTTTCATGATTCTTTTTAGAAATGCAAAGCAGGTTGGGAATTACAAAATATAATAATAATGCAGATGCTCACAATACAGTTAATATATGGGACACCATAATATGGCTTAAAAACTAGCATATTCCAATAAAATAAAAACACAGGACTCATAAAATGATGGTTTTAGTACAGAGCACTCTCTTATTGTTTTATAGGGAAGGTGTTATTTGTTATCACTAGAGTCTACATTTTGGCCAACTATACCGTTAATAATGGTGCTGAATTACTTTTCCAGGTTTTTTTGTTGTGGTTGTTGCACCTGTTAACATGTTGCAGGGCAATTTATAAAATAGTGGAGGTACAACTCCTTTCACACATCCCAGAAGAGACATTAAGGGAATAAGAGTTATTGGAAAACTCAACACCTCATTTAGAGTCTTAAGTCCTCCTCAATATAGAATAAAATTTCTACCACAATTGGAGAGATTTAGCACATAAAGAAACTGATTTCCTAAACCTCTTAATGTTCTGCTATTGGCAGAAACCAGATTTAGTATGTGGTTCTGATCTTGATCCTTGGACAGTTTAGTTTTTTTACGATCCTGAATGTATCTGGCATGCAACATTTTTTCTTGCCTTCTACCTCACAAAAGACTTATCATTATTTCCTCTTGGGGGGAAAATGAGGTTGTGGCTGAGTAATAATGATTTTCTTAAGTATACTTAGTAATGTGGGGATGGAACATAGAAGGGCTCCTTGATACAAATATATCACTTGGCTATGACATTTATTTTGGATTAAACCCCACTGAAGGGAGTAAGTAGGAAAAACTTACATGTGATCAAGCTGTTGTTCCATTAAAGCATACTGTTTGGGGGTTTTCCAGCCTACTTCCAAGCAAGGTTGAAGGTTGCTGTCCTTGCTGGTGATCAGCAAGCTGACCATTTGCTAAGCTGTTTATGCATGTCAAAATGAATTGGGATGTCTCTGTTTGCATAATTAGACTGCTTTGTTGCAGTTGGCATACCCCTACACCTCCATTTCTGGCTGCCTTCAGTTGTTATAAGGGACTGTCAGACATGTGCTCGGTTGATTCTCAGAGGGTGAGTCCCTCTTGCCCACCCTCATAAACAGCTCTGGTAAGAAAGCTTGCTCTACAGTTTAAATGTCCTGTCTTTTCATTCTCTTTAAACTCTGTCTGTGGGGTTTCCTAAGTCTTGGAGCCAACTGGTCTCAGTCAGGACTCTGCATGATCCTGGGAAGCTTAGCCATCCTCTGAAGTCCTCAGGTGAGCATTCTGTCCTTGCTGCCAATTCTCATTTCTTCTATGAATTTTGTGCCAACCTCTGTCAACTTGCTCCTCGATCTCAGGCAAACCAGAGTCCATCCTACCAAAGGGACACGCTCCCATTCTGTTGCTGCCACCCTCCTCCTCTTCCTTGCCATTCTCAGGGGAGAGAAGGCTGCTGTGAGAGTCAGTTTCAAGTTCTGCCCTCCAGGAGCCTCAGCCAATCACTTTCAAATGGTGGATTGGAAAGTTCAAAATAATAAAAAGGAGTTTGGAAGTTTAACCACTGGCCAACTGACGGAGTTGAGGGTTCTTGGATTTTGGCGGGAAAAAAATTATGAGGGCTGCTGGTTAGGCAGGGAGTCCATTAGGGTCTTCAAGTATTTTAAAGATAGGTGGGGTTTGGATATTGTTACTGTTAAAAACAGTAAAAGGGGGGAAGCCAATCTGGTATGTTTTATAAAAGCTTGGGAAATGTTCCTGTCCAAAGCAGTTAAAAACCTTTCTATTCCATGTTATAAGACAAGAGACCTGCTTTGTAACTGTTACACTTTCTCAGGTTCCAGCTCTCCAGTAACTTTGTTATTGTAATAATGAGAGGGCTGGAGAAAAGGAAAACAAAGAAACAACCAAGCCATGCATACCACTGAAATAAACCTATTTCTTAGTTATTCATCAAATGTACTCTGTGGTTAAAGCCTGTAATGCCCTCATAATAGGCCAAGTGAGTGCTGGGTGGCACCCTGAGTACAAGTAGTTGTCCTCACTGAGGACTAGAAAACTAAGCAATCCCAAAAGCTTCAGTTATAAAAATAAAAGTATATTACACAATTTGTAGAATGTGAAATTTAAGTCTCTAGTTTCTAGATCTGGAGATGGGGTGTCATCAAAGCTGACCTGGCTGCAGCATCCTGGCCTCACTCCATCTTGGCTGTGTTTACATCCTGCCAGGCTGGTGATAACATGGAGCTGATACATAGCTCCCACCCTCCCTTACAGGGACATAATTAAAAGGGAGAGAGGAAATCTATTTGAGATTTTTAAAACTCAGGTTGACTACTTCGATGTTTCTGTATGGCTTCAGTGCTTGTCCATAAACTTAGCTAATCTTGTGATCAGTTCCTTCACTCAGTTCTTAACAGATGCCACTGACAGCACTGAGGGGAAAATCAGGTGATGTATCGACTGTCAGCCATTTAAAAGATAACCTAAATATGCAAAGATAACCTAAAAAGATAACCTAAATATGCAAATATGAAAAGGGGGGGGTTAGATTTCAAGCAATTCCATGCTTGACAAATCCCAGAGAATATGTACCTCAAGTCATCAAGATGGAATCATTTGTGGAGTGTGCAAAGACAGAAGTGGCCACAAGCTGCCACTTGTCACTTATTTTCAAGGCCTGACTGGCTCTATAACACAAACGGCTATTGCTCAGGTACAACGCTGGCTGGCACAATGTTCAGGATGCATTTCAACAATAAAAAAAATTAGGTTGACCAATCAGAAGCTCCATTATAGAGTTGCCAGCTCTGGGTTGTGGGGTGGAACCTGGAGAGGGTGAGCTTTGGGGAGGGGAGGGAGCTCAGCAGGGTATAATGTCATAGCAGCCATTTTTTCCAGGGTAACTGATCTCTGTGTGGCCTGGAGATCAATTGTAATTCTAGGATATGTCTGGCCACCATCTGGAGGTTGGAAACCTTTTATTTTTATTTATTTATTTATTTGATTTTTAGCCCACCCTCCCTGTGAAGAGGGTCAGGGTGCGGCTAAACTTCACATCACGTGTAAGTGAGGAAGTTTTATCAGGTTTAGACCTCTTAGTGACTGTGTTCATGAAAAAGTTTCAAATGTACTGAAATGACTGCCTGTAGAATCACAATTCTAAGCTGAAATATATATTAAGATATATTGGAGATATATCTTAAAGGTGCATGGCTTAATACAAAAGTAGTTTCTTCTCTAACAGCCTGTGTGATCCTTGCTGATTACTGGTGATAGCTCTGATTTCCCAGCTGGCTTGGTACATGTTCAGTTTATTTGGGAGCTATTTTTCTGATTTACACTGAAAGGTGACCTTATGCTCCTTCAATAGTTGTTTGCTCATTTTAACTTTCCTACAAAATATGTTTTTCTTCTATCTTCAGGTAAGGCATTTCCTGAACTCTTTCTGGTATTAAATTACTTCCTTTTTGTAGTGATGTTGGCAAGGAAAAGGAACAGTAGTTAAAAGATTTCAGTCTGGGTCAGCTAAGGAAGCCTAATAAAGTTTTGCTGAGACTTCAAAGCACAGCTGGGATGTCATGTGGAACTCCAAAATGGTGCCATGGCTCTATATGGATTGGATCTTGATTTATTTTTAAGGGCTGTCAGATTCTATTGTGAGTCATATGCCATGTGCAACTGGGAGTTTCAAAAATAACTTAAATAAATGAAGTAGGAGAACATGACAGCAATAACTTGTATGGGTTTTGAAAATGTTGTCATGCCTCTGAAGAGCGAACCAAATCATAAACTCTAACCACTGAAATAATCCTTGTGCAAAATCTTTCTTCTCTGGGCCAAACTACAAGTGACAAATGACACTTGAACGGCAAGTGTATTCCTCCCTGTTCACTTGCCCTCCACTTGCTCTCCACTCGATCCACTTGCTGTTCAAGTATCATTTGTCACTTGTAGCTTGGCCCTCAGTTTCCGATTTCAGGGCTAAAGCCAGCTGTTCAAAGCCATCAAGTAGAGAACCATTGTGGTGTACTGGTTTTGGTGTCAGACCCAAGTTCAAAATTCCACTCTACCATGAAAGCTTTCTGGGTGACTTTGGGCCAGTCTCTCTCAACCTCACCTACTTATCTTACATGGTTACTATTTATTTTTTATTTATTTAAAATATTTATATCCTACCTTCAGCTCAATTGGGCCACCAAGGTGACTAACAACTAAAAGCAGAACAATATAAAAACACACTATAAAATGAGTTTAAAAACAGAACTAAAATATATCCATTAAAAACACTAAAAGGTACTAAACTGGAAAAAATACTTTAAAAATAGCAAACTCACAGCAACATGAAAGTAGTTAAAGGGGGACAGGAAATTGGGGAGGTGTAAAAAGACAGATTTATATTGCAGGGAGAGGAAGCAGGTGAGCCAGGTCTCCATATGCTTCTGTCTTCCTGCACGTGCCCTAACTTCAGAAAGAGATTCTCGTCCCTGCATGCTGAAATGCAACCAGCTCCCTCTCCTCTCCCTTCCCTTCCCTTCCCTTCCTGCTGCTGCCTCCTTGAAGAGAAAAGAAGAAAGCAGGAGCAGGGGCAGACTGGGCAATTGCAATGACCCTAGAAATAATTTCCAGGGTGCCCCAATCCATGCTCATGATCAAGTTGAAGGTACAGATCAAAGGGTACAGAACTGACAAGATCTTTTGGGAGCAATCCAAAGCAAGTCTCCTTAGAAGGAAGTCTCATTTTATGCAATGGGGCTTACTCCTGTTTCACTTGCATATGTGCTTTTTAGAAATTTTAACATCCAATGTTTATTAATTACAAGATATCATAGCTCCATAGCTTGCATTTTAATGGGAGTTACAACTGCTTTCCTTCCCTACAAAAGCTTTTTCACTTCTCTTCATGCGTTTAACGAAATAGATTCTAACCATGAAAGCTGAAACAACATTGCATTTTTTTTTAAATGGCACAAGATTCCTCTTTAGTTTTGCTATAACATACTAGAGGCTACCCTTTTAGAATCTGTCTTTTCTAATTATTCAGTTTGTGCCAAAAGTTCAGTAGGGCTTGGCCCAAAAATTGGTTTTCAGCACAAGCTGAGTTCTGGAAGAAAAATACTTCTGGGCATGCACAGAGTGCCTTTCCCTCAACACCGAAAAACTGCAGTTCCTGTTTTTCCCACACACTTTAGTAATTCAGTAGTACACTTAAAGATGCAGAGGAAGAATATTGCATTTTTAACCCCTCTGTAAAAATGAGGATAGGACTATATGCCCTGTACCTTTCATAACAATAAAATAATAGCCTTGTTGAATCATACCAGAGGTCTCTCCAGTACAATGATGTGTTTCCCATGCTGGCAAGCCAGATGCTTCTGGGAATCCCCCCAGCAGGGAAAATTTGAGGTGGGGGACTTAGTGATGGTGTTCTTACCTGTGATAGCCAATAAACCAAAAGCAAGCTGGGACAAGACCTTACTTATTCAGGATAACATCACACACATTCCAATTAATAGGTAGAAGGTGGTCCATGTCAATATGCTTAAACATTGTTACAATAGGATCAACCATAGCCCATAAAAATAAATAATAATAAAACAATGCACTTATATACCACTTTTCTAGACAGATTAGTGCCCCACTTAGAGCACTAGTCAGTGTTATTATTATCCCCACAATACAGCTGGTGATCTGGAGCTGAGATGCCACCTGCTGAGCTCATGGCAGTATTAGGATTTCAACCAGCAGGCTGCTGATTCACTTCCCAACCACTTAACCACTGTGCTACTCATAAATCAGTCTCTGATGAAAACCCATTAACTGGCCAAATACAAGAGGCAAAAAAGAAACGCACCATCCAACAGATCAAATGGTCCCCAGGTATAAAACTGAGTAATGAAAACACATTGTGATTGAAATAGAAGCCAAAAGATGAATGACTGAAAACTCCAGAAGGATAAAAAGAAGAAAAAGATAAATATATAAACAAAAAAGATAAAACATATAGACAAATATAAAGGACATGACCTGTTTGGGTAAACAGTGTAAACCTGTTCCAGCATTTAAAGATACTTGGCCTGAAGAAAATATATTATTCAATAATTATTTGATGCAAGAGAGAGATGGCTTAACAACATATCCGGTAGCTCATCTGATAGAAAACGAACTGACAGGGAGCAGAACTATTCCTTTAGTCAGAGTGCCTGGCTGTCTTGTGGGCTCTTACCAAGTAAAAATGTTATATTATGCTGCTAGCTGACCATCACTCTTTGAAATGGCTGCAAACAATGAAAAACACCAACAAATTGTTGCTGAAATGGTCCTGGTGTATCCAAGAATACAATCTTAATATCCAGAACATAAAAGGAAAAACAACAGCCACAGATTTGAAAATGGAATAGTAATTTTGGAACTGCACACTCCTAATAATAATAATACTGTAATTAGCTTGATAGAATTGGGGTGTGATAAGCAATGGACCGCTCCTGCCCCCCCAAGCCTTAATAGGGATACTGGATTTTTCTTACACTACAGATGATGGTTTTCTGCTTTTCACATCTCTTCTCTATCAAGCTAATTGCAAGAGGGGTAGCTGTGTTAGTCTGTCTGTAGCAGTGGAAAAGAGAAAGAGTCCAGTAGCACCTATAAGACTAACAAAATTTGTGGTAGAGTATGAGCTTTCGTGAATCACAGCTCACTTCTTCAGCTCACATCTTCAGAAGTGAGCTGTGACTCACGAAAGCTCATACCCTACCACAAGCTAATTACAGTATTATTATACCTTACACCCTTACTTTAAATACACCTTCCACCTTCTGGCTGGATAACACCCTACATACTTCCACAGAATGTATCCGAAGAAGGAAGCTTTGACTCTCAAAAGGTTGTACCCTGGAAATCTAGTTGGTCTTTAAAGTGCTACTGGACCTGAATCTTGCTCTTCTTCTGAAAACCAACATGGCTACCCACCTGAAACTATCTTAATAATATCCATTTCTGTTATTAAAATTGTGTTTACAAAAACATTCAAAAGATTGGTGTAAGTATTATGTGCAGTCCCCAATTTTTTGTACTTCTTAGGTTGACCTTGGGGGTTAAAAGCTATTAACTGGAACTTCTACCAAGGCTCTACTGTTGTCTTTTAAATTCTATTGTTTGTTTTCTTAGCCATTCCAAATGTCATCTGAAGTTAAAAACAAAGAACCAGACTGACAAGGGAAATGCAATTTAAACTAGTTTTCTTTGATTGCTCCAGTTGGAGCAGTATATTCATTTTCTTTGTTTTCCATTTCTTTCCAGTTCTCTTAACTCTTTAATCCTTTCCTATCATCAGCTGTGCATCACACAATTTCTAATGAGTGGGAACAAAAGCAGGGTATTCCTGCTAATGGAAATTTGGTAAATGTATGTCAAGCTGTTTTAATGTAGATTCTAAAGGAAGACTCAAACTGAGGCCATTTCTCAGTAAGTTTAATGAATGAAGAGTGAACTAATAAGAATGTTCAATCTTTTGGACAACTGTATTGTGTAAACATGCCTGCAGGCATCAAAAGCCATTAGCAAATACCTCCCATGTACAAAATTACAAAGTCCCTGGCACTTCTCTCCAAATTTCACTGCAAAGATTCCCAGATTTGTTTAACGAGAACCCCATTTCACAAGCTCCTCTATGCATACTTCGTATTCCCCTTGTACTCAAGAGATGGAACCAGCCATCAAACCCTCCAATTTTTTTTTGCCTACTCATATACTTAAGTATACTTTCCATAACCACATCATAACTTCCTACACAACCCGTATATGTTCAGTCCATCTGGGATGCTGGAAGGCCAAGAATGTGTATTCATCCTGAACTTTTCCCCACTCATTGAACCTTTCTCCCCCCACCCCCAACAGCGCAGGTCCATGGTCCCAGTTTGGGAAAGTATAATGTATTGTAAATTCACCCTAAAGCTTCATCTATCTGTTGAATTGTTTGCTTTCCCTGTCCAAAAGTCTCAGGATGTATTATATATGTTATACTGGCCTTTATTGCATTGTTTTCTAATACTGTAACCCACCTTGAATCTCAACAAAAAAAGTATTAAATTAAACAACTAATAATAATAATAATATAAATGAAAATGAAATATAACAAATATCCCCCTATATTATTTGACCACATCCTGAGAATATTTTTTTCCTCACAACTGACATAACCATGTTACGTTCTTTCACTGATTCTTCTGTAGGTATGGTTTTCTTCAGTAGACTTCTTAAGCTACTTAGTACAATCTATTTTCTCTCACCATCTGTGCATCCTTGCCTCCCTATCCCCTAGAGGAAAAAAAGAACCCATTGCCCCTTGGCAATACACTTCAGAAACTGAAGAGACAATCCTAATTAAAACTCTGATCCATGGTTCAGTGGTAATCACATGCTTTGCATGCAAAATATCCCATGTTCACCAGATAAAATGTCTCAGGCAACAGCTGTTGGGAAAGTTCTTTCTGTGCTTGAGATCCTGAGGAACTGTTGCAAATCAGAGGGACAGACTAGATGGTCTGTCTTGCTACAAGGCTGTTTCATAAATTTGTATATTGTGCTCAAATGCAAAAATATGCTATCTGGCCAACAGATCCATTTTTGGATCTTCCATGATCAGTTGAAACACCCCCAAATGCCTACATGATGGAAAGAAACATATTAATTATAATGGGCCACTTCAGTCAATAGAGGCAGATAATCTCAATAATAAGGGTGCAAGATTAAAAATTGCATTATGTTACATTACATGGAATTATTAAATTAAAAAGACAACAATCCTCTTTGTACCTTCCCAGATAACCAACACTGCTCTTAGGCCTTGTGGGCAGAAAGTGTGTTAGCTGACATTTATTTTTTCCTGGCCCTGTTTCTCCAACTTCTTTGAACCACTGGGATGTTAATAAACATTCCATAATGCCTCAGCTGCTGAGCTAATTGTGAAAGAGGCTGATTTCAATCAGGTGAAGCCAGATCTGTCACGGCCAGTCAGTACAGATATTTCAAAGACAATAGCCTACATTTACCTCGTATCCCCCCTCCCTTTTTTTTCATGACTGGAGGATAAACTGGCAAAACCATTATTTTCCTGCAAATCGATGTGTACTTTGTTTTAATGATATTCCTAATTTTTCTCTCTACAGCCATCATAAGCGCACTAAAATATTATTCAAAGCTGCTGCTTGACTTTGCAAATAGATCTATAGATTTCATGGCTTCAGTCTGGTATCTACCGACAGATACATTATTTTTGTTTTATTAACTGTTGTTCCCTTGACCATCAGGCCTGAAAATGTAATAAAGGAAACCCAACAGTAAAAGCTAAGTAGGTTCAGATGTACCACATATTATTGTTTTGGAACTACAACAGCCCTTGATATTCATGCAGGTCACAAAGGGACTTACACATAAATGCAGAATCCACAGGTTACAGAGTCTGACAGGAGGGCATTTCTGAATGATAGATGGCAGTTTTTCAATTTTGCCTGCTGGGACTAGGAAAAGTAGTTTCTTATTAAATGGTCAGAATTAGGCTATAAAAGACATTCCATCAGGAGTCTGAAACTGAGTGACTACATCTTTTAAAGGCTTGCCAAAGGGTATGAAGGGCAAGATGCCAGTTACTTGTATGACACTCGTGGAACGGGGAAAAAATGGAATGAAAAAATTAAATCTAAGAACATGTCTATTTTCATTTCCTTTGGTTTTCATATGTTATTGTTTTGTCTTTTCATTTCATCTGTTTTTATTACTCATGTCATGTTCCAAATTTATTTTTTCCTTCTTTTGTTCCATTTTTATGCAACTGATGGCACCCCCCACCCCCACCCCACAGACATCAGTTTTAACAGTAAAAATGCTACTGAATTACTGAGTTTGATTGGGGAGGTGGGGGGACAACTGTATTTTTGCCCTAAGCAGAAAGAATCTATGCCTTAGATCTCATACGGAATGTCTGTTCTTGGAAGGCCTTTCTCTCAATGAAACACAACTTGCTTGCCTCCCTGCTACCAGCCCCAAGCTGCAGCCCAAAATGAGATCTACAGGGGGAATCAGCAAAAAATGCCCTTCCTTACAACAGCAGAAATGTTCTTTGGCATCAAACCCCATGTTAGAAGGTCTTCAGATTGAAGCAGTATCTTCCTAAAATTGGATATGTGTGCTTTCATATTATATAAGCATCATTGCTGCTGGATGAAACTAACGTTTTAAAGCAATTTTTATCAATGAGACCACTTAGTATGCTTCTGTAGGAAAAGATGTACATCACGAGGCTGTATCTTTCTTATGTGAGGCACTGTCAAAAATAATCTCCTTAGCTCCCCCAAAATAACTCCAATGGTAACTAAAAACAAAGCAAAAATGGGGCAGTTAAATATATGTACTCACTGAGTTACAGGTAATGCAGTCTGGGGTAGGTGCCAAAAGCTATGAACAAGAATGGTTAAATGTTATATAGAACTGAAAAACTGAGACTTCTCGTCTAGTTTCTTGTGGTGTAAAGACAAACTATCTCTAAAAATTGAACCAATGAGCTTATCCCCACCCCCACCCCATGACGTTCCTGAAGCCAAGGCCCATTTCGGTGTTGCTCCTTCAGCAATGCTGTACCTTTAGCGGCTGCTGCAGGAGTCAATGACCCATTTACCTGGAAGGGTGCTTATAGCAAAGAAATAAGGAGAGTGGGAGAAATGTTTGAAAAACAGTATTCCTGATCATAGGGAGAGTACCTAGATGCACCCTCATGATAGCAATACAAGCTGTCTTGTTTCATCGGAGACCTCACTTGGCAGAGTGGCGGGGGTGGAAATAGCTGGTTTTACCATAGGTTTTTGGCAAATCCTAGAGCATCACACTGGCATACTGATGTGACTTCCAGTGTCTTCTACTACTGGTACAGTGTCATTCGTTTGCCTGCCAGTTGCCATCTGATGGCTGGGAATTCTACTCCGTGAACTGGCACCATGCTCATGAGCTAGTGAGCATGTAGAGGCAGGGCTGGGGCCAGCATGCTCATGCCATTACCCGCAACTGTGGTATGTGCATTGCTTGCAGGTGTGAATGGCTTATCTGCAGAAGACTTTTGTGATGACATTTGTGAAAGGGTCTATAGGGATTGTAAATAACAAATGAGAGGATGTAGAAAAGAGCAAGAGTCCAGTAGCACCTAGTTGTGGTAGGGTATGAGCTTTTGTGAGTCACAGCTCACTTCTTCTGATGAGAATGCATTCACTGAATGAGAAGAGTTTAAAACAGCTTTAATATGTGGAATAACTAAATAGATTTGCACATTAGTCTCTAAGAATTTTTATTGAATAACCTAGGATCATGTGACCTTATGGCATTTATTAGTTCTGTGTTAATATAAAGTAAGGAAATGGCTCTTAAGCATGCAATCCTACACAGAATTATTATAGTCTAAGTCCATTCATACCAATAGACTTAGACTGCAGTAACTCTAAATAGGATTGCTTTGTAAATTATACATTCTATTACTATAATGGACACTGTTGTTTAAGACCCCTAGATAGAATGAAAAAGAGATGAATCCCATGGATTTGTTGAAAGGATAACTTGTGATGTAGATGAGCTGTTGCACGAAAAAAATTAGGCTTTGTTCGTAGGCTAGGAAAAATAAAATACAATAAAATAAGGCTTTTAAAAAGAGTTCCATTGTCAGGCTAGTTACAAAAAAATTATCCAGCATTTAGTCTAGAAAGTCAAAACCAGTTCTTTAAAAAAGAATTTAATTGAAGTTGAAGTAAGCCTAGGTGTAGCCAGTTTTTTAAAAACTTACTTTGTGTGGGTTTTTTTTTTTTTAAAAGGGCAGTCAGGTGAATGCTGAGGAGGAAAAAGTCAAGGGCAGCAGGTTAGTGAGTCAGGTTCAAGAGTGCAGTGTAGTGTAGCTAGCTTATGCTGGTGAAGGAGTTCAGGAGGACAAAATGAGTGATTGGAGGGGAGTGCTGTGGGGCCCTGGGGAAAGGCTGTGCAGACGAGTAGTGGGGTGGAGGAGCGGGGGAGAGCTGTGGCTTTCCCCTACCTGTGTGGAGGCTTGCCCCACAGGATCCTTCCATTATCCCATCCTCTGGTAGGGATGTAGGGCTACCAGCCTCCCCAGTGGTGGCAGGGATCCTCCCCACTCCCAGCTTCCACCCCCTGCCACCTCTCACCTGGCTTGTGGCAGAGAGAGAATGCATGGGACCAGTCCTAAGAACCCCACAATTTGTTCCTGCAGCTCTGAAACACATTGGGTATGATGTCTTGCTGCATGATGCAGAAGTGACAGGTTGCATGCAGGGCCTATTTCTAAAGGTTGGTCCTCCCATCATGCCCCTCCCCCATGACCCCCCCCCCATCTCCTGTTTTCAGGCCTGAGGGACCTCGCAACTAGACATGGGCACGAACCAAAAAAAATTAATGAACTAGAGGTTCATGGTTCGGTGCTGACGATGAACCTGAACCAGCGAACCGCAATGAAAATTTCCCGCTGATGAACCAGTTTGAGGTTCATGGTTCATGGGCATCAGAACGGCCCCCGTTGGACTTAGAGAGCCCATATTCCCAGGGAGTGTTTAGCAGGCTCTCCTCCAGCCAGCATCCAAGTTTGGTCAAGATTGCAATAGGGATCTTGGAGTTATACCCTCTCCAATCCGAGGCCCCCAGGAAACTCCCATTCGATACAATTAGAGCCACCAGTTGACGTTGGCCCAGTGTACAAGGGGTTGGCCGTCAGAACTGCCTATCAGGGTTTGCAGGGATGAGATTGGAGTGCTCATGGCTACAGAACAACCCCTTCCCCCTCCCTCCCCCCAGGTGTCTTCTCCCATGTAGAAAATTGTAACCAATTTGCAGCTCCGTGGTTGGAAGGAAGACCTGCCAATCAAGGTAAGCTGGGCTTCAATTCGGGTTTCCAGGGCAACAGAAAGAGTGCAGACAGAGTTCAGGCATTCCCCCAGCTCCGTTTCCAAGGAAATTGATTGATGGTGCCTGACTGTCTGGCTTCACAAACCGCGGGCAAATGCAACAAGCCGGGCTTCCAATGAACACTGGTTCATTGGCCATGGACTGCCGGTTCGCAAATAGACAATCAGGAGGTTCATGGGTTTTTTTGGTTCGTAATGCGGTTCGTGCCCATGTCTACTTGCAACCCTACTGGAATGCTGCAAAGAATAGGTTTTGCAAGGCCCTCTTTATTGAGGCAGCAGTTGGAGCTCCACCTGGTGCCTGAGGTAGGGGCCTGCTGCTCTAACTGCACCTCTTCCAAATCTTGCAATTCAGCCAGAGGTGGAGGAAGCAATCTGAGCTGTATTTTGGACTGAATGTGGGCGACAAGAGTCTTCTGGCTCTCAAATTCACCCCAGGGACCCAGAGGTTGATGGAAGAACTAGAGGGGAGACAGGCTGCCCTTCCTCAATTCCTCCAGAGTTCAACAGGCCTTCTAAGGAGAAAGAGAAGGAGAGGCTGGAGGTAGCACAAGATGAAGAGGTGGAGGTGCACTCCAAAACAACCACAACGACCTGGAAAATCTCACCCCCCCCTTTGAAAACTGAAATGCAAGGCAGTTCTAACAATTTAAAATACTTAAAGCAAGAGAAAGGGAGAGAGACCCCAAAAGAACAGCATACGACTTTGTTAAACCCAAACCAGCACAAAACAAGATTAAAGAAAATTACTTTTTAAAGAATAAGCTCCCATACAACTCACCAGGACAAAACAACAACAGGAAAACTTGAAATAATCATTTAAATAATATTTTAAAACAAAATGCAATGATTTCTGGCTGGAATTCAGAATAATAAAATTTGTAATTAACACCCCAAAACTCTCCTAACCATTCCCCAAAAAGACATCACAGAGAGATCAACAACCTGTGGATGCTTCCCAACACAATCACAAACACTTTAAAAATTAAACCGTAAAGTCAAGGGAGAAGATACAGACACCAACAAAAAAGAACAAGTCTTTAAATATAAAACAGCACAAAACAAAACAAACTTTAAAAAAAATAACCAGAAAGAAAACACAGGTGGATAGCTGTGTTGGTCTGCAGAAGAGCACAATTCAAGTTCAATATCACCTTAAAGACCAACTAGATTTCCAAGGTATGAGCTTTTGAGAGTCAAAGTTCCCTTCATCAGATACAAGAAAACAAGAAGAAGAAAAAATGGTTCTTTTCACTTCCACCTACAACACCCACATACAGGAGCACCTGAAATAATAATTTTAAAAGTATTTTAAAACAAAGTGCAAACCACTCCAGTCCTGGCACAAACAAGAAGAGAGTGAGGGTCTTTCCAGGCAGCCAGCGGAAGTAATCCAAGGCACGAATAGACCAGAGAAGCAAGACGCACACTACCACCAGCACTCCAAAAAAATCTCACCATAAAATGGAGCAAAGCAGCAGCCAAGCCTTTTTTTCATCCACTTTGCTAGTGATCAGAAAGCTATGACCTATGAGAGAATCATCATGCTAGACTTTATGACTTGATTTCTATCAGTAAATAGCAAGGGGAGAGGTAGGGCCCTTTCCAGAGCTGTCCTAGTCTTGAGGGAAGACATATTGGATTGGGAAGTGTGCTTAAATATTATCCAGTTAGAATATATATCTGAAAATAGCTTTCCTGTATAATTTGGGAGGATAAACAAACAAAAAACAAAAAACAAAAAACAAACAAAAAAAAGATGAAATATTTAAAATGCCAGCCCGAGATACTTCTGCATATTCCTGAATATTTATGGAACTGTTCAGGATCGGAATGCCAGTAATGTAGAGAACCCTGAATATCCAGATACCTGAATATACCCAAAATATACAGGAAAGATATTTTCAGATACATATTCTGACTGGATAATGTTTGAGCACACATCCTGCAAACCTGGGGCATTTTTCAGGTTTGTAGAAAGGTCTGTCTTGTCTGTTCATGGCTCCATTCTCTGGATTTAAGTATCCACAGATTGAGAATTAGATATATTGATTCTTGTAAAAAGGCAAAAGATGATGCAGCCACATGGCAGTAGTGAAGTACTGCTGGGGCTGTATTGCTGTTAGTAACTGAGTTTCAAATAAACAAAAAAGACAAGTTATTCTAATGTTAATTTTAAGAGATGTAAGAACTTTAACAAGCTCAAGAAAGCTGCATTCTTGAGTAGAATAAGAGAAGGATTACAGCGGAACATCAACAGTAATGACTACTGAGGAATTAACAGTGCAATCTTAAGAAGAGTTACTCCAGTCTAAGCACATTAATTTCAATGGGCTTAGACTGGAGTAACTCTGCTCAGGATTGCACTGCACATAATTTTAAAGCTGATAATGTGGAAATTGAAATTGTTCAAGATTTTCTATTCCTTGGCTCAATCATCAACCAAAAGGTACCGCCACCAAAAAATCAGAAGATCGAGACATGAAAGAGCAGCCGTGAGGGAGCTAAAAAGGATGTGGACAAAATCAAGAGGGTGCAGAGGAGAGCGACGAGAATGATCAGGGGTCTGGAGACTGAGCCCTACGAGGAAAGGCTGAGGGCCTTGGGAATGTTTAGTTTGGAGAAGAGGAGGTTGAGGGGGGACATGATTGCTCTCTTTAAATATTTGAAAGGTTGTCATTTGGAGGAGGGCAAAGAACTCTTCCAGTTGGCAGCAGAGGGTAGGACGCGAAGCAATGGGCTAAAACTACATGCACAAAGGTACCGGCTGGATATTAGGAAAAACTTTTTCATGGTCAGAGTAGTTCAAAAGTGGAATCAGCTGCCTAGGGAGGTGGTGAGCTCCCCTTCACTGGCAATTTTCAAGAAGAGGCTGGATGAATACTTGTCAGAGATGCTTTAGGCTGATCCTGCACTGGGCAGGGGGTTGGACTAGATGGTCTGTATGGCCCCTTCCAACTCTATGATTCTATGATTCTATGATTCTATGATTCTAGAAAAGATCCTTTATGATAAAGATTTCTCTACGGGGAACAAGATCAAGATAATTCAAAGATAATTCAAACTGTGGTAGTCCCCATTATTATTTATGGATGTGAAAGTTGGATGGTGAAGAATGCTGACAGGAAGAAAATTGATTCATTTGAAATGTGGTGCTGGAGGAGAGTTTTGCAGATCCCACGGATGGCCAAAAAGATCAATAGATCAATTCAAGACTGGATTCTCCCTAGAAGCTAAAATGACAAAACTGAGGCTATCATACTTTGTTCACATCATGAGAAAACAAGACTCAGTGGAAGAGACAATAATGCTAGGAAAAGTGGAAGGAAGTAGGAAAAGAGGAAGACCCAAAATGAGATGGCTTGACTCAGTAAAGGAAGCCACAGCCTCCATCTTACAAGATCTGAGCAAGGCTGTCAATGATAGGACGTTTTGGGAGACTTCCTGTTTGGGATCCATGGAGGTCTAACGCAGCTCCACTTGCGGAGCTGACCGGACTGCCGTTTTAACCGGCCGGCGGGGTGAAAATAGCCCGCGGCCGACTGCTCTCAGGCGGGGAGCAGGCAAAGAACGCTCAAGACCCTAGGGTGAGCTAGATCTCGGACGAGGGGGGGCTCTACACAACGAGTCTCCCCCCGATCCTTGAGGTCCCACCTTGCGACGGGTCGGCTATAATCTCTGCGGCAGTTTTGGGGCCAATTCGGCTGGCATAAGACCTACATACCCAAGCATCGATTGGGGGAAGAAGCTGAGAGGAGAACTTAAAATCGAAACAGCGATTACAACCCGAGAAAAGTGAAGAGAAGGTAAAGATCATTATCTTCTGAGACGGGACAGATTGATAAAAACAGAGAGGAAAAAAAGTAGATTTTTAAACTGCAACAGACTAGTGAAAAGGAGGGGAAGACTCGGCAGGAATTGAATTTAAAAAGAGACTAAGTTTAAAGAAGTTATTAAAGAAATGGGACTATTGTTTTGAATACCTGTGGCTTTGGAGCTGTGAGAAAAAGACACCATCGCGAGATCTGCTGTGGGAAGACGGGAGACAGGAAGTGCGTAATAACAATAGAGTGGCTGGAGAGAAGCGGCCCTTGCTGGAGGGCAGGAAGTAGGGAATCGCCATTTTTGAAAGGGGAAGGGTCGCGGCTTCAGCGGAAGAGGAAGTAGGCCATCTTGGATTACAAAATCATAGAGAAACCATAGAGAAAAGACGCCCGACATTTTGGACTCTTTAAAATTTAATTTCTATAAGAAGACCGGGACATTTAAAATAGAAAAACGTTAAATTTTACGCCACGGAGTTAAGGAAGAGAGCGGATTCGTGGGAGCGAGCTAAAGCAAGCCCCACGATGTCAAAAAAAGAGTGGCAATCGGCAATAGAAAACCTGGATAAAAACTTGGACAAAAAACTTTTAGATATGATTAAAGAACTTAAGGACACGAAATTGGAGCTGATAAAAGAGGTTAAAGAGGTTACACAGACAGTAAAATCGGAGCTGTCAGAAGTGAAAAAAGGTATGGAAACAATACGAAGTGAATTACAAGGAACGCAGCAGAGAGTTAAAACAGTAGAAGACGCGATGGAGAATTTAGCAGACACGCAACAAACAGAGATGAGATTGGTGAAGGGGAGAATGTCAGTTGCAGAAACTAAACATATGGAGAAGCAGCTACGTTTTCGTGGCTTGCCAGAAGTGGAAGGAAAGTCAGCGCAAGAACAGATGACTGAGGTGTTGGCTGAGTACCTGGGGAAGGAGGAGGAGGAAGTTGTGGCTATCCTAGATGTGGCATACCGTGTGAATTCGAGAATAGCAACCCAGAGGAAACTACCAAGAGATGTGATTGTGCAGTTTACAACACGAAATATGAAAGAGAGGATTGTGACAAAACAGTTTCAAGATCCATTGGAGATTGATGGCAAGACGATTATTATAATGAAGGAACTGCCCAGATCAGTGTTACTGGACCGGAAAAAATATAAAGTGCTAATTCAGATTTTGAAGGACATGAAAATCAGGTACAGATGGGAGTTACCGGAAGGAGTGTCCTTTGAGTTTGGAGGGGCCAAAAAACGCATCAGATCTGAGCGAGAGATGGAGCGATTTATTAAGGACAATGAAAAAGACTTACCAACAAGATCATGAGTATGGAGTGTAAAGTATTATCTTGGAATGTAAATGGACTAAACTCACCGAATAAGAGGAAAAATACTTTTCACTGGCTACTAAAACAAAAATGTGACATTGTTTGTTTGCAAGAGACCCATATCAGAAAGCAGGATGTAAAATATTTAAAATCTGGAAAATTGGGCAAAGAATATGTAGCGGCCTCCAACAAGAAAAAAAGAGGAGTGGTGTTGTACATAAAAGAGGAGCTACAGCCAAAATTTGTTATGAGAGATGTGGAAGCTAGATTTGTAGCAGTGGAATGTATTTGGAATTTAAAGAGAGTGTTGGTAGTCGGACTTTATGCACCTAACGGTGCAAAAGAAAGCTTCTTTGAGGATTTAAGGAAGCATTTAGACGATCTTGCATACGACCAGATAATTCTTGCTGGAGACTTCAATGGAGTGACAGACTTGGAACTAGACAAAAAGACTACAACGGCACAAAAGAAAAGAGGACTACTACCAAAGCTTTTTTTTGAGTTGATTCAACAAGAGACTCTTGAAGATGTATGGAGGAGAGAATATCCTAAAAGCAGACAGTTTACTTTTTATTCTGCAAGGCATTCTACATTATCAAGAATTGATATGATCTGGGCCTCAAAAGACTTAGTATTATGGACTAAGGAGGTAGAAATAATGCCTATGGTAGGCTCAGATCACAACCCAATTATGTGGAAATTTGGAAAAAAGAGAAAAAGGAAAGCATGGAGAATAAATGAGGACTTGTTACAGGAAAGAGAGAATATGGAAATACTGAGAAGAGAGACAAAGTTTTTTATACACTACAACGTGAATAAAGAAGTACCAACCAATAAAGTTTGGGATGCCTACAAGGCGGTTGTAAGGGGCATACTAATGGACTTAAATGGTAGAGCAAGAAAGAAGAAAGAGGAGAAAAGACAAGAGATTGAGGAGAAAATAAAAGCCAAAGAAATACAGCTAAAAAAGAGACAAGGGAAAAAGAAGGTATACCAGGAAATTAAAATACTTCAAGAACAGCTAACAGCAATGAGCAATAAAGAATTGGAGTGGAATCTCAAAAGACTGAATCAAAAAGCGTTTGAGGGTGCTAATAAACCTGGGAAGTACCTGGCATGGCAATTGAAGAAGAAAAGGGAAAAGAAGATAATAAATAAAATTTGCGAAGATAACAAAACGTATTTGGAGCAGGCTACCATTAGTAGAGCCTTTTATAAATTTTACGCTAAGCTGTATAATAAAAAAGAAGTAAACAAAGAATCAATAGCGTCATATTTGGAGAAAACCAAACTTCCAGAAATCTCGGAAGCTTGGAGAAATAAGTTGAATAGTGAAGTAACTGACGAGGAAATAAGTAAGGCAATACAATCTGCAAATCTAGGAAAGGCGCCAGGGCCAGATGGACTTACGGCTAAATTCTATAAGACAATGGCTAATGAACTGGCACCATTCCTAAAAGAGGTGATGAATGGGGTTTTAAGGGATCAAAGGATTCCAGAAACTTGGAGTGAAGCGAATATATCATTGATCCCAAAAGAGGGCCAAGACCTGACTAACGTGAAAAATTATAGACCTATATCGCTACTCAACAATGACTATAAAATTTTTGCGAAGATATTGGCGGAGAGATTGAAGGGGTGGCTCTCGGAAGTCATAGAGGAGGAACAAGCAGGCTTTTTGCCAGACAGACAAATAAGAGACAACTTAAGGACAGTGATCAATGCTATTGAATATTATGACAAGCGTTGTGACAAAGAGGTTGGTTTCTTCTTTGTTGACGCTGAAAAAGCGTTTGACAATTTAAACTGGGACTTTATGTTTGCCACTATGGAAAAGCTACAATTGGGAGAAAGATTCATCAGAGCAATTAAGGAAATTTATAGAGACCAGACTGCAGCAATTGTGGTGAACGATGAATTGACCAAGAAATTGACGATAAGTAAAGGAACAAGACAAGGTTGCCCGTTATCTCCATTGTTGTTCATTTTAGTATTGGAGATTCTGATGATACAAATACGTCAAGATGATGAAATTCGTGGAATAAAAATAAAGGACTATTCATATAAGGTCAGAGCATTTGCGGATGACATAATGTTAATTGTAGAGGACCCATTGGAGAACATGCCAAGAGTGATAGATAAGATTAAGGAGTTTGGAGACTTGGCAGGTTTCTTCATTAACAAAAAGAAGTCAAAGATATTATGCAAAAATATGACTAAGCAGAAACAACAATTGTTAATGGAAACAACGGATTGTGAAGTAACAAGTAAAGTGAAATATTTGGGAGTCGAATTAACTGCAAAGAACATAGATCTATTCAAAAACAATTATGAAAAACTATGGACTCAGATAGAGAGAGACCTGATTAAATGGAATAGATTGAATTTGTCATGGTTGGGCAGGATTGCAGCAGTTAAGATGAATGTGTTACCAAGAGTAATGTTTTTGCTACAGACAATACCAATCATCAGAGACTCCAAACAATTTGAAAAATGGCAGAGGAAAATATCAGATTTTGTTTGGGCAGGCAAGAAGCCTCGAGTGAAAGTGAAAGTTTTACAAGATGCAAAGGAAAGAGGCGGAATGCAACTGCCCAATCTGAGACTTTACCATGATGCAATCTGCCTAGTTTGGTTGAAAGAATGGATGACATTAAAGAACAAGAAACTATTAGCCCTAGAGGGATATAAAAAAATATTTGGATGGCATGCATATTTATGGCATGACAAAGTAAAGGTCAACTCGATGTTCCTGCATCACTTTGTTCGGAGAAGTCTATACATAATCTGGAAGAAGTACAGAATTTATCTACAAGAAGGAACCCCTTTGTGGGTGGTTCCATATGAGGTGATAGACCCGAGAGCTGTTGATAATGAACAACAATGTTTAACGTATAAAGAAATAACTAAAACTGAAGCATCCAAACTTAGAATAAAGACACAAGAGGAACTATCACCTAACTACGATTGGTTCCAGTATAGACAGATCAGAGACTTATATAATTCGGACTCTGTAAAGGGAGGTATACGAATAGAGAATTCGGAACTAGAGCAGACCCTTCTTAAAGAAGATAAGAAAAGAATATCCAAGGTATACCAAGTACTGTTGAAGTGGTATACCGAGGATGAGATAGTTAAAACACAAATGGTGAAATGGGCTATAAACTTTAATAAAGAAATAACAATGGAGGCATGGGAATACTTGTGGAAAACTACAATGAAGACAACGACATGTATTAATATCAAAGAGAACATTTATAAAATGATCTATCGTTGGTACATGACACCAAAGAAGATTGCGCTAGGGAATTTGAATACTTCTAATAAATGCTGGAAATGTAAGAAGCATGAGGGCTCCCTCTATCATATGTGGTGGTCGTGTGAGGTAGCCAGGCAGTACTGGGGGGAAATAATAAGAGAAATGAGTGAAATTTTACAATTTCAAATTAATAAGAACCCAGAACTCCTGCTACTGAACTTGGGAATGGAGGGAATTCCAGCCCAACACAGGACGTTGATATTTTATATGACAGCAGCAGCTAGACTTTTGTATGCGCAAAAATGGAAAGTACAAGAAGTGCCAACTATTGAAGATTGGACTTACAAATTGCTGTATATGGCTGAAATGGACAAGATGACAAGAAAATTGAGAGATCTGGACTCAGGGCAGTTCAACACAGACTGGGAGAAGCTGAAACAATACCTGGAGAAGAAATGGGAGGTGGGAGGAAAACTGTGGCAGTTTGAGAACTACTGAAGTATTGAAGTAGAGGGGGGAGACTTTACCGGGGGGAGAAGAGATAAATGTGAATTAATAAGCAGTCAGATTAATAGATTGACATATATATAGATATATATAGGTTAACAAACAGAACATAGAGAAAATAATTAATTATAAGGACTAAATATAAGGAGCGATTAACTAACAATATTTTCTTTTTTTTCTGACAAGTTTTGTACCAAACTGAATGTCTGAAGATATAGATGGGTCAAATTGATTGACTACGTGAGGAGAGATATATAGAACTATTATAAAAAGATAGAATGAGTAATATATATAGAGAATAAGTCAAATTGTTTGATATAAACGAATGTATGATCTATATGGTTTATGATATATAGAAATACCTGAAATTGAAAAATTGGGATAAATTGTTTATCTAAGATGGAAACAAAGGCTTACAGTTTGGGCATATAATGTTAAAAATAGTTAAGGATGTACTGCTTAGAATAATGGAGAATATATATTTGTTTTAGATAGAGGAAGCTAATAAAAGTAAGGGAAAGGGGATAAAGGGTTGGAAAGCTGTTGGAAGTCAACAAAAAGGGGGGGGAAAGGGAGGGGGTTAGAGATGAAAAAATTGGGGAAAATTGAATGTAAATGTGGAAATAATGGATTCTAACCCAATAAAAATTTTTCAAAAAAAAAAAAATGATAGGACGTTTTGAAGGTCTTTCCAGCATAGGATTACCATAGGTCAGAGGTGACTTGGCAGCACATAACACACACACATCTCTAAGAAGGAGGGGGTAACAAAGGACCTTGCAAATCGTCCATGAGTGTCATCTATTAAAATTAATATAGGGATGTGTCAAACTTTTGCATCTTGCATCCAGCTGAACAGAGGATATTATAATGCCTGAAATATCTACAGTATTTCTTGGAAGCGATGGAAATAGCAGTTCCCTGGGGCCACCACAACAGAGGAGGACATGGCTACTGTAGTAAGGTTAAAGAATCAATTAGGGTGCTACTAATTCATCAAGGACTCTAAGCTTTAATGTTAAAAGAAAGATGAAAGCTCAAACAGCCTCTGGTACTTTTTTTTAAAACTTACTGCAGCAGTTCTCATATTCTCGCTCAAAGAAATAATACCCTTTTCATCCTTGCACCATTAAGAAAAGTGATTAGGTGACCAACCTAAACCCAGAAAAAGATGCAGCTGCAAGGCCTTCAGTTACACATTTAGAATGTGTTAGTAAGGTTTCTTGAAACAAATGTGTCTAATAGTGACCCACAGGGCATCTCTCCTGGGGACTGCTGCATTCTACTTGTGCTCTAATGTATCCAAGAAATTGCTGAAGTTTTCTAATCTGTCCCAGATCATCCTTTACCGGCATAATGATGACACTGATTCAGAGTGCTTGACAGGCAGTGCTGTGGAAGATTTTTAAAAAACATGAATATGAAGTTAGTATTGGAGATTAGAGTTTGTCTCTACGTATCGCATTTCCCTTTGGCCTAATAAATAGAAATGAATAATTAGTCCTAATGGGCTTCCTTGTGGGACATGTCACATTTAGAGTGGGATTTAGCCTCAGCGCTCACAACTTGTAGAGATAGTTTTCCTTTATGAATCCAAACAAGGGGTTAGATCCAGTACAAAATTTCTACTTGCACTAGAGCTCAGGAATCAGACAATGGAGACTGCTCCTGGTAAACAGGGTATGTTGGAACATAGGCCTGGGTTGTACCAAAGGGCAGACAATATCTTCTCTTGCTGGCTGAAGTGGTTAAATGGTTCATGGACAGACAACATGAGGTGCTACTAAACAAAACAGCCCATCATAGTATACTGTAGACTGAGTCAGTGAGTGAACTGGTTAGTAGGTTGGACTAGGCTCCTTTGCTGTGAAATTCAGTGGGTGACTTTTGGACCAGTTATTTTCTCCCAGCCTTACCTACTCCCCAGAATAATTGTAAGGATTAGAGGTGGGCATGAACCGAAATACGAACCAAAGTTTGGCACAAACCAGGTCAGTTTGTGGTTCACGAACAAGCAGTTCATCAGAGCCTATTTTTGACGAACCACCATGAACTTTAGGCTGGTTCGTTTGGTTTGTTTTTCAGTTCGTCACTGCAGACATTGCCAAACAAGGACCAAATGGTCTACAGAAACCTGATAGATAATAACAATAATGTCAGACCCTCTTCGCCCTTCATTGGCAGATTTGCCTGCAAGAAAGAAGAAACAACCCATTGGAACCGTACATTTTAAAAGACGAACTTTGTATTTATATGCATGTTATTATACATGTGTTGTATGGACTGTATTCCATGCATTGGGGGTACATGCATGCAGATGGATAGTCCCTACTATTTTTGGAGTATATATATTGGAATACTCACCTTGCACTTTTTGCACTCATTGCATTGGCACTTTCATTAAAATTGCATTATTGTTATTATCTATCAGGTTTCTGTAGACAGTTTGGTCCTTGTTTGGCAATATTTTGTTTGAAACCTGTCCCTACTTGTTTGTGATACGTCACTGCAGACAGCCTGGTGCCAAGCAATCAGTTTCCTAGGCAATAGGCGGTTGGGCTTTCTGCTGACCCGGAAGTGACCTTCTGCTGACCCAGAAGTGATGATTTGCTGACATTTTCATGAACCAAATGAACCGGTTCATGAACCGGGGCAGGTTCATGAAAGTTCGTGGTTTGTGGTTCATGAAACGCGATGAACCACGAACCTCATGGTTCTTTTCCCCCCAGTCCCTGCCCATCTCTAGTAAGGATAAAATGAAGGTCAAGAAAATAACAACAACAACAGTGTGCTTATATGTTGCTCTTCTAAGCAAATTAGTGCCCTACTCAGAGCAATGAACAAAGTCAGTGTTATTATTATTCCCACAACACACCTGGGGAGCTGGGTCTGAGAGGAGGGGCTTACCCAAGGCCACGTGCCGAGCTCATGGCAGTAGTGAGACTTGAACCAGTAGAATGCTGATTCACAGTCCAACCACTTAGTCACTATGCTACAGCAGCTTAGAGAATCATATATGCTGCCCTGAGTCCCATGAAGGAATAGTAGGATAAAAATGTTATAAATAAAATAATTGCATTTCAATGTACAGTTCACAACAAATTTCCTTGGTTCCCATCATCCATTGTGTAACAAGAGAGGGGAGACATAGCCTTAAGAATTCTTTTAGATCTCCTTGTTGTTTTGTTATACCATTTTAGTGTGGGGAATTAGAGGCACTATGTTGCAATGGTTTCAGTACTATCTTGCTTGAAGGATCCAGAAAGTAGTTTGAGGCAGTTCTTTGGAGTGGGAAATTATAAAGTTGCTCTGCAAAGTTATCGAGAGGGGTTGTTATTAATATGCCTATTCTACTCACCCTTATTCTCCCTTTATATCAGGAGCAAATGAGGCAGTGATCCTCCAAAGAACTGTTCATAATGAACTGGATGGGAGCAAATCTATTGAAGCTTATTCCAGGCAAGACAGAGATTGCTCCTAGTGTGCAATCCTAAAACCACTGATGTGATGGAGATTCCTGTTCTTGATGGCTTCCTCAAGAGATGAGACTTTTAGTTGAGAGCCAGTGTGGTGTACTGGTTAGAGTATTGGACTAGAATCTGGGAGACCCAGGTTCAAATCCCCCCCTTTGCCATGGAAACTTGCTGGGTGACCATGGGCCATCACACCCTCTAACCTACCTCACAGGGTTGTTGTGAAGATAAACTGGAGGAGAGGAGAATTATGTAAGCTGCCTTGGGTCTCCTCTGAGGAGTAATATGGGATGTAAATAAATAAATAGTTGGCCTCAAGCCTCCACCAGCATTCACAGGAAGATAGGGTAGTCAAGAATCAGTTTTAGCTGATTTGCCAACCATGGACTTTCACAGACCATGCTCCAGTAACCTCATATTTTGCAATATATGGTGTAGTATATGGTTGTGTCAAGAGAAACAAAAGAATATACAAATTGTTTATTACATCCCTTACTCTGTATAAACAAATTTGTGAAACAGTACTCAATTAATATATCCTTTATTAAAACAATTGTGAAGACATAATACCACACGGGAGATTCTCTGTTGTGACAGTCACTCTGTGGAAAGCAGGGGCATGGGGTATGGAGGATTTACTCCTGTGTTGCAGTCTATTCTTGAGCATGTTTGCTTGGAAGTATGCCCCACCGAGTTCAGTGAGACTTACTTCTTGGTACACATGCTTCATCTCAGCTGCAGTTTCCTAAGAACAGCTGGTGAGCAGCCAAAACTGAGGAATCTTCCTGTTATTCCCCCATGTCCTCAGCTGCAGCTATATCTTCCCTCAAGGCTTCAACAAAGGTATTTTTTTAAATTAAAATTAATGTGGATATCTTAGTTGCTGTGAAACACAAGCAAGAAAAAAATCAAAGATAATTTACACAATTGTGAAGTCTGGCTGTGCTACCCTAATGTATTGATTTTTGCAGAAATACAGTAGTGTACAACATGTTAATGAAGGTCAACAGCAGAAATGAGGGTTGATGATGACCACAGAAAGAGGGATTCTTCAGACACATATTAATTACATCACCATTTAATTGGGAGGATGATGAAATCCTTTTGGATTACACCCCAGAGAGTTAATTATTATCTAAGTATCTGAATTCTTTGGCTTCAAAGTCAAGATTTCTCCCCCCCCCCCCCACCCCTTGTGTCGACAGAATATAAACTCGGTCTCATGCTTTTAAGAATTATTCACTGGAGAAAAAGTCTGTAAAAATCTGGTTTAGTATAGCTCTGTTCACCTTGATCTGAAATTCCCAGCCTACTTTTTCACTCGAGGCAACCCATCAGTTTGCTCTACAGTCACTGGACAGAAACTGAAATTGAACTAGTTACGAAAATGACCTTGCTAATTCTGCTGCTCGGAGGGGATTTCAGTTTCTGAAAATGTGACATGATATGGATTTCTAAGGCGTGCTACGATGCGATAACCAGAAGGAAGCTTCTGGGCATATCAGTGGCTGGTGAAGGCTCGACCCACAATTCATTGAGTTGCAGGTGGGAAAAGATTAAAAAAGCCTCTCAAGAAATAGATCACTGCCCACACAAAGAGCCAAAGTGAAGCCTATGCAATACTCATAAAGTGTGGAATCCAATTTTGCCCACCCCCATTTTCTAACGGGGCCTGTGACCACCTTACACATCATCATCCACCGTAAACCACCATTCACAGGTCTGGGGTCTTCAATGGTAGTTAAGGGCAGTCACAGTATACCACCTGTCTAACCTCAATTTTCCAGGCAGAGAGCTCTTACCGGGAGTCCCTTCTCTCTTTCCAGAGGCTTTACCAGATAGGCTGTCCATTCCCTATATTTACTTCCCTTAACCCAGCTACTGCCCAGCACTATTGGGGAACAGGAAATCAGAGTTTTACATCCCCTATATACACTGCCACCATTTGATTAAACTTGGCCCATTTGTTATGACTAGAGTGTTTGAACTTTCTGTGTGTGTTTTACTTCCCCTCAGCCAACAACTTCAAGCCAGCCACGGTTAAAACAGAAAAAAAAAGAATACACTTTATTTACAAGCTGTATAAAGTAGGAGTGAATAATTGGAAACACATAGCTATATTGTGCTTAAATAGGGAAGATTTAATAAGAAGAGATTAACAGCCAGTTATCTCTCTGCTGCCATTCCTTGCCAGTCTCCAAGCCTTCTCTCCACAGGGCCAAGCTACACATGACGAAAGACACTTGCCTGGCAAGTGGATTGAGTGGAGGGCAAGTGAACAGGGAGAAATACACTTGCCATTCAAGTGTCATTTGTCACTTGTAGCTTGGCCCTCAGTAACTGCCTTCCAATGGACTCCGTCACTGGCCTACCATTCTGCAAGCTCTCGTTGGCTGTTTCTGAGGAGAGGCATTGCTGGAACCAGCCCTGTCCATCATAGTGCCCAGTGTTCCTATGTGATGAAAGGCAGGCCACCTGCCTCATACAACTCAACCAGTAGGAAGAAGCAACAGAACAACTTTATGAGCTAGCACTTCCTTGCAGGCATTTGTCACAAATTGGCTTCCCACCACATGGGATTAGGTGACTGTTTTAAAGGATCAAGCAGGAATCTTGTGGGGGGGGGGGGGTCTTATCAAACTGGACCAGTAAAGGAGCAGTCTTGACACAATCATGTATATATATGACTGCATCAAAGGTTTTTTTAAAAAATATATGTTGCATTTTTATCCCACCCTTTCTCCAAGGAACTCTGGCACCCTCCATAGTTCTCCTTTTCGCAGTCCCATACTCCCCAGATGTAGATTAGACCAAGAGAGAGTGATTGGTCCACGGTCACCCTGTGAACTGAATCAGGATTTTTAATCTGGGCCTCCCAAATCTTAGCCCAACACTTTAATCACACATCATTGACCTTTATCAAGTTTCATATGAGGGTAGGCTTGAGATGTGTGGAAGGGCTTATATCCTGTTTGAATTTGCAAGAGAAGAAAATTAAAAGGAAGTTTTCAAAAATATAAAAGGCATCTATTTGCTTTTTGAGATTTTTTTAAAATATATATTTTTTTCTTAAGGTTACTTGCAAGTTACCCTTTCCACTCTTCCTATTTGAAGACTTACTGTTACATTACTGGCACTGAGTTTGCTAGCAGCTACTGGAATATGTGTCCTCAGTTTTTCTGTGCTAAGGAAGTACATTGCACACCTACAGAAAGGCTTTAAGGCTCCCTTATTCCACTGTGATGATTATTTCCCTGAAACTTGGCTCACAAATTAGATCTTTTAGGAAAACCTCATCCTAGTCTCTTAGCACTTACCGTGTAATATTCTCTTGGCATAGCTTTGGGTTCTCCTGGCTAGTCAAAATGAACCTTGGAAACATCTCTATAAAGTTTAGCTGAGTATTAAGTAACTTCTCAGTTTGTTCTGTGTCAGATGGTCTAACAAGTTCCCTAGAAACAGACTGAGATGAAGAATTTTTTTTAATTTTAAATGGCAAAGAAATTATAAAAGTTAGATCTAGTTTCTTTTTTAAAAAAAATATTTTAAATAGTTCTGAGAGGTATTCAGATTTTTTAAAACTTAACCCAATTAGAGATTTATTAAAGTATTTTATATACGACAGTTCCAAAATTTGCTTGAGATAGTTTTAATAAATTATATTGAAAAAATAACTTGGTCACATTTTATTCTGTCCTTCCTCTGAGGGACTCAGAGAGTTGCCAGCTCCCTACTAGGTGTGGTGGACTGCCTCCCCTCAGCTCACACTTCCGCTCAGCTGGCTGGCGGGGGGAGAAGCGGCTAGAAATGGGGGGAGTTAGGGGCTGCAGCCACACAAGCAAAAATTGTTTCAGGGGAAATCATCTCTAGTTTTACACATGAGCTTTAGACAGAAGTCAGATCTTCACACACTTCTTGGAAAAGTTCCTAGTATGTTGTGGGCAACCTCAAAAGTGCAAGCAGCTGTAACTTGAAAATCTGTTCATTAATTTTGGAATTTGTACATCTGCTGATGCTTCTTCTCCAGTGACTGGTACAGGATTGGTGAGTAGCATAGGAAGACATTTTACCTGCCTCTAAAAACTACAAATGGAGGCAGGGGCGGGGCCGTACTAACCTATGGCTGGGCCCCTAGGCTTTCAGGTATTTCGGACCTTCTCCAGCACTTCGATCTTTTACCCCACTACAGCTGACAGCCTGACCCTGGTACGGTAAGTACTAGAACGCAATACATAGCCCTATTTCCATTTTGAGGGTGTCCTGAAGAATTCTATTCACAATTTTAAAAATATTTTTATTGCGTGAGTAGAACTCTTCAGGAAAGCACATTTTGGGGGTATAATTGTTCACTGTAATATTTTGAAGTGAATAAAATGTTTATTATTTATCAAAAATATATAATTTATGGATAGTTAATATAAGAGACAATCTGTTTCACTTTAATAAGCAAGCAGTTAATTATCTTATTGATAGAGGTTATATAAGATAATCAATTAATTGTAATTTATGTGTGGGGGGGTATGCCTCAGCAAAAAAAAAAAATGACAGGCCCCTAGTCCCTGTGGGGCCCCTAGGCTTCGGCCTAGTCATACTTATGAATAATACGGCCCTGGGCAGGGCAGGGGGGAGAAAAGAATCTGTTCTTCTGTTGCTAATATGGGAGATTAGAAAAGGAAATTGACCCTTGAGCCCTCCTGGAAAATGCCCACTTGCTGAAGCAAGTTAAGAAGAGCTATACAAGATGGACAGAGAGATGGACAGACAGATGGACAGCAGATGACCTCCTTGTCTGTGGGGAAAAAGAAAAGCACCATTTAAAAGAAATCAGAGGAGAAGAAGTTGAATGTTCTAAGGTGTTTCCAATGTGCTACCATTTCTGCTGAGGGAATTATATAATTTGTTATATATATAGCTAATTATATTCAGGAAGAAGTTATTATAGGATTATGATTCTCTCAGAGGAAATCAGCAGACCTGATAATGAAGCACACCCTACTAAGAATATATGGGGCTACTTAAAAAAAAAAGTTGTCTCCATGATCTGTGCTCTATAGAAGATCATAACCATAATGTGTTTCATTGGAAGAACAGAAAGGTTGACATTTTAGTGGCAAATTCAGATTGCATATCTTTAAATTCACCAGTGAAATGAGTGACTCAGCATGGCAGTTTTTCTTGCTATCTCACTCTCGACATTCTAATCTCTCTGTAACCTCAACTGCCATAGCAAAATAGAGCTCCATCTGTGGTGCACAATAGAGGGAGAAAGGTGTGCAAAAAGACCAGGTGGAACCACAATGGCTGAGACTTTGAACTGGGATTCAAAGAGACCTCTATGTTACTCTAAATGGGGAGTCCCCTTATGAGTTGGAGGAATTAGCATACAAGGAGAAGTAGTGAGAAGGGGTAACTAGCAGGATCTCCACCAATGTATAACAGGATCATTCCCTTAGAGAATTCTCTGAAAGAACCAGGCAGGTATTCCACAGGAATGGTTTTATTACAGGGACAGCAAAAGCAAACACACAGGAAATCACACACAACATAGACACATAGCTAATTAGAAAATAGGTAGGAAAGGGGAGAGAAGTACAGGGTCGGGTGATATTTACCAGTCTAGAAGATAGAGGACATCCAGTGTTTCACAGCAAGAAGAAGGCTCAGACATGAATCTGAGGGTGTGCATAGGGTCCCAAGAACATGCACACTGAGCACATGGCAGGGCAGTCCAATTATATTGGGGAATGTACCTGGGGCACGATTGCATCTTCTGCCCCCAAATGATAGCTTAATGGCTGTCTCCAGAGGTGAGACAATAAAATAGGAAAGGCTTGATTAAACCTTCCTGGTATAACTGCAGGTAAGAAAAGTGATTGATGACCTGTGATTAGCAGAAGGGAAGAGTCATCATGTCCCTGATTAACTCTGGTTAGGAAGGAGAAAGAGAGGGAAGATAAGCAGGGTGTGGCTGACTAATTCATGAATTCCTGGGAGACCTTTTGTCTTAAACCCTGCACATCTCTAGGGCGTGGGGCTGTTTGTCGGTCCTGCCTTATTATGACTCGTGTTTCAGTAATTTTTCATCTCCAGCTGGAGTTGGGAATGAGTTGTTTTGCCTAGCCAGAGAATGTGCCACGTGCTTGAAACACATGAGGATAGGGAGTTATGATATAGCTATATTCAGAAACTGTCCTATTAGCGTGAGGATATGGCTTGACTGCTAACATCTGTGCCTTAGCAGGAGGGGGAATTGTGAGGAGATGGATGGAAACATTTAGGTTGAAGTGTTTGTTGCTCCTCTGTGTTAAGGCCTGGGTGTGGTTAGGGGCACAAGCCAAAAGACATGAACCAAAGGGCTTGTCAAAGGGATTAAGAGCTTTCAGCTCTTAATCTGAAGGTCATAGCCAAAAACTGGAAGAAAGCTTTCCTGGCAGAGAGAGAGGAAGGAAGGAAGACCCACTCTGCCTCTCCCTTCACTTGTTTGGTTGTTTTTATATTATTGTATGGTGTTTTTTTCTTTTGTGAGCTGCTTTTAGTCCCTATTTAGAGAGAAAGGCAGGATATAAATGAAAATGATATGTTTCAAAGTGGCCTGTAATATGAACCAGGTCCCCCAACCCCTTTTTCTGGGTGCTGAAAATGGCCACACCAGATCCCTTAGGGAGAAGGAAGGCACCTGTCCATTTTATCTTGTGAGGCTCTTCAGGCGCCAGGTTCTCTGAGACATGCAACGTATGAATCCAGACACAGGCTTAAATAAAATATCTTCTGTTTATTAAGTACAGAGTGTTGCTGAACATAAAACAATCAAATTCAGGAAATAGATATGAAAACAAACCTTTCTATTGCTAGGGTAAAATCTGCCTGTCTAAGAACACATAAAGCTTGCTATGTAAGCTTCTCTGGTCAGCTTGTTAGCAAGTAGCTTCTCACTCACTGGTTCAGTAAAGGAGTCCATTTTCATGTCATGCAACGTGAGGCATACTGAGATGACAAAAAGCATGGAACCAGTCTTCTGTCTCACATGATGGTAGAAGAATGATGGTTAGAGAAGGAAGAAGAGTGAGCTGAGAAGCCATCTTTTCAGGACTTGAGGCAGCAGCTTACCAACTAACTGCCAATCAGGGCTCACTTGCTTAATGGGCGTTGCTAGACATGTGAAACTGGAGAGTACAGATAAAGGCCGTGTGAGCCAGTCTCTCAAGGACAAATCTCCCAGGGAAGCAAGACTGGCCTTCAGGTGGTAAAATGAGCAGAGCCAGCACATTCCCTTGCTAGGCTGGAAACTGGGCATGCAAGCACTTAGAGAACTGAACCAAAGTCCAGTCTCTCCTGACAAAACCTCTCTTTGTAACATCTCCCCACACCCGCCAACATGTTTCTGTTAACTCTACTATGGATGTAAAATGAGGCATCTGATGAAGTACTTCTACTACTGTGCTTATATGCTGCTCTTCTCTAGACAGATGGATGCCCATTCAGACCAGTGAACATAGCTAGTGTTGTTATTAGCCCCACAATATAGTTGGGGAGCTAATGTTGAGAGGGCTGGCTTATCAAAGGCCATCTACTGAGCTCATGGCAGCAGTGGGACTTGAAACAGCAAAGTGCTGATTCACAGCCCAACCACTAAAAACTTATACCAGAATTAATCTTGTTAGTTTTTAAAGTTGCCACTGGACTTCTCTTTTATTTTGCTACAATAGACTACCCCTGTGGGATGAAGGTCTGGTGACCTCAGTATGTTGCACATGATGTGGAGCAGCCCCCAGCCCCCAGCATAACGAGTGTGCTGCCTCGTTCCTTATTGTGAGCCATCTCAGAGTGTAGCTCTTCACCCATACCACTTGACCACTAATCAATGAATTCTAGCAGAAGCAAAAAAATGTAAACTGATGACTTCCATGACATGAAGTGATGCTAGACAATGCTATATGTCTCTGCTGGATGAAAGCAAAGTCCTATTGCACAGATAATTATGCTGTATCTTCGCTTTGGCAGGTGTTCATCCTGGATAGTGCCGACAAGGAATCCAAACAAAACCTGTTATATGGGCAAAGTATGCAAATTGAAGAGGTCTCTGGTAAGGAAAAAGCTCAACCTGGTCTGTCTTGAGAGTAACTAGACCATTTTGTTACAATATTTTGTGTGTGCCAATTTTTAAAAATGCTCCTTTGATGAAAAGAAAAGAGAGAAAGAGAAAGAGAGAATTTTTAAAAATGCTCCTTTGATGAAAAGAAAAGAGAGAAAGAGAAAGACCTGGTCTGGTCTTTCTTTAAGAAAGGACCTCTCGTTGGGGAGAGCCGCTGCTAAAACCCGAGTCACTGCTCAACGGTGGACTGGCAATTTAAACCATGCATTTCAACAAGAGCTTCTTCAAGAGCATAAAGACATAGGTCCAAAAACAATTGTAATCTTCAATGGACATTGTTGTGCATTACAAATGGAGAATCTTCAATCCAAGCGGCAAAGCTCCATGGGTCCTTCCTAAAAGGACAGGACATATTTCTTCAGGCTTGTTGGATAATCTAGGGTGGAATTTTTCCCCTCCTTCCTGATAAAATCTGTGTTTTTAGTATAATGTCATAAACAGAATTAAATAATTTAGTTGATATCAGGATTTCCATGGTATTGGTTTGCTATAACATCAAGTTTTGAGTCCAGTAGCACCTTAAAGACTAACAAGATTTTCCAGGGTATAAGCTTTCAAGAGTCAAAGCTCCCTTTGTCAGATATAAATAAAATTTTCATAATATGGATGTAAGTATCATAACCTGGAAAATAACATCCCAGCCCCTATAAAAAGGACAGAACATTGTTTCTCCAGGCAGTTAGCAACCCTCCAGTCAACTCATCTCAAGGGACTCCAGAGAGTCCCTTTCACAACACCTTCCATGTTACATCTCTTAGTTGGACATGCTCTCAAATGAAGCCTGCACTTTTCTCTTTTCTTTTCATCAAAGGAGCATTTT
Source organism: Eublepharis macularius (assembly GCF_028583425.1). NCBI lineage: Eukaryota > Metazoa > Chordata > Lepidosauria > Squamata > Eublepharidae > Eublepharis > Eublepharis macularius. Next base: position 21,630,434 of record NC_072799.1, on the reverse strand, counting down.
TAAAAATTGGCACACACAAAGTATTGTAACAAAATGGTCTAGTTACTCTCAAGAGAGCATGTTTTCCAACACAGTTATAGGAGGAAACTCTTTTTCTTTATGGTCCTTAAAACAAACAATTCAACAGCCAAGCCTCGTAAAAAGCTCGTAAGAATATTGTTTTAAAATACCTGCATAGACTACTACATTGAATACCAGGAATGTCTCAAAATGTGGAAATTATTGCTATTTTTCATGTGGATATTTAACTGACAGTCAGTCTCTCTTGGCTTCTAGTCTTGCATTCCAAGTGTTAAGAAGACGTTTGGGAAATCTCCATTGCAAACTAAACTACTTCTTGCAAAGCAACTGAAATGACCTCTGCCTTTCAAAAGCAAGTCCAAGGTCACTTTGTGAAACTCATGATAAATGGTATTCTTTCCTCTCTTCCTTTGTATCCTCTCTCTCTCTCTCTCTCTCTCTCAGCTTTTCTTATATGCACCTCTCTCCTTTTTCTCAGTAGTCTGGAAAAAAGGACAGAAGGAATGATCAGAGAGAAGAGAAATAACATTAGTGACAGTAAATAAATTGATGAGAGAGGGGACAGAATTGGCTATTTGGAAGCTGTCCTGGGAAGACATTGGGGCATGGCCTGCAGCGAGCTCTAAAGCCAATGTTTGTAATGCAGAATTCTAATCATTGCAGTAATTATTTTATCTAACTTTTATACTGAATACCTGTGATGATTCATTGTACTTTTACAGCCCCATTTTTACCATTATGACTGGTAGCGACTCAAGAGAATGCCCCCTTTTTTCCTACACAGCTGCTGGAGAGACAGAAATTAATCCAATGTAGCTTTTCTGCAGCATGAAGATGCAGTGGTGAGGAAACTGTATGATCATCACACAGCTGTGAAGACGCAGAGGCTGTACTCAGACATCACAAACAAACACTGGATTGTTTGTAACAACAGTTTGTCTAGTTCAGGTTTCCTTCCCATTCTGTGAATGATTTATGAAAATATGCATTTTTTAGAAATGTATGAATTTTTAAAAACTAAAGGAAGACATAGTACACTGCACCATCTCTCAGATTGTTGGGCCCGTGGCCTCACTTTTTAATAACTTCTCCTCCCTTGTCACCCTGCTGCTTTTCATATCTCCAACGCTCTCTCGTCAACACTTCATGCATTTTCTGAAACAGTTTCTGACTCGTGAAGGCTTATGCTCCATTAAATTTGTTAAATTTTAAGGTGCCATAAGACCCCATGTTACAACATGGTCACCCTTTAGAGGGAAAAAAAACACAATAGAGAGAATTTTCACATTACCTTATCATCTCAAATGCAATGGAATCAATTCACACCATCAACTGTGACTAATCAAGGGCTGGTTCAGAGAAGTACGTCACTTGATTTCTCGTCAATGCAGCGTGCAGCTTTCATGACACTCAGCTGAATGTAATGCATTGTGTTTGTGGCACAAAAATTCTAGTTGTGGTGTTCAATCTGTGATGGATCCTTCACATACACAAGTCATCAAGCGATGTTCATGTATATGTGCAAATAAATAATTTTGCAATCTGGCATCTGCACAGGGTTTTTTTCCCAGCTGGAACGTGGTGGAACGGAGTTCCGGAACCTCTTGAAAATGGTCACATGGCTGGTGGCCCTGCCCCCTGATCTCCAGACAGAGGGGAGTATAGATTGCCCTCCGTGGGGCCACCAGCCATGTGCCCATTTTCTCCGAGGGCAACCCACTGAGTTCCACCACCTCTTTTCCCAGAAAAAAAGCCCTGCACCTACATATCTGAATGCCCAACTGTATGAACTCTTATATGAAGTGTGATATTAACTCCAATTCCTCCTCTCTGCCCTCTCACTTCATCTGGTACATTCAACCAGTGAATGTCAGTGTGGTGTAGTGGTTCGAGTGTTGGACTAGGATCTGGGACACTGAAGTTCAAATCCCCACTCTACTATGGAAGCTTTGGGCCAGTCACATTCTCTCAGCTTAACCTACCTCACAGGGCTATTGAGAGGATAAACTTGGAGGAGAGGAGAATGATGTAAGCTGCTTTGGGTCCCCATTGGGGAGAAAAGGCAGAATATAAATAAATAAAATAAAACCCTCGTCTGCTCCAGGATTTTGTTATTGTGCTAGGGATCTTCCAGATGCAGATCACAACTCAGCTAGCTTTTCATGGAGCTTGCAAGATAGTCCTTTAAAAAAAGTGGGTTTTTTCATGCAATTAGTATAGTCTGGAGTTCTTCCTTGCTTTTAAAAATTATGTTTTTAACTATGCTATGGCCATGATTGTAAGCTATCTTGGGTTAATAGAATAATGAAGTATAATTACTGGAAACAGTAAAAATAAATAATACTCTGGATCCTTGGGAAAAAGTATGAATTTAAAAGTGGTAGTTTCATTACAGTATACATTTCTTTGTGGGGAAAGAACAAACCTGGTTGGTCTGGCTGTGCTTGCTTGTATTCCTTCGCATACTGTCAGGGGCTTAGCATCACCTGTCGTACCAAGCAACACCCTGCATTTGTTCCTGCTGTTATCTGTATGCTCCTCTGAACTGCACCAGAGCCCTCTCTCCTTTGTCTGGGAAGAGGCGCCTGCACAGACGCCACAGCCTTGAAAATCCCATATATCAGTTCTGCTGTTTTCCACTTAGATACTTTCCTGCTGGGCTTAGCTGACCGTTAGCCTGGGGGGGGGGGAGGATCTTAGAATTTGCCCACGCTTTAGAAGCATATATACATTTTATGCTTGCATGTGAACGTTATTCCTGGCAAAGATGGCGTAAGCTCATGATACTAGCAGCTTTTCAATAAAGTTCTATTGCTGCCTACAGTGAAGTCTTTTGAAAGTTGCTTGGCAGATCCTTACACATACTTGTACAGATGCCTGTACTGAAATGAGCAAGAATTCTGCATATAACCACCAGGCATGCATCTCAGTGAGCCTCTGGATCAGGCCATTGTACTAATAATGAATTACTCTCCTTCAGTGTGCCAGAACAGTTATCTGGCAGGATTGCATCATTTATAGAGTAGCCCATCTCAGGGTTGGTGGTCAACTGGAAAATCTGTATTATCCTTTTCAACTTTTGCATTTTTCATTCATTATTTATTGCTTAAACCCAAACACCATCACAGTGCATGTCCTTTGTTCGATATGAATCTGTGCTTCTACCCTGAAAATAATTTCAAACAGAAGATGAAAGCAACACAAAAGTAGTACCAAATTTTTATTAAACAGTTTTCCTTTTGGAAGAAAGGGGTGAAAAAAAATAAAACTATTTGGGGGAAAAAGCATAAATGCATGAACGTCATTGAGCTGACAATGCGACATTATTATAACAGAAATTTCATTTCTGAACATCCAAAAATAGCATCCTTGTTTTCTTCCATCAAACCTACATGAAAAGACTAAATTGACAGATAATCATTTACAAGATCATGCCAGCTGTTAATAATCATAACTAAATGGTCCATAAAATAATACCAACCAAATCTGTGGTTAAAGTTTTATAAATTCACATAAAAGTTTAAAACAACTTCACAAATTCCATGTCTTCAGACAAGGAAGAGGAAAAACAAAACATTTAACAATGTGCTGCTCAATCATTATCTTGAACAGCTGTGTCAACCCAGTTTTCTGTGTGCTCCAGTGTACACATAGAGTCCCTATCCAAATGGACTTTCCCATTCACTTTAACAGAGTCATCTCCATCTAAAAACTGTTGAGTTTCCTTTGAAATGAATAGGAAGCCTTTACTGTTGGTGGACCTCGGTGTGCACACAAGAGATTTTATGCCAAAGGGTAATGACCATGTTGAGACAACTGCATACAATTTCTAACAAATCTGTCAATGGTTTTCCTTCCATTGACGTAACATTCTTTAAATGCAGAATCCATACTTTAAGTCAGTGCAAGAAGACTGGATCTGAAACTGTCAAATCATATTGCACATACATTACAAACAGGAGAAAGAGCAAACAATATAGAAGTTTGGTTCACAAACAGAATTTCAAAAACCAACACTGAATCTGCTGGGATGCAGCAGTTTGGTGATAAGGAAGACCTCTGCAATGCAATTTCAGTCTTATTTCATAATTAGGCCCATTGATTTGAGATGCACCATATTATTAAAGGAGGACTTTAGCAATGAGAGGTGCTAGATTAACTATGTAACAAAAACATCCCCTCCCTGCAAGAAGGTTCGAAGTTCTCTTTTTGAGAGAGGAATTAATCTTATTTTGGCATTTGTTTACAATTAGTTCATGACAGACAGCTGAAGAGAAGGAGAAAATTGTAGTGAGAGTGAAGAAGTAAAAAGGAAAAAAAAATACTCACACCCTGACTCTAAAAGCCTGGATGCCACTTCCACTGAATTCAGTTAATAGTCTAGATTGTACAGTGAAAGTCTCCACCTGGGGTTCAAGTCTCAATTCTGCATAGGGTTGCCAGCCTCCAGGTGGTGGAGATCTCCCAGAATTCCAACTGATCTCCAGGTGACAAAGATCAGTTCCCCCTGGAGAAAATGGCTGCTTTGGAGGGTGCACTCTATGGCATTATACCCCACTGAGGCCCCTCCCCAAACCCCACCCTCTCCAGGCTCCACCCCTCAAATCTCTGGAAATTTCTCAACCCACACCTTCTGTTCTATACTCACTAAAAACTTTAGCAATTGGTTCTCTCTGTTTTAATTGTATACTCATATTAATAATAACTTTTCTATAAAGTATAGTTGTTTGCATTAAAAAAAACAGGTTTGTAGCAGCTAAGGAGCAACAGCATGTGAGTACTGAGCAGTTTACACATTAATACTGTATTTATTTAGCCTTTTCTAATTTTAGCAGCTGTTGTATACTTGTTATATCCTGAAGGCCTCTCTATTACTTGGAGGCCTACAGGCAATTAATGCTTCTTATGGTCTTGTTGCTGCAGTAAATTTTAGTGAATACAACTGGGCACATGTGGAATCGATTTATTATGAAGACTATGTAATATGTAGAAAATATTGGGCGTGTTTGAAGTAAGGATGTACCGCTGGTTAATAAGCAGGAGCACAGCTTATGATGTGCAGTTTTGCTATGAAGTACAGAAATGGCAGGTATCATGGCTGCCTGAGCAACGCTGTTTTAAAGGCTAGGCAAGCAGCAAGGATCCAAACAACTGCCCAGGACTGCTGGGGGGTCCAGGGGCCCTTGTTCTCCTAGGCGGCCATGGGATTGGCCAAATCATGTGGATTGTTTTCCATATTATGTTTGGATTAGATCTAGCTTTAGCACAACCTCTTTCCAGGAAGAGGAAGCACCTCGGACCCCAGCTAGCAGAAGCATGGGCAACCACAGCAGGATCCAGGTTGTCTCCTCTTCAGCTCACCTTGGACCCTGTTGGGGTAGTGCAGGAGATGGTGTTCACCTCCCCATCGCCCCAACATGGATCAGGTTCCCATGCAGCAGTGGCAACAGGTGCATGCCACATTTCTCTCTCCTCCCTCGTCATCCCTCCCCCCCCCAGTTTCCCACCTACAAAGCAATCATTTGGGTTGCTTGGGCGAGAACTGGGCCTGGGTGGTGTGAGTGGGGCTCGTCAAGAATTGTTGGCAGCAGGACCGCTTTGGACTATGTGCCCAAACCAATTAAGTAACTCCTTTCCCCCTCCTCTGAAGTTAATGACATAAGGTCTCGCTGGAGGGATGGACTGTACCACAAGGCCCTCCGTGGGTACCCTTACTTGGAAGTCTTGCAGATGTCTCTGATGTCATTTCCCCTTTCTTCTCTTGAGGTTCCTCATTCCCAGCTAGGGGGTGAAACAGGATGGTAAAAAGTTGTCATTTACATACCTAACAGTTCCCAAATGGCGATGATATTATTAACTTGTGTTTTGCTCACTAGAACATGCTGTCTTATAAGCTCCACTTGATTGCGTATGACTGAGAACAACTCTGTGCTGCATCTCTCTGAAGAGACCAATCTGTCACTCCTGTCCCTTCCATCATCCTTCTGCAAAACATCTGCTGTTCTCTTTTTTCCAGTCCCAAACGTTTTGCCTTGTTTCTGGATTTAACAACGTTGGGAACATCAGCTGTTTCCGCCTATGGATTTCTGCTTTTACTTTTTGCAACTTTAAATAATGGCACAGGTAAGAAAAAATGGGCAAGGTGTATGGCAAGATGTACTGCTACTCTTAGGAAGAAGGTGTGGACTGTTTGTGTATGTTTAAGCATGAAAAAATAGTTGTTGATTATTAAAATAAACTGATGAGATGGAAAATAAAACCTGACAATTTATTGGGACAAAGGTCTGTATAAAGAAGACTAACTGCTTCATCCCTCATCTACTATTTCTGTGGTCTTTTTTACAAATATCTGATAGACTTTGAAAATGTGTGTTAAATTTGACTTTAATTCTGTAGTCTGCTGGGGAAGAAAAGATCAAATAAGATCAGATCTAGGTGCACTTCCCACGTGAGCTGCTTTGATACCCAAAGTCTCATTAATTCATCCTAAGCATTTGCAGGGCAATCCTAAACAGAGTTTGATCTCTCTATGCCCATTGATGTCAATGGACCTATAAGGGTATAACTCTGCTTAAGACTGCACTATTATTTGCATAGTGACTCATAGGATTGAAGCACAGGACACTTTTAAAAATAAATAAATAAAAAACTTTGCTTCTGTTTTAGGATATTAAAACAAAAATTCACCTCTATGCGTGCATATTGTTGTACACTACAACATTAATAAATGCTGTGCTAAGCTATTGTTACCCTGACCTGGATAGCCCAGGTGAGCCTGATCAGAGCAGGGTTGGCCTGGGTTAGTAATTGGATGGGAGACCTCCAGCAAAGATCAGGGTTGCAGAGGCAGGCAATGGCTGTTAGTCTCCTGCCATAAAATCCCCACCAGGGGTTGCCATATGTCAGCTATGACTTGAGGGCACTTTCCACCAAGCTATTGTTAATCCTTTGCTTGAAAGTTAATAATGAATGGATTTAAAGGGAAACGATGAGATTTCAGATTACATTTCATCAGTTTCATTTTGACATTCATAGCTAACTTTTTCAGGATCATGTTCTGTGTATTTCTACTAAGAAAGAGTATAGACTTCTCAAGCCATTACTACTTATAGTATAATTTAATGGTCGCATTGTCAAGTCTACCCAATAACCCTAAAGACAATGATGATGTATCTCAGGACAAATGGCACTTTTAATTGATGAAGAACTGTTAGAGGGTTTATTTCTACACTAGAACCTTTTTTAAAAAAAATGTTGTAAGTTGGTTGGAAATAGAAGCATTTCCTTCTCCCTGTAGGATCACCTTCTCCTTAAATAATGCCACTTATACCTCCATGGAACCTGGAACTCATATTTTGCAATCACAACTTTGGAAGATGCAATTTGCAACAGAAGTTTAAAATACTGACACTTTTGTTTTATAGACACAATGAGAAAAAGGAAAAGGAGAGAGAGAGAGAGAGAGAGAGAGAGAGAGAGAGAGAGAGAGAGAGAGGTCCATCAGCCCCAAAGAAGCAGTCCTTTCCGCTTGCATCATGACTGAGGGTTGGATATGTACAGCCTTGGAAAGATGTATAAATCGTTTTTATACACAGAACTGTCTTAGAAAACTAGAGATTTCAGTACAAAGGAATCCATTCATTGAAAGAATGTCTGCATGCTGTTGTTTTATGAGTTACACTATACACAAGAGGATACTGAAAAGTACCGCTGGGTTTGTAGGAAACTTGCACTGTACATTGCTATCCATTCTGTGGGGGAGATTTACATGTTAGAACTACTAGAAATACTGTTAACAATGCATGAAAAATACTGATACAAAACAGCTACAAGTGGATATGTCTAGTAAATATCCCTTGTTTTCATCGTTCTATTTGCACCAAAAAATTTAGTTTTAAAAAAACAAATATTTCTTCCAAGAAAATAGTAGCATTTCAGTTGCCTCATTGTAAGCCAATTCATTTTTTTCCAGCTACAAAATGTAATTCAAACTTTGTCTAACCCAAGAAATAAACAAGCATTATACAAGTATAAAATGGAAGAGGTTCCTTGATATTTGTAGAATAGTGCATTTGCATTGAGGAAAGCATTACTTTGATTATGGAATGATGATAAATGTATTGGCAGAGTCGAGATAGGGCTGCAACTTCCTCCACAAAGCCTTAATGACTAGGTGTCAAATGCCCTTGTTAGTCTACTGTGTCACCAGCAGTCAAGTTAGATGGAAACACAAATCTCAACGCTGAAATCATGCTATTCCCAATATACTAGAAGGGCCTGGTTCTTATATTATCTGATGGAGCAGGAAAGGAACAGTGATTGGGATAGTATGAGAACCAGGAGAAAATTTCTGAATAAGAACATACCTCAGCTAAGATGAGCTTATGCACTGAAGTTGTCTTTGCAATGCTGTGTTGCTATTTCTGTACAATGTAATTTTTATTTGTCATATGTCTCTCCCACCCATCTTTCAAGAATCCCTTGGAAGATGTGCTTGGAGATTCTATCCTCACAAGAACCTTGTGAGATATTTCTGGTTGAGAGTGTGTGATTGGCTCAAGGTCACCCAGCTAGCTCCTTGCCAGCAAGAATTCAAACCCAAGTTTCCAGGAGTCAAGTCCAGCTCTCTAACCGATATACAATACGGTTCTCAATATTCTTGGAAGTACACACATGCATCTTAAACAAACTGAGAAATCCCTCCCACAATCTTTAGTCTGAAGTGTGAATTTTGAGCATTTACAACCCAAAGATTTATTCATGTTTCTATTCATAATAGATAGACTGTGTCCCAAACAGTGGAAATTCAAATGTATAAACACCTATTTAAATTATTCTCTCACACGAGTTTCAACTGCCAAATTTGTTAAAATAAAGTTCTCTATCTAGACGATAAAAACAAATATGGAAATTGGTTTCTGCTGCAGAGCTTTCTAAAATGTGTTTTCAGTCCAATCCTGTGCCTATTTACTCAAAGCCCAGACCATTTAGTTCATTGGGACTACCTCATGCATAGGATTGCTTCACTTGAATGTATTCTTGTTCCTCATAGGTATGGAAGATTAGCAGAGTAGCAACGTTAGTTTCCTGATACTTACTTTTAATATTTTGTCCCATCCTGCAAACCTATTAAAGTGTGCCTTAACTGCACAAGATAAATCTGAGTGTGTTTGTATTCATATTAAAACATGCTGGTCCCATACGGATGCGCACATGATGTTGTAGGGACAGATCTCAGCATCCTCCAACTTTAACAGCACCTGTTTCAGGACGAAAGGATGAGCTGGAATCAGGCCTCTCTTCTAAGCACTGGCAACGATGAATATGCCAAACCTCATTGCGGAGATGAATATGTAGGCCAGTAGTCACTGCACATGGAACACTTTATCCTAGATATGCTATTTAATTATTACACAAAGCATGCTTCTGCTCACCAAATGCATTCAAACATGGGATTTGTATATGGAAGCTTGCTTCTGCACACCGATTAGTCTTGCAGGACTGGGGTAAGAATCCACCATGAGATTTTCAGCAAAGCTGTATTGCACGTCCACCTATTTAGCTAAGCTACTCACACAAAACCCCACAAAGACATCACCTAAGAACACTTATATTAAGGACAGCTCAAAAGGTCTTTGCTTTTGCAGAGCGATTTCAAATTTCTTTATGATCAATGTTCCAAATGTCATTGGGATGGGATTAATGCAACCGGTTATACAATATGACAATAGGTGGCCTCCCTTCCAAGCATGCTGCCTTAATGTTACTTTGGTTCAGCCATAGCAAATGCCATTTTACAGGTCTGCTTTTTTTCGTCAGTTCTGAAGCATGGATTACTTCAGTTTCCATTCATTGACATTCTGATTTAACAAGCAAGCGAATGTGAGCAAAGCACTGATTGAAAACACCTGGCATACTAAACCTTGGTCTACAATATTGATATGGCACCCCTGAGGGCTTTACATCAGTCGAGAAATAATATCATGGCTTCTGGTGTTATGCCTGACTAAGTCAGTTCACTTATTCCGGGACCCTTGTTTTCTGGCATGGAAGCCTTAGGGAAGGTCTGTGGGTCAATGGCAAAGCATCTGCTTTGGGCACAGAAAGTCCCAGTTTCAATCTCTGCTATCTCCTGTTAAAGGAACTCAGGTTGCAGATGTTAAGATATACCCTCTCTGTCTGAGATCCCAGAGAGCTGCAGTCAATACTGAACCGGAAGGACTAACGGTCTGAAGCAGATTCATGTGTTCAGGATCCATTTCAGTAAAGCTGTTTTCATTCAGGCTTTCTCTTATCAGTTTTAACATGGCTGCTAATGAAGGGATGCTCCAGCTGAAACCAGCTCGCATGGGGCTGAAGAAATTTAAGGAAAGGTTAGGAAGAAAGTGTTCGATCAAGAGAATACAGCAAAGTTGTTTACACAAAAGCAATCTAGATACCAGCCAATGGGGCATTGGATTCTCAGAATGGATGATTTCAATTTTCATGCTGTGACACTGGCCTTTTCCACACGGCTTACCTTGTTCTGGAAAACAGCGAAATCTCACACGAAATCTCGCAAGAAGACGCTGTTATCATGTCTTTTCGCGCGATTTTGTGTGAGATTTCGCTGTTTTTCGGAACAAGGTAAGCCGTGTGGAAACAGCCATTATGTGGTGAGTCATGTGGCCACAATATGCTGTGGAAGATCTATGAGCGGCAAGAGCCTGTGACATCACCACAGTTTGATCTGTCCAAATGTAGCAAAAGAATTGGAAGTCTGGACTAAAACTGAAGGCCATCATAGCTATTAGTCATTACAGCTAAATAGAACTGATGTACTGAGACAGCATATCTCCAAATATCAGATCCTTGGAATAAACAACAGGGTGAGGCTATTGTCCTTATGCCCTGCTTGAGAATATCTACAGACATCTGACTTTTTTTGTTTGGTTTGTTTTTTGGAAACAGAATTAGATGAACCTTTGTTTGGGTCAGCAAGCAATTCTTCGGGCGCTCGTGCTGTTTATACATGGTGATGAATTGAGCAAATGAGCACAGCAAGAGAAGGGCCTAGCAGACAATGAGTGAGAATATTTCACTGTACAAAACCCAAACCAAAATTTTCAAAGACCCACTGTCACCTTCTCATCCTCCATTTGTAGCAATTGGGAGGATATTTCCTCTTAACTAATTCTCTATTCATTCCCCACATCTACTTTCACAGTAACATTATTCCAAGAAGCAAATGTTATTTGATACCATCTTCTGAAATCTCAGGTAAGTGAGCAACTGATGGTAGGACAAAAAAAAAAAAATTGGGCCTCTTCTGGACTTCAGATACCATCAAGATGGTCCCATCCACTATGAAGTCAATAAAGCTTTGTCATTTTGACTTCACTAAATTCGGAATTTCACACACAGTGAATTCTGCAAGACAAATTTCAACTACTCGTTTAAGTTAACATGCTAGCCTCCCCCTCCCTCCCCCACCCCTCCTTCCTTTACTGTGAACATTCAGGTTTTATTGGCAACAATAATAAATTTTAAACAAACAGTAGGTAGCAGCTGATGAGAACCTGAAAAGTCAGTTTCAAAAGAGCGGTGTGCCCCCTTACACCAAATAAAGGGCTCGGTCTGCAATAAATACAGACTAACTCCATTTACCCATCTTGCTGGCCTAAAGTCTGAAGCTCAGAAGTGTGTAGATTGTGATGAAGGAAAACGTTTTTTCTGCTGTACATGTGTAAAGAAATTGGTCCTCTTGGAGGCTGTCCCAGTCTTCCAATGAAAGTAGAATGCTGTCGGGGGGTAGCAGCGTGATCCTTCAGCGCCCCATTCTCAGCCTTGGCTGCTGGCTTCGACGTACTTTCTGTTTCTCCCGCTAGGCCATTCTGGCTGACCTCTGGTGAGAGGCTGTCATAAGCTTCTCTGGTGTGCTTGATAACTTCCACAATATCTTTCTCTTTTAGGAGGTTGCTGAGGCACATGCTCGACAACTGGCAGCTTTTGTTTTCATAGGAGGTTGCTTGGTTGCTCGGTGTATATCTAAAATGGTCCTCGGTGGGTGTATGTGCTGACTTTCTGTCCTTTGTGTTGAGTGTTTGGCTCACCGTTTTGTTTAGAAATGTAGCCTGGGCAAAGAAAACAGAAAAAAAGGGGGGGGGGTTGAAGCATTAGTAACAGAACATGTTAACAGCAAAGCAGCCGGGAGCATGCCACATCATGTTCCCAGCGACGTCTGCAGCTGTGCAACAGGCTAGGCATTTTCACTGCTGCCTAAAATAGAGACAAATACCAAAAAGCTGAAAGAAATCCCTGGACATTATAAGCATGGAAAGGAAAACTCTACCCATTGTTTAAAAAAGGGGTGATGGTGGAACTGAATACAATAACTTGAACAATAACTTGGAAATTCTTTTGAAAGATGGAAATATCACAAAGAGAGACTCTGAGAACTACACAAATCTTCGTACTTGAAAATGTATTTATGGAGAACTACGGTGACATTTTTTGCACATGAATTTCATGTATTTTCAAGGATTTTCTACAGAGAACACAGTTTTAATCCAGTGCGATTGGCTGAAAGTACCCCCTTATGCAGAAGGCTGTTTGAATGCCTGCATCAATTTAGCTGTGTCAGCTCCCATCACCTGCTTTGGGAAGGACAAACATGAATCTATTCCCCGTCTTTCCCCTCCACCCCCATGTCCGAACAGGTGCTCTACTTATGTTAATGGAGCAGTTTGGTTGTTGCTCCCCGATGACTGGATTTCACATTTCTCTGGTAACGGGGCAGGTGACTAATAGGGCTATTTCAGATACCACTTGTACATTTACCCTGGGTGATAGTAACCTCAGCAGAAATAGCCATGTTAATCTTACCACTCTTATGACAGCATTGTACAAATGATACTGAAGTGGTGTAGAGTTCAGCCACAGGGCTGCACTAATTCAGAACCACAATGGAAAGAATGAAGCATCCCAGGAGGATGGTCACATGGAGATAAAGCTGACTTCCACAAAGTGGTTCACAAATCTAAAGAGTTTATTCTCCCAAGTATAATGAGATAATTCCATGAGCACGTTGAAATGCCTCCTCTGCAAAGGGAAATTCATGTGTAGACGGGCAAAACCTGAACTGTTGAAATTCACCAGTTCCTGTTTTAAAGATACATTACAATGCACAACACCTCATTCTCATGTGCACAACTCTAATTCTGTTTGTGTTCTTCTTCTAAAACATGCGTGCAGGAAAGGCTGAAAGTAAGCGGGGTGGGAAAGTGACAAGGAGAGAGAGATAAATCTGCCTGATTCTACAAGTGCAGACCATGCAAAGTTTCGAGGGAATTCTTTAAAAAGTATGCCATAACTCACACTGCAATTAGCACATTTTATGTTTCTCTCTCCTTTAGTCATTAGTAAAATTACCGTTAAAAAGCTCCAGTTAGTGAATGAGATACTAGCTATATTAAACTGTACTATGCATGGTCCTTTAAGATATTATGGGATATAATACCTTTTTTATCCTTGTCCCACTTTGTTTCCTTCATTCCAGTTCTAGTATTTACACAGGCTGTTTCCTGGGAGTGAAGTGTAGATGACTGAGGATGGTAATGGCAAACCACCCCATAACAAAAGTCTGCCAAGAAAATGTCGTGATGCAACACTCTCCCCATGGGTCACAGGGGACTACCTTTATCTTAAATATTAGGTTGCAAAGCTAGGTTTGCCAGCCTCTAGGTGAGGCCTGGAGATTTCTCAGAATTAACTGATCTCCAGATGAAAGAGAAGTTCTCCTAGAGAAAACAGCTGTTTCGGTGGGTTGGCTGTGCTGTGTGGTATTAGTTCTCTGTTAAGACCCCTCCCTTCCCCAAACCCCTCCTTCCCAAGCGTGACCCCTAAATCTTCAGGAATTTCACAATCTAGAACTGGCAATCGTAGGTCTTTCAGATCTTCTTGGACTTTTCCAGTCCCATTTCAGAGTATCATAGGGGCTGCTAAAGGGGACCAAAATTTTTATTTTAATTTATTTATAGTCCACCTTTCTCATTGAGACCCAAGGTGGTTTACACAGTGCAAGTGAAATACAATTTAATCAACAGATTCACTGAGCAAAACTACAACAATGAACAACAGTCAGGACATTCAGGGAGCAGATATAATAGGGAAATGAAACAGGGAATAGGGAAATAAAATCCCAAATTAAGGGATTTTATAAATCAGGTGGGCAGACCTAGAGCCATTATGACAATAATATCATTTTTCAAACATGCTGGCACATCCCTAAAATGCCATGTAATATCAGTTTTGCCTAATGTGAACCTTTGCAGCTAATTTCGTGGTTCCTGCTTGGCAGAAATAGCTGCCGAACAATTCTAGCGGAGGGTGGGGGGGGAGGATTTGTTAAGACTTGTGAAATTTCTCGGGGGAGGTGTTCCACACATCTTTCTTTCAAAGCCCTAATTCTATCATAAAGACAGCAGTGATAAATATCAAGCAATCTTATATCTGCTTTAGCTGTTTTCCTTGATAGTGTGAAAAACTGAGCAGTTTGCACCTCATTTTTTAGTCTTCATTAGAGTTCTGTTTCCAGACATCTTGGCAAAAAAGGCAGTGTCTTTCTTTATTTAGAAGAATTATAAGCCAGGTAACTAGGCCCCAAGGTGGGTAACAACAATAAAAAGAGTACCAAAAACATAGTTCTTAAAACCAACAGCATTAAAACAACTGTCAGGAAAAAAAAAACCCTTTAAAATTCAAGGCACTCACAAATCATCCTGAGGAGCCAAAGGCACTTTTAAAGAATTCTGTTTTACATATCCTCCAAAATTGCAACACAGACATAGATCTGATTTCCTCTGGGAAGCTATTCCATAATATTGCAGTAGCCATAGAAAAAGCCCACAAAAGGGCAGCGGCGGAATGATACTCATCCAGGGAATGGCATAACTAAAAGGCATCAGTGTTCTGACACAATGTTTCCCCATAATGACCCGTGAGCAACCGTTTGCTGAATATGGATCCTGGTAATTCAAGGCAAAGTATCTTGAATTATTCATAGATTTTCCATTTGGGATGCCCCCAATGAGTTAACAGCAAAGCTACTCTTTCCCTTTTCTTATGAAAATGTGCTGAGCTGCTGTGTACACTACAATCCGCACAATCCTAAGAAGAGTTACTCCAGTCTAAACCCATGAGTTTAGACTGGTGTAACTCTTTTTAGGATTGCACTGAATGTGTTTACTCTTGGAGAAGAGCAGCAGTGTACCCAGAGAGACAGCCTCAAATAGTTTGCTGCCTTTTTTGTCCATGAGCTGTTACAAGCATTACTGCAAGTGTGCGATGATTGAAGAGGACACAGGCACAACAGGAAGCAATTTGAGGGGACAGGTACAGAACAAATCAAAATGAAAAGCACTGCAGAGGAAGAATTCCACAGGAGCCCAGAAGCGCCTGACCGAATTTATTCCAGCATAAGCTGAAGAATTCACCCCACATCTAGCAAAGTGAGCTCTGACTCACAGGAGCTTATGCAGGGATAAATTTTATTAGTAGGTAGGTAGGTAGTAGACTTAATTGTATATGGCCAAAGGCCGTCACAATACAAAGTTAAAATAGTGTTCGTGGTGCTACAAGACTCGGGTTTAATTATGCTACAACAGGCTAACCCAGCTAAACTCTGAAATTATCATCACAGAAAGCACTGTACTAGAAGGATTCTGGAGGCGAATATGAGATCCAGACAGTAAAAGAGTAACAAATGTCTAAGAAAAACTAAAAAGAGAGCTGTAGAAATATATATATATATATTTCTTTTATGCCCGTGTTTCAAGGGTCACTGACTTTTCCCTTTATCATCCTTGAGTGGCCTTTAGAGATCAGATTCCTTGATTTATTTATGTAATCCTGCCACTAGAAAAAGAGCTATTTACTTATTTAAAATATTTATGTCCCATAGTTCTCAGTACAAAGGTTCCCGAGTTACCCTTGAAAGGTACTGAGAACATCACCAAAGCTGGAAATAAGAGTATAGTGTTTTTTGTTCCTTCACAGCGATCTCTGTGGCTTTTATTGGGCTGTGGTGAAGCCACCTGCTGATCCAGCAAAGGAAACCTATTCATTGAAGCAGTCTTCTGCAGTAGGCAGTGCCATAGACGTAGCTGTGCACCTTCACGTACATTATGTTGCTCAACCAACCTCCTCTAACATGACTCAGTGTGTCTATTGCTGCAGATAAGGATGCTCCTTGCTTACCTCATCCAGGCCATTTAATCGTCATGTGCATCTGGGGTTGGATGAAGTGAATGGGGAAGAGGTGATGAAATGAGATCATACATGTCACTAAAACTGACTTAACATTGTCCATATTTTATTAGTGGTTTCCCTTTAGTTTAGGAGTGAATGCTCAAAATCTGTTCAACTCTGAACTTGGATCCATCCAACTTTTTCATCCAGTTTTTCTCCTTAGTGCTGCCCTTTTTCTACATGGTTTTTCTCCATGCAGGTCCCCCAGTAGAGCCATTTCAGGTGGTCCAATGAGATCTCTCTTTCCCTTTTCACCACCAGCAAAACCCATTAGATCCAACCCAATGTCTTTCCCAGAAAGCTTGATTTTACCATGTACGATGAACTTTTAATCGTATAACATGAGGAAGCATGCCATCAGAGAATAATCCTCCACAACTGTTTCCTAGAAGCAAGAGAAAGAATGAACCTGTCCATCTTCTTTCAGATGGAGGCTCTTAGATGGCTTAGTGCTAGCATGCACACTTTGTATGAACAAGACCTTTGCCTGAAGGTTTGGAGGGGGTCACAATAGACAGTACTGTAATCCACCTTGAATGTCAATGAGAAAGATGGACTATAAATGACATAAATAAAAATAAATAAAAATGTACATATGTTATGTCAAGTTGCAACTGACTTATGGGGACCCTAGCAAGGGGCTTTCAAAGCCAGTGAGAAGCAGAGGTGGTTTGGCATTGTCTTCTTGTGCAAAGTCTTCCTTGGTGGTTTCCCATCCAAGTACGGACCCTGCTTAGCTCCTGAGATCTGACAAAATCAGGCTATAGCATACTATTCCACCTCGCCAGTACTAAGCCAGCTTTATTGGTCTGCCTATCTTCATGTTACTTTAAACTGCTGTTGTGGTCCTGGCAGTTTCTGTAACTGCAGATCTAATTTACCAATGGCAGTTAAATCAGCTCCTTGGTATATCCCATCTGTCACCATGTCTACTGCTTAATATCTACAACACCTTGGTTTCATGCCCACCAGCTCCCAGTGCTGCAAATGATCCAATACGGAATGTAATTCAGCCAGAATAGGTAATTGTTCTTCATTTTAGTCTGTTAAGAAGCGCTCTTCCTTATTGATTTCAAGGATGCTCCTAAACCATCACTGGAGTTTTTACATCAACCGGAATCTGCTCCTATTGATCAGCTAATGCTGCCTTCTGGCAACACCATCCATGAGAGAAAAACAAAACCAAGCGTATTGAAATAATGTATGGTGGAACACCGGCATGTGGTTGGGAAAAGAGCCAGGAGCTGGTAGATCTACCGCTTGTAAATCTAACTGGTATAAAATGAATTAAAGCAAAATGGATCAAAAGGATTTATTCCACTCCCCTTCCTTCCCCGTGATTTCCAAGTTCTGTCCCCACTATTGAATAATCATAATAATAACTGAGCTTATACTGCTCTTCTAGGGAGATTAATGCCCCACTCAGAGGAGTGAACAAAGTCTGTGTTATCATTATCCCCACAATACAGCAGGGAGCCGGGGCTGAGAGAAGTGGCTTTTCCAAGGCCGCTTACTGACCTCATGGCAATAGTGGGATTAGAACCAGCAAGGTTTTCTGTCTAATTTGCCCACTTGGCATTCAGTTTGTTTTTGTGTGGGCGTGATATCATTCTTGAAAATTAAACTGTCCAAATGAAATGTGGTGCAAATATTCACAACACAGTTCTATACTTCATGTATAAAAAGCATGTCAGCCTGCATGCCCATTTTAAGAAACTGGGGAGGGGAGAAAAGATATGAAATAGATTGTAATGCAATATTTGGCTTGCTTGAAGATAGCTAAATATGCCAAAAGGGCACCTCCTACACCAGACAAAAACAAAAAAGGGTGGGAAGCCACAACAGGAGGAGGAAAAACAGTCGAAGTTGTGTATATATATTTAAAGTAACCAATGCTCTAATTAAATAAATTCATAAATAAGTAATGAAAGTGCTTAGAAATACTTATAAATACAGATAGTACCTATAAATACAGATCATTCTATGTAAACAATATGAAACCGCCAAACCAGGTATGGCCAGCTGCAAAGGGTACAGTCTTTACTGAAAACTTAGTATCTGTTTCATCCTTTTTCTTTCAAAGCAGCTGAGAAGGAGATGTGAGAAGACCGTCCAGACAGTGAATGTCCAAGGTAAGTATCCACAAAAGTCAAAATAAGCATAGTAAAGTCTTATCTCTTTCTTTCTGTAGGTGATGCCAGAAAGCCAGACTGCCCTCCAGGGCAAGGAACCCTTCCGCCCAACACAGGGCCAGAAACAGGACTAGGTGTTTTATCAGCTAGACTTCTTCAGGGGCGGTTTAAGGGATCACCTCATGAGTCAATCCATAAAGCATGCTATTCTCATATAGTACAATGGGTCTCTAGATTGACTCATGAGGTCTGGGCTGAATTTCGCCTTATCCAGGCCAAATCGGAACACCCCACCCCACCATAGAGCACAGGAGCGCAGTCCCGGGAGCACACGTAGCACGCACACGTGTTTTGACAGGCCCACTTTCTCCCCCCGGAGTTGACCCATGTGAGAGTTCCTCCACCTCTTTCCCCAGAAAAAAAGCCCTGCATATTCACAACAATCAGATTTTGCTATGTGGCAGCTACCAAACATGAATGTATGTAAGACATTTACCCAGAGTTACTGGGTAAATCAGTTTCACATGGATAGCAGAAAATGGCATATAACTGGCTGGTTGGGAAGGCAGAGATATTATTTGTGCTAGTGCTACACATTTTTAATGGGGTTCAGTTGACTTACAGTCTCAGTTAAGAGCTTTGAGGTTATACTGGATATGTATTGCTCATAGACTAGCAAGTTAATGCAACTGCAAAAAATGCCTTACTCCAACTCAGTTTAGCTCAAAAGATGCCCCCCTACCTTGATACAGCTGATTTGGCTACCTGAAGCCACATCATAGTAACATAAAGACTAGACTACTGTAGTGCACTCTACTTAGGTCTTCCCTCAAAGTCATCTCAGAGACTCCAGTTGGTGCAGAACACCGCAGCTCTATTACTATCAGGATCTAGATGGAGCATGGAAATTAGAACCATTCTACAGTCCCTCCATTATCTTCCCATCAGTTAGTTTGGTTATCACATACAAAGCCCTTCACGGCCTTTGTCTTTCAGGTCTATGGGACTGCCTATAGCCTGCCATGACAGATTTGCTCATTTGAACAGCATCTGCTGCAGGTGCCACACTACAAGGTGGCCCCCACCTTCTGGAATGGCCTGCCTGAGGAAGTCAGGAAAGCTCCCACTCTCCTGGCTTTCTGCAAGCTATGCAAAAGTGAATTATTCAGGAGGTTTTTTTTTACATAGATAAAAGGACTTTCCGATAAGAAAATGGCTCAGATAGTTGTGCTTGGTAAAGGAATAGGGACTGTTGACTATACTACTGTGTACTGTCTTTTGCTATAATTATGCTCCTACTGGATAAATTCTCTGTGTCAATATGTCATGTCAATTTACTTAAGTTTTGTTTCAGCTCTGTATCATATTTCTGCTTGTTTTCAAATTACTACTGTATGGTTTATTGAATGCATTGTTTATTGGAAGTCCCAGTGGTTGATTGTATTGGCTCATACTCTGTAATCCTCCCTGAGTCTAAGTGAGAAAAGCAGACTAAAAATAATAAACAAACAAACAAATAAATAAATGGTATCAGATAGTATATAAATGGTATAAAAGAAACAAAGGATCATCTATGACAAATATGAAAATGAGGTGAAGTAAAAAAATAACAATCACGCCAGACAAACAAAGATGGCTATTGTGTGACTCGCTCTTACCATCAGAAGCCAGTGTAACCTGAATGGCAACTGTATATTTCAGCACTTAGGAAAAAGACAGTACAAAAAGAACAAGCACTTAGGAAAAAGACCGTACAAAAAGAACAAGCACTTAGGAAAAAGACCGTACAAAAAGAACAAGCACTTAGGGAAAAGACTGTACAAAAAGAACAAGCACTTAGGAAAAAGACCGTACCAAAAGAAAAAGCACTTAGGAAAAAGACAGTACCAAAAGAAAAAGCACTTAGGAAAAAGACCGTACCAAAAGAACAAGCACTTAGGAAAAAGACAGTACAAAAAGAAAAAGCACTTAGGAAAAAAACAGTACAAAAAAGGGCACTTGTTATGTCCTTATGAGCTTAAAGTGCTGCTGTGGCTTGGGGTGAAGCAATGGTTCACTGGCAGAGCATCTGCTTTGCATGCAGAAGATGCCAGTTTCAATCACTGCATTCTTCAGTTCAAAAGGATCAGGAAGGAAGTGACACAAAAGGCTTCTTCTGCAGACCCTGGAAAGCTATTGCCAGTCAGAGTAGACAATATTACCTTAATGGAGCAATGATTCGAGTCGGTATAAGGAAGCTTCATGGGTTCACACAGCTTCTTTTCCCTTCCTCTCATTTCACACCACATGAGGTAAAGTAGGCTAAGAGAATGTGACTGGCTCAAGGTTGCCCAGTGTTCTTAACGGCAGAGGGAGATTTGAACTCTCTTTTTGTCCAACACTCTAACCACTACACCCCATCGACTCTCCTGCAGAATGAAAGCCTTCATGGAAGATCAAGCTGTTGTATAGCTAAGGTAATATTTAAAATGCCTCTAGGTTGGTGCTGTAACAAATACCTGTTACAAACAGCAAGAGTTTAAGAAGATTAAAGCTGAAAGTTCAAATATATTTTCTGGCGGGGGAAAGGTAATATACTTTGACTTCTTCTAGGTACCTGGAGATCTTTCTTACTATTCTCACTGTTTGAAGCAAATAAGAAATTTTTATGGGATGTTATTGCTACTATTTGTCACCACATTTCAAATTAACTTTCCTATAACTCTTAGCGCTGCAAATCCCAAAACTCTGTCGGATCCTAACATTCTGATAACGATTAGAATACATCAGTGAATATTTTATGCCTTCTGCTAGGATTTGAAAGGCAAGTGAGGAAAGCAATAATAATAAGAAAGTATCCATTGGCAATCAGTGACATGATCAGAATATTCTTATAGTAATGCAGTGCACAGATCAGCCACTTTCCCCAGAAGTGGCTCAATATAACTAAAGATATTGCCTGTGCTAACACCAATGCCCTACAGAAAGCTGACTTCTTTAACCCATTCCACAATATAGCTTGATAGAGATGAACCCATGCTGAGCCTGGGTTCAGACTAGTTCTTGTACTGACTAGTTAGACCTTCCTTTCTATGATCTCCCTACTTTGCCTAGGCATTCTTATTATCCCCTTCTTCACACTGGAACTTATTGGTGGGAGGGCAGAGACAACAGCAAAATCCTAGGTTTGTTCGTTCATTCGTTCGTTCTTTCTTTTTCTTTCTCTCTCTCTCTCCCTTCCTTCCCACCCACTTCTGATCTCTCACTAGCTACCCAATATTTAAACAATTTTCATTCTCCCCTCTCCCCACCAAAGATGAATCAATAGTCTGATACTGTGCACAGCAGCTTCAGATGATAAATTTTAATTGCTTTTAAAATAGTTTGTTTTAACAATGATAATTATGTTGTTGTGTTTATGAATGTTTTCTCTTTGTGAGATTGGTTGAGCAGGTCTGTCTGGAGAGGTAGTATAAAAATTCTGCAGATAAGTAACTAGATAAATAAAATAAAAACAACTGTAATCATGATCAAGTTTTTCAGCTGGATCTTTTTGCTCCCACTACATTTGATGGTTCGAATCCGACAAATATATATGGGTATGATCCAGTGAAAATGAGGGCCAAGCTACAAGTGACGAATGACACTTGAACAGCAAGTGTATTTCTCCCTGTTCACTTGCCCTCCACTCAATCCACTTGCTGTTCAAGTGTCATTTGTCACTTGTAGCTTGGCCCTGAGAGCCCTTCAAGTCCCATCTTTGATTTCACCAGAAGAAATAGGCACATGTTCAAATCTAAAACTGATGTGATTTAGGAAGGCCTTGGCTTTAGCTGGATCATGTTTTTTATTTTCACTTTTATAACTGATCAGCAAAGCATAGGCAAATGATAACCTTTCCAGTAATGCTAGACAGAGAAGTGGAGACGAAAGCAGGAAATGTGTACGGGCTGGCAAAGAGCCAAAACACACGAGAAGAAACACCCAGGTTCAGCACGTGTTCTCTTACCTCAAGGTTTGCCGGGATCTGTAGGCGTCCTGGAAGCTTAAAGTTTAGCATTTACAGAGCAGCAGGAAGGGAAATACAGGCGCCTGTATTTCCCTTCCCCTTCCTGCTGCTCTGTAAAGGCTAAACTTGTTCTCTTACCTCAAGGTTTGTTGGGAAGTGTAGGTGTCTTGGCAGCTTAAGTTTAGCATTTACAGAGCAGCAGGAAGGGGAAGGGAAATACAGGCGCTTGTTCATTGATTCCTTGTCGTGTAATCACTGAAGCCGTCCCTAAGCTCAAATGCAGAATTCCTCAATGGTGAAATCAGAAGACTTGCAAAAAAGAGAATGCTGCAAATTGGTTACAAGGAAGGGGAGTGGAATAGCAAGCCCTAGCTATGTTTTCACTAACCCCACTTTTAATTTTTATGACACAATAACAGAAAGCAAAACATTTTGGAAGAAAGAATGAAAATGATCTGGCAATTTAATTATCCTTAGGCACATGCACAAAATATCACAACGTACAAGTAATTTCCACGGTTTTATAGCAGGTCTCCAGTTTTAAAACTTCTTTTTGTTAAGTGCAAAGTCCCATTAGTATTATTTTCAAGGCCATTCTGAGCTTTGGGTCTCACCATGTCCCCAAGACATCCTCAAAAGGACAACAGGTCATAGGGAATTGGTTCAGCTCCCAGGATGCCAGTGCTTTTTCAGCAAACATCAGCAGATTTTGAAGCTGGTTCCTGGGGAGGGTGGAGTTTGCGAAGGATGTTACATCACTTCTGGGTGATGCACGAGGATTATCCCTTGCTCTCTATGGTAAAGACGTTAGAGATATGGGGAAATTCCTAGAGAGCCACAATCAAGACAATTTTTTCCTCCTACTCCTCAATTTCTTGAGGGCAGGGGATTGTGGCTGAGGGCAGGGGATTATTCATGATGTGTGGTGGTGGTTAACCTACCAACACTCTGTGAGCCCCCCTACCTACTATGATTTTTGAGCTCCCCTCTCTCACTTGCCAATTTAGCTGGCAGCAACAATGGTGGAGTCTTACAATTGCAGCAGGCTAGGACTGTTGTAGCTGTGTCCTAGAGTGCTGGGAAATATAGGTTTCCATGGCTACTGTGTTCTTGAAAACTGACATCTCGTAAAAATTATATTCTCCAGGAGTTCTGGTACTGGGACACTGGGACAGCAGCACTCTGTGGTATAATAGAGGATCTACCAACCCAGTTGTGTGAGAAACAAAAGGATGTAGCTACAGCAATGGAGAATGTGCACATTGGGGCTATATCTACTGTTGAGCTAGAGCCCAGACTTTAGACTTTATGTCTTATCAAGAACTGATGGATTTTGAACTGGGGGAACTTTTTTACACATACTCTGGTTCTGAAATTTGTGTTTGACCATAAAAAGCACACATTTAATTAAATTATTAAAATATTTATATCCCATCCTTCTCAGACTTGTGACAGCTTAAAAATGCAAAAAATAGGTTGAAGCAGAACAATACAATCAAAACCAAATAACTCTAACAAGAATCCCGAGAAGCCTAGAACCACCTCTTTATATCCACATGAGATCTGCTAGCTCTATCAACTTCCCCTAAAAGTCCTCTGGAACAGGATGTTTTAAAGTGCCCTATGTAAGGCAGGGAGTATCGATGCCCTCCCTCTATGTTGCCTCGGACGGATGATTAAATCAGCTGTGGAAACATGAACTGACCTTCAGCACCCTTTAGCTAGCAACCAAGTTATGGGAGAGATTATGATCTTTTCATTCGATATCCTGTAACAGCATCTCCATGACAATACTATGGATTAAGAAAAGGGAGAGATTTTACTGAAAGTAATTAAGTTCTCCCAGCCACATTTGTTTCCTTTTAAACATGGTGTAATTGAAAAATAGCCTCTGTATAGCGCTTTTAATTTTAAAATAGAGCAAGATGGTTCCAAAACTATAATACTAGGATTTAGTAAAAAAATGTATCAGGGGCTCATCAGATAGCAACCAGAAGCGCAAAGCAATGCAGAGCTGTGCCATTACAAGGCCTCAGTAAGGAGATAGCGTCCTGAAATTTTGGATAGAAAGCTTTGGAGGGGTGGAGTTACATTAAGTTGGAGACCTAGCAGTGTTTAAATCTCACCCAAAATATTTTCAGAGTGAGAGATAGAGAGGGGGGAAAGGATAGGGATGGGAAAACAGAATGTGCCTGATAAAAGGATAACAAATCCTCAAATTACGTTTTATTTACACACCCTTACATGGAAAAGGAAACCAGGATGGGTCACATCAGTCACGAAGGGGGCAAAACAGACAAGCGGGAAGGTTCTATATACCCAGGGACATTGTACAAAAATTGGAAATAAAATATGGGACAATTAAAAAATCCCTAATTAGGCTAGCTGACCCTGGGTTAGGAAATTCCTGGAGATTTGGGGTTGCAGCCTGAGGAGGGGAAGGTTAGGGAAGGAGAGAGACCTCAGCAGAGAATAATGTCAGAATCCACCCTCCAAAGAGACCACTTTCTCCAGAGGAAAGGATCTCTGTAGTCTGAAGATCAGTTGTAATTCTGGGACAGCCCCCTGGAGGCTGGTAACTCTATCTCTAATGCATAGATTCACTAAGCTGCTCTGAGATTCAGAGCCACTCTGAGCACGCTTGCGGGTAGAGTGGAATATAAACTTAACAACAACAACAACAACAGAATACACCAGACATAACAGTTGTGGAAAACTGAAAAGTTTGGATAATAGACATTGCAATTCTGGGGGATGCCAGAGTTGAAGAAAAAGAACAAGAAAAAATGATTAAATATAGAGATCTGGTGATAGAAACCACCCGGCTATGGAAGAAGAATGCAACAGTAGTCCCCATTGTCATCGGGGCACTGGGAACTATTTCAAATTTATTTGCAACTTATATGGAAAAACTGCAGTTTTCTGACATAACACCAACAGAATTGCAAAAGATGGCATTACTTGGAACAGCGTATATATTGCACCGATACCAGGCTGCTATTTAGGTCTCTGGCAGAAACTTTTATCAGCTCAGCAAGGCCAATCAATGATAACATGTGATCTTTATTTATTATTGATTGTATTGCGTGTAATCTGAATAATAATAGAAATAGAAGGCTAGGTAATTTAGAATCTCAGAATGTGGGGAGTTATTTGGATGAGAAGAATTTCAAAAGCATCCCTACCTAGTCTGTAAGGCTTCATAGGTCTTTGAAATTTTAAGGTGATTAACTAATGATGCAATCCACTGCACATTTATAGTACGACTTGGCTCCAAGTAAATGTGCATGGAATTACTTTGCACCTGCTTTAATCACATGCCCTTTTCTGTTCAGAACAAAACTTTTTTTTTCTTTGTGGCAACACCTTCAGTCACGAATACGGCAAAATGTTCTGTTGTTTTAATGTTCTGGTCCCATACCAGCTATTTGCACAGTTCCATTTTCTCAGTCAAGCTATCTACTCAAGTATACTTTTATACTTCCTTCAGGGAGCTCATGGCAACAAACACAATTCTTCTTTCCCCAGCAAACTCTGTGAGGTAGATTCAGCTGAGAAAGTCAGCAGGATTCCTGGCATAGGCAGGAAAAACTGTTTCGAGGAAGCAGCAACCAAGAAAGGAGGAGTGGTTGAGTGGGTGGTCTCTGGAGAAGCATTTCTAAGCATTCTCATGCATGCAAAAAATTGTGCTAAAAATGCCTTTCAAAGCGGAAAAAGCAGGAGATCTGCATTCTCAGAGAAAGCGTGAAGATGACAGGAGGATGACGGGATTTGCACGGCTTCATTATGAGGATGTATGTACTAATGTATAGTGGCAAAATAGCGATATTGTGCTGCTAAAATAAAGATGTGTGGAAACGGCCAATCATTAAGAAAAAAAATGGAGTACTTCGTTTCAAATTTAGTGAACAACGTCTTACAATGGAAACACTAGGCACATAGCTTGGGTAAATATCTTACAAATTGCTGAGGTAAATGTAGCCTCTGTAGAATCTCGAATCATGTTTTTATCTGGATTTACAAGTTCATTTAAAACCATCCCAATTCAGTGCACTAGAAAAACTGTGTCATTTCCCCTGGCGCTAAGATAGTCAATCAGATTTTGTACAGAAAAAGAAATACGATCATGGTTAGAAGCAGTAAAAGAGATTAGCAGCTAACTCCAAAAGCCAATTAAGCATTCTTCTCCCTCAGTCTCAGGCCTTTGACTTAACTAGGTTCTGAGGTGAATTTTTAGTTGAGAGATTTTATGGCCTGACCGCTAGTTGAAAATTGATTTCCTTATACCAACCTAGAAACTAATGGTCTCACTACACGAGACAAAAGACACTTGAATTACACAAGTAATTCGAGTGTATTTTGTAATTTGGGTGTATTTGAGTGTAATTGGAGTGTAATTGGAGTGTATTTTGTCTTGTGTGGTTTGACCCTAAGGCCCATCTGGTTAATGCTACTTCCCCCCACCTCCATGTCACAAACAGACAATGAAAAAACCTTTTTTCAAAACAGAACAAGTAATTGGGATAATAAGAGTTGTTGGACCATTCAGTAGCAGTAATTTCATTAGTATAAACAATACTTATCAATGTGTTTAAGTGTACAGAGAGCCTCACATGCACCATATTACAATACTTACAATAGTCTTGAAAGATAAGGCAGTACTATCCCCATATTTCATGGGATGGGGGTGGAGGCATGGCACAAGGCTTGAAATATAATAGGTCTGAGACAAAGATAAAATTTGAACATGGGATCCCCAGATTCATAACTCATTCTTTTAGGGCTAATCCCCATACTATATAGTTGTTGTGTTCCCCACATTCCTGGGCAACAGATGTGGTGGTATGGGAATTATATGATCAGAACTTAATTACTAGGTGAGCATGTGTCCAATTTGAATTAGGAGCATGGTGCACAGAAAGGGGGGAGGGGTTAAGCATTCCCCCCCTCCGAAGTTAGGGAAATATGTATGTTTGTATCAGTATATCTAATGGACAGGACCTACTGTGGCAACATGTAGGGCATGAGGACTTTGTAATGTGTGAATCAGGCCTTAGCTATGACTGTATACTAAGTGCCATAATATTGTAGTCAGGGATGTACACTCAGCCTGAAAATATACCTGAAAAATACCACATTGGGGGTATAGTCCAATCAGCTGAAATGGTATTTGGGATTCCATAAGACTGAATATTAATTCCCCACAATTCCTGGAAATATTCAGGAATAGCTGGGAATATCTGGGCCTGCTGTTGTAAGATTCCCAGGACTGTCCTTCTCCCATTTCTCAGGGTTTCCTGGCAATGGGAGGGAGGCAGGAGGGAAGCAGCTGTTCCAAGCACAGGATCAGATATCTGAGGCAGCACTTGAACTGTCTGCCCGATCATGACAATTTTCACATCTCTCCATGACAGCCAGCACCACATTTGGATTTCTAAGGAACTGAGGGCCAAGCTACACATGACGAATGACACTTGAATGGCAAGTGTATTTCTCCCTGTTCACTTGCCCTCCACTCAATCCACTTGCCGTTCAAGTGTCATTCGTCATGTGTAGCTTGGCCCTGAGTCCATGTTCTCTGGTTCCAACTCAGGTTCCTTGCAGCTGCATAGTAGCTGCAGAGAAGACCTCTTTTAAAATAAAAGAGAGCCCAAACAGGCTCTCCGGGGAAGAAAGGTCTCCTGTCTTCCCCCAAGCAATTTTCCATACCAAAATTGCTCTGGGGAAGGAGTTAGTTCCCTGTTTTTGCTGCTCCATGTGGAGTAGTCTACACATGGGTAACGTTCTGGCTCTGATAGCAAAGGCCTGAAGACAGATTCAGTACCTGGGTGGTACTGGGTGGTGGATTTAGTCTCACAGGTCGCATGGAAGCAAATTAACAATACGAATTGCTTGAAGCAGAAAGGTTCTGTTTTTAGCCCAGGGCTGGAGGACAACAGGCCCCACTTGTCCCTGTCTTTCACCTGGCCAAGGCTTGATTGAGCCCTGATCCTATGAAGTGCAATGTGCACTTTAGAGTGATCTTGCTCAGTAGCTGGGACATGGGCTGCCAGCCTGACACTTCCTCATCGCTGAATTGCGATGACAACAACAGGCCTGAATTGTGTTTATGTTTTAATAACAGTTAACTGTAGATAAGGGTTTAGGTATATTAAAAAACACAAGGTTGGTTTGGCTTAGATTCTCTGGTTTGATGTTGATTCTGTTGTGCTTGTTGTTCTTTTTGCATTGGAGGCTTAGGACAAGTGATTGCTCTTGTGTGTTTGGTTATTGATGTCTTTGAATTCCCCCCCCCCCATAGGAACCAATGGAGACAAGTAGGATGGCTGGGGGCGCCTTGTTCAGGAGCCTGTAAAATTGGATACCTTCGTCCAATTCTCTTGAAACTTGGTGGGGGGGGAGGTAGTGGACAGCCAGCAGTAGGTCCCCCGGAATTCTGATGTAATTTGGTCGTAAAAAGTCACCCCCCCGCAAGCCCCCCATAGGGAATAATGGAACCCACATAATTCCAGAATCATGGACAAAAACTGAACCCCAATCCCAAAACAGTGTTGGTAGACCTGAATACCCCCCAAATATCAGTATTTATGCCTTTCTCAAAATCTGAGTCCAAAAATACCACTTTTTAAAGGTGCATATCCCTAATAATAGTAAGGCTGTTTTAAAGCAATTTGGCGACATCATGATCTCCTTCCACCCACCAGCAAACAACAGGGTAGAGATAATAATATTGTATTGCCATATAGATTATTGATAAACATATATACAGAGAGCACTTTCTGCTCTTGGGAAAAGCAAAATATAAAGTAGCATAAGAAGCCAAAACTAAGCTTTCACAATGGAACCCAAATATAATGGGGCGCACTGTCACTACTGAAGCTACTTAATAGGTGTGTCTGGTTTGAAGATTGGTCTCGTTTTCTGTATGACTTTATTCATTCTCTTACCATCTTCAGCCATTAAGCTCTAGCATTCTTCATTGCCAGGAAGCAAAAGAGATATGAGTGTTTAACAGCTTGTGCTGCGTTATGCATAAGTGCGCACACAAGACTTACATCCATATGGAAGGCAGGGGAGACATCGCTGCCGCTTTTGATTGAGGAAAAAACAATCTCTAGACAAAGCATTATTTTCCTTGTGCAAAGGTCGCCCCCAAGTTATTTGTTCCAGGGGAAAGGCTAGCTTTTGACTAGTAGCCAACGACAGCAAGGAAAACATGATCATTGCAATCTGGCTACAGTTTCCACCTGACGCATTTTGTGCTAAGTTTTAAGGTTATCGTAGCCAGCTATTGGTTTCTATTTTGGGTCTTGCTAAAGTCTCTGTGTGCTTGTCATTATTTCCATGGTAAATTATCAGCCGTCTGCTAAAAAAGAAGTTCTGTTCACTTAGCATTGCATTAGTAACGAACATTTCATAGTGACATGAATTTGTTTGGATGGGTTCTTTTTTCCCTTCTTCTTCCTTTTTCTTTTTCAGCATGCAGCACCTGGGGGGAAACTAAGTATTGGTTTTTCTCTGAGATTAAACTGCTTGGATTCATTCTTTCTGCTCTGAAGCAGATAAGAGCGCATGGCACTCTCACCCTTTCTTTTAAATCAGCTCTTATATTTCCTGAGTGATGCTGAGACGGTGTCTTAATAATTGCTTGTGCCTCCTATCCTAAAGAAAGGAATATATATATATTATATGAATTGCGTTCCGTTCCAGCCACACAGTGCTTCAGTAAACACTGCAATGAAATCAGGTTGACACCAATTGATGGGAAATGCTTTTCTTCCTATGGAATGTGTCACCAAGCGAGGATAATGACATTAATATACATGCACCGCGGCCCTTATCCTTTTTCTCTCTGTGCATTTTTGTCTATTTGAACGTTGCTTCATATTTCTTCCTCTCTCCTCCTTTCCTCTCCACAATCCAGAGTCTAACAAACATCAGTACCTTCTCAGTGTTTCAGTTAGGCAGGGCGATGCTCATTGGCCACAGCCAGTAAGATGGTGTGCAGAAAAGTTAGCAAAAGGCTGCTGAGTGCTGACTAAGGGCAGCAGGGCCCATGTAAGCACATGGTATGGCAGGGCAGCTGCCAGGGCCTGTGGCTTTTGATGCGGCCCACTCCGGCCGATTCCCTACTCACGCATTTCCTCTGATCAGGCTTGCCAGCCCCCTGCCCCCCCTGCCCCCCCTGGTCCTACTCCCCTAGCCAGTGTGGGAAAAAGCACATGGGGCTCCCACACTCCCCCACGGTGTGGGAAAATGACATCATTTTCTAGCGATGGGAAAGCTACAGGTCAAAGTGAAGCACATTTCATTAAAAATCACGCATTTGCTGGTGGTTTTTAATGAACTGGGCTTCAGCGTGACCTGCAGCTCTTCCATTTCCTGCACTCACCCTTCCACTCACCCTTCCACTCACCCTTCCACTCACCCTTCCACTGCCTGCTTGTGATTGCTTTGTCACCTCTGATCCCAGCTGCATATGCTGCATGGCAGTGGCACTCCTAGCTGCATCAAGCACCACCACCAGGGGGCAGGCGTGCAGGCAGTGTGGGCAGCTGTGACTGCAGGAGGTGGGAGAGCTTGCAAGTAGGCAAAGGAAGGATGCGTAGGCAGGTGGGGCTAGGGCTGCCAGTCACCTGCTGGGGGCGGGGAATCCCCTGCTCCCACACTCCACCCTCGGCCCCACTTACCTGGCCAGCAGGGGAAAAAGCGGGGGAAAGCACCTCCTTGGGCATGCTCCCTGGTGGCATGGCGTGCTCCCATGTGCCGCAGTAGGCTGATTTTGGCCCCAAACGGGCCCAATTCAGCCCACTGCAGAGAGCAGGAGTGCTCCAGGGCCTGCAGCACTGCCCTAGCAGTGTTCCCAGGCTCTGCAGGAGCACCCCAGGGCCCTTTGCACTGTCCTGGCCTCTGCAATGGCCCGATTTTGGCCCCTTTTGGGCCAAATCGGGCTGCTGCAGAGCACAGGAGCACTCCAGGGCCCATTGCACAGCCCCAGCAGCCCTCCCAGGCTGTGCAGCAGCCTGATTCAGGCCTGTTTCAGCCCAAATCAGGCCCCTGAGGAGCATAGGAGCACTCCAAGGCCCATTGCACTGCCCTGGCAGTACTCCCGTGCTCCACAGCAGCCCAATCTGGGCCAAATTTGGTCTGATTTGGCCTGCTGCAGAGTGCAGGAGTACTCTCCGGGGTGTCACACAGCCTGCACAAGACTTGAGTGCCACAGGGAGTGAGTGCCAGGTCTCCCACCGAGAGGGTAAGGGGTCCTGGCAACCCTAGGTGGGGCCTATGGGTGGGAGGGCAAGAGGGGGAGCCTAGTAGTGGGCATAGGAGAGCCCCTGAGCTTTCTCTGCAAAGCCTGGAACTGGCTCTGAAGGGAAGGGAATGATAACTCTACTGATGCACTGTTGGAGGTATGGGGCTGCTAGGCCATTGCTGTGGAAGTGCTGACTATCCACCCAGCATATGCCACAACATCGGCAGTGGGCAGTACCATCCAGTACATAGCCCACATCTTCCTGGTACTGATCTAACATCTCTTATGCTTCTGCTATCACTTTGTGGGCTGCTTACTGGCTGGTAGTGTTTTTGCATGTGAACACTCTCAGGCTGGATGCAAAAACTTAGGATCACAGTCAACCACCATTAACTCTGGGAAAGTATGTGACTTCAGTATGTGGCTTCAGGATCTGAAATTCCAGTGTTCACATGCAAAAGCCAAATGTGCAAAGCTATTCAGTCACTTTGCCTACTTAAAGTTCCTTGCAAATCCTGCCATGGACCCTTAACCTATCACTATAAGAAGAGAAATTCAAAATATTGGAGAAATGGACTTCTTAGGAGCATTCAGAATTTAAGCAGAGATAGTTCTGATGTTAACTATGTTTTAAAACCCATTTTTTTCTGAGCTGAAGTTCAAGTCACATCACCAAAACTGAGCACGAATACACTCATACATGTTCTGTTCCCCACCTTAAATGCACAGTCCAAACTCAGTTCAGACCCAATAGGAAGCTCTCCAACTGAATATTTATTCAGAAGGAAAGAGTTTCTAAATGCCAGTGATTTGAAATGCACCTGCCTACAGGTTCAGCCTAGTGGCTGCTTGGTACAGCCCAAAGAGGAAGAAGCTGGCATACCACAGAGTCTCAGCTTGCACCCTGCAGATGATAGCACTGGAAGAATCAGTGGGTGTTTCTTGCAGCTGTCATTACTTAACAACAACAACAACAACATTCGATTTATATACTGCCCTTCAGGATGACTTAACACCCACTCAAAGCAGTTTACAAAGTATGTCATTATTATCCGCACAACAAAACACCCTGCGAGGTGGGTGGGGCTGAGAGAGGTCTTAGAAGCTGTGACTGACCCAAGGTCACCCAGCTGGCTTCAAGCGGAGGAATGAGGACTCAAACCTGGTTCTCCAGATTAGAGTCCTGCTGCTCTTAACCAGTACACCAAACTGACTCTCCTAAATCCATGCTGCCACCATATAATCTGAACTCATCTCAAAACTTACATCCAAAATCTTTCATTCTTCATGAGTAGAATATCAGTCCCATGTGGTGGGACTGAGGTCTGACATTCGAGGGGTGCTATTTTTTTAATTCAAAAACATTTGCAATCCAATATGTACAGTCTAATTTCATGTACCAAAAGTACATGAAATGGCTCGGTGTGATATCAATACAGTTCTGAATTCGTTCCAGTTGACTTTAAAAAACAGAGCACACAATGACTATATCATTTGATAAATGGGGAAGAGAGAAAAAACAAAAGAAAATATAAGTAACGAAGGCAGCATTCTAATGTACGTCATCTCAGCAATGAATGCCTGTGCAGTACTTTTGAGGGGTATTCAGGTTCAATGAAAGACTTCACTTAATTAACTTGTTACAAAGAAACAAGTTTTACCCGAAATATACTCATCATTTCACAGTCTAATTGCATTTTGTCCTTTATGTTTTGGGGGCCGAACAGATGTAATAAGAATAACTTGCACCTGCAGACTTGTGAAAAAAAACATATGTAAGGGGTGATAGAACACATACATCTCTTGAAAGAGGAGGTGCATGAAATTTGGAAAATCATTTTAGCGTGTCCAATCTCCTCAAATTCAGGAATTAAATTAATCTATCTAGAAACTAGGGGACATTTTTAATGCATAACCTTTGGCTTCCCATCACATTCACATATGCAGATGCACTGGAAACACTTCCCTGTGTTACTATCCCATTTATCTTGCTATGAATACCACGAAGTCAGGGCCAATTGTATCAGTTTTCCTCACCATTGGCAGAGAGGTCAGCAACTTAATAAAGAAAGCCCTGCAACTGACCTTGTCCGCAGGGTTGCAGTGTTCACACACATTCCACAGCTAATCTCACTACAAGGAAGTCTTCAGTGAGGTTGGATGCATGTGAGCCTGTCTCTGTGTGGTACTCTTCGTCTTTTCCTTCTCTGTCTCCCTGTCCCCATGTCAGTATAAGACATTCTGCTGCTTGCTTCTTGATGCATTCCAGAAAGAAGCAACTTGAGAGAAGGCACTCAACACTTCCGATCCACAATCTCAGGAGAAGCTAGGACACCAACTGTCAGGACATCCATAGCAGCCAATGTGCAGTCTGGTATGTGCAGTCTGGGAGATGCACCTGAGAAGTCTCCATGAGGTTGCAGGGGAGAAGCATTTGGGATTGCTTCCTGAAGCCACTTTTCCTTAAAAAGCAAAAGCCAGTTGCCATGTGGCTGAATGACCCACTTCAGGTAGGATCATTCTAGGCAGTTTCAGTGTGACATTCCCTTTTGCTTGCAAGTCAGGAATAGGGTCCTCACTTAGGTTCCTGCTCTTAAGTTCACAGAGTAGAAATGAGTGTGTTCCAAGCAATACTCCTTTATTAGCCAGGATATACAGGATATACAGGGATGGAAGTGACTGTTTTCAAGACAAAGGAGCTTGTGCAGTCTAACTAATAAACAGAACTACTGAGCAGGGACTCCACCCCATGAGACTAAACCAACACATAAAATATAAGGAGGAGGAGAAGCAGGCTGTTCCATTGTAATGCATACAATAAATACGCCACATATGAAACAGTCATGGTTGTGGATAACTGAATAGATCTTGAGATGTTCAACATGCTCGTGATTGTCAAATGAATTTAACTTGATCAAACTTCTTACAAATTAAGCCTACCTGACATATCATCAGGGTTGCTGTTCTATGTTTGACTTGAACACTGTGCAGAGTAGCTTTGCACCTGTGTAATAGCTGTTTGTACTACAGGGTCAGCGTCAGACAGTGCTTTGTTAAATAGGCGATATTAAATACCTGGGTGTTGTAGCTTGCAGTTACTTCTGTACCTATACAGCTGGTATCCTAAATTTCCTCAACTGGTAGAGAAAAGGGTCATGGCTGGGTCAATAAAACAACCTATTTTTGAGCACAGATCTCTCACATTTTATCTCCTCTTTCTGTGAATTCAGGAGCATTCGAGTACCTTTTCTACTGTTTGTACCAAGAGCACTACATTCAACAAGAAATGAGAAGCATCCCTTTTAGCTGTTTTAAAGTTTTCGAAAGAAGCTTTTTATGAATATGGGCACAAGAAGGGGCACAAACAAATCTCAACCTCCAAGAGGGTGTGTAATTGCACACAATGATGCAAATGGATGTAGATCTGGACAGCTGGGCAGCCATTATGGGTACAGGCTCATGCTGTCATAAGGCACACAGGAACAGCAAAAGGAATACACCTTAATGCAAAATGTCAACATGACAAATACTATTTATGTTTTCCTTTTAACAATGTGTCTTTCAGTTTGGAAGGGGTGGCAACACCAAGTGGGGTAGCAGGGAGGAGAGGCAGTTGCAAGAAAGCGGCGCGTAAACATTTTCCTCACAATCAGTTCTGTTTCAGCTGTTCTGATTTCTGATGTCGATGAACAGTCTGTTGAACACTTGGCTCCTGGGATTGCTGCCTGCAAGACGCAAGGTGAACCAGCAGTGACTAGTGGAGCATCCCTGCACCTGAAGACAGATGTTTTAGCACTCCGATCACACTTCAGGGGAGCCAGTGGAGAGATATGAGGAGACAGGCGGCATAATCCTGGTTTCACAAAAGGAAGATTGTAACTTACATATGGGTTGTTTCCCTCAGCTTGGATGCTATTGGAAAATGATTTCTTCCCCACCTTCTGAGTTTTTCCCATCTTTCCCAACCCTGCTTTGGGGCAATGTTTTGAGAAAGATTGCAGCAAAACCAGGGTGGCATCCATGTGGATGGGAAAGTCCAGATCGTCCTGGGCTTGCCCTCATCTGTGCCATTTCCCCATGTTTGTCCCAGTGTCCCATAGTGACCATTCCCCCTGCTACTATAAGGCTTTTTTAAAAACACACTTTCCATGGTCCCAGAAAAGATGCCAAAAAATGGAAGTCAAATGGCCTGCATCCGTTTTGAAAACGGAGATGTCACCACAGTATTCCATTAGTATGCTGTCCCTTTAAGGGCATGTGGAAATGGCCCTAATCTGTTTTTCCCCAGTGGATTTAAGTTGCAGTGACTATGCATAAGATCACACTCTTAGACATATTCCGGCCATGTCCCTTTATGTCACCCACACCTGTGTCTTCACACATGCATAAACTTTACCTTAACATAAGATTCAAAAAGAGACTTTTCTAATTAGGTCAGTCACTTTACAAGATTTTGGAAGACCTAGAAATCACATGACATTTTTGGATCAGAGCCACTTGAACAGCATTTAAATAATTACATAATGCTTGCTATAATTATGGTGTTAGTAGGAATTTAAAAGTTTTTAAATTAGCACACATTATGCCCTCCTTCTGAGGTGCTGTGCCAACTTAGTTCTAGGCAATTGTAAGATTAGTTATTGTTATTATTAACAAGAGCATAAATAATTTAGATTTATAAATCTAATTTATGATCTGATTTATTATCTAATTTATAAATCTGATTTATAAATCAGATCCTCAAAATAATTTATAATATTTTCAAATGTTATTTTACTTCTTCAACCGCACACGCAGTTCACAATACTTAGCCCTACTCACTATGAGGAGTGGTTCTACCAAACCTTATTCCTGTGCAACATTTTGTAATTTATTCCCCCCACCATTTTTAACTGATAAAATACCTGAGACCAAGGCACTATTCTGAAACACATCGCTAAGCTACAAGAGATGAATTACACTAGGAGGAGCATGTGAAAGGAGTCGCAGTGTTAGCCGGGAAGCCGAGTTTTAAAAGAGATCGGAAGGCTTTGTCAATTTCCCCTCTCTACAGAGCCAGGGAGATCACTGCTCAGGGGGGTTGTTAATTTTCTCTTTGCCTCCTGAAGGCTCTGTCAGTTTCACCTCCCCTTATAAGAGGCAAAGAGGAAATAAACAAACAGTCTGAGCAGGGATCTCCCTGGCTCTGTAGAGAGGGGAAATTGACAAAGCCTTCTGATCTCTTTTAAAACTCAGCTTCCCAGCTAACATTGTGACTCCCTTCACGTGCTCCTCCTCGTGTAATTTGCCTCTTGTACCTTGGCTCACAGATGCATGTCCCCAAATAGTGAGGTCTTACGCATCACCCTTCGACATCAGCTTTGTGTGAAATCTACTATCTACCCGTCTTGTAGAGCTTGTTTCAATGTCCCAAGGACGAGGCAGGTGTTGCGCTGCTTTACTTCATGGGGTTTCTGCAGATTAGGTTAAGATGGCAGCTGCTTGGTTGTTTCCTTTGCTCCCTGATGCAAATCAATCACCACTTGGTCAAAGGAAGTCAATCCCCTTTCTTACAATTTTGTTATAGGGAAATTCCATATGCTTAAATTCACTGCTACATATACCATGTTCTTCATATGTACTCATCAGGCTTTGTATTTAACTACTGTTTAAATTCTTCTTCTTAGGAAATACTTCTCAAGAATGTTATAAGATGGATTCTGGAGGGCCAACAAACAGGAATAGAGGACTAGACTCCCTCTTCCTAGGGTATTCAGAAATGTACGGTCTCTGAATCTGGGAGTTCCTTTTAGACACTATAGCTAATAACCATTGGCGGCCCTATCTTTCATGTATCTGTGCACTCTCTTTTTAAGACCACTCTCTGTGATCTTGGCCATCACTACAGCCAGTGGCAGTGAAATCCACAATTTAACTACATGCAGGATAAAGAAGTATTGCTTTTTTTCTGTCCTGAACCTATTTCCTATTAACTTCATTGAGTTCCTCTGAGTTCTAGTATTATGGTAGAGGGAGAAAAAGCTCTCTATACCCCCCATGCTTAATGTTATAAACCTCTATTGTGTTCCCCCTTAGTTGTTTATACTGAAAAGTCCCAGAATCTTCAACCTTTCTTCATAAGACAGGTGTCCCAACTCTCTTCATCATCTTAGCTGCTCTCTTCTGCACTTTTCCCTGCTCCACAATATCTTTTCTGAGTTATGGCGACCAGAAATGTACACTCCAAGTCAGGCTGCACTATAGCCTCTACAAGGCTGCTACAATATCATCTGTTTTGTTTTCAATCCATTTCCTAATAATCCCCAGGATGGAGTTTGCCTTTTTCACCACTGCTGCATTCTGAGTCAGCATTTTCATTGAGCTATCCACTACAGCCCCAAGACCTCATTCCCTCTCAGTCTTGGCTAGTTCAGACCCAAGCAGTGTATATTTAAAGTGAGGATTTTTTATTTTGTTTTTGAACATCATCTTACACTTACCAACGATTAATTTAATTTGCCATGTTAAACGTAGCCAGGAGGGCACACTTGATTGAGAAATTGGCAAGGAGGGGACCGTCGTTTCCCACTGCAGTGGACCCGATCCATATTCAGCCCCTTGCTCAGCTTTCTTTTCAGGACCAAATACATCTGACTTTAACGATGACCTCCCTATGCAGTTTCCCCAACCAACTCCAGTCATGCGTAATTTGAGCAGGACCTCTAGTTCATTGTTCCTTTGACAAAGTAGTGCCAAGATGTCTCACTCTCTGCTACTTCAAAGCAGATTCAAGCTAAGGAGAGACTTTTTTTTTCTAATTGGTTCCCCACCCCCTCAATATATTATTCCTTTTAATATCACTTCCTTGATAAGTGCTCTGGACATCAGTATTGACAGAGCTGGTTGTATATATCTACTAGAATCCGCATCACAGGGGAAACAGAGAAAGCTTATTTACATGCCGCATGTCTATTACATCTCTTCCCTGTAGCTCTTTGAGCTCCCAAGAGCACCTTCCTCTCTGCTATGAGACATTTTCATATCTGCTGTACATTGTAAGTCATTGGCAGATTAGCAAAGGCAAAATAAAGTCTCTGAAGTAGAAAATATAGCACACATGCTTCGAAAGCAGCCCTGTAGAAAACAGATCTGCTTGGAGTGCTAAACCCCGGGTGACTCATCAGAGGCACAGTTCTTTGGTCATTCTGGAAGTGTAAAAGCAATGAATACAACCTTCCGGAGGAGAAATGCATGTTTCTCCACTAGTCATAGTTTCCTGTCCTTTATTACGTTAATCAGCAAAACACTTCTAAGCTGCCCCCCTCAATTTCAAATATATGTATTTGCCACAAACAATTGCTCCTGAAGTTGAGAGTGGGTGACGTTTTTGGCAAAGTCCAAAGCCCTGAGTAGGCATTCTCTGTGTGAACTAATGAACTTGTAGATAAAGGATGATCATAGTGAATCTTTTCCTACTGTTGAAGAGAATTATTTCCTAAACTGACTGGAACATTATTGCTAGAAAGCTATGTTCTTTTTTTATTTGGAGTTTAAAAAATTAGCAATTGGAGGTCATGTTATGGGGGGTGGGTTAATGCAATTTGCTGTGAGTTTACTTCCAGGATGGAAAAGCACAATCTTATAACTGCAAGGCCATAATAAGTGTGTTTGTGTGTGTGTTATCTAATTCTCCATATGGCCAACTCCGTGGATACTTAAATCCAGAGATTGGGGTAATGGACAGGTGAGGCGGACCTTTCTGCAAACCTGAGAGAAGCCCCAGGTTTGCAAAAGAAATCTGAAATCTAAAAAATTAATTAAAAATAAAAATGGGGGGGGGGTATCTCTCCCCCATACAAGCAGCTCATGTAGCTTTAAGGAACTAGTGCCCTTAGTGGCCATTGCTAGACAACCACACAGTATTGAATCCCTACTCTGCCATGGGAAGGAAAGAGGAGAAGAGGAAAGTTGAAGATATGCCAGGAGGAAAAAAAAGTATAGTGGGGGTTACAGGGGAATGTAAGGTGTTCCCCAAAAGTCTTTGCAGGTCCCCCACCATGGAACTACACCCAGCCTAGCAGCAAGGCTGGCACTGCACAATTAGCTTTTCTTTCTTTCTTTCTTTCTTTCTTTCTTTCTTTCTTTCTTTCTTTCTTTCTTTCTTTCTTTCTTTCTTTCTTTCTTTCTTTCTTTCTTTCTTTCTTTCTTTCTTTCTTTCTTATTACTGTTCCTTCAACCCAGTGGAACTGCCACTGAAAGTTTATGTTTAGGCAATTAATAAAAGCTACCCACATAATATTAACATTTATGCAGTTGCTTTAGGATATTTCTGTATTTCTACAACAGCAGCCAAAAATCTAACAACCCCATATGTAACCCTTCTGTCTTTATTGTTCAGTAGCCTAGAAATTTCCCCTTATTAATTAAAGGGAAAATCAGCTCCTGTCTAAGTTTTAAAAATTCTGGGCAAGGTCACAGTTACATAGTCTCTCTGAGTATGGAATACCAGCATATCTACCTGACAACACTGCAGATGGTAAAGCATTAAGATATGCCAACATAAAGGCATGCCTAAATTTAGGAAATATTAAATCACAAAAACATGTACACTTTCTGAGGCTGCTAGCGGAGTAGGGATCCCAGGTGCTCATTGGTGCTGGCCAATCTCCTGGCAGATTAGGTGCTGGAGCTTTTTGGCTGCCCAAAGATTGGCGCCCACCAGCAGGTACCCTGGGAACATGCGCGGCATGCATGCTCCCAATAGACACAAAGACATCACTTCCAGAAGTGACACTTGTGCCAGCTGTGGGTGTGCTCCCTTTAGGGCTGATTCTCAAAGAAGAGAAGTTTATTGCAGAAAAGGGGAAAAGGGGGAAAGAAGGGAAAGAGGAAATAGTAGGGAAACAGAAATGAGATGCCCACCCATGTACTTGTGGGTTCCCTGCTTTTGTGTGTGTGTGTGTGTGTGTGTGTGTGTGTGTGTGTATGAGGGACAAGCCAACTGAAAAATATTTAAGTTCAGCATTTAACTTTGAAAAGTATTTAAGACCTGTGCCACTAATTTAGAAATAAGTTTCTTTGAACAAAGTGTGACTTTATTCCAATAAACAAGTATAGGATAAGGATAGTTTCAAGCAGACAGAGCTGAGTACATGAATTTATCTTTGGCTTTATTGGGCCATTTGCTAGAAAATCAGCCGGCCGGTATCACTGTAGTTTATAGATGGTTCTCAAAATGGCTCATTAGCCTCTGGCCTCTTATCAGCTACTTTGGCTGGGAAGAAGAAATATTAAACAGTACATCACCTGCCTCATTCTGAGTCCACCTCCATTATTACTTTAGCTAGATTTACCACTAGACTACTTTAGATGGTCCAATTGCATGTACAGTTTTTGACTTGTGAAAAGTACATTTGCCAACTCTGAAATAAAAAATTCTGATACTTGTGCATAAGATGGGGCAAAAGTGATGAGCCCAACTGTTTGGGTAGGTGTTGCTAAATTGTGGTTTCAATAAA
Organism: Eublepharis macularius; assembly: GCF_028583425.1. Lineage (NCBI taxonomy): Eukaryota > Metazoa > Chordata > Lepidosauria > Squamata > Eublepharidae > Eublepharis > Eublepharis macularius. The sequence goes on along the minus strand of NC_072799.1, from coordinate 21,589,256 downwards.
TTCAGATAGAGGCTCAAAGGTTTGAGACAGGCAGTGATAGAAGCTATAGCCTTTTTCAGTCATGCCAAATGTTCCTTTCAGTTTTTTCTCCTCCCTCCTCTGCAGGCCACTTCTTGCTGATTGGTCTCTCCATCCTCCTCTCAGCTCTTCCCTCCCCCTTTCTCCATCCTTCCCTTCCTTTCCCAATCCACTTCTTTTTATGAAGTAAACTTAATGATATTATAACATTGTAACCTTATTGTTATTGCACTGTGTTGGTTTCCCCTCTGTGTGGGTCTCAGCTCTGGGTTACCCCACACAGGGCTCTTTGGACCACTCAGAGAGTGTGTGTTGGAGGTTGTAAATCCTAAACAAAAATGTCTACCTGAAACATGGCTCTCCTGTATTGGAGAATGTTTTTTTAAAACAAAGCATCATAATGTTATAACTCTTTAACACTATAACATCATTATGCTGTCTCCGATACAGGGCAGCCATGGTACAGGTAGACATTTTTTATTTAGGATTTACAACAACAACACCCCTGCCATCCAAAATGGAGAGCCCTGTGCAGGCTGACCCAGAGCTAGGAGGCAGACGCCTGCACTAGGGGGCAAACCATCACAATGCCATAACAATATTATTTATTTATTTATTTACCTTCAATTTCTATTCCACCCTCCTCAAACTGGCAGGCTCAGGGTGGATTACATTCTATAAAACAGCACATTAATAATGATGATTTAAAAATTTAAAATTAAACAACAATATAAAAACAGTACAATAGAAGTATTTAAAAGTAAAGATGGGCACAAATAGCAGTACAAACAAAAAAAAGCCATGGACAGCCCAATCTGCTGTTCGCAAACAAGCTGTTCACGAGGCCCCATTCTAAATGAACAGGTGGTTGTTGCAAGCCTTGTTCGTTGCTGTTCATCAAGCCAGACAGTCTGGCACCTGCAATCAATTCCCTTGGCAAGTTAGGCAGGGATTGTCTGAACTCTGTCTGGATTCATGCTGTTGCCCTGGAAACCCCAATCTAAGCCCAATTTAGCTTGATAGGCAGGTCTTCCTTTCAAATGTGGAGCTCCAAATTTGTTACAAGAAGGGAGCAAAGACCGGGGGGAGGGGGGCACCCAGCTCTGACTTTGCAGACAGTGGAGAGGTAGAGAGTTGCTGTTGGCATTTTGATAGAGAGTGTGCATTGGAGCTTGAATTTTCTTTGTGTGTGGTGGGATAGGGATCTACCCCTTCAAGTTCCAGGGCTGCTGCCAGGCTCTGGGGACAAGCTATTATTTATTATTGGTACCTTTCCTTGTGCCTGCTCAGGTCAGGTTCCTGGGAGTGGTGCAGTAGGGATCTTGACCAAACTTGGATGATGTTTGGAGGTGAGCCTGCTGGCCCCCACGAACAGCAGACCACAAACATGTTCGTGAACAGGGCCATGTATGGTGGATGCCAACGAACAATTAACATCATGTTCAGGTTTTTTTTCCTGTTCGTGCCCATCTCTATTTAAAAGTACAAGGAAGGCAGCGCAGGAGTAATCAGTTTATCAATTTCAGTCCGCCACCATTCCACCATATTAAGATTCCTTGTGTAGTTGGTTAAAAGAAAGGTTGGTGGTGGATGCCTCTAGCAGGGAGTGTGTCCACCTCTATTTGGCTGGTAGGGGCCCAACTCAGCCTCCACCATACACCTGGCAGAACAGCTCTGTCTTACAGGCCTGGCAGAAGAATAACAAATCCTGCTGGGCCCTGGTCTCATTGGGCAGAGCATTCCATCAGGTTGGAGCCAAGACTGAAAAGGCCCTGGCCCTGGTCGAGGCTAAGCAGGCCTCCCTGGGACCAGGGACTGCTAGCAGTTGTTATGATGTAATAATGTCATTAAGTTTTCTTCACACAAAACCAGAGGTGTGTCATAACAATATAATGACGATTAATTTGTGTTGTGGTTCAAGGATCTCTTTTAGGTTTCTATGCTTTTTGGGTTAAAAGTTCTATGTTTGAGGTGCCTCTGCACCAACACTGCATGCGCGCTATGTTGGGTTTCTTTTCGCTTTCATTTCTCTGTTTCCCCCCCCCCCCATACTGGTAATACCTTAGTGCTGAGCACCTTTGGTCATCAGAATGTCATAACATAATAATATTATTGGGTATACACAAAAATGTTTAAAACAGATGGTGATGATGTGATGACACCAGTGACGCTGACAGTGGCACCAATGATGATGTCTTCATCTCACCACATACTCCTCTTTTATTTTGTGGCGGTGCAGACAAAAAAAGGACAGTACTCACACCAGGATTAAAAAGGGTGTTCGGAAAGGATGGTGGCCAAAACTAATATGGCCCTTGAGGAGCGTACACTCAAAAAGAGAGGAGTAAAATCACTGGTGCAGAAAAGGCCTCTGTTGTGTATTATACTCCTCTAATGCATAGTGCTGATCTAAATTCTCCATACAAGAAGAGAATGGACTGGGTGGATATTTCATCGCTTGTGAAACAAACATAGTCAATAAAATAAATAAATACATGAAATAATGGAATTCTGTAATAAAATTCATACCATATAAAAAGGTAATTTCCCAGTCTGGTGCGAGAGGTTAGATTGGCTGTCAAGTTGTTAATTAAGACCAGCCAATGGGAAAATGGGCTTTGGAGTGGAGACCTGCCAGGTCTGGTGTTAATTATCAAAGGCAGATGAAATCAGGAAGGGAACTGACTCTTCTCCAGAGGAGATGGATTTAATCATTGCCAATTACTGGGCACTTAATTCTGTCTGTCACTTGGGAAGAAGTTTATCACAGTTTCCTGGAGACAATAGGTGGTGACTCCATGGACCACCTTTTGCTGTTTCCTGAAAGGTGATTAGGACATATTGAGGTTAACTTTAATTTAGATCTAGCTAGTAAATCAAAACTGTAGTCCAGAGTAGTTTTTTCACAGCTTGTATTGTCAAAATTGACTGGTTTAGTATACCAGCTAAACCAACAGGGACATCTCTTTGTTACAAGCTTTCCTAGAGAATATTGATTAGACATAACATTTCACTGAAAAACTTTCAGAAAAAAAATTCTTTGGATTTTTCAATAATTTTTCAATTGGAATATACAGAAGGTAAAAGAGAAAGGAAAACATTTTCTTGCAGAGTCAGTTCTAACATGGAGATAGTTTTAGGGGGATAGCCATGTTGGTCTGCAGTCGAAGAGCAAGATTCGGGTCCAGTAGCACCATAAAGACCAACTACATTCTAAAGTTTTGAGTCGGGAAGCTCCCTTCTAATGAAGGGAGCTTTGACTCTAGGAAACTCATACCTTGGAATTCAAACATGAAGACTGACACCAATGTATAAGTGCTACATACTTGTCAGCAGCAGTTTCATTAGTATTGAGAATTTCTCTGGAAACTACTTTATTATCTTAGTACTTCTGGATACTTCTGAAATTCTCTTAAACTAAGTTTCTCACCAGAGTTTGCAATTCCAAATTTCTGGCCTGGTTTTTGAAGTGGGACTGAGGTGTTATGAATCTTCCAATGCCCCATTTGTTGTTTCCACATTTTGGGCTGAATATTGGGCATGGGTTTACTTCCTTTTTTGTTTTCTACAGTTCATGCAAGTCTTCCCCCCTTCCTTTGCTTTAATGATACACGTTTGCTGCATTTATAAAACCTTGTAAATAAAGTGATGGTATAATGATATATAACAACAAAAACATTTGATTTATATACCACCCTTAAGGACAACTTAATGCCCACTCAGAGCAGTTTACAAAGTAAGTATCTGTTCCACCGCCACCTGCTCAATCACCTTTCCCAGAAACGAGAGGTTTGAAACTGGGCAGTAATTGACCAAGACAGTAGGGTCCAATGATGGTTTCTTCAAGAGGGGTCTCACCACGGCTTCCTTTAATGGCCCAGGAAAAAACCTAGTGCTCAAGGACGTGTTAACAATGGCCTCCAATGAGGACTGTAGACCATTGGCACTGGCCTTTACCAGCCACGATGGGCATGGGTCCAGGAGGCACATGGTGAGCCTAACTGATCACAGGGTCCTGTCAATCTCCTCCCCAGAGAGTGGAATGAACTGATCAAATATTGACCCCAAAGATGGTCAAGAGGTCTCTAGTTCCTTTACTGTATCAACTGTGGCTGGCAAGTCATGGCGGAGAGACAACATTTTAACAGCAAAAAGCTCCGAAAAGCATCACAGCTAATGTCCGAATTCTGAATTTGACAGCCTCCCTCTGGGAGGGAGACCAGTGACCGAACCACATTGAACAATTTTGCTGGGCGCGAGCTAGCTGATGTGATGGAGGCTGTGGTCGTCACTACTTCAGTGCCATATTTCTATTTCTTAGATCAGTCACCTTATGCAAGGAACAGGATGATGTCATAGCTACATGACTGTCAGTAAAGGCCAGTGATGGCAAGATAAATTAATGAAGGGGCATTTTCACAAAGCACATTGAAAAATCACCCACGTGAGAAAATGTTTTCTCAACTCTGCCAAAACTATTTGTGAAATAATGTAAGAAGTCCAGCTTTCATATCCCTTTCTAACTAATCCATTGTAAAGACTCAGTGAAGAACAAACCTTTATTTAATTAAAACATTTATATGCTGTCTTTCGACCAAATAAGGTCCCCAAGTTGGCAAACATTAAAATGTTTTTAAAAAGACAGCATTTTAAAACAAGACAGCAATGGAGGGGGACAGATGGATCTCCCTGGGGACGGAGTTCAATAGTTTTGGTGCCATGACTGAGAAGGCCCTTTCTAAGTTGCCACCCATTAGCCTCAGATGGTGAAGCCACCCCAAACCTCTGAAGATGACCAGAGCAGGGCTTTTTTTCAGCAGGAACACAGTGGAACGGAGTTCCGGAACCTCTTGAAAATGGTCACATGGCTGGTGGCCCCACCCCCTGATCTCCAGACAGAGGGGAGTTTAGATTGCCCTCCGCAGAGGGCAATCTAAACTCCCCCCTGTCTGGAGATCAGGGGGCGGGGCCACCAGCCATGTGACCATTTTCTCCGAGGGCAACCCACTGAGTTCCACCACCTTTTTCCCCAGAAAATTCGCCCTGGACCAGAGTGAACCGATAGGTTCATATGGGCTGATTCATCAGTAAAACTGTATTCGTTCCATTCATACAATATTTTTCTATCACAGAATATTCCTTTAACCTGATACCTGAGACTCTGAAGCAAGAACCAAAGTTTCTCTTTCTTGGTCCTGGTGCCTGTGGTGTAGCTCTGAGTTGTTTTCAGGAAACCCTTCCTCTCCGACACTTTCCTCACATCATTGGAGATGCTATTATTTCCCCTGCCTCCCACATATACAATGACTGAGCCATCTTTGAATTTTCAACATGCTTTCAGACCATTACCATTCTTTGATATCTCCAAAAATCTGCCACTGCCACTCTCTTCATTTTATGATTCCCTGTCCAGAAGACTACAATTTAGAACAGCATAAAAATCTTTGCACCTGAACTTTGGGGAGTGAAAAAGAGCTCTTTCAAGGGTGTAAAATGTTCCCTGAGGCATCCTGTCCATCATTCCGCCTTGTTGCTGCAGTGCTAGGTATAGTCTGAATAATTCTGGCTGGTTTGGAAGTGGAATCCAACAATGCATTTAAGTTGCTGCCCTTCCCAAGGCAGCTTTAGTTTCATCTCATTTGCACAGGTTCGTGCAGCCCATGAACAGTTCCAAAAAGGCACCTCTGGGACATGTGCAAGGTGGAAAGAACTGCCACACTAAGCAGATTTCCATTTGCTTTTCTTTAAACTCACTTTGTGGCCTGCATTCACAGTTATTAGTATAATCTTAGCAGGATTAAATTATATCGAGCCCATTGATTTAGTACATTTAGAGTGTACACCTGAGCATCAAATCCGGCACTTTAACGTCATCTTGAGACTCAACTGATGCTCTACAATTTTATGCTACAATAGGAAAAAAGCAGTTCTTTTGATTCACTGCTAACATTGATAGCTTGAAGCAAATGGATTTTAGAATAAATATTGCAGCAAAATGTTCCTTTATTTGTATTGAATTGTTTGTAAATATGTAAAATCTTATATTTTTAGAGGACAGTTTGGTTATTGCCTGTAGGGTGGGGATTTTTTTTCCAAAATTAACTTTTTTAGATATAGTAACCAGTGGTTCATCTTATTCTCTTTTTCTTTTAAGAGCGGGATTTCTCTTTCATTCCTCTTCAAAGCAAAATCAAGGAGCCCTTTTGTAACTTCAGCCCTTGCAGTTGTTTTATGTTATACACCCCAGGATGCTCTAGCAGGAAGCCAGGAAGGCTTGGGAATATATTGTATGCCTCAGAGCATGTACAAAGTGAAGTTCTGAAATGTTGCAGAACCTCCCTTCCTGTCCTTCCTCTCCTGAAATTTCTGTTTGGTCACAAAGGAATTGATCAGAAATTGACTGTAAATTCCTAAAAAGAAGGAAAATAAAAAATATTGTTGGTGTCAGTTCTAGGGACAGCAGTCCATGGCAGATAGATTGCCAAGCCCCTCACAGCAAGCACTCCAATGCATTGGTTGAAAGACTTTTATTTAGAGATCCACTAAGTTGATGGGTGCATCCATAGATGGGAAAGTTGCTGCTTGCAAGGGAATCCCCCCCTGCTGCCTGCCAGCTGATAGTTTAAAGGAATCTTTAAAGGGCCAGGTAAGTGGGTTTGAGGTGAGGGGGGCTAAGTGGGGGGAGGGTTGAGGGTGGGGGTGGTTCTGGCCCCCACGAACAACGAACAACGAACATGTCCGGGAACAGTTCATGTTCATCCATGTTCGTTGTTCATTGTTCGTGGATGGCAACGAACGACGAACAGGGTGTTCAGGTTTTTTCCCCGTTCGTGCCCATGTCTAGTCTAGACCTCCTCTATAAATATATTAATTGTTGAAAAATAATTATTTGGAATTAGAATGTTCATAAACAGTGAAGCTTCTGTTATGGAAATAAGACATTGTGCAGGAAAACCTTACACTGCGCCCAAAGAGAGGAGGGCTATGCGGTGTTTCTATGCCGATTGATTTTAGGATGCCATGTGGACAGCCAAATATTGCCTTTCTTCTATCATGTATTGGCTATCACATACAAAGCCCTTCATAATGTTGGACCCTCATATCTGCAGGAGTGCCTCTCATCCTATGCTCCTCCGTGACAGCTTTGCTCATCTGAGCAGGGCCTTCTACAGGTACCATCCAGCAAATAGGCAAGATCAACAACAACTGCTCATACACTCACATTCTCTGTAGTGACTCCACCTTGCAGAATGGCCTGCCTGAGGAGATCAGGAAGGCTCCACATTTCGGTAATTCCACAAACTATGTAAAACAAAAAGTTTCAGGACAGTATTTTTATATAATTAAAAGGGCTATACTAAATGGAATAGTTCAGGAAGATCCTTTAATAAAGACAATGGGTCTGTAGACTATAGTATGTATAGTATGAAATCTGTTTGCTGCAGGGGTCATTTTGTAGAAAAAGAACTGCAGGAACTCATTAGCATAACTCATTAGCATATCTCATTAGCATATGCCACACCCCCTGCCATCACTGGAAGTGTGTCAGAAGGCAACACCCACCACTCAGGCCCCTTTCCCCAAAAATCTCCAGTAATTTCCGGAAAATAAAGCAGAATGAACTCAAAGCAGCTTACCCTCCTCTGGAGAGCCAGCCCCAGCAGCCCTGTTTGGACGCATGCATGCACGCACTCAATCACTAGTCACGCATGAAAATAAAGCAGCAGAATGAATTTAAAGCAGCAGCTTACCCTCCTTTGGAGGCAGTGGGGAGGAAAAGGAATCATGTGGGTGAGGCCAAAACCCGCATGACCTCTTTTCAGATCTACAGGAATGCCGTTCCAGCACATTCCCCCTCCAAATGAGCCCTGGTTTGCTGTATGTTTATCTTGCTCTCGTTGCATTATTTTCTACTAATGTAACACTTTTCTGCATGGTTTAACATAATCATGTAAAATACTCATGCTTTGTTTCAGATTTCTGTAATCCTAGTCCTGTTACATTGTCTCATTCTACTGACTGCATTAGCTTGTACTGTGCATTCCACCTTGAGTTTCAGTGAGAAAGGCAGGCTACAACTGATGTCAATAAGCAAATGAATGAATGGACAGATGAACTTGTTGTGATTTTTAAGTAACAAACGGGGGTTCAGTCTTCAGCCAAACAGCAAACTTCACTTAGTGTAAAAACATGATGGCATTAATATGATGAAGATGATAAATGTTATCTTGCTCTCGTTGCATTGCCTTCGACAATATAATGATAAATGTTAGCCTGCACATTATATTTATTTTAAAAGGTTCTTCCTGTGTAGCTCAATGGCTGTTCGTGATACACAGTTATGATGATGGTAGCCACATCAAGCTAGTAAGAGCCATCCTTGGAGCTGAATTAATTCTGTCAAGCAAAACTGCTTTTACCTTCAAGGGCACAGGGAAATATTGCCATAGAGACCACCTATTTTTAGAAATAACTATTAAACAGACATCTCATGCTTTGTATTTTCTATCTTTCACTTATCAGAACGTGGAGGACATAAGTAGTTTTTAACATGAGAGTTGGGAACAGTGGAGTCTAGACAAAGGAAGTACAACAAGTGCATGAATCACACGCACTATGAGCAACTTCCATGTACTGAAACGGAAGCTCACCTACTTCTGGTGCTGCAGCATTTCCTATTTGGAAACAAAAACGTAACAAATACTACAAAGATCTTTGAACAGATTAATTCCTGATCCCAGATTGACCGGCATTCTCCTCCGTCCTTCAGCCTCAGAACTGCTTTGAATGGGTCAAGAGTTCAAAATTATATTCTTCTCAGCAACATAAAAGAGAAATCAAGTGGCACATTTAAGACCGACAAAGTTGATTCCACCATAAGATTTTATAGTCAGATCTCGCTTCTTCAGGTGCATATGAAGAAGATATTTATTTTACAGACTTTTATGACAAAAATCACAGGATCACGTACACACGCACAGTTTCCTGTGATTTGTGTTATAAAAGTCTGTAAAATGATTATCTGCTCGTATGCAGTCAGGTCTGATTAGCAAAAGCCTATGGTGCAATAAAACTTGTTGGTCTTAAACATGCCCCTTGATTTCCTTTGTTGCAATAGACCAGGGGTGGGCAAATTGCGGCCCGCGGGCCACATGCGGCCCGCTACAGAGTTTTTTGTGGCCCGCCAAGACAGTAGAAAAGGGTGATAGGGTACATTTGTCTCATTAAACTGATTCTAAAATTAAATGTGCTTGCAGCTATAGATGATATGAAATTAGCACAATAAATAAATTGAATAAAACTACCACTATTTTATTTAATTTATATTTATTGATTTTTATGATACAATTTATACCTTTTCTGAAATGCAAAGTTAACTAATGAATGCAATCATTTTAAAAGGTGCGGCCCTCCGCTAACCTCCGCTCCCACAAAGTGGCCCCCGAGCCAAAACAATTGCCCACCCCTGCAATAGGCTATCCTGGCTACCTCTCTGGAATTATTCCACTCAGCAGTATCTGTGCTGTCAGGAGCATTTGCATATCTTCAGTCCAGACTTCTGCTTACTCGGTTGTGGCTCTGACCTTGTGGGATGGCCTGCTGAGAAGGTGAGGAGGACAGCATCACGTTTGCCTTTTCAGAAAAAAATGCAAGACAGTTTTATTCCAGAGAGAGTTTTGTTCTCTGACGGTTAAGCATTTGTTTCTGGAGAGTCCAGTATGTTAGTTTTACTAATGTTATCTGACAACTTTGAGGACATTCAGGCATGTAATTCATTGTAATCCATATACTGGTGACTATGTTTTAAGTCATCTTGGGCTTTTGGAGGAAAAGATGAGTATATACATCTCAGATCCATAAATAGATGGAAAATGGGGGGAAAGGAAACATAACCACTTCTTGCATTTCCTATATAATGTCCAAAGTGGGGAAAGCTAGGGTTGCCAGGCCAGTGCCAGTGCCTGGCAACTCCAGGAACTCTTGGGAACAGGTCATGGAGAGCAGGAGTGGTGCACAATACGGTGACATCACTTCTGGGTGATCACCTGGAAGTGACATTACCACATTACATGATGTCATTCCCCCCCGCCCCCACACCATTTTTCTTTCACTGTTCTAGGAATTCCCTCAATATCTATGGTACACACTATCAAGACTTGGGAATTCCTGGACAGTTGTTCAATGCAATGATGTCATTTACAGGTGATCACGTGGAAGCAACTTCACCCACATTATACGACCTCATACCCCTGCCATTTTTCTCCAGCTGTGCCATTGAGCAAGCACAGGCGAATGGAGGGGAGGCAGGAGTTTGCCCACTGAGACCAGATGAATGATAAAGCTAGGAAAAGTGTGTCTCTGTGAGACCAATATATTGAAGCTCTCTGCATCTCTCTGTATTGCAAGTGGTAACTGAACCCATGACAAATGCAACAACATGAGTCACATGGATTGGCTGCATATTGGCACACTGCTGGTGTAGAATATGAATTTGCAATCCCACAGACCCAGGATTAATGCCAGATTATGTGTACATGGGGTACACATAATCCAGAGGGTTCTGTAGAAGATACAAAGCAATTCTGTTCAAAAGAGGGGTTTTTCCCCTAAAAGAGGTTCCCCCCCAAAAGAGATCCCCCCCAACTGATTTGAGGGAAGCAGTTGTGAACTGTAGCATCTTGATTTTAGTTGTTAGTTTCAGTCTTCATGGGGTTCATCTTTTTGGTGGTAATAGAGGCGGTCATGAACTGAAATACAAACTGAAATTCATCACGAACTTGGCTGGTTCGTGATTTGCAAACCAGTGGTTCGTAGAAGTTCATTTTCTCACAAACCTTGATAAATTTTAGTCTGGTTTGTTTGGTTCATATTTTGGTTCATCACTGCAGACAGCCTGGCACCAATCAATCATTTTCCTAGGCAATGGGGGGGATGGGCTCTCTGCAGACCTTCTGCTGGCCTGGAAGTGACATTTTCACGAACCGAACAAATCAGTTCGCGAACTGGGGCAAGTTCATGAACGTTGGTCGTTCATGAAATGCAATGAACCATGAACCTCACAGTTTGGAATTTTTCCATTTCGTGCCCTTCTCTAGTGGGTAACATTGCCAACTCTGAGTAGGGAAATTAATGAAGATTTAGGGGCAGAGGCTGGGGAGGGTAGAGCTATGAGAAGGGAGGGAACTCAGCAGGGATGTGATGCCGTACAGTCTCCCCTCCAAAGCTGCCATTTTTTCCAGGGGAATTGATATCTGTGAACTGGAGATCAGTCATAATTCCAGGAGAACTTCAGGACCCCATTGGTGGGGAAGGTGAGGTAAATCACAAATAAGTAAAATCATAAAGCTTTCCTTCCTAGTTTCAGGGAGATTAGATAAACTGTCACTGCCTTACGGGGGCAAAAAAGCATACAAAAATCATGTACCTTTTTACTCATGCTCTTTTTTGGAAAATCAAAAGGCAGGATAGAAATCACATAAATAACCAATCAAAGACCCAAGCCTACACTCTTGTTATTGATGAGGGAAGGATAACTAATGATCTTTCTTACTTTGGGATCCAAAAAGATCAGGCCGATTCTGGTCATTTTTCTGAGAGAGCCATGCTGTCTGTGGCTGAACTCTGCTTTCAGTTGCTGTTTCCCCAGACTGGCAAGGAGTGGGAGATGGGGCAATGAGGAGAGAGAGTAAGAGAAGGATTCAATCTATGGGAGAGGTTCACTCACTTAATCTAAAAGCAGCCCTGGAGAGAGATCCTATTATGCACAACTTTGTCTATTCATAGGAGTGGGGAATTAGTGGATTATTTGTTATTAAAACAGAGCATTCCAAATTGATATATCTTAAAATCCAACAACAGTTGACCTCCCTTATTAGGGGGCCACTATCAGCTTGTAAAACTCTATAACTGCTTACTGAAGATCAGTTGCACTTATTTTAATAGGACTACACTAGAGAAAATGCACTGTAGATATTTGGCACATTTTCACCTAGCTTTCAGTGTCAATTAGAGCATGACATCTGAAGTAGGTAATTCCTTAATGCAGAAGGCTGTATACACATGAGGTGGTTGTAGTTTTCCTAATTTATGGCCCGTTCTGTTTGCATAATTACTATATGTTGTTTCATGATGCCTGGAAACTCTTCACAATCTACACAATAAAAATGTAATGATCTGCACTCTCAACTGCGTGTTTCGCCACCAAGCCAAGAGTACCGAGGAAGCCAATAATAAAGGTTAAGAAAGAACTCAGAAAGTTATTTTCACATTTTTACTCACCTAATAGAGCTATGACTTATATTAAATGCCAGCTGTGCAGTGTGATTGGCCTGAATACCAAGCGAGTTTAAAAGATTCATGCACTAATGAATCAAATCCTCCCATTATATTATAAAGCAAAGTGCTATTTTTCCTCATTTTAACAGCTTCCTCTTCAGTACTTTGCTCTTTTAATCATCTAGAGCTCTTTCCCTGTTCATATCTTGTTCTTGCTCAAGACAAATATCTTCAATGGACAGGTAATTTTCATGACCATTAGCAACACCTGGAGTACCACTGTTATAGCTTTTAAGGTTCTGATTTTTATTGTAAAAGGGATTTAGATGAGTGATGCTTCAAACTGTGTCTCCCCTCTATTGTTCGAAGCAACAAAAGGTGTGACTTATTTTTGAACTGATGTGAAACCTTATTTGCATATGTACCTGGAATGAAGATACAAGGCACCAATGTTTAGATGTAACAAGGGGTTATTAATAGGTGACATGCATATATATTAAATATTTCTCTTCTTTTTAGTACACTTTTGGGCAAGTCCATTCTGGCTCCAAACTCAGCTGACATCTAGGGTTGCAAGGCTGAGCCAAACAACCAGTGGGAAAGTTGGGGCAGGGACATGGTAGGGAGTGGCATTGTCAGCCTGATAATGGCAGGTAGTTCTAGGAATCACCAAAAACTCAATGGTTTTACTATAGAGTTTCCAGCAATTCTGAAAGCTACCTGTCATCATCACGTTGAGGTTTTCTCTGAATATAATGTTGCTACACTGGCACCAGTATGGATTTATTTTTTATTTTCTCAGCACCACCACTTTGAGTACCCCCCCTCCCTAGTGCCATCCTTGTTTGTCCTGGCCTGCATTTAGGATTGCCAGTACCAGGTAGGGAAATTCCTGGAGATTTTGGGAGTGAAGTCTGGGGAGAGCAGAGTTTGAGGATTGGAGGGACCTCAACTGGGTATAATGTCATAGAATCTACCTTCCAAAGAAGCCATTTTTCTCCAAGGGAACTGATCTTTATCAGCTGGAGATCAGTTGTAATTCCAGCAGAACTCCAGCTGCCACTTGGAGGTTGGCAACCCTAATAGAAATCTGTGCTCGGACATGCCAAAGATCACCCAACCCCATGATGTACAGCTGATGCTATTAAATATCAAGGGAGTCACTTCTCACTCTATCAGCTTCTCAGCTACACAACCTCAGGATGCTTGCTAATTATCCTTACCTATATGCTAGCAGCCTGTTTCTGTTATTCCCAGTTACAGCCTAACCAATCCTTATGAACTAGACCTAACACCATGAAACCCTGTCAAACAGTATGGAGCAGGTGAAATCAGTCCTTGTCCAAAAAAGCTTAAGGAAAACTGAAAAATTCCTGCTCATCTGCAGTGGTGACCGGCTAATCCCACATTGTTCATCAGAGGGTGGAGGGGTGGGGTAACAGCCCCAGCAAAATTGCTGAGGTTGTGGGGCTGAACTGGCTTAAATAGCCACTCCAACCTCCTCCTCACTGATTGGGTTCAGGCACTTAGTCCCGTCTGACCTCACAGAACTTCATATCTGTCATCATGGGGGCAGGAACAAAAACGTCCCCCATTATTACAGGAGCGGAGAACAGATTTCTTTCATGATCTGGTAATATAAAAACACAGAAGTGCCTCACTGGATCACACCAGTGGATCATCGAATCCAGCCTCCTGTTTCACAGTGTGGCCGAACACTATGGAAGCATAGAGGCCAAGGCCCCTGTTTATACCTCCTAAGTCCATTGCCTCTGGCTCTCCTTGCCTAGTAGACACAATTTAATTACTAGTGGACTGAAGAATATATCCCTCTCCAGGCTCTACCACTCTCATTAAAACGGGTGTTGGTTTATTTTTATTTTTTTAAAAAAAATATTATGACCAATATTATCAGTGGAGCATTTGAGCCTGGTGTGAGTATGATGCCTCAATATCCCCGAAGAAAAGGGGCGACGGGGTGGGGTGGGGAGAACGACACACCAGTCTGGCTCAACCAGAATTGCACCACACTCATGTGGAGTCATCAGGTCAACTTTCAATTTTGAAACAAAACAGATACTGCTGATAACATGTTGTATGCTTGTAAGCCTCCTCCTTCCCTCACCAGCTCCACCCAACAGCCCTCACTTATCCTGGAGGTTTCCCAGGGAGCCTCCCCCCAGGCCTCAGAATGGGTGAAAGAGGGGGTTGAGTCACCTTCTCCTTCTTGGAGCCCTGGGTTTGGGGTCTCTTCAACTGCACAGGCACACCCAGCTTCCTCCTTGGCCTGTTTCTGGAGCCCCTGGAAGAGGTTTGCCCGTTCTGGCAGTGGGTGAGCTGGCTGTGGTTGGTGGCCTGGAATTCCTAGCCCTGAACCTAAAGGAGCTATATGGCAGCTTTGGGTCCTAGCATCTTGCAATGTCATCTTCACTGAGTACCAGGTTTTAGCGTTTCTTGTGGACAAGGTCTTGGCTTCCCATCCTCCCCACCCAGTGCAAAAGAGAACTAGAGCAGGGTTTGCACCTTCCTCGGCAATTTGGAGGCGATTTTTACTGAACTGGGCTTCCGCACGCTCCATGACTCCTCCGTTGTGCTGGGAAATGACATCATTTTCCAGTGCAACGGGAGAGTGCAGGAAGTAAGTAACCTGCTGCCTGTCCCCCAGTCCCCTGTACCCCTGCTTTAGACTCTGGGGCCCTGGCAACCCCAGGAGGGTCTCATGGCGTGAAGACCACAGTTATAACTATAGCTCTCAGGCTTGGTGATCATTACAGTGATGCTATTGCCTAGTAATCATCATTTTAGATGTCATAAATAATAATTCAGACCTTGGTTGTTGTGGGTTTTCCGGGCTGTATTGCCGTGGTCTTGGCATTGTAGTTCCTGACGTTTCGCCAGCAGCTGTGGCTGGCATCTTCAGAGGTGTAGCACCAAAAGACAGAGATCTCTCAGTGTCACAGTGTGGAAAAGATGTAGGTCATTTGTATCTACTCAGGAGGGGTGGGGTTGAGCTGAGTCATCCTGTAAGAGTTTCCCAGGGTGTGGAATGCTAATGGCGGGAGGCTTCACTGTATCCTGAGGAGGTTCTTTTGCATATGGATTGGTACTTGATGTGCTAATCTTCTCTGCAGGGCTATTGTCAGGGATAGAATGTTTTGTTAGCCTGGTGTTATTCAGAACTGGCAACCATGCTCGGTTCATTCTTAAGGTTTCTTCTTTCCTGTTGAAGTTTTGCTTATGCTTGTGAATTTCAATGGCTTCCCTGTGCAGTCTGACAAAGTAGTTGGAAGTGTTGTCCAGTATTTTGGTGTCCTGGAATAAGATACTGTGCCCTGTTTGAGTTAGGCTGTGTTCAGCCACTGCTGATTTTTCAGGTTGTCCAAGTCTGCAGTGTCTTTCGTGTTCTTTTATTCTTGTCTGGATGCTACGCTTTGTGGTCCCGATGTAAACTTGTCCACAGCTGCAGGGTATACGGTATACTCCTGCAGAGGTTAGGGGGTCTCTACTGTCTTTTGCTGATCGTAGCATCTGTTGTATTTTTCGGGTGGGTCTGAATACTGCTTGAAGGTTATGCTTTTTCATAAGCTTTCCCATCTGATCAGTAATTCCTTTGATATATGGCAGAAACACTTTTCCTGTGGGAGACTGTTTTTCTTTGGTTGTTTGATTCATCCTGGGTTTGATTGCTCTTCGGATTTCATTTCTGGAGTAGCCATTTGCCTGAAGTGCGTGGTTTAGATGATTAATTTCCTCATTGAGAAAGTGCGGCTCACATATCCGTCTTGCACGATCCACTAATGTTTTCATTATGCCTCTTTTCTGTCGGGGATGGTAATTGGAGTTTTTGTGTAGGTACCGATCAGTGTGAGTTGGTTTCCTGTAGACCTTGTGACCTAACTGTGACCTATATGGACTCCCCAAAATACATAAGGAGTCAGTCCCACTCCGACCCATTGTGAGTGCCATTGGTTCACCGACATATGAATTAGCTAGACATCTGGCAGATCTCCTGCAGGACCACATCGGGAAAACCTCGTCTTACATCAAAGATTCAGCAGATTTCATCAACAAAATCAGTTCTCTGAAACTCAATCCACAAGACATACTTGTCAGTTTTGATGTTGTATCCCTGTTTACCAAGGTTCCAGTAAAAGACACTATTGCACTTATTAATCAGATTTTCCCAGAGGATGTAACAGCCTTATTCCACCATTGCCTGACAACCAGTTACTTCCAATGGGACAACGAATTCTATGAACAGATGGATGGGGTGGCCATGGGGAGCCCACTCAGCCCAGTTATAGCAAACTTCTACATGGAACATTTTGAAAAAACAGCTCTAGAATCAGCACCCCACAAACCTAGTGTATGGTTCCGGTTTGTGGATGATACATTTATCATTTGGAGCCATGGGGAGGAAGAATTGATGGGGTTTTTGAATCATCTCAACAACATCCACCTGAACATACAATTCACCATGGAGAAAGAAATCGAGGGAAAACTCCCATTCCTGGATACCTGGGTCATCCGCAAAGCAAACTTTCAGTTAGGTCACAAGGTCTACAGGAAACCAACTCACACTGATGACAAAAATGACAACATATAAAAACAAATTAAGGCACTCCGATTTTTTTTAAAAAAGGAATATGAAATTAACCAAATGTCTAAATGTGAAGTCCCCTTTTAACTTGAGACCCAGACCAAATGAGCTTCCTCATTCCTGTGCTAGTGCTCACACATGCACACACACATGAGCCTCCTCATTCCCCTGCCAACACACACACACGCATGCGTGCATGTGCACACACACAAACACACACACACAAAGATATGTGAGACCATGGTAAAATCTTTAGATGGCAGATGTTGCACAACAATATGTGTATTTATGCCAACTCAGTGATGTGTTAAGTCTAAATCCTAAGCAATTATGTCTTGGTTTAGTTTTGTTTGAAAAAAGAAATACTTTCCCACCGGCTCTGAAGGGAGATGAAGTGATGAGACTGTTTTTTAATGGACCATGACTTATTTTCCAATCATTTTTACAACAGGTGAACGTGAAAGAGACTTTGCATTGCTTTTACATCAAGTAAGTCTCTCTCTCGTTTAAGTTTACTCAAGCAATTTATTTTTTTATTAGACTTTGAGGGCAACTCAATAGGAGTTTTGGAGGCTGAATTAATTTGTTTCTATTCTTGTTTTTTATGCATGTAGATCATTATATATCTGTGCAGAAACATCTTTTTGTGAGCATTCTCACCGCTGCCCTGAGCCAGATGTGGGATTTCAGCAGTGATTCCCTTTATTCAACAAGAAATGGCACACATTAGAGTATCTAGAATCCAGATGCCTCATGAAAGTAAGTTAAACTACATATTGTTTCCTTAAAAGGGGGGGAAATCCTTTCCAAAATGTCTATATTATGTTCTATAACATCTCTGCCCAATAACACTCTTCCTCTCTTCCTCCTCACAGCCAGTCTCCTGTACTATAAAGGATCACAACTTTACACTTTACATTAGTAATGAAGAATACAAACCTGGTTCTGAATGCACAATCTCTAGTTCACGGCTGAGTATTTATTGGAAGCAGGGGTCATTTCATAGAAAAAGAGATGGAGGAACTCCTTAGCATAACTCATTAGCATAACTCATTAGCATATGCCACGTCCCTTGCCATCACCAGAAGTGTGTCATTAGCATAACTGATTTGCATATGCCACACCCCCTGACATCACCTATCCTGGCTGTTTTGGACCCAATCCTGGCCATTCAGGGCTGAAATTGGGCCCAAAATGGCAAAAGGGGGCTGAAAATGGCCGAAAAGGGTCCCAAAATGGTCAGGATTGGGCCGCTGCTGAGTGGGAGAGTGATCCACCACTCATCAGAGGCCTGATCTAGGCCATTTTGGCCCCAATCCAGGTTGAAATGGGCCCAAAATGGCCGAGAGTCAGGTGGGTGGGGCCACCTGACATGTGACCTCTTCAGGGAACTGCTGGAACTGCGTTCCTGTGCGTTTCCCCTCAAAATGAGCCCTGATTGGAACTATATTTTTGTTTAAATTCCATGCTTTGGGGGGTAGGGTTGCCAACCTCCAGGTGGGGCCAGGATATCTCCTTGAATTTTAATTCATCTCCAGACTACAGAGATCAGTTCCCCTGGAGGAAATGGCTGCTTGAGAAGCTGAATTCTATGGTATTACACTGGGCTGAGGTCCCTCCCCTCCCCAAACCCTGTCTTCCCTAGGCTCCACCCCGAACCTTCAGCAATCTTCCAAACTGGAGTTGACAACCTTACTTGGTGGGAGGAGCTCATTTTTGTGAGTGCAATTGCGGTAACAACATAAGGAAGTGTAAAGCACAAAGCATGTGATGTCTTGGTTGGAAAGCTATGTTCAATCCCTCCAACATTCTCAGTAGGCTGCTTGTTGGCCTTAGGGACCCTGGCAAATGTCCACTCCTCCTTTTAAAAGGCATATTATTGACAGTCTGTTATTTAATGGCACACTGCACCAATTCCTTATTCTGTATACATAAAAGATGCACATGATTTACACTTAAATGCACTGTTCACAATGCTACGGATTAGTTCGTGCAATAACAGAAATGAAGAAACGTCATTTACAAGATGTTTCTAAAGAAAGAAAACAACATTGAAAGGATATTCTTCCTAAGCTATCATCAATCAACTTTTTAAATATATAAATTCCATAAGACATGTTCTGAGAGAATTCATGTGATGAATTCTTTTGCTGCTTCAACAACAAGAAGGCAAATTATTTCAGTTCACAGATAAATGTGCTGATTGACTGCTGTAAAATGAGGGGGAGAAATGACAGTTCTGTCATTTATGAATGTCTTCCATTTTATTTTGTTTAAAGTCTCTTTCTCTCTCACACTCACATGCACACAGACGGTTTTTTTAAAAAAGTGAACTGGAAAGAAATACTCAATCAGCTCTGACAGCGGAAACACTAACAAACGACAATGGTCTTTCTTGTCAACACAGATCTCACTTGCAACAAAGAGATAAACTTCTACAGAGAAGCCTGAAACACCAGCTGCAAAAGAGATATACACACGCGTATTGTGTTTTGGAAGGAGGAGGAAACTATTGGACTTTATGGCAAATACACACATCACAATTATACATAATGAACATGACAGATAAAACCCTATCCCATAACATAAAACTGAGTTCCCAATTGGAACTTCTTTTGGATCTGCTGATAGGATTGGGGAAAATGTCAGGACTCAAGCTACACTTGCCATTTGTCTGCCCATGGAGGGCAAACACACACGCTCAGTCCTAATCTTCTGTCCTTGATTAAGGAGCAGCAGAAAAAAGAGGAAGGGAATAGCACTGATAGTGATGTTCTAAGAATTTCACCAGTCTCTATGGTAAAGAATGTGATGTCACTTCAGAATGGAGGGTTGGAGAACATGGCATCACTTCCAAGTGATGCTTTAGGAATCCCTGCTACAGAGATCGATCGGATTCCATCATTCGGAAGTGATGTCACATTCTCCAGCCCTCCACTCTGAAGTGACATCACATGCTCTGTGATGCTCTAGGAATTTCCCCAGTCACTATGATCCTTCCCAAAGAGATTTGGGAAATTTGTAGAGCGTTACAGAGGATGTGATGTTACATTCCCAGAAACACCAGGCACCATCCCAAATGCCTCTCAACAATTTCCGGTGCAGGTCGGGAAACCCTAACTAAATCTGCAATGAGTCTTGAGAAGCGGTCTGTAGGATATCATGTTAGGTTGACTGCATGTTTCACTGTTGAAAATTGATACATAGCTATGGCTAAAGGAGAGGACTGCAGGGAAATGAGCCATACCACTCAAGGAAACCTCTTTACGACAATAAGCCAGAACAGCTGAGATGGTATTTTGGGACTATACAAGCTTCCAGGTCAGGCTTGTTCACGCACACGGGCAGTTTAGGAGACTTGCTCTTGCTGGACTTCCCTGCATCTCCAACGTTCACTTTTGTTTTATTGCACACTCAAATTGCACAGTATCCGAACTGACAGGATTGCATTTTGACTACTGAGCCAGTGCTATATTTCCAATTATCATGGTAAATTAGCATCTGGTGGTACTATTCAAAAAGACTCTTTACTCAAATGGGAGGGCTGCATTGTAGGGATGGGGTCTCAGGTGCTTCACTAACAAGCTGCGGATCATAGACTTGATCACCATTTTTGCCTCATGTATTATCTGCTGCTTTAAATATGTACTCCTATGTACAACCATCGCTCCATGCTGTCTAATGTTAGTCCTAGAATTGATTATGTTTTGCTTCAGTATCTCTACTATGTCTTAGATCCTTGCTAATGCTATGTCTTTAAATGTGTATATATTTACCTTATGGTATTGTATTGAAATGTACTTACTTGATACTGATTGTATTAACCTCATACTGTGTAATCCGCCTTGCGTCTCAGTGAGAAAGGCGGACTACAAATGACGCAAATAAATAAATACACCAAACCGGCTGAAACAGTCCTCTGAATACCAAACGCTGGCACTGGCATCCCACAGCAGTAGCCTGCATGATTGGAACAGACAGGCTTAACTAGAGCATTTTGTGAGTTACCATACATGCTGAAGTAGGGTTGCCAACCATCAGGTGGGACCTGGAGAGATCTCCTGGTGGTCTCCAGGTGACAGAGATCAGTTGCCCTTTGGAGTATGGCTCTATGGCATTATACACCAGTGGGGTAACTCCCCTCCCCAAAACCTGCCATCCCCAGGCTCCAGCTCCAAAATCTCCTGGAATTTCCCAACCCAGATATCCATAAATAAATAAGAAAACATGATGTTCCAGCAGCCAAACAGCATTAGATATACGGAACAATGTTGCATGATGGTTTGCTGGATGAATCACAAGGCTGCGGTGAGATTTTCCTAGTATTTTTAAGAGCTAAAATTTTCCAGCTGTGCACAGCCCTTATTTTGATCAAGGCTACACAGGGAGAGGGGTTTAATCTTCCACTTTGCATTATTTCACCTACTGAAACCACCCTCCATTGCATTACTCTTAGCCTTGGAAAGAGTACAAAATGAATTTTAAAAAGGTACACATCTCTTTCAGGATGAATAGCAGAGTGGGAGGGCAATTCAGTAGGTGAAATTTTGTGGGGGTGGAATGATTAAGCCCTCTCTCCCCTCCCTGTACCAAAATCTGAATAAGGGTTATGCATAATTGCAAGTGATCTTTCAAAAATACTGGGAAGATCTGATCATGGATAAACTCATCTGGGGAACAGTAAATCACATGGGGGCTGTGGCATCAGTGTGCCCTTCTAGCAATGCATAAATATGTGATGGCCACATTGAACATGGACGGCCATTCGGAGAATGACAGCCAATCATGGAAACCAATTTTCAAAACTACAACACAGCTCATCCTTTGGGCTCCATTATAGAAGAAGAGTCCCAAAATGACTAGAGCTTTAGAATTTAATCCACTGCCCTAAAGTAGGAAGTTGTATCTGAAAGCATCCTCGTTCTTTAAAACGAGGATGAGAACCTTCTCAAAGAGCATGAGCCATGGTTGAACCGCTCCTTTATTGTAAAGATACCATCTTAAGAAACCAAATGATGAAAAAGAAGCTGTTACATTTGGCTTGCAGATCAACACATTAAGTTGTAATTGGTTTAATTTAGTGAACTGCTAAAATTGCCGTAAATACGCCTTGTGCTTGCTTATCTTCTATCAAGATGTCATTTTCTTCATTATAAGCAAATATAATATTCAATTGACAAAGACAGTGATTTGCATAGTATTAAATAAGATCTCATCTGAACCAAAACGTTCCCTGCTCCCCCTTTTTAAAAAATCCTTTTTGCCTCCTAGAACGCTGCCAGTCTCTCTCCTGTGCTTCTCCTCTTCCTCTACCCTTACTGACATAGATCAGCAGACGATTCATCATTATACTTGTGAGTTCTATGAGGAAAGGTGGATGCTCTCTGTGATCTAATGTATTTTTCTGGATGCACGCTGAAGATAGAAGGGGCAAGTCATTAAAGTTACCCCGGCTTCTTAAGGTGAGATAATAGCCAGCTTCTCTTATCTCAGACTGACAGAAACATGGTGCACGGATGAATGATACATTTCACACTGCTCTGTGCAAATAGGAGGAGGGGGGTTACATGAACACACAAAAGAATGAAGCTTTTTTTTAAAGGAGAGCAATAGTCAAGTCTGTATTTCTTCATAGATCTTAACATAGGCCGTTTTCTCACTGCTTACCGGCCACGGAACGTCATGCCAAGCTCCCGGAATGACAGTGCCTTCCTGGCGTGATTTCTTGCAAGAAATGCAGTTCTCGTGTGAAATTGTGCCAGGAAGATGCTGTCGTCCCAGGAGCTTGGCACGATGTTCCGTGGCTGGTAAGCAGTATGAAAACAGCCATAGTGCGGAAATACATGGAGAATTTCTTAAATGCTGTAATTTTATACCATATCCCAAATCTTTAATAACCAGCCTTCCTTAAAAGGGTCTGTTTTTCCTTTCCAAAGCCTTGTGTCAGTTATTCTGGCCATGACCAAGTAAAAATTCCCTTTGAGTATTACTTTAGGGATAATTCCAGTGGCACCTCTATGGAAGCAACTTGCTCTGAGGCATCCAGAATTCGATCCTGTGGATGACCTGTAACATAACCAGGATGAAAATATACCACATCCTGTGACATCATGGATAGGATAAAAATGTGTAGGTAGAAAAACAAAAGGCTATTGGGGTGGGGGCAGAGAAACTGCTCCTACTTGATTTAATTATTAATGTTCCTACTTGATTCCCCCACCCCATCCCCTATCATATAGCTACCTTTCTGCATGTGTTTTGTCAAAGGAAACATGGGTGATAGTTAGAGTTACCTGTGACCAGGTAATCAAATCACAGGAAAAGACTATAATGCTAGGAAAACTTGACGGCAATAGGTGTAATAATTCCACAAGTACTGTAACAGAAGTATTGAAAGTTTATTAGGAACAAAAGACAAGCCTTCCCTGGCTTCTGATTTAATAGAGAATTCCCAGAAGGGAAAGTGAAACCAAACTACAACATAGGCTTTTTGGTCCTAAGGGACCAGGGGAAAATAACTAAACAGTTCAATAAGGGAACGTCAACAAATTCACAATTTGACATGGGCCATTTTCATACGCAGAAGATCGCATGAAACTCACAGCATAAAAGCGTCTTCCTAGTGCGATTTCCCAACATGATCCCGTTTAATGGCCCTTTTTCTGATGTCATCGGGCCATTAAAGGGGATCGTGCCAGGAGATTGTGCTAGGAAGATGCTACATGTCTTGAGTCTGCACGATCTTCCGGGGTGCGTGTGAAAACGGCCATGATATAATAGGAAAAGAGGATAACATGAATGGGTATCCAGGGAAGGCACCAGCCCCTGCTCCACAATTAGTAACTCCGACCCTGCAGGGCTAGCTGCCAGCTGCTGAGTCACCCCCAGAGCCAAGGCTCACCTTCAGGTCTCAGCAAGGAGGCCCTCATATCACGCTGATCAGTCAGGGGGTGGGGCTGAGGATGAGGGAGGGAATAAAAGGAGAGCTCTGACAACAGGCCAGGTAGAAGTGATGGAGGAGCAGTAGCCAGAAAGCCAGAGAGAAAGGGAGAGTGTAAGACTGCCTTCCAGGGGAAGCAGTGTGGGCTTTGGTTGATGCAACCGCACCCTGCTATCCTGAATCTGAGGCCTGTAGGGAGACCTCAGGAGAGGTTAGCCAGGACAGTGGATGGCTGCTCTGAGAGCTTACAGATGGTTTGACTCAATAAAGGAAGCCATGGACTTCAGTTTGCAACATCTAAGCACGGCTGTCAACGAAAGGAAGTTTTGGAGGTCATTGATCCATTGGTTCGTAGGGTTGTCATAAGTCAGACTTGATGGCACTTAAAACACATACACATGCGAACAACTCTATGTCAAGTCATGAAAGGCATATGACAGTTCAATATGTTTAACTGGAAGAGGAATGTCTGGAAACAGACAACATCAAGAAAACATAGTCCTTGAAGAAAGCTCATCAACCTATTATAGATTAATAGATTTGTAGGGAAATGTCATAGCAGGAACACAAGAACATATAAAGTTGCCATATACTGAGTCAAACTACTGTCCTATTAAAGTTTATTGTCCACTCAGATTGGCAGCAGCTCTCCAGGGTCTCAGGCAGACACCTTTCACATCACCGACTGCCTGACTTCTTTAACTAGAGACACCAGGAATTGAACCTGGGACCCTCTGCATGCCAGGCAGATGCTTTGCCAATGAGCCACATTTATTTTTTCTCTTTTTTCTCTCTGCAAGGTCTTCAAATTGACTTAAAGTCTCAAATAAAACAATGTCAAACATAAACCAAGTGAATTATAAAACTATCAGTCTAAAAACATAAAGGATGCCCAGAGCTTTGGTGCTGGTCTCCATAAAAGGCTTTGATGACAACCTCTCTATATGGGGGTTCATAAATTAACAGCAGCACAGATCAGAAAACAAAATCAGTTTGGTAAGATTTCCTGTCCACAGCAGTGTGGATAATATTTCTCATATCAAATAGGTATGGCTAAAAAATGTAATGTCCTAGAGGAGATGTGGTTATAAACTGAATGCCCTCTCCAGGTTCAGATGTGTATTCCTGTATGTTGGCCTACATCTTAGATCATCCAGAGGAATCCTCCTGTGGTATAGGAGGTTCGCCGTGTTTTCCAGCCTTGGACTGGGGATCCAGAAGGGTGGCCTGGGCACCCTTTGACCCGCACTGTAATCACCCCAAGCAGCTGAATTGCCCCACCAAGGGGTACGATTCAGCCACCAAGGGGTGTGTCATGCTGCCCAAGAGGGGCGCCCTGAGGACCGTGCCCCCCGCTGGTCAGGCAAGTGGGGGCAGAGGTGGGAAGGTGGGAGCAGGGAATCCCTCGCCCCGGGCAGGGGAATGGCATCCCTACTCTGGATCTAGGACCCAGGAATCCTAGCTCTTCATGAATCCTTTTCCTGCTCTTTACCCAGGGCCTGAAAGGGCATTGAGTTTCCTATGAAAATGAGTTTAAATACAATAGTGGTATAGAAAGACAGGCAGAGCATGACTTTCTGCCTCTGATTATGTCCTATATAATGCTCCCCAACCAGAATCAAAGTATCATCAACCAAGTGTTATGACACTATAAACAGTTATAAAAATAAGCCCAAATTGAAATGAGTGGGAAATATGCAGCAGCCATATTTTGCAGACTGGAACCCAATAATTGTAGATAATTGATTTAGACTACAGACATCCATTTCCTTCCTTCCTTCCTTCCCTCTCCAACACTGATAAAGTTCTATTATCCTTTTAGTCATTGGAAAAAAGTTAGTTCTAAAATCTCAGCACATTTGCCCCATTGTATTCATCCTTTTGGTACTTAATGTTTAGTCTTGCAGATTTTTATGTGAGACCATATATATGTGCACTAACATAAAAAAAAAGAGAAGGCAAAAACATAAAACTGCCCTCCAAATTAAGTGTAATGTGTTCTGGAGAATTTCAGAAGAAATAAGAGGAGGCTTTTTCCTTTGCAGACCAAGACTTTGAAACATTAAGATACTATTATCTATTTAATGGGAGATATTTGAAGCTCAATGGATGACTCCAGTTGATGAATAAGCAGGCTACACCAGAAGTGTAGGAATTAAAAAGAACATTAAGCCCTCACCTTTGGTCTCATTCAGAGACTTACTTGGGACAAAGATTTTGTTCTGTGGTAGAGGAGCATGCATGTGTGTCTTCTCTCCCATGTACTCATTAGATGCAGGCACATGGACGTGTGCTCATGTAGAGGACTAACTCGTAATTTCCACTTCCCCTTAGAAAATAAACAATGGGACAGTTCAGACCTCTGCATATACACCTGCATGGAGTCCCTCCCTGCATCACATGCTGCAAGCATGATACAGGCAACAGCGTCTGCAGCCCAGCCCCTGATATAGACTGGAGCCACAGACATGAGGAAGGAGGTGGGTTAACTCTTTGCTCCTTCTACATTGCCTCTATCAGAAATGGCCCTTCTCAGTGGGTAAATTATGGTATGTGGAGGGAGGCAAGTATCCATATTGTCCATGTCTTTGCCCCCTACTGGGCTAAAAACAACCTGGGAGAGATTTTCAGCTGGAAAAATTGTGCAGGGAGGAAAGAGTTAAATCCCCCTTTCCCAGTACCATAGACTGAATCTTTATTATAAGACTACCAAATGCAGAACTCTAAGGTCACGTGTCATTGTAGGCATGGTGTGGAAGACACCGTGCCTTGAAAAGACAAGAACTGCTCCCTCATACTATGTACTTGATATATGTATGGGAAGGAAATTACCAGACAGTATTTGGCAGGGTGAAGATAGACATTAATTCAAATATGATTCCTCTTCAATTCGAGACAGAATTTATTAGTTTTGCAAGACAGCTAAATGTGGTGTCTCCTGCACTGGTAGAAATCTTCATTCTTTCCAATGTTCAATGAGGTCAAATCATCAGCGGTGATATTGTAACCTTTGAAATAGTATATATAGCTCTTAGCTTGGCTAGGTTGTGTCCACCTCTCTTTGTCATGTGTGGCAAAAAGTGAAAAGGTCAATGTAAAACAGAAGTATTAAAGAAAGTGCAAATGTTATAGGTGTTCAAACTGAGCAATAACCAAGGGGACACTTGACTACAGGCACAAGTTTGCAGGCTTTATATAATCTCACACCATCCTGGTAAACCTAACTCTTATTGAGAATGCAGTCCATTGGTTTGAGAAGGCATAAATAACTTGTTTACTGTGATTGGCAGTCTCTCTCCAGGATTTCAGATAAAGAGGGTTTTCCCCCAACAACTTCATTCTCAGACCCTTTAAATAGGGATGCCAGACGCTGAACATGGGAATTTTTGCTCACGAAATATGTACCGTAGAATAATGGACGCCACCACCACTACCCCCGAAAAATTATTTGTTATCGTGCAGATATATGCCATTAAACTTGCCAGGTAACAAAGATGTACAGTAAGCCAAGAAGGCTGGTCATTCAGCTAAAAGATGTAAGGGAGATACACAAACACACAAACAAACACACCTGGTATGCTTTCTTAACCTGATCAGTTGGGAAAGGCTACAGATGGACAAAAGTCTAGATACTGCTACTCACCACAAAAGTCTTTTTAAAACTATACTGCAAAATTCTAACTTTAAGGTAGTTGTTGTTGCTGACAACCTATACACTGTTTGCTTTTTTAAATTGTACACAGTCCTTTGAAATGCTGACTGATTCTAGGTCACAAAGGTTACATTTCAGGGCAGTTTTATACCCGTTCATACACTTATTTGGCTCAATCACCAACTTCTGCGGTGATGGTGGTGATGGAGGAAGAGGAATGCATGCTCTACCATGCACAGGATGTAACAATCAGCCTGTACCTGTGAGCCCCTCCCATTTTTAAAGGAATGTATTATATTGTCACGCCTCCAAGTAAAATATTTTTTAAAATTTTGTTTTACAAAATTTATATCCCGCCTTTCACAAGGACTACCAAGACAGCTGTACTCCTCTTGTTGCATGTTATGACACGAGATTGCATATCCTCCATGTCTGGCCCTGTTTGAAGCAGGGGTTACAGTAGAGATGGGCATGAACAGCAATACGAACAAAAAAATGCCATGAACAGCCCAATCTGCTGTTTGCGAACAAGTTGTTCGTGAAGCCCCATTCTAAAGGAACAGGTGGTTGTTGCAAGCCTTGTTCATTGCTGTTCATCAAGCCAGACAGTCTGGCACCTGCAGTCAATTCCCTTGGCAATTTAGGCAGGGATTGTCTGAACTCTGTCTGAACTCCTGCTGTTGCCCTGGAAACCCCAACCTAAGCCCAATTTAGCTTGATAGACAGGTCTTCTTTTCAAGTGTGGAGCTCCAAATTTGTTTCAAGGGAGCAAAGACCAGGGAGGAGGGGGGCTCCCAGCTCTGGCTTAGTTTGCAGACAGTGGAGAGGGAGAGACAGTTGCTGTTGGCATTTTGAGAGAGAGAGTACATTGGAGCTTGAATTTTCTTTGTGTGTGGTGGGATAGGGATCTACCCTTTCAAGTTCCAGGGCTGCTGCCTGGCTCTGGGCCAAGCTATTATTTATTATTGGTACCTTTCCTGGTGCCTGCTCAGGTAAGGTTTCTGGGAGTGGTTCAGTAGGTATCTTGACCAAACTTGGATGATGGCTGGAGGAGAGCCTGCTGGCCCCTGCAAACAGCCAACCACGAACATATTCGTGAACAGGGCCATGTTCGTGGTTGTTTGTGAGTCCCTGTTCGTGGATGGCAACGAACAACGAACATCATGTTTGTGTGTTTGTTTTGTTATGCCCATCTCTAGTTTACAGGATGGTGATAGATTTTTATGGACTTTGACTTTGCTATCTAAAGGTGGACATTCAAAGATGTATATTTTTTCTACAGCTCAATAATTAGCAGCAACAAACCAGCCCTCTAGTATCACTTCACAGGCCCAGAGGATTATAGGCTGTAGTGTGAATGTCCCTGCCTGTAGGTTTCTTTTCAGCCCAGGAACCCTAGTGGTGCAGGAAACTAGTAATACCGTTTCTGGTTCCAGCTTTGCAGCACCTGACATCCATATCTGTAAAGATATTTCCTTGGGTTTTCTGAAGAATACTGGTGGTATACCCCATTGTCATTATTCTGTCCTCAGATCCTCAAACACTCATCCAACCCTAGCCATTAGTACCTCATTAACTCTAGAGGGTTGTCTTGTGTGGCTGAACTATTCCCACCAATATGCATCAGCAAACTTCCCAGGCTTTGCTATTCCCTGGCTATTCTCCTGGCTTCTTCATGCCTAAGGCAAGTACTATTGAGTCACTTCTCTCACCTAAATATAATTAATTACTCTTCCCAGCAGGATGGCCAGGCCCTCAAGCTATTTTTAATTTGAGTTGCGCCGGAGAGACCAGTTATTCCCTGAAAGTCATTCTGACTTCCAGATAAGTTCCCCTTTCAGATTCTTGAGAATCTTTTTGTGTGTGTGCAAGTTACATAAGACTATTATGGAATATGGTACATTTTTTTTCCAGAGACAAGAAATCAACTGTTGTTCCTCAGTGTACCAGTATACCACATGTAAGTGAAACGTGAACATATTCTAAGAGACTCCTGGAGAAGCTTATGTGAAGAGGGTTTTATGTTGTTAAATATAACATTAACGTAAATTATGACTTTTAGTTATCAGAGTGTTGACCTAGAATCTGGGAGACCCAGGTTTGAATCCTCACTCTGCCATGGGAGCTTGCTGGGTGTCCTTGAGCTAGTTATACATTCTCAGTCTAACCTACCTCACAAAGTTGTTGTGAGGATAAAATGGAGGAGAGGTGAATGAGATAAGCTACTTTGGGTCTCCATTAGAGACAAAGGCAGGGTTAATAAGGTAAAATAAACAAACAAAATAAGGCCGTTTTCAGCAGTTGCACCATGATATTGAAATACCATTTAGAAGTTCTCCCATCCTCATCACTGGGCACTTTTTAGCAAGCAGTGAAAACATATTTATAAGAAGGCTTTTGGGACCACTGTTTTAATTATGATGGAATACATGATTGTTGTTTTGGTGTTGGTTCAGTTAACCGGATTTCTTTTTATATGGTATTTCTGGCTTTTGGTATTGTTTTAATTGGATTTCTTAGTCATCTTGGAGATGTTTTCCAATCAAAAGGAGGGGCATAAATATTTAAATATATAAAACCAGTGATATGTCAAGCCAACCTGTACAAGCATCTGCCATCCTCTTGCTTACGTATCAACAAATTATTATGTGAATTAGCTCACACTAATAACCCATCTGTTTAACAGGGAAGTGGAATCTGGCCTTTCCATCTCGAACAATCGTGTTATGTACCAGTTGAAAGAGCACACAAGCTGTTGCAAAGACACTTTGGTGCAGGAGCGGGAACGGACACCTAGTTTAATAATACCAACCAAGTAAACATAATTTACAACCCAATAGAAGCAGCCAATGATTTTCTGACTGGTTTTATGATATTATCTGAGTACTTGACTGAAATCTTCATCTTTACAATGGTCTGGCCCATCTTACAACCTCTGCAGAAAAATTACTTTGTCAAAGTTAATGAACACAGGGAAATATGACATAAAGGTGCTTGTCTTCTTTGAAGAAACAAATAGGCCATTAAGTCATTAAATATAGAAACACCACCTGGAGAGGATGGCTTAATGACCAAACTTTACAAGTTATTCTCTGATCATGTTGTTCAGACTTGCCTACAGCGTAAAAAGTAAACACAAATGTACAAATATGCCTACAACAGGTCAATATGTTATATAACTTTTCTTTGTAGTAATAAAAGAAAATGTAGAGGTCTCTTTCTTTGTGGAACATTTCCACATTCTTTTGGAGACTCTAGATCAGTTTACTCAAAACCAAGATTTAATTAAACTAACTATGGCTAGTGTGAACACCTGAATGCGGGTCACTCCGCTAACTATGATTAGTTAGGGTCTGTCAAATTAAGATCTAAAAGCATGGATTGGTTTAATAACTACAGTTGGTTTTAACTATAGATTTATATTACATATGAACAAAGAACTCCAGGTTTAATGCTGGCGTGTTCCTCAATGCTTCCCTTCCACAATGCAAGCCAAAATGGCATCTAGCTTTCTGAGAGGGAGGCAGCAAAAATAGCAAAGACGATGAAACCAGCATTTGTTGAGACAAACCAGGATTTGAATGATAAGTGAATTCCAGTTTCACAAACTAACCATAGTTCCAATAAGCATGGCTTCACATTATGTCAAAAGAGACTTCTGGGAAGTGGGAAACATGGGTGAAATCCACAACCCCTACAGATTATATGGGACTTCCTTTGACATTATATGGGACTTCCTGTGAATTCAGAAATGAATTGATTGCCACACTTGAATTATCACGTCATGCCCTCTATTTCCAAAGCTTCTCTCTCTGGCAGTTGCTTCCTGTCCTTAGTAAGCAACACAGTCCTCGGCATTACTCAGAGACAGATGGGAAAAGCCAGGGAAGCTTTTAAAATTGCTTTTACTGAAGACGTAGGAAATAGCAGGGACAAGAATGTGACCCCTATTAATAGCCCAAAGACATGACCCACAACCCACTTATGCTGAATAATGTGCATTAAAGGCAATAGTTTTTTTTGTGCTGCGCTGTTGGAGCATATGATGAACTACAGCATCAAAGTCCCAAGCACCACGCCAACCCACAATTCAGTGATTCTGAAGTGCTTGGATTTAAACTCAGTTCCATGGTCATCGCTCATTTGTGGACCAGATTCTTGGAAGCCAGACATGTTTAGGAATCTACTGCTACTGTATATCAATGTTGCAGGCTTAAAAGGGGTTTAATTGCCTTTGAAATAAAATTTAATAAACACTTGTAAGTAGTTTTGTGAAAGTGCAGAGAATTCTGTTAGAGCCCTAGTTCCCCACAGAATTACAAATCCCACCGCTCTTGGATAGCTTTTACAGTTGAAACAGCTTAAATTTCATCTTATTCTCTATCATTAGTGACAGATGTAATTCTCAAGTCTCAATTCATAATTGGCTCAGTCTTCCCGAGCTTTCTTTACAAAACCCATGCTTGGGTTGTTTTTCAGAAAAGGCCCTAGCTGATCCATGTTGGGAGATTTGTTTCAGGTGACATACAGGAAGAAGAAGAACTGAAATACATGCCACTTATTTGAAGAGAAGTAAATTGATTTACCTGAGGAAGATATAGTCAAAATGTTGCTGCTAGCATTTGTCATATATTTCCTTCCAGATTTTCAGCCACAGGCTATTAATTTGACATCTGGCCTTGATCTTCTTTATACATTGTTATCAAGGTCACTATTTTTAATACTTTCTCCCGAGGACCCATTGCAGTGCAATCACAGATATGTACATCTCTTGTCAATTGTCATGATCTATTTTTGGTATATTGGTGGTCGGGTGTATTCTTACCCCTCGTGTCACTTTTTGTGGGAGATTTCTTCCACCATTGCCAGTGAGCACTTCCCATTTCCATGCCCCCCCACACTTACAATGGGAAGAAATCCAGCAATAGAGAAGACAGCTGAAAGATAATTCAGCCTACATTCCCATGGCATGTGCTTGCAATGAAGATTGCTGAGCAAGCTTGGAATTATGAGAATTTTGGGAACAGTCAATTCTTTGTTCTAATTTCAGGGGGGTAGCTGTGTTGGTCTACGGTACAAAAGCAAGATGCTGGTCAAGTAGCACCTTAAAGACTAACTAGAGTAGTCTTAGGGACCAGCATACCTACTCCCTTATGAAACTATCCAAGTACTATGGTCATCTTTGGAGGCCCTGGTTTGGTTGCCCCCCACCTTCTGAGATTAGGCAGATAGCCACCCAGGACACAGCTTTCTTGGTAGTGGTACCAAAACTCTGAAGCTATCTCCCCAGAGAAATTTACCAGTCCTGTTACCATCTTCTGCCAGTGGGTGAAGGCTTTTTTGTTTTGGTTGGTGTTCCCTCAGTGATCACTCCTTCCTGTCCACTGTTTTGTTTTTTAAATGTATTTTAGGTCTGGTTTTAATTTTTTTAATAATGTGTTGTGGGAGGGTTGGTTTTAATCTGGGCTTTCTTTTCTGGGAAAAGCGGTGGTGGAACTCAGTGGTGGAACTCAGGACTGCACAAACTCTTGATTCATAAAAGGGTGGCGGGGACAGAAAGAGAGAGACCAGAAGGTTATCCCATTCCAAGGCAAGATCTTCCACTTATCAGTCCCATAATTTTATTCACAGAATCCAGGCTACTACATGCACCAACGAATGCATGAACAAACAAATAATCTCATTTGATGGATAGCAGCCTGTGATAAAGGATGGAAGTTACAGTGTTAGCACATGAGACCAAAGACTGTGAAGTCAAAGGTGCAGGGAGATGTTGTCAACAAACAAAGAAAACAATACATTATTTTCTACAGATGCAATACCAATTTCCTATACCATTTTTTCAGCCTTGTGTCTGTATTCTGAATCATGAATAATATTTTATGCTTGAGTCAGATTTCTGTAAACCTAATCCTAGTACATTGCTTATTACGTATCATATCTAAAGACCACTTTAGTTTACACAGTGTAATCCGCCTTGAGTCTCAGTGAGGAAGGCAGACTATAAACATAGCACAATAAGTAATGTGAATGAGTCCACAAGTAAATGGCGAAATTAATGGAAAATGGCTTTTTGCCACTTATTAAAAAGAACACAAAATGAGTTAAGTAATTTTGGCTGAGCCTCCTCCAAATCACCGGGTCACTACCGGGTTTCTTTCAACACTGGGACATTGTAGGCTTCCTAAGTCATGATGCAAACAAAAAATTCTTTTTTTTTTTACTTCAGCAGAAGACGAACATCCATTTCCATCATGAACACTGTCATAACTTATAAAAACTGTCATAAGTTTCACAGGAATGATCCAAGTATATCAAAATATTTATGAAACCATCATCTGGATTTCTAGCCCTAGTGTGTCAAATTCAAGGAATGGAAATAGCAACTATTATTCTCCCAAATAGAAAGGGTTATGACTGTCTTAATGCGAGGAAAGCTCAAGGGCTCAGTCATTATTTCTTCTCTGGTTCTGCTGGTATGTTGCCTTGAACAGTGACATGAGTATTTTTCAGGTGCCAAGTGTGTAGGAAGAAAGCCCTCAGTGCATATTATTAAGTGCCATAACTGTGCAACTGGGTCATTGATATCAAGGGGAGTTGCCAGGGCCTCTTCGCTTGTTGTCTGAAGTAAAACTGATCAGTGGCCTGAATAAAAAGCAGTGTGAAGTAACTAAACTGCATAAACACTTGAGCTGATCTAGATGTTCTTTGCAAGATAAAAAAAATATGCAGGTTAGCGTCTTAAACTAGGAATTATAGAGATCTAGGTTCAATTCCTGCTCAGTCAGGAAGCTCACTAGATGATCGCCAGCCAGTTCATTCAGCCTAACCTACTATATAGCCAAATATCATGTGGGCAACCCTTGGCTCCACGGAGGAAGAGCAGGACAGACAGACAGACAGATAGAGCCAAAACACACGAGAAGAAATACCCAGATTCAGCACGTGTTCTCTTACCTCAAGGTTTGCCGGGATCTGTAGGCGTCCTGGAAGCTTAAAGTTTAGCATTTACAGAGCAGCAGGAAGGGAAATACAGGCGTCTGTATTTCCCTTCCCCTTCCTGCCGCTCTGTAAATGCTAAACTTGTTCTCTTATCTCAAGGTTTGTTGGGAAGTGTAGGTGTCTTGGCAGTTTAAAGTTTAGCATTTACAGAGCAGCAGGAAGGGGAAGGGAAATACAGGCGCCTGTATTTCCCTTCCTGCTGCTCTGTAAATGCTAAACTTTAAGCTTCCAGGACGCCTACAGATCCCGGCAAACCTTGAGGTAAGAGAACACGTGCTGAATCTAGGTATTTCTTCTTGTGTGTTTTGGCTCATAGATAGATAATGGAATATGCTGCCAAGTCATAGATGACTTATGGTGACCCCTGATGGGGTTTTAGAAGCAAGAGACAGGCCATTGCCTGTCTCTGCAGTCCTGGTCTTCATTGGAGGTCTTCCATCCAATTACTAACCAAGGCTGATCCTGCTTAGCTTCCAAGATCTGATGAGATCAGGTTTGCCTGGACTGCCAGCCAGCCAGCCAGATAGACAGACTCTATAGATGATCGCCAGCCAGTTCATTCAGCCTAACCTACTATATAGCCAAATATCATGTGGGCAACCCTTGGCTCCACGGAGGAAGAGCAGGACAGCCAGATGGACGGACAGACAGACAGACAGATAATGGAATATGCTGCCAAGTCATAGATGACTTATGGTGACCCCTGATGGGGTTTTAGAGGCAAGAGACAGGCCATTGCCTGTCTCTGCAGTCCTGGTCTTCACTGGAGGTCTTCCATCCAATTACTAACCAAGGCTGATCCTGCTTAGCTTCCAAGATCTGATGAGATCAGGTTTGCCTGGACTGCCAGCCAGCCAGCCAGACAGACAGACTCTATAGAACAAACCAAGGCAATAGATTATCTGAAGTCAGACCATGTCTGTTTCCACACGGCTTACCTTATTCTGCAAAATAGCGAAATCTCGTGAGAAGACGCTGTTATCGCATCTTCTCGCGTGATAACAGCGTCTTCGTGTGAGATTTCGCTATTTTGAAGAATAAGGTAAGCCATGTGGAAACAGCCCATGTCTATCTGTACACATTATATTTCTATTGTGTGGTGTCATGTTTCTCTCTTCTTAAGTGGTAGGAAGTTATTTGCAGCCTTTGACAGGATTGGTTTGGAACAGCAGCACTCATCAGAGTTGCTGTTGTTCTTTTTTTTACAGTTGTACAACTGAACATGTCTTCTGGGAACAGAATTAAGCACACAGAACACAATTAAGCACATAGTACAAGCAACACCAGTGCTTTGAAATCTCAATAGCTGTTCCATAGCAAAATTATATAACAAGTATGGAATGGAACGAGTGACATGTGTACTACACAGAAGCTTAGACTTATGGTGGGAAGAGAGAAGTTAAGGGAGACTGATGATACAACACAGTAATATGATCTGGGCAACAAGCAGAAAATACCAAATGAGTGGCACTGTTTAAGAATGGAGGGGCTTCAGGATAGAAGCGGGAGGACTGCAAAAAGTATGTTACGATGATCAGTGCACAGTAAACAGAAAATGACCTGAGAATAAAATGAATTCTAGATACATTAAGCAACTGAAAATCATAGTTCTTAAAATTCTGAACTGAAGCAGAAAAAGAGGGAAAAACATCACCTATAGGAGACAGTGATGTTGAACAGTTCAGAAGACAAGAAAAACAAACCCAGAAACTCATTTTTGGCAGAGTAGCATTTGAGAAAGGTAGCAGAGAAAGCATGAGAGACTGGAGTAAAAGTTGAGGGATCAGCCAGAGAACGGTAGTCATGAGTCATACATGTTTATACTAGTATACAGCCAACATGTGCAGTGGAACCAGCAGAAGTGTACCAACTCAATTTTGCTATCCATTCTGGCAAGGTGCATTCAACAAAAATTGAATGCATATGAAATGAATATCCAGGAGCCAGTTGCATGATCAGGAACCCTTCATTTTTCAGGTACCCAATTACACATGCATACACTAATAATGACCTCTCCATAAAATATGTCCATTAGAAGCAGATATCATTCTCTGTCTTTATCCTGTCCTCTTAAGGGTTGCCATTTCCCCACCCAGAGTGGGGGATCCCCCAATCCCACCCTTTCCCCCTTCACCTACTTACTTGGCTGGTTGGAGGGTGTGCTCCCTGGGGCTCCCCCTCCCCGGGCGGTGCAGCACGCCCCCAGGTGGGGTGTGTGCTCCCGTGCCATGAGAGCAGGTGGTGGCAGCGGCAGCAGTGGCAGCAAGAGCAGGCTGCTCTTGCCACCATCACTGCCACCTGCTTTCACCGCTGCTGCCGCTGCCCACTCTCGCTCCCTGCTCTCACCGCCACTGCTACCTGCTACGTCTGCTCTCACTGCTGCCCGCTTTCGCTGCTGCCCACTCTCACCACTGTGGCCCCTGAGCACCAAACGAGAGTGGGCCGCGTTCTCGGTGAGAGTGGGCAGCGGCAGCGAAGACAAGGGCCCCCTTTGACTCAGGGGCCCCCTTTGACCCCGCATGATGACGTCACTCCCTGCATGATGACATCCTCACACGAGCCAGGAGTGCACATGTGCTGCATGCATACGTGAAGAAGGAAGACGGGGTACGTACCGACTCCCAATCCCCCACCAGGAGAGACCAGGGACCTGGGGATCCACCCATTGAGGGACTCCAGGTCCCTGGCAACCCTATCTCTGTTCATTTCCATTAGGACTGTAACATTTCGATGACTACACACAGAGAAGTGAAGTTATATCCACTTAGCTCTTACGGTAATACATGCTTTGCAAAATGTTTGAAAGAGCCTGTGTGTGCACAGTTTGCCAAACACGGATAAGCAGTGGGCAGGAGCTAGCAGGCACAAGAAGGTGCAGTCTCATTTCCCCTCTGTGTGTGCAGCCTGCAGAATTAAAAGATACCTACAGTCTTACTGACATAGTAAGACTGCTATTAAAGACCAGATGAGCCGATAATGGGACCAAGGCCGAGAATTATATCTGCTTCAGATGGATTATGGAGAAGTCCTTTTCAAAACATTGAACAAGCCCAGACAAGTTAATATGTGCGTGGGAGCATCAGTGGTAGATTGCCTGCAGGTTAAAGGCAGCATTTGCATTTGTAACAAAAGAGAAGTTCTTTGATCTACAGATAATTTTATCTGTTTTGAGGACAGGTTTCCAGTGTGCAAAGATGTTTTGATAATGGAAGGTGCTTGCCAAGGGAGAGTAATAGCAGCCCTGTGCATTTCCGCAGTACTTACTGTGCAACAGGAATGCAAGGAGACATTCTAACTTGACAAGTGAGATGAACACAAATAAACCTCCTCTCGTTGTCCCCTCATTTTTCTATGACAAAATATTTGAAACAGAGAAAGTGAGAAAATGTCTTTTCTGATGTCCTGGATAGCTGGGGAATTTTTTTATTTTTTTAAAGTCATCATTAAAAGGTGGAAGATCAAGTACAGAAGGGCAATGGTTCTGAGCCATTCGTTCAAAGAAGAAACATGCTACCATTTTGAAACGTAATTTCTCCCCCCTACATTTCAGAGTTTTTCTGAACCTGCCAAATTATCAGCTTGGACTCTGAAAGACTTCTAGAAGACTCATGGTGATCGTAAAATGGAGACATCATGACATGTAAAGTAGCTTATTCTCATATTTTTTGCTAGTATTTCCTATTCTTCATTCTCCTCAAGTACCATTTTCTCTCTGCTCCACTTCAAAATTGGTATCTGCACTGTGGGGTCTTTTGATACCACCCCATAATGTCACCACATAATTAACATTAATTTTAACAGCCTCCAAAATACATTATGCTGCTTAATTATGCTATTTAATTAATTACTTTACATGGAACCCATAGGCACCATGCATCTACTGATGCGTTTCCTGGCATATACTTTATTCTCCAAAGCATCTCTTCCTCAAAGTAAAGAACCAACCCTGTTTCTACAATATCTCACTAGAGTAGGAGATCCTTCAGAAGAACCCAAGAGGCATCATGTTTGTGTTTGCGAGGAGTACCCAGTCAGAAACAGTTGCCTCCATCCTAGGAGAGTGCTCAGCTTGCAACCTTTCAAAATGCTGTGTTTGACCCCAGTATGCCATGGCAGCCATTTTGTAGTAATGCCCACATAGTGTTCTCCAAACTTCTAAAGGCTGAGAAAGTATGGGGATTCCTGTGTTTTGATATCTCAGTCCTGCTTCTTGTCAGTTGAAATTCCATGGTATCCAAAACCAAATTAGTCAAATACCATTTTTATTGATGGTAGAGAGTGCCCTCAAGTCACAGCTGACTTATGATGACCTCTGGCAAGGTTTGCCTGGCAAGAGACTAATGTTTGCCATTGCCTGGCTCTGCAACTCTGACCTTTGCTAGAGGTCTCCCATCCAATTACTAATCAAGGCCAACCCTGCTTAGTTTCTGAGATCTGACAAGATCAGACTCACCTGGGCTATCCAGGTCAGGATACCATTTTTATTAGGATCTACCAAATGGTCACAAAGCTTTGAGAAAACTGTCAGGTTTTCTACAACTCTTCATCAGGCTGAATGCTCAGTACCAAACACCTTCCACCCCCAAAGAAGAAGATGGAGAGAAGAAGAAAAAGATGTTTCAAAGCATAATGGGCAAGTTTTGTTAGTGCTGGTGAGAAGCCAATTAACTGCTATTTATTTTAAAAGAGAATATCCCAGTTTTGCGCTTAGGACCCTCTAATCTAACCTGAAAGATCCCATCTAACCTAGGCTTGGATAAGGCAGCTGCTGCAGTACCTCAGGGCCCTCGCCTACTGCCACAGGACTTTCATTCAGCATTCCTCCTCCACCTCTGTGTTTAACCTTGGGGGTGGGGTGGCCTAGCTTTCTTGGGTTGGCAAATGCAAGCCTCTCTGCCCACTCAGCCATGCTAACTACTTTGCCTGCAACGCTGAACATCTCCCACTGTCCAATCTGTAACACCACTTATCTTCCTTGGGTTGCCAAGCATCTATCACCAGACTACATTACCTTTTGGAGGCAGCAACACTCTTTTCAGTAACCGTTATGTAATGCTGCCTGTCCTCTAAGGCTGCCAAAATTCTGCCTTTGTCTGCTTTGCAAGTGAGAATTTTAATTGTCTCTAGAACTGGGACAGTTCCTCCCATCTGCCTGAAAATTGGCAGGCAGGGTAATAACAGTGAGCTTATAGGATCACGTGGACAAGGGGTGTAGAGCCCTAAAAATTCCAACTCAGACAAGTGGAAAACAAATTTCAGCCTAACTTTATGCATTTCTCATGGAAATATATTTCATATTAAAACCAATGAAAAAGCAAAAAAAAATGAATTAAGGCAAAAATAATTTAAATGACAATTAAAAACACATACCTTGACTGAAGATTATGCTGATCCCCGATTTGCTCTTACCATATACATTTCACCTGTTTAAGTCATATTGCTAACTGCATGTTTTCTATACTAAATCATTCAATTTTTAAAGTTTATATGAATGATCAATAACCGAATTAAATACAGATAGTAAAATTCAATTGCATACTTATAAAAAACGGCACATACGTATACACTATGTAAATGTTTACTATAAGAACTAGAGGTGGGCATGGACCAGGAAAACCCCATGGACTGCTGGCCCATGGTCCATCAATTTTCATGGACCATGAACTTTTCATGGACCAGCCCCATTCACAGACCAGTTCATTGGTCCGTGGTCCATCACTTCCGGCAGCCCTGGCTCCACCCCCTTCACACTCAGAGAGCCCAAACTCACAGTGAATCTTCAGCAGCCGCTCCTCCAGCCACCCGCCAAGTTTGATCAAGATTGCATTTCGGACGTCTGAGTAACAGACCCCCAAAGCAGCCACCCCCAGGAAACTTCCAGTAGATACTGGAGTCGTAGATTCCAATTGACTTGCTTTGGCTAGCAGCACCAAAAAGTTGCAATGAGGCAAATTCAAACAGAAAAGGGTGGGGGAAGAGGCCCCTCCCATCACCACACAGGCACCTTCCCAGCCATTGCCTAAGGAATTAATTCTTGCTCCTTGCTCGCATAGAGAAGAATGAAACCTCTCTGGTTGGCAGGCAGAGCTGCCTATCAAGGTTTTGAGGGCTAAGATTGGCTGCAGAATGTCCACTCCTCCATCGCGGAGTAAAATAAAGTAATAGTACTTTATTTTAAGGCTCTCAAAGGTTGTGATAATCAGTTATATTAAGTAAAAAAACAATGTTAGGTTAACAATTGTTTTTTTCTCTCTTTATTATTACTAGAACAACAAGTAGAAATAGGTTTGAACTTTGCATGTGTTGCTTATTCTGGAAAAATATTCAACAGCCTGTTTTAATATCCATAAAGGTCATGTCTCTGGTATTTTGTATTTTAATAATCCTCGTAGCACACAGTTTCACATCTGCCTATCAAGGTTTTGAGGCCTAAGATTGGCTGCAGAACATCCACCCCTCTGTTGCAAAATAGGAGCTCTCTGGTTGGCAGGCAGAGCTGCCTATCAAAGTTTTGAGGCCTAAGATTGGCTGCAGAACATCCACCCCTCCATTGCCTAGGGAATTCATTCTTGCTCCTTGCTCCATAGAGCAGAATGGGAGCTCTTTGGTTGGCAGGCTGAGCTGCCTATCAAGGTTTTGAGGGCTAAGATTGGCTGCAGAATGTCCACCCCTCCATTGCAAAATGGGAGCTCTCTGGTTGGCAGGCAGAGCTGCCTATCAAAGTTTTGAGACCTAAGTTTGGCTGTAGAACATCCACCCCTCCATTGCCTAGGGAAATTCTTGCTCCTTGCTCCATAGAGCAGAATGGGAGCATTCTGCTCAGCAGGCAGAGCTGCCTATCAAGTTTTTAAGGGCTGCAAAAGGTCTGTGGCTGTCCCCTCCATTGCACAGGGAATTGATAGATCAGCGCCAGGATATCAGGACCATGGACCAACCCAAATGGACCAAAGTTTGTCAAAAAGGTGAGTCCCATGAACTGCGTGTTTGTGAACCATGAACCAGGCTGGACTGTGCAAAATTTTGGTCCATTTTCCAGACTGTGGTCACCTCTAATAAGAACCATTAGGGTTATATTCAGATCATCATAAAGAAAGTGTACTATTGGTATTACTCTTCATCCCTAAATCTGACAACTGCTTTGGCTGATGCAATCATACATACCAGGCCCTGCCTCAAATTGTGGCCTCTCGTATCAGTTCAGGGGCTGTTCCTAATTTGAAGATTCTGGAAGAGTTTTTTAAAAGATATTTATAAAATCACAGGGGTATATCTTTCTTTTTCACCTCTGCTCTGTTTATTAGGATTTAATGTGGATAAATTGCCAAAAAAATGTATTGTACTCAGTATGGCAGTGATTAGTTACAGCTAGAATGATTGTGGCAAAATACTGGAAATTGCCACACCTACCAAATTTGGATTGCTGGTATCAGAAGATTTGGAATATAATGTTGATGGATAAAATTGTCATGTGTTAGCAAGATGGAAAGGATAATCACTTAGCACAAAAGGTATTACAACAGCTATTGACACCCTTTTTGGAACTTTAAATACTCCACAGAATGAGTGAGAACTGAAA
The DNA here is from genome assembly GCF_028583425.1 of Eublepharis macularius. Classification (NCBI taxonomy): domain Eukaryota; kingdom Metazoa; phylum Chordata; class Lepidosauria; order Squamata; family Eublepharidae; genus Eublepharis; species Eublepharis macularius. The sequence continues at coordinate 21,547,192 of NC_072799.1, read as the reverse complement.
TACTAAACTAGACCTGTACTATAAGTATTGAATAAGTCTTTATAACAATTTAGATATGGGTTAGAAATAGTATTAAGGATCGGATTTGTACAATAAATATTTTGTTTGTTGGAATATGTTAAAATCAAAATCATATTGAGAATTCACAAAGATTATACACAGTTGCCATTTTTACAGAAAAGGGTTCAATTTGGATTCATCCTGTCAAGTGAATATATTGCTACTTTATTCATTTCTGATCATTTCCATGTTTGAATATGCCAATTCCAGGGCATGGCCTTGAAGGCACATACAGCAACCTATGCCGAGAGACAGCATTTTACTGGTTAGAATGTGTCCTAGCTTTGAATCCCCGCTCTGCCAAAGAAGCTTAGCACAGTCACGCTCTCTCAGCCTAACCCAGTTTTCATGGCTGTTGTTGAGAAAATAAAACAGAGGAAGGGACAATGATGTTATAAGCTGCCTTGGGTCCTCTTTGAGAAGAAAAGTGGAATAGAAATATATATCTATCTATATATATTTTTAAAGAAATAAGCAGCTCTGGGTCTAGCCACTGCTAAGGGTCCATCTACACAAGGACTTTGTATCACACATGCAATGGGAGTTTTGCGTCTCCGACACACGCCAACTCCTTTCCATTTGTAACCACAACACCTCCTGTTGTTTTTGCACCCAACTACCCAATGGAACTACTATTAGCTCCCTTTGTAAAAATCGTATCACTCATGTGGCTGCACAAGTTTCACAATAGAGCCAATAGCAACTCACCAGGTGGTTTGAAGACAGAAAAACCGGAGGGGTGGGGTGTTAGAGCCATCTTTCCCTGCATGCTCTGGTCATAAACAGAAAGAACGGTGTACATCTGGGAGGCACAAAATTCCCATTGCATGTGTGATACCAAGTCCTTGAATTCTTCCCCAGCAAACATGAAGAATTTGTAATGTGTAGGTGGACCCTCAGTGGAAGATCTCCTAGGAACCCTGGGTACACTGCCTGGTGTTCCATGATATATGAAAAATGGGATATACATTAAAGAAATAAAATACATTCCATATTAATGGGGAACATGGCTGATGCCTTCAGACTTCCAGAAAACTAGTGATAAATTAGAAAACATTTCTTGTTTTTCAGATTTTATTGTCTCTTCAAGGAAATTCAGCACTATCATCAAAGTAAGCAACTACATCAAGTGGAATGGATCACTGTTATCCCAGCTGCCTCAATGTATTCTGCAGTCCTAGCACAACTTCTTACATTCATGGATGGTGCAAGCATAATTTCATGAGATGTGGGACACAATGCCAGCATTACAAACACTATGCCAGAGTTATAGATTTTGCACCCATGCGTCTATATCCATCACTTCTGAAGATGCTAACCTCAAAAACAGATTCAAAAACAGTTGCAAAAAGGAGGAAGACTGTCATCAGGGAGCAGGTAACAAAGTTAATGCCTTGACCTGGATAGCCTATGTGAGCCTGTTCTTATCAGATCTCAGAAGCTAAGCAGGATTGGTCTTGGTTAGTAATTGGATGGGAGACCTCCAATGAAGAACAGAGTTGCAGCGGCAAGCAATGGCAAAATGCCTCTGTTAGTCTCTTGCCAGGAAAACCCCACCAGAGGTTGCCATAAGCCAGCTGTGACTTGAGGGTGCTCTCCACCACCACCAGTCTTAGCAAGACACTCTTGTCTCCTGTCTCTACGTTCCATTTCCGGCCCCATGACTTGACTTGTCCATTTTTTCTTCCTGTTTTTAGTAGCTACTAAGCAGTGATGTTTGGCAGACTGAGAGGATCAAGAGTTGATAGTTATAGGAGAACAGGAGGAAGGAAGGAACAATCTCATGTACTAAGCATAGTTTCATCTCATTAATGCATAAGTGAATGTAACAGATATCAGAACAAAATTTGGGGAGTGGTTCTTTGCTCGCTCTTCTTTGTGGTTAACCATTTTTGAGGTTGCCATTTCTTAATATATCTTCAGAGACTGGAAAGAATTGTTACCCACCCCATCCCTTTATCTGTGGCCTTTCCCCAACTAAAGCTGATATTGTTTCCTATAGAATATCAGATGTTGGCTACCTAGATATGTGAAATTTAAATCAAGACATTCTGGCTAAATGTGCAAATATTTTTCTTCTTATTTGGGGGGAGAAGGGCTTTTAATGACAGCTAACAGGATGGAGGTTTTGGATGCCAAGACTCCATGCCAAACAATATTTTGGAACTGCCACATTTATTGGATGGCAATTTACTGTTTAAAACAGATATATAATTGTAATTCTGGAGGTGTATTTTGGAAGCCAAAACCAGTCGCTGGCAGCTGAAACAACCCTGCCTGCTTGTTAACAGAATGTTATATAACCAACATCACTGAATGGAGTGGAATGTTCATGGATCCGCTGGGACTGGACCAGGCCTTTGAGCGCCTAGATTCTCTTTAGAAACACAATAAAGTGATGATTAAGGGGGTGATACACGGCCATTCAAATCAACTGGCATTGTGCTTGTGCTATCAGATAGATATGGATTGTAGCCCAAGTCAGTGTTACTCTACTCTGGTTTAGTAATAGAAAACAGCCAACATTTAATATGTGCTATTAGAAACTCAAGGAGTTTTTCAAGTAATGTTAACCATCAGATATTACTGTCCTGATTCAGAGGCTCCAAGACACACATGGGGAGCTACGTGGTAGCAGAGATAAGCCCTTTATCTCCAGTGTCAAAGAAAGATCAACAATCGACATTGGCATGGCTGGGCAACTACAACAAAGAAGCCCAAAACGGCGGTACAAGGTAACCCAATACAAAAGGTCTCCCAATCAACAATTAACAACAGAAGCAACAGTCAATGTATTAAAACAGTAACAAAGTGCAAAGTATAAATAACAGTCAATAATTCATAAATAGTATACGGCCAATTCATAAATCACATCCGTGCAAAAATAGCAGTAATGCACATATATACATCCACTGACGGTAATCTAACAAATGTAAACAGTAACAAATAAGGAAAACAACGTTGGCATTCCTCTTCCACACATGCAACATCTATATGGAATGAACTGAAGATGTATTGAAACTTCTCCTTGCATTGCACGCTTTATTGAGTACACCGTGTCTGGTGGTGGACTGAGTGTTTTCCTTACTTGTTACAGTGTTCCAGTGTTTACAGTGTAACTGCAAACTGTTACTGTGGACTGAGTGTTTTCCTTACTTGTTACTGTCTTCTCTCCAAGTACTGACCCTGCTTAGCTTCCGAGATCTGTTGAGATTCAGCAATACCATGCTGCTTCCTACCTAAGGCAAATTTACTGTACTGTTAAGAACTGTATGTTTGCACATGGGAATTTCAGCAGGTATGTAAAGCTTTCCCTACGTATGCTAAAAAAACTGCATTGCTCAGGCTTCATCTTCAAATGTGCTGGAAGAACACTGTCTCCTATTGCTTGCGCTCTCCCTAAATAGCTATGTCATACTTATTACTATTCAATGCAGATCTAATTATTTAACACACTTCAACTATTTTGAGGTGAGGGTGGAACACTCAGAAATCCATTGGTTGAGAACCCTGGGGAGAAGCAGCTGATTTCAGAGGTCAATGTTTTGTGCCTCTCACCTTCCCCAACTCAAAGAAGACCCACCATAATCCTAGACAACATCATGGAACAGTATCATTCATTCATTCGTTTAGATAAATACATATGAAATGGTTTAGTGAATAATAAAGAAAAACAAACCAAAATTCTTCACCCGTATGCTTTTGTCTGGATATTAAGATCACAGGGAGAGATCCTCCCCGCTATCCCATCAACTAAAGAAACTCATTTGGTGGATACATGAGAGAGGCCCTTTTCAATGACAGTCCCACAATTATGGAACAACCTCCCCACTGTCAATCTTTACTTCTTACCAGGGGTTTTTTTTCTGGGAAAAGAGGTGGTGGAACTCAGTGGGTTGCCCTCGGTGAAAATGATCACATGGCTGGTGGCCCCGCCCCCAATCTCCAGACAGAGGGAAGTTTAGATTGCCCTCCTCGCTGCATGGTGCGGAGAGAAATCTAAACTCTCCTCTGTCTGGAGATCAGGGGGCGGGGCCACCACCCATGTGACCATTTTCAAGAGGTTCTGAAACTCTGTTCCACCACATTCCAGCTGAAAAAAAGCCCTGCTTCTTACGATCTTTACTTACTTACAGATCTTTAGAACACAGCAAAAGACATTGTTATTTAGGACTACTTTCAATTAACTTTGTTTTCTAGTTACTGGCAGTATTAAACTGTGTTTTTAAATTGGGAGGGGGGGTTAGTGTATTTATTATTGTTATTCTATTTATCTTGTAAGTTGCTTCGAGTTCTTAAACGGTAGAAAGATGGCTCATAACCGTTTAAATAAAATAAAATCTACAGAAGAGAGGAATGTTAGAAGAACAGAGTGCTTACATGTGAGTAATCAGAGAAACAATGACAAATCAGAGTGAGCAGAATTTGGTCATGTATAATGTCATGTGACTTTGAGATCTGAACAAAATAAAAATATGAAAATACGAAAAAAATGAAAGAAAAAAACTAAATTGCATGCTTTCTCTTCCTTTTCAGCATTAAACCTCTGCTGCTTGGTTTGCCATTTTTCAGTAATGATGTGTTGCAACTTGAAGATGTCTTCTTAGGCTTGATAATGTCATCAGGGTGGTTAGGAATAAGTGAGAGAGAGACTGAGGCTATTGTCAAAAGGGCTGTAAGCACATTTATCACAGAACTCTGAGTCACCCAAGAGTCAACCCATTTCTTTGGAGAGATTTCTTCATTTCAGATGGATCCGGGACACTGCCTGCATGATTTTTTTAAGCATACAGTAGCTTTGGATTCACCTGCTTTTTTCTCATAAAAGAATAAATAAGATGACCTTCCAATAAGCAAAACCACTTCTTTCTTGCAAAGATAAAATTCTCCTTCCAAGACCCAAGTGAATGAATAACTAATAATATAATTTATGTCTAAACACCCAAAGGTGTTACAAAGGAAGGTCTAGTGTCATAAGAAACAATGAATCACTGAAACACAAAAACTAATATACTGACTATTGCCATCTTGCCAAGGAAGAATTATACTTTTTTTTAATGCTCAATATTTCTGCTGCTCATGTCTACTGTACTCTATCTGACAGTGATCTGTCTTTGCTTCATTGATTGCCTCTGCAGATACTGCTAATAATCTGTCCTTAAGGGAGATTTTAAAAAACATTTTTATCATCTTTTGAGGGAAGTCTGGACATGTATCCGAAACATCCTCAATTACTGGAAAATCAAAAATCTTTCACAACATGTACACAAAGTGAAATTTATGAAAATAAACTAGAGTTCCTCAGAGTTCCCTTTTACGTCATTACTAGCAGGGGACCCACAACTCGCATGGGGCACCTCATTTCCCCCGTTTCCCCCTCCTCACACTATTTTCCTCTTTCCCTCCTCTTGGAAATTCCTATACCCTCACCCTTCCTGCTACCTTTTCGCCTTCCAACCTAACAACCAACCTAGGTTTAATCTAACCTCCCCCACCCTGCCCCAGTTAGGTAAAGAAAGCATAACTGGCCCAAAGTCACCCATTGAGCTTTCATAGCAGAGTGGTGATTCAAAACTAGGTCCCCCAGATCTTTGTGTGGGGGTGGCCACTATTGAATAGTAGCAAACAGCCAGGCATGAGTAGCTCATGTAAATCATGTGGTATCAAGTCATACTGTGGTTGCTACTGGCCCTGGCCCTGATGAGTCCCCAAACATCCCTGGAAAGGGTTCTGCCCCTTCCCACTGCCTTTTACTGACAAAACTCAAAGCTTGATGGCTAGCAATACTGTGTGGTTTCCTAGCAATGGCCACTGAGAGTATTCATTTATTAAAGCTACAGGCTTTGCTTCTATCATTTGGGGGAGAGGGTTAAACCATACCATTTTAAAAAAAGATTTCAGATTTTCTCCCCCTGCAAACTTGAGGTGTTTTTGAGGTTTGCAGAAATATCTGTCTTATCAGTGCTCCCAAGAGTTGGATTTAAGTAGCCGCAGATTTGGCCATGTTGGAAATTAGATATATTGACAAGTGGAGGACCTGCAAGATAATCCCATGTTACCACATGGGGACTAAAGACGGGTCCGAGTTCTGGAAAAGTTGGCTAGAATAACAACTGATCCACATAATCCTAGCCGCTAGAGTTTTTAGGAATCTAACTAGGAATGAGTGTAAATAATTCTATTCTGTTGAATTTTGGCTGAGAGCAAGTAATTGTGTTGCACTGTGCACATCTTTGAAAAGAGTTCTGGAACTGATTTTTTTGTGATTCCCCTGGGCGTATGCAAAGAGGCCTGGTATGACTGAGTTTCTCAGTGCAAGCCTGTTTGTTCAATGGACTGTCTCTTTTTCACTGCTTCCTCACTACACTGCAAATCTTCTTGTTCAGCGATATGGAGGGCATTATTAGCTTTGAATTCCCACTGCCCCGGGCACTTGGGCCAGTCACACACTCTCAGCCTAACCTACCTTACACAGTTCTTGTAAGGGTAAAACAGAGGAGAGGAGAATGATGTAAGTTGCTTTGGGTCCCAGCTGGGCAGAAAAGTGGGGTATAAATGGTACAAATAAATAAATAATGCACCAAGGAGTTGGATCACAAGTCCGTCAGGTAGTTTTCAACCCAGGTCCTAGGAGAAATGAAAGAGGAGGCAAATTCACTTCCATCTGCTAGATCTTACTGGCAAATTGTGGGTCCTGATTTTGAACCCATTCCAGAAATGCTTCCATAGAAGTCATAGTTCTGCTCCAGGGCACCTGAATTCTACCCGCTTCTTAAACTCAGATGTCATATTTTTTCTCCAACTGGGTTGGGGGAAAAGGTAACGTTCCAGGCCTGCGCTACGGCGATGTTGCCATTTCAGACAATCCATATCCTTGTGAACATACTACTGAATCATAACCATTTTTGTGATAAAGAAAAAAGAATGTAGGTGTTAAGTACAAAGAATAATCCAAAATGAACAATTTTTTCCCCACAGCAAGCTAGATTAATTGTGATCTGGCATATTTATTGCAGGCTGTGCAAAAGTTGAGCTGTGTAAGCCGACTTTGAGTTACTGCAAATGAAACATAATTTCCTTTTACCATTGCCTTACAATTGTGTAAGACATACATGCCAAATCTATTCTTTTTAAATGATGGCTTACTGCAGCTCGATAATTTTTCTTCCCTTAACTCATTTAGGTGATATCTTTCTTCTCTCCTGGCACCATCTCACTGTCTACTGCACGCCTATCGTCATTTGTTCCTAAACACACATGGAATTTCAATATACTTCATTTCTTTTGTGAGCACCACATTATATCAATTTCTTCCACCAGCATTACACTATTTTAACTTTATGTCAGGTCAACAGAAAACATGAAATGGAACACCAGGTTCATGGTTAATGCTGCTATGCTGAAAAGTTCATCCTTGTCCAATGACACAGGCAGTTTTTACTCCATTAATTCTGTAATTCTCTGCATTAAAGTTATTTGTTGCATTCAGAATACTTTTCCTATGTCCTGTCAAATATATAGGGAGAAATTCTGAGAGAAGTTAATGTGCTTCGTGAAGTATCTACGAGGATGTCTGACGGCTGAAGCTCAATTGATTGTAAATTTATACTTTAGAGCAGGGATTAGTAACAGATGTATTCTTCATAGATTGCTATTATTCAGGCAGTGGTCTGAGAGTGAAGATACATTTTGGTGCCTGTGCCACACACACATACCCTCAGCAACTTAATCAAGCAGATGTCACGTAGCCTGAAAGATTTCACAGTTATGGAGCACATACCCTGTAACATAGCTAGGGTATCACATACAAAATTTGAGAAAAGACAGTAAGGCAACACATTTGTGGTTGCCATATCACTATTCCGTATATCTTTAAAGTATTTCAGTTTTCCTTAACAGTAGAATTCTGGGCAAACATTGACTACAGCTTGATTAAAATTGGATTAAGTGTGCAAAGAATACTCCCCCACAACCTCTGGAAGAAATCTGGCTCTGAGAAGTTTGGGAATTCCCTTGTCATGCTGCCCCTTCCTGGGATGGGGAAGTCTGCCAGTGCCTCCACACTGCAGCTCACTGGTGGGGAAATGGAGTTGAAAGTGTTTTCCAAATGAACGATGATGGCCAAAAGACAGAAATTAGTGACTAGAAGGTCACTTTTCTGGAACGTGTGCAGGTAACTCAGCATATGTTAGGAAAGGAAGTGGTGAGGAGAGAACGATTCACTTCTAAAGAGTGATGACCCTGACAGAATATTCTGTAATGGTACTGGTGTGGAGACAGCAACTGGCATTTCGCTGCCCTTGGAACACTGAAACTCACAGTTTTGTGGAACCTCTTGGAGAATGTGTGGACTGCTTGGCCACCTCCAGGTGTCATTGGTCCCTAGTGAGGCATGATGACTTCTAGTGGTCCATGAGTGACCCAGAGGGACAAGATGGCTAATGTTTCAAAGTCTCCTTGTGAATGTCTCAGAAGGCCTTGTGGGATATTGCCAAAGAGCTGAGCCACATTTTGCATGGGCAAGACACAGTTATGTGGTATGCAGATCAGTCCAGAAAAGACTTACCCTTACCCTTTACCAGGGCTTTTTTTCCTGCTGGAACATGGTGGAATGGTGTTCCAGGAGCTCTGAAAAGTAATCATGTGGTTTCTGGTGGCCCCGCCCTGATCTTGTTTCCTTCCCATGGCAGCCCAAGGCACCCGACTCTTTCGCGGCACACTGAGCCTCAGTGGCGGCAAAACAGGAATGGGCCCCGCGCCCCAGCTTCTGGGCTGCCTCTACCACTGCTTCCTAGAGCGCACCCCCCAGCTGGAGGCAGAGGGGAGCCTTCCCGCCCACAAGGGCATGCTGGGCAGCTAAGCAGCAGGCGTGGCCAGTCGGCACAGGAGATTTCCTGTCCCTGGTGTGGAGACCAGGCGCTGGTGCTTCCCCTTCCTGGTGCACCTCTGCTCCAGCCCTGCGCCCAGGCAATCCAAGCTCATGGGCTTGCTCACACTGGATGCCACACTGACATTGTGGATGCCATCCTTGGCCAGCCAAATGGTGAGTCTGCCTGTTCCATCCTTGTTCCCTGCGCTCCCTGCGAGTCTCGCCTGGAGGTGTCGCTCCAGCTAAAGCATGCCTGCCTTCCTTCCCATTCACCCACCTCACACTTTGTGGGCCCCTCATGGCTCTGCTGGGCTTTCCATTGTGTACGATCCTGCCCTGGAGTTGAGCGGAGCATTGCTGTGGGGCTTCGGCCAGAGTGCAGCATTGCACTTTCTGTGCTCTTGGGCACTTTCAAAAGGAAGGTCTCCACCCCTGGTAATCTAGCACGGATGGAAGTAGAACTGCTCCAAAGCAATTGATTATTTTTAAGCAGACAGCTTTTTAAAAAGCCAGGGAGGAGAAGGCTTTCAGGAAGTTATCATGCCATAGAGTTAAGGCTGCCAGCTGGAAATTCCTGGAGATGTGTGTGTGTGTGGGGGGGGGGAGCCTGGAGAGGGTGGGGTTTGGGGAGGAGAGGGACTTCAGCAAGATATCATGCCATAGAGTTAAGGTTGCCAGCTCCAGGTTGGGAAATTTCTGGAGATTTGAGGGGTGGAGCATGAAGAGGACAGGATTTGGGAAAGGGAGGAACCACAGCAGGGTATAATGCTGTGGAGTCCACCCTCCAAAGCAGCCATTTTCTCCAGGGGAACTGATCTCTGTGGCCTGGAGATCAGTTGTAATTCCAGGAGATCTTCAGCCACCTAGAGGTTGGCAGCCCTATGAGGAGAGCCTGCGCTGCATCCGTGGGAGGCGGCCTAAACCACATCAACAGGGCGGCTGGCTTGCTGGGCACCTACTTGGCCCTCCTGCAGGGTCTGCTGGCCAGGGAGCGTGCCGAGCTGGTGGCAGCATCGCAGGAGGCTGCATCAGAGGGCTGTCAGGTAAGGTGCGGGGAGGCAAGCAGGCCCAAATCGCAGGAGTGCTGCCAGGGGGTAGCTGTGCCCTGCACAATGTCATCACTTCCTGGAAGTGATGACATGTCATCATGTGGTCTTGGGAGTTCACGTGCACAAAGTGCACGTGAGTGTGGTGCTAGAGGCACCACCTCCTGCCAGGAGTTGCCCCAGGTCTTGGCAACCCATGCTACGCCACTGAACTCCACCACCTCTTTTCCCAGGAAAAAAGCCCTGCTCCTTACAAATTGGTGTTCAATGTCTTGTGGATGGAGCTTAGCAATGGAGCTGTGAAATCTTCAGGGAGGTGATACATGTCATCAGTGAACTTCTCCTGCACTCTGCAATAAATCTGGGCCATGAATATGGCCATTTCCACATGCTGTTAAAGAGACGGGCTACTTGCTGAACGCTGGTGTTTTTTCCCCACAGATTCCAGATGCCTCTGATTTCAAAGCGGAAGCAGACAGTTTGTCTTTCATCTGATCAGCGTCTTTTCTGAGACTGGGATTTCCCGCTCTTTCCTGTGCCGGGTCAAGGACTCTGATCAGACGAAAGACAAACTGCCTGCTTCCACTTTGAAATCGGAGGCATCTGGAATCTGTTAAAAAAAAACGCCAGCGTTCAGTAAGTAGCCCGTTGCTTTAACAACATGTGGAAACGGCCTATAACTTGACGTCTGGGTTCCTCAACTTGATCAATTGTACTCCTGTCTTTTGTCACCTCAGTTGTGATTTGTGTCTAGTTTGTCACTTATTGAAGGAGTGCTGCAACGAAGAATGCTACAATAGCATGGTACTCCATGCACTGATCAACTCCAAGACTATTCCTGGATGTACACAAGGGTGTCTAGCAGGAGCCATGACCCTGGTCTCATTTTGATGTCAACAGTGGGTAACATGGTAGCTATGAGAACTTTCTTCTCCACTGTTTGCAAGTGTTCAGCATGATGGAGGTGAAAATAGTGATAATCAGAGACCAAACCTATAATATTCTTATCTCCTATCATGCTCCGTGGACCACAGTTGGAAAAAAAAATCCCACAACTACTATCACAATTGGTCCTGAATGGAAGTGGAGGGCAGGATTTTGGAATCTGAAGCAGCATTGGTACATGCAGTTGGATATGGAAGAAGACCTGGTGGTAGATGTGTTTGTGGTTCACTGTATCCCTTCAGCACCTGCAACTTAAGAGGGAATGTGCTTCTTGAAGTGCATCTAGAATGTCCAATGCCATGTGAACCCGATGTATCTAAGCAGCCTCTGCTATGGTAGTTCCAGGGCAGCCTCCCTATCCTAAGTCACCCACTCTTGGGTAGGCAACTCAGAAGCAGTACAGGCTATCAACAAAGACATCACGCAGTATGTTGGAGACCGTTTTCCCTAGAAACTGATAAAATAGCTCCTAGCATTTATGAAAGCATACTGTATTCTAACTTCCTGTAATTTTTGGTAAAGGAAAAGATGGTCATAATATTAAGCAGATTTAGTTACAAGAAATTTTCATTGAATCAATAAGGGTTTACTTCCAAGTGTTTAAGACTGAGATGCAAAGAAAATAAAAAAGGGTTGGCTTTCAAGGATATAATTATATTAAAATTCATATACTCCAAACTGAAATAACTGTGATCATTTCTATGGTGCTTGAGTCATATTGCACACAGATTTGAAATATATGCATATCTTCTGTTGACTGCAATATGAAAATTTGTAGAAGAAACCTACCATTTACTAATTGTTCCTTACTTGTATGACCCCAGGTTGAAACCTGCATTACAGTTTTCTTTCTATTGACAAAATAGCACCGAGTTAAGAAAATTAACCTAGTATTTACTAAGAAAGGATCAGATTGTCAAAAATTTCAAAGACTCCCAAGTCAACAAAACTAAAAACAAGCATTTTAAGAACTCCAAACAATCCAGAAGGCTGTTCCTTAAAATCAAGAAAGCATGGTGAGGATAGAGGAAGAAAGCTGTAATATACTTTAAGCTATGCTAGAAGCTTTAAATTGGATTAGGGAAGACTGTATAGATTTCCGAATAATATTGTACAGATTTTATTCTGTCCCTGAGGAAGAAGACCAACTTGCGTATGGCAGCAACGCTTCAAGAATTAATTCACTGTACATAAGAACAAATTAAATGAAAGTAGACTGCAACACGCTTGAACATTACGTTGATGGCAGTTCTATTGAGGTTTTAAAATAAGTTTTGACCCTTTAGAAGTCAGGAAGGATTGCGGGGTTCAGAGCAGGAGGTTAGGCTGAAAATATTCTCCAAAGCCCTTGTTCTCTCTGTACTACCTTTGTGACAGTGAGTATGAAACCCTCCTTTTTTCAGTGAAGAATTTATATTGTAAATTATATGGACAGAGAAATTGTAAGAACCATATCTGCATGAATGAACTTCGAGAAATGCTGTACTACTGTAAAGGTGAACAGAAATGCCATTTGAAAAAGCTGACCCCTATTGTTCTATGAGCAGCAAAATGTTCAAGGAGCTGTTAGTAGGTCTCTCAGCAAATACCAGTATTTAATTACTATTTTTCTTTTGTCCTTTGCAGGTCATGAACTTTGCACTCAAATGTCTCAGAATATAATGTGATAGTAAGATGAGTTGCCAAATGTGTAATGGGAAATTGTAAATCAGAAAATGTAGGTTATAACATTGCCATAAAAATGAGAAACTACCTAACTGTTTGTTTGTCTGTTATTTCTTCCAAGAAACACTGTGAAAAACCGTCATTCAGTAATCATTGTTAAGAATAAAAAGATATTCCCAGTTTAAATCAAGTGTAGTTCTTCTTCACTTTGCTCTATAAAGTCAAGGACACATACAAGGATAAGATAGTTTACCTTTGGCTACACTCAGCTGTCGCCTATGTGTTATATCAGTCTGTATTCCGGCTCAAATGACTCACATGACACCTGTCTTAGGTTAGAAAATGGCCACAATTTTATTGATTACAGCTAGATGGAGCATTGGCCCAGCATCTGGGCCCGGATCCCCATTGGCATTGGGGGCCATCCTGCTGACCAATGCATCTTCTGCCAGTCCCGTGCTGGCCCAACACAGCAAGTGTCATCCCCCGCCAGCACATGCCAGGCGGCCTTCTCCTTCCAATCCATCGGGGTGAGCAGACCCGTGGCCGACTCACCCTGTTGGGATCCGGCCCAATGCCACAAACCTGCCAAACCCATAAAGTTGTGAAAGTCCTCACTCCCTTGCATTGAGCGGAGGGTGGGTGGGAAATGCTCTGCTCCTGCTGAAGTCCTGGGAGGAATGGCGCCTACCACGGTGCTGACCGGACATGGTCTGGGTGCTCCTCCCTGTCCTGGGTGTGACGCCTCCACTGCGTCTTTCACAATTGTTGCCAAGTAGGCCCCCTCCCCTGCTTTAAGGCCTGCCATGAACTGTGTTAAAGTTTCCTGCATTGCTGTTTCACTGCTGCTACACAAAGACTACTTTGCACGTGTGTGTTCTAATGCACATGTCAGTTTCCTGCCTGCGTGTCAATTACCTTGCTGCTGCAATAGACTGTGTAGTTCCCCGACTCCATGTTTGGATAACTGCACAAAGGACTCTATTTCTGGGCAGCCCTGCCCTAACCTGTATCTGGACTTCCTAGTGTGCGTTTGGACTGTGTTACAAGTGTGCCCCGTGCCTGCATTGCCATCTGCCACGGACCGTGCCTGTTCCCTGCTTTGGACTATGTTTTAAAGTGTTGTTCCCCCTGCCTCCATGGAAGCCTGCCTCATATGGGCCCAAGCCGCTGCTAGCAGCCGGGCGCCTGCCGGGGAAACCTCCAGCGAGCCTGGCTAGGCGCTCCCTGGTCAGTTCCCGCCTGGAGTCTCCCGCGGGTCGGTCCCCGAGCTTGCCCTTGCTACCGGGCAGCCTGCTATCCAGCCCCAGCTATGCCCAGCCGGCATCCATGTTCTTAGGCAGCCAGAAGACCCTGGGGAAAAGACTGCTTTGGGAAGCCATTTCGGCGAAGCGGGCACACCACGTCCGCAGCGAGAGCCCCTCGCCCCGCTCTGCATATCTTAGGAGCCGCCCCGGAGAAGAACTAAGTGCCGACCATCCCAAGCACTTAGAGAATGCATCTCAAAGAAACCTCCGCATTCCAGAGCTGATGACATCAGGACAAGCCCTGTCCGCTGGAACATCCTTTCAGCCCACCTGGATTTCCCCCTCCCTCTTTTGTCCCCTCTTCCTGAGGTGTCACTTATCACAATCTGATTACCAAAGTGGCCCATCCAAGCCATTCAGTAGCCCATTAGACCCTTTGTTTTAATCTGTGAGAACCACCAAGTACAGCACCAGCCCCAGGGTACGTTTTGGGGTATTTAAGCCGGCCTCTCAGACCGCATGGTGCGCGTGCCATCCTATCCAGACTTCCTTGCTGTCCGTCTGTGGTTCCAGTGCTGGCATTGGGCCACTACCCTCGCTGCTGTGTCTCTGCTTCGCTCCAGGATAAGTGAGTATTCCCCCTATCATCGTTGGGAACCAGCTAATGCGAACGTCTCTGTATTTCCTACTCTGTATTTTCCTAGATCTTGTGTGTTCCTTGTATGATTGTGCAAGTTAGGCTTACGCCACACTAAATACACGTGTTTGGAACTTATTTGTTGTCTGCCTCTTTTTCACTAGAGTGTCTGGGATCGGGACCTCCGTATACATAGGTTATGATCCGCGCTTAATTTTAAGTTACAGACTGCTATAGCTAATTCCCCATTATAATAAAGAGCAGTTCTGGTAACACAATGGCGACAACTCTGCATGCTGGTGATTCAGTGAGCTCCTTTTCTAAGGTCTGGTTTACATGTTACTTAGATAGGTGCAATTGCAGGCTTCCCTTCGATTGCTCCTGTACCATTGAGTAACATGTATATTATATCATATCACCGCAATCCTGTCAGTGAAAATCCTGAAGATTTGGGGATGGAACCAAGAGAGGGTGGAGTATAGGGAAGGGAGCAACCTCAGCAGGACATAATGTTCACCCTCCAAAGCAGCCATTTTCTCCAGGAGAACTGGTCTCTGTTGTCTGGAGATCAGTTGTAATTCCAGAAGATCACCAGATCCCACCTGAACATTGGAAACCAGTATTTCCAACTCTTGGGCCACTTCCACATGCTCCATTTTTTTTTGAGTTTTCCCTGTTGCAAAGCTGCGTCTTCCCAATCCGCTTTGTGAACTCACCTGCCACATGCATTGGCCTCATGCGTATTTTGTGGGTGTCTGTCGTGGGGAAAAAAAGGTCCCCAAACAGAAAACACATTGTCTGCACCTCATCACAAATGACATTGGTGCATTCCCGCCCAACTTTCCTTTTTTTTTTTGAGCACATATGGAATTGCGCTATACCGTTGCCCTGTCTTTCAGCTTCTGTAGAAACTGGACACGCGTAGTATTCCGTTCTCTACCACTGATTTCCTGCACAAAGTTTTATATGCAAAAGTGTTTAATAAATATGCAAACAATAGAGTAGCATGATTGTGCTATTCCATATCCTACAATATAAAAGGCAAACTGTGTTTGCCCAGCAGGGCCCAGCATGGCTGTGAGAAGGCTCAGTGCAGTGGCAAGGTCCTCCCAAAGTCCCACAGCAATGGGAGTGGGGCTCCCCACCGCCTCCATGGGGCCTTGGGAGGGCCGTACACAAGCCAAGTGGCAGCTGAGGGGTTGGAGGAGGTGGGAGCCCCTGCTCTCTTCCCCGATCCCCCCCTTGACTAATGCCATGGGGAGAGGTGTGGGTAAGGGGAGCGCTGCTAGAGCCCATTGTATTTTCCCAAACAACGGGCCTTATTGCTAGTTTGAAATAAAATCAGAAATGCCATTCAGTTCTCAATATTGTTCCTAGACTGATAGTCTGATTGCTAAGTGATCCAATGTAGCAAGTACTGCAGTATGATTCCCTTTGTATACATAGATATTGTAATAGTGTAAGGACCATTTTAAGAAGTTTTTTTTTTTAAAAAAGGAGCGGGAATTATACAATCGGGCATGCGAGCCAGATGCATGTGTGAGAGGGGTAATGGCGAGAGGAGGGGTTGGCGATTTGTAGGAGGACACTTCAGAAGCACAAAAAAGCCTCCACATGCATTGATACGGTAGATAATCACACGGAAAAAGCAGCATCAAAGATGAAAATGGAATAAAAAAGGTCTCACAAAAAACACTTAAAAACCAGGGTTGTCATGATCTGCTTGTGCATGGGAAACAATGACGTGTGTAATGAGTGAGATAACCCACCAGAGTTCCATTGGCAGGACGTGTGGAAGTTACTTCGGTTGGAAAATTCCCGGAGATTTGGAGGCAGACCCTGGGGATGGTAGGGTTTGGGGAGGGGAGGGAGCTCAACGGGAAAGTGATGCAATAGAGTCCGTGCCTTCAAAGTAGTCATTTTCTCCAGGGGAAAAGATCTCTGTATTCTGGAGATCAGCTATAATTCCAGGAGATCTCCAGGCCCCACCTGGATGTTGACAACCATATTGGCATCCCTACTGCTGGCCGGTGTTGCTTTATGTTTGTATATTGATTTTGTTAGATGGTTATGTGTTTTAATTTTGTTTTAAACTGCTCAGGCATTTTTAATAGATAGGTTGCATATCAATACAGTAAATAAAAAATAAACTTCCAGCAAGATGTTAAATTTGACACCGGTTCACAACTGACTGGAAATGTGATAAATTTCATCTCCCCGGGTGAACAAAGGCTGACAATGCTAGCTTCCCTTGAGATTCCATAAAGCTCAATGGTGTTTTGGAGTTGAAGGATACATTAGTGCTCAGATTTCCCCCCCTACATATAGGCTATGTTAATGGGAAAAAATAACTAACGCTATTTCACCTCAGGTTTTCCAGTTACAGGTTTTCTCCCCAGTAGAACCACTGATTTTTAGCTTTAATTTTTCTTTCCCTTAATACCTTTCATCTTGTCTGCTGCTTGCCTCAGGCCCAGAAATTAGCCCGGCATCTGGGGGAAGAGTCTTTTCCCAGATCTTCTTGGTTGCTGCCCTGGACACTTATCCTTTCCTTCCGAGTGTGGCCCTGATGTAGCTACCCCCTTCATCATTCGAGTTCAGAGAAGGCTTTGCCCCTATTTCTGGAAGGGTCTAGGACACTGAGGATTGGAAGCACTGTTAAGAGAAAATAACCATTCTTGCTATAGTTTGGCTACTGGACCAGGAACTGCACGTGAGGAGACTTACAGTGCAATCCTAAGCAGAGTTACACCAGTCTAAGCCCATTGATTTCAATAGGCTTAGACTGGGGTAACTTACTTACAGGACAATCTTAAGAAAATTGAATGTACGTGCCACTGAGTAGACTTGAGTAAGCTTCTAAATAGACCTCCTGAGGATTGTTCTTTTGCACTATTAAGAGAAAGACACGGGTATTTTTCCTGTTTATGGTTTCTGGTTGCTGTGGCTGGAGAAGGACAGGATCATCCGGAGGGGAAGAAGTCCCTGACCCCAAGCATTTCATAATGATACTCTGCACACATAATTCGAGCGGGAGTAACAGGCTTAGTCTGCTGCGGTAAACCAAAGCCAAACAGCACCTTATTTCAGCAGAAGCTTTTGTGAGTCAAATTTCACCCTGGAATAAATTCTCTTAGTCTCCTGTTCAACTTTAATACACAAACTGTACATATAAACAACAGACTTTGTATATTTTCCAGATGGTCTTCTCCTTGTGGTAACTTTTTTCTAATCAATGCCCTCTGTTTCAGCTTGGGCAAGGACATTTTCAGTGGCGGGACCAGCGCTTTGGAACAAGTTTATCTGTAGAAGTAGGGAGGGCACGGTCACTTGCTGGTTTTTTGCAAACCATGCAGAGATTTTTATTTCAGAGGCTAATGGACAAGTGGGCTAATGGAGAAGGTTGAAGGCTATTAGGCTGTTACGATACCCAGAGAGTTTGGCTGGTGTTTTATTACAACACGGTTTTTCTACGGAACACATAAAAATACCTTGTGCTGAATCAGATCAATGGTCCATCAGGACTTTCTGCTCTGAGTAGCAGGGCTTCTCCAAGGTCTTTCCCATCACCTGATCCTTTTAACTGAAGATACTGGGGGTGGAACCTGAGCAGATGGTCTACCAGTAAACCACAGCCCCTCAGCTAAGCTGACTGAATCCTTGGAGAAAGTATAGGTATAAATGGTTTAATAACTAAATACATTTAATTAATAAATCTTTTGGTGTTTGGGGGAGCAATCAGTGGGAGAGCTTCTAGTGTCCCTTCCCCACTGGCAGACCTCCTGAGGACACCTGGTTTTTTGGCCAGTGTGTGACACAGAGTGTTGGACTGGATGGGCCATTGGCCTGATCCAACATGGTGTCTCTTATGTTCTTATATACATTGTGTATACAAGGTGTACAACAAGCATACATCTTATAAAACATACAAAAACAACAGTGAAAAGTAGATCATCGAAACCACTGAAAAAATGTTACCAACAATAAATAAAATGTTAACTCAGCCCTATTCCAAACAAAGGATTTATCCTTCGCTACGCACCAGTAACTGGAAACTGGCTATGACAGAAGAGAAATGGAGAGGCCATGCTGTGAAAAGAAGCCCTGCCTTTGTGAAGGAGAATTTAGAAGTCACTGAAAAACAGATGTGGGGAAAATTTAAAAAGTAAAGACATTCTAAAAAGAAACTCAATGGGCTCTGGACAGAGAAGTTAACTATCAGCACAGATTGCAGGATTCTTCTACAATGGAAAGAACAACTGGACTATGAAATGGCTTTTCTAATAAAGCTGCTTTAAAGGGGCAGAGTGTGAGTAATATACAATTTAAATTACCCAGATAGATAAAACCCAGATTACCTCAATTGGAAGTAATAAGACTAGGGGGTACAATGTGCCAGCAAGTGATATGTGACCCAATTCAACAAAACTATCAAATAACAAGGAAACAATACAATAATTGTAATCTAGGAACAGAAATGGTAGAGTCTGAAGCAGCAGAGAATCTTCAAAGACACAAAGAAGCAAAATGACAGGGAAGGGAGTGGACACAGAACTGCCTGAATAGTTGCGTTTGCTTCAGAATTTGTACAAAATGTAAAGCTGCAAAAATAGATGCATAAAGACACAGGCTATTGGCTTCCCAAGGTACAATGCCAACTCCTGCTGCCTCCTCCCGACTTCAGCAGGTAGAATAAGAGGGACCTTTCTCTATATAAACACACACAAACCATTTTAGGGTGCTATTTTCCAGAGCATGGTCTCCTCTTTAAACAGAGAGTGCAGATGGCTGTGGTGACATAAAAATGGGCTGTGGTGACATGAAGCCCTTGTGAGCAACATCTTTTCAACATCTAGATTCTCTGTCACAGAACTGTAGGAAAGCAAACAGTTTCTACCTTTTCTTGATATATTTTGAGACATATTCCCCTCCCCAGGAGATCAGGACAACACATAGTTAACGTTCCCTTTTCCGTTTGGAAATCTGAATAAAATGAAATACACAAGCATGAAATTTTGATGGAGTCAATGTGATATTGTGGTTAGAAAGTCAAACTAGGATGGGAGAGACATGGGTTAAAAATACTCACTCTGCAATGAAGCTTGCTGGGTGACTGTAAAGCAGTCTCATTCTCTCATATAATGTTCCTTACAATGTTGTTTTAAGAATAAATTGGGGCAAAGAGAAACATGTATACTGCTTTGAAACCAAGGTAGTAGATACATAGATTTTCTGGAATATATTTTTGATTTAAATGATGGGTGAGTAATGAGTTTTCTATACATTGGGTAGCCCCAGCTAGCCTGATCTCATCAGATTTTGGAAGCAAAGCAGGGTTGGCCCTGGTTAGTACTTGAATCAGAGACCACTGAGAAGTCCAGGATTGCTACGCAGAGGCAGGCAATGGCAAACCACCTTTGAATGTCACTTGCCTTGAAAGCCCTTCAGGGTTGCCCTAAGTCAGCTTCAACTTGACGATGCTTTGCACACAGGAACCAACCAACTTTTCTACTGTTAAAAAAGGGAGGAACCACCAAGAACGCAGATCACAGGATCTGCATGGATAAATGCCACATGGGTTGTAGAAAGGAGAATTGTATAAGAGCCAGACCACACGATACGAATTACACGCGAATGACACGAAAACTTACTTACACGTGTTCCAACATTGTTTTCAACTACATGCACCAGGACTGCAGGACCTCCATTGAACCCGTGTTCACAGTGGCATGGGTTTTCTCCGCATACCTCCAAGATATCCCATCATGCATCTCCACTTTGCACAGATAGGAAGCGGAAGATATAGGAAATAAGGATGCTCTGCATTGCCAACTTACTGATCGTGACCGCGTACACGTGCCGTCGTGGCTACACTGGAGCAGAAAATTTTGAATGCGTGCCTGGACCAGGACACGTGCTTATCGATAGACTGCTGGACATGGGCATTTGGGGTAAGACAGGACTCCTGACACTCACTCGGTCTCGTGTAATTTGTATTGTGTGGTTCAACTCTAAGACTGAGTAGAAAAGGTGGCTAGATCCAACTCATTGTTTACATACCCTGGTCTCCCACAGAACTCAGAGTGGCAGGCATGGGTTTATCTCTTTTTATCCTTACAACAACCTTGAATGGTTGGGGCTTGATTGCATATCAGCTAGGCACTATTAATAATTTTTCTAGGCCCAAAACAAACTTATAACATGAGCCCAACATATACTTCCACTTTCATTCATTTATTTCTGAAATGGTGTAAATAGCCCATATCATTTTTATCAGCCCACATAGACCTGCCAAATCCTGAGAAAATGTTACCCAAACTTGAGCTCTAGTGTCTGTGAAGTCAAATATGTGGTAATGCAAAAGAGAAGGAACATGGTGTAGATGTTCTACGGTTAACCAGGGCAGACCCCCTCACTCAACAAGTAACTCAAGGAGGATCCCATGGTTGGCTCGGGCCTATTGAAGCAGGGAGGGCTTCTTGCTGGCATCACTGCTGATTTCTCCTACTGTTCCCTCATTTGGCTAGAGAAGGATGCTGATGCAGAAGCTGAATCCCTACCCAACGAACAAGTTCAAGGACCCACTGTGAGAAGTTCTGGGTTGAGTAGCAAAAGTCCACTCAGTGAGTTTTACGGCTGACTGGAAATTTAAACCAAGCCCAGCACACTATACGTTATGGATTGGATCTTATGGATTTATGTCACTAATGGTCATACCTGCTTCTGGTGCAAAATACATTCCCCAGTGCCGTAGGCTTTTGGGATAGTGCACCAGTCTCTTGTGTTGGGATTAGGCATCTTGCGCCAAAAGAAGATGGTACCATTAGTGGAACGAACTCAAATGATCCAATCCACAATCACATTGAGTTTCTTTTAAAAAAGATTTTGAGTATATAATATCCATATTTGCATAGTCAATACAGTCAATTCAGAGTCATGAGGGAAGGGACAGATTTCCTGCATTCATTTCAGTGTGTTATTTCAGTGAAAGGAAAGAATTAAAGTAATCAATACAATCTAATAAAAAATGGAAGAACTCGCCTCACAGAGAACTCACACCAAGAAGTCTACATGTTGTCATAGTCATTTAATTGCAAATGTCAGAAAACATGACGGAAGAGAATTATGAATTAGGAGCCTTACAGTGGGAAAAAGGAAAGTCCTGGTTATTATTGATATGAAAAGAAAGAGTAAGTGAGGTTGTTAATGTCACAGTTAAGCTAACTTTGTATTCCTCACATACAAATGACCTGGAAGGAAGGTGTAATTTTCAGAGCAAAGAAATCACTTCTTGAAATGAATGTGCTCATTTCCTCAGCCAGGCAGAGTTAACAGATGGAGAAAAAGGTTCTCCCTGATTGTCATAATGTGCAGCACATTGAACTCCATATGGAAAAAAATTAGTTAGCTGAAATTGCAAATATGTAAAGGATTTTAAAAGAATGAAGCAAATATGTAAAGGATTAAAAAAAGTGAAGCTGATTTGAGTAACAAGCAACTTTCAAGCCCGCAAAAATGGGGGAAATTTCAAATGGCTACTTTGATATGCAAAAAGGAGCAGGAAATGCATGGCTAATAGAGTATATTCAGCGAGGTGAATTCTGAAGTTGTAAAGCCCTAGTTTAAGATTTTAAAAAGTATTACTAAATTTGCAGGGCAAGATTTGGGTCCAGAAGCACCTTATAGACCAACTAGATTTCCAGGGTATGAGCTTTTGAGAGTCAAAGCTCCCTTTGTCACAGCTATCCACCTGAAACTAACTTTTCAGGGGTGGACTGGGAGAACAAAATGGCCCTGGACAGGGACCTTCCCTTGCCCTCCATACTCCACAACGGAGGGAGGATTCATAAGAACAAAAGACGATCCCTGCTGGACCAGACCAAAGGCCCATCTCGTCCAGCACTCTGCTCACACTCAAACCAGCTGCCTCTAGGAAGTCAAAAACAGGACGATGGCAACAGCATCCTCCTGCGTCTGGCACTGGAGGGAGTAGATACCCATCATGACCAGTAGCCATTGATAGCCCCAGGGCCGGCACCAGGGTTTCTGGCACCTGAGGCCAGGGGCAGTTTCAGGTCTGTTGCTGCCCCCACATGTATGCGCAGAGCACGCGCACCCGAACTGCGTGATGACATCACTGCATGTGACATACTTGGTAATGACATACTTTGTAAACTGCTCTGAGTGGGCATTAAGTTGTCCTGAAGGGCGGTATATAAATCGAATGTTATTGTTATTATTATTAGCAGCTGCGGACCAGGCAGGGCAGGCAGCCGGAGTGGTGGGCGGGTGGTTTCCCATCCCTCCTGCTTAGCTGCCAGCACTGCTGCCGCCAGCTCCGCGGTGTGTGCCCCTGCCCCCAGTGCCCCCTCCAGCACCTCAGTGCTCGAGGCGGCTGCTGAACCTGCCTCAGTGGACGTGCCGGCCCTGGATAGCCCTGTCCTCCATGAATTTGTCCACTGCCAGGTGGCAGCCATTGTATAACTTGCCTGGTTCCTGCCTCTGTTGATCCAGTATTGCTCATGGGTAACTGGGCCAGTCTCCTCCACTCTAGGGTGGCTGGACCCAGGCATGGAGGATCAGGAGAGGTAGGCACTAAGGCTGTTCGCCCACTGGGATCAGGTGGCTAAAATGGCCCATCAGCTCCTGCAAACTCACCACTTCTGCAGGTCGTTCTTTGGAAATTAAAAATCTGTGAGGTCAAGAAAGGCAACCGGTGAGCACACATAAAATACTCTCCTAAACTGAACCCAAACACAAGAAATTATATGAAATAGGATACTCACCTAGAACCTTTCTCTTTGAGACAGTAGCTATCTCAAAGAAGGAGTTTTTAATATCACTGCATTTGCTGGTATATTTTAATATTAAAATTAATATTAAAATTAATATTCTAATATTAAAAGAACAAATACCCTCTTTGCTTTTAAATTAGTCTAGGGTGGGCTATGGCAGATAAATGACTATAAATGGGTAGATCTTTCAGCAATGTGCACTATTGGAGGCAGCTGGCTTGCACATTGATGCTTTGTACGAGAGTAGGAGTGTTAAACAAGTGTCCCTGTTTTCATCATGACATATTGGAGGACATGCTGTAACCTCTTGCATTCTCTCCCCACCCCCTCCCTGATCATCTAGATGGCTCCTAAGCAGAAACTGGATCAAATTCTCTCATGATCGCTTTTAGTGCAGTAATGTTAAGACCCGGCAAGTTAAGGTGACCTTCGAAGATCTACCACTCCTTGCCACTAAGAATACGTTCAAGAGTGTTAATATATACATTAGTGCTTTCTTCTGCATTGAGTTCCTTCTTGGTCTATTTAACACAAAAAAGAGCCTTTTAAAAAGAGCATTTTTTACAGCTGGCACACAAATATTCCATCTCTCATTTTTCTTACCTTTTCCATTTTTCTCATTTCATTTTCTCATTATTTCTCAAATATATTAATCTCTTATAAAAAGTTGCTCCGGTTCTGCATGAGGCCTGCATTTTGAAATGCATTTTGCTCAGAAGTTATTGTTAGTTTTAATGCAAGTCAATTCTTTTATTAATGATTGGATTCTGGTAGGAGACACAGAAACTTTAAACATTGCTTTGCACATCATTCTTTCTTGGAACAAGCATGGAAAAAAATTATTTTCAAGATTATTACCCTATTAGAAAAAGAGGGATGGGAGAAAAAATCATAGATTTATAAAATATAATTAAAATTTTCTTAGAAGCAGCATCATTAAAATTATGTCAGCCCTCTGCAAAGAGCTATTCCTTAATTATAAAGGGGGAAAGAGAGTAACAAAATGCATCAAGATGCTCTGATCAATTTCACTCATAAAGTTGTCAGCAGCCCATGACACATATAAATCCAATCAATATGACTTTGGTGGCTTTAGCAAGGCTACAATTAAGCTTAATAATTCAAACACTAAGGAAGAAATATGACTGCAGCAGAGGAATGTCATTAAGGTTGCACTCGGTTCACACTGCACCGTCACCGTATGAATGGCTTTCAATCCGTGCCTTCTTTAGAGCTTGCACAAATCCAGGAATAAGTTCATGTTTTCTTCAAAAGCAGATTGGGACCAAACATTCCAAGCCTTCACTGTGGCTCAGAGTCAGCGCTAAAGTACTTCCTTTGCATGCAGAAGGGCCCAGGTTCAGAGAGCAATCCTAAGCAGGTCTACTCAGAAGTAAGCCCTCTTTTATTCAGTGGTCTGACTCCTGGGGAAGTGCTTTTAGGATTGCAGATCCTGGCAGATCCAGGTAAAAGGATCAGGACTTAGTTGATGAGGAAGACCCTGCCAACCACTGCCTGTCAGAGTAAACAGTGCTAACCTTGGTAGATCAAAAGAAGCTTCACATGTTCTTGCGACAACAACAACAAAAAAGAGGTTGGGAAGAGGAATTCAGAAGCATTGTTGCTAAGAGCTAATGAGCAGGAGCCAATTCCTTGTTGTATAACAAAGCAACAGAGATCACCAGGTGACAATTCAAGTTGCACATCAATAAAGAAAATGGTACAGTAAACATCACAGGAACATGTTCCTGACCTATATGCAGATATTGAACCCTTTGGCCTTCTACAAGCTATGCATAACTGAATTATTCAGGAAGGATTTCTACTCAGGCAATAGGGGCTGTGCTGTAAGGAAATGGTTCAGAAGATGCTCTGGTAAAGGGACAAGGACCATAGACTATACTACTGGGTACTGTCTGTGGTGTAGCAGGGCCGGATCTAGGGTTGCCGGTGCCTGGGGCAACCCTAGTCCGACCTCGCGCACGCACACGCGTGCTGTGACATCATTTTGGTGACGTCATCATGCAGGGCGGCGGAAGCAGCGTGAGGGTCTGGGAAGCTGCCCGCGCCATTCGCCTCCCCGCAGGCGAATGGTGCAGGTGGCCTCACAGCCCCCCACGCTGCCTTTCACCTGCCCCGCAGGACAGGGGGCGGCTGGCTGCTCCCTCTCCTGCGGGGCAGGCGAATGGCATGGGTGGCCGTGCTGCCCTTTGCCTGCCCTGCAGGACAGGGGGTGCGTGACAAGCCGGCCGCCCCCTGTCCTGCGGGGTAGGCGAAAAGCAGCGCGGGGGGCTGCAAGGCTGCCTGCGCTGCTGCCCGCACACTCTGGCAACTGGCAGCTGCTCCCGGCGCCCCCTCCCTGCCCCCCCTCGATCCGGCCCTGTGGTGTAGATATGATTCTACAGGGTAGTTTCCACATTGTTTAATATGTCACATCAAATTATTTATGTTTTGTTTCAGCAATGTTTCATCTCTATACTCCTGTATTCAAATGTATGTGTAATCTGCTTTGAGTCTTTGTGAGAAAGGCAGATTATGAATAAAATAAATAAATAAATAAACCTTATGCACAGAGCAAGCAGGTATATAAGTTGTAAGCAAATATGTTCAATATGTGCCCTATAAAAATGCATGGCATAGACTGAATGGATATAGCCTACATGAGTCAAAATGTAGAGGGCTGAACCTCATGGAGAATTTCTATGGATGGAGGGATTTCTATCTGTGGAGTGTGACTTTCTCACCTCCCCCAGCTCAAAATGTCCCTAAATTATTGCCCTTAGGGAATAGGAGACCTGACTGACAGCATCAAGGGTGATCTGGAGGTCTATAGCAGGAAGCAGGCATTTACCTTTGTCATCCAGAAATCCTCTGTAGGCTGTGATCAGAAGACCTGTCCTTGTGGAGGTCGGAGCAAGTCTAATCACACTCCCCTTGCCATATATCCTCTGTACCCTGTCTACACAACGCTAATGACTGTATTAAGCACATACTTCCCATGAAGGCCTTATCTAAGCCGTAAAGGCCTTACCTAACGTACAAGAGCTCATAGTAAAGAGCCAGTAGGGTGTTGTGGTAAGAACAACACGGCGCCCATAGGAGCCATGTCGTCTGCCAACACGCCATGGTACCCGGCTGGTGTTTTTCAAAAGTAGGTGGGGCTTTTGCCCAGCAGAGCTTCTGATTGGCCATTGGAGACCTGATTGGCTATGCAGATTCAAAATTGCTTGGGCAGCAGCTGTTGGCTGCTACAACATAAGGATTTTCACTGCATAACCAAAGGTAAAGCTGTATGTATACAAGAAAGTATTTTTAAAGATAAAGCCGTATGTATACAAGAAGATATTTTTAAACAGCAAGTTCATTTTAAAAGACATCCTGTTAGGATAGAGCTTCTGCCTGAAATGTTGACGATTTATTATTAGAATTATGGATAACCCCATTCCCTGCCATTTTGTGGTTCACCTCTCTTCTTCTGGCAGCCATTTTGTGGTTGCACTGACCGCCTTTGTAAGAAGTCCAAAGGTGCATGCAGCCTCCAAAAGGTTGGAGACTCCTGGATTATACTGTTGGACTAGGATATAGGAGACTTAGGTTTGAACCTCCACTCTGCCATGGAAGCTCAATTCAGGACCTGGGTCCAGTCATACTCTCTCAGCCTAACCAACCACAGGGCAGTTTTTGTAAGGATAAAATGGAAGAGGGGAGAATAATGAAATAAACCACTTTGGGTCCCCACTGGAGACTAAAGTGGGTCTAAATATGTAAAATAAATAGAAGAAATTGTCTTCTGTTAAATGTGCCCAGAACAAAGAAATCAGGAATAAAGAAACATTTTAAACTGTATCATTTATTAATTTTTTTCTTCTGGAAAAGAATAGTAACATACAAATGGACAGACCTGGAGCACACCTTGGGATATCTTGCAAGCAACCTGATGCTTCTGAAGAAGGGAAAATGGAAACACATTATGTTCATATGCAGAAATACAAAGAGATTCTTGTATCAAGTCCAAGCAGTGCTCTGTCTGCCTTGCGTTGCAGTCCAATTTTTTAGCCTTTCCCCCCTGAGATTAAAAGTACTGAAGATAGGATATCCGGCATGCAATGCTGGTGCTCTCCCACTTAACAGTGGAAGAGAGTAGAACAGTCCTAGCCATTTTCTCTGTCCCTGTAGCCCTTGGAGCAACCTGAAGTCTGCTTGGCGTGGTCCAACCTAACTTTTATAAAAGGTCTTCACAAAACATGTTTGTAATTAAGTTACTTAATTTGTAGACCACCTTTCAACTGAAAAGTTCCCAAGGATGTTTACAGTGCGATAAAATACAATCAAAGACAGTAAAATACAATAAGTTTGTATGCGCAAGATGGGATGTCAAAAGGGGACGCACAATGCCAGGCCCAGGGAACTGAACAAGGGCTTCAACTAAGAGTCTCTCTACTCAGGATGCTGGGGCGAATGTCTGTCAAGTATTGGGAGACACAATGTTAGTAGGAAGTGTAGTTTTGAAAGACAGAGCTGACAGAGATTGTTATAGAGGGGACAGATTCTTTCACAGCCCTCCACCGCCTCTGGTGTGCTGGACAGCCTCCCCTTCTGGAGCTTTTACAATGCCTCCCTCACTGCTTAAAACTTTGAATTAACCAAGCCTTGCAGGGCAAAGGTTCCAGAAGGGGAGACGCCCAAGGTAGTGGAGGGCTGTGAGAGAATCCATCCATTCCAGAGTGAGCAGAACCACAAGTGACAAAAGGCACAGGTTGGACACTAGTCAGCTTCCCTCAAGTTTTGATGGGAAATGTAGGCATCCTAGTCTTGCAGCTTGGCTCTCTGACTGCTGTCCAATGGACTTTTCAACTGTCACTTGTCCAACATTCCGCCAAGCTGCCTACATTTCCCACTGATCTCCACTGGTTCTGTTATTTAAAACTATGCTTTTCGGCTAACATTGAAGAACACATGTCAAAAGTATTGCGAAGCGAGGCTCGAAGAGTACTAGTGTTTTCAGAGGACTCACCAACCTCCTGACCATTTTTCTTTTCAGCAGATGCGACCGACACCACAGAGAACATATAGGTCTGTACTGCAGAATGATGTCATGGATACATGTTTTAGTTTTAGTCCCTGTTTTCTAATTATTTCCGCATACTAATTACGTATTCTCTTTCTATGCTCTGTGCATACTGGAGTTCTTCTGAAGCAGCATCTTGATGCCATTCTCTGAATGTATTGTTCTCACTGAGTTAGTAGACCTTCTTATTAAAGACATTTCACCTTAATATCCTGCCAAACCTTCAGACATATAACAAGCTGTAATCACTCAGCGTGGGGCAACTAGTTTAGAAGGCCAGACCAAAGTATTTTAGTCAAAGACAATACTTCACAGTTCACACTTAAAGAGTTCTTCAACTCCATCTGTTCCTAAATGGCATACAAAGTATATTAAAAAACAACAACAACAAACACCCAACCACTTGACATTGCAATCAACAGCCTCGCTGAGTCCGAGTACTTGGATGCAAGTCAATTTGCCGCGTACTCAGTAGCAGATTGGGTTGAGTGTTTGAAATCCAGCACGAGGAAATCCTATTGAAAACTGGATTTCTACAAACTGTGTCATTTGTTCACAAACGTTCTATAATTCAGAGAATTCCAAATCTTTTATATGGTAAAAACTAAGGGGGATAGGTCCATCAGTGGCTACTACTAGCCACGGTTACTAAAGGGAACGTCTATGTTGAGAGGCAGTAAACCTTTGAATAGTAGTGCTAGGAGGCAACAATAGGAGGAAGACTTGTGCTATATGCCTTGTTGGTTATCCCTTCATGGCAGCTGGGTAGCCAGAGATAGGATGTTGGACTGGGATGATTCAACAGGGCACTTCTTAAATTCTTAAATACAGAGGGGAGGTTCCAGACTTATGGGCATAGTTTCAGGGTGATGAAAAGATTGCATGGGATTTGAGGACTGCCTTGCTACAGAAGTGGAGGTGGTGAAGCCAGGGTTGCCAACCCCCAGTCCCCTGCCCCCACCTGCCACCCCAGGCTTTGCTTAACTGCCCGGCAGGGAGGAAGGTACCCTGGTGTGTGTGAGGGGGAATGTGTGCACACTCCTGTGCTCCCACACCACACTGGAATTTTCTGGAACAACAGAGGAGCTATGGGTCATGCCAAAGGGCAATTAATTAAAAATCACCTCCAAACACTTTAATTAACTGAGCTTCAGTATGACTTGTAGCTCCCACATTGCACAAGTAAATGACATCATCCCTAGGTGAAGATAAAGTTACAAGAGAAGAATTCCAATGCATCGAGGTAATTCACAACGAGATTGCACAAAAGTCGGAATGGCATGGATATTACAGTGTAGGACTAGATCCAGGGTGACTTGGGTTCAAATACCCACCAAGCCATGAAACCCTTTGGACCAGTAACTCTTTACCAGCCTAACCTACATCACAGAGTGGTTTGCAAGGACTGAAATTACATGGGAAAACCAGGTATGCTGCCCCAAGCTCCGTGGAGGAAGGATGGGATAAAGATGTAACAGACAAATGAAGATGAAGAATTACTCCAGTTCAAACCAACCATAGGCAAAATAGCTGTTCTAACATTTGTTATCATTCTCCACTAGGCTGTCAAAACTGAGAAGCTATAATGCACTTAAACACCTTCTAAAACTGAGGTACTCTCCATGTGGCTCGTAAAGAGCCACTTCCCCAATTACTATCACAAAAAGAGCCACATTAACTTCCGTCCATGACATGAGGAATCCACTTGAGGGTGGCTCACCGTTCATCTGTTCATCCAGCACTGGCTGTATCTTGGGATATTTTTATACTCCACAAATCTCTCTGAAATGTTACAAATATTGTCCAGGTTATCAGGAAGTGACTGTATCTTTAAAATTAAATGACTTTAAAATGGTTCTGTGAATCAGCGATTTCTTAATAAATTAAAGAGTTTCTTTTTACCCTGATGTGTCAAATGGTCTTGGGTAAAAAAAGTAATCCATTGGATATATGGGGTTGTTTAGGACCCTAGGTACCTTTTTTTTTCTTTACAGAAAGCAAACTACAGGTGGTAACTGGCCATACTTTGGGGACACTGTCTACTACTGTACAGGTGACAATGTAAGAAGATGAAGTTGTACAGGTTCTTCTATATGCATTTTGCTAACAAAGAGCAGCTGGGATAGGAAACTCCCCCCAAGCTTGGATAGACAATTAAGCAAATTTAATGCATTGCAAACAGCAATGGTACAGAGAATACTACAATATTTTGAACTGAGAACAAGCAACTGGCTGCATATATTGTGATAATCAGGGCTTTTTTTCAGCGGGAACGTGGTGGAACAACGTTCTGGAACCTCTTGAAAATGGTCACATGGCTGGTGGCCCCGCCCCCTGATCTCCAGACAGAGGGAAGTTTAGATTGCCCTCCACGCCGCTCGGGCAATCTAAACTCCCCTCTGTCTGGAGATCAGGGGGCGGGGCCACCAGCCATGTGACCATTTTCTCCAAGGGCAACCCACTATGTTCTACCACCTCTTTCCCCAGAAAAAAAGCCCTGGTGATAACAATCCACAGATCTTATTTGATAGCTTTTGTCTAAGGCTCTTCAGATCCATGACAAAAGGTGGGGCTCTGTTTTAAACATAAGTTCTGCCCAGCTAGGAGACCTCTCTGGCAGCTATTTAATGAGCATAAGCCTTTCCATGTCCATATCAGAAGGATGCTACGATCTGAACTTTTGTTTTATGTAAATGTTTGCACAGCATTGTAATTAGGCAATAACTAATAAGTTGAGGAGAACACCCATTTAAGATCTTTTTTCTTTTTGCCAGAGGGCAGAAAGCAGCTGTACTAGAAAGGTTTTTTTTACTAGTCTGTCTTAGTAATTGCAATATAAATGCAGAATATAAACAAACAAAATATAGACAAAGCTATTGTCGGCTGGTTCTTTTCACTGCAGAACAGCATGATGAAATAAAATGGGAAACAGTTAAGGAAAAAAACTATCAGCATCCAGTGTGCAATAACAATATACATCGTATAGGGAGTGAGTAAAAATAGGATAATATAAAAAAATACATCACACGGGATCATTGGGAGGGGTTTCTCTCTCCTCTTGTGAGTTTCCGTTTAAAAGCAAAACCACAGATAGAATGAAGCTTTATGATTCTGTATTCACACAAAGAAGGTATTGCATTAAAGTACGGATTGTCATCAGAAAAGATGCAGGTACACCATAAACCACAATGGCCCCTATTCAAGTGCACCACAACCAGTGGACTGAATTGGGAGGGAGAGGAAGGAAAGTTCTACCAATGGAAAATTTAGTCTGGATTCAAGTCATAGTCCAGATGATATTTTTAAATAAGCAGATGCATTGATTGTGGAGAAACGGTCTACGTGTTTCAAGGCAACCCTGAGCAATACTATCTGGAATATATTTACAATTAGAATTGCTCTTGCAAGTGAATTTTTAAAAAATCCAACTTACTGGTACTGGCAGGCCAGGCAGTTTGCATCCTATCTGTCAACCCACGACCTAGCTACAGTGATCCATTCAATGGTCACCTCCAGACCAGATTACTGTAACTTGCTCTATGTAGGGCTTCCCTTGGGTCTGACCCAGAAATTACAGCAGGTCCAGAATGCTGCTGCACGTGTCCTGATGTGTATACCATACAGGGCACACATTACTCCGATCTTGCAGCAGCTGCACTGGCTCCCCGTGGAGTTCCGGATCAGGTTCAAAGTTTTGGTTTTAACCTTTAAAACCCTAAATGGACTGGGACTGGGACCAGCATACCCGAGGGACTGTCTCTCTGTGTATGTACCCTGGAGAATGCTTAGATCAGCAGGAAAACATGTGTTGGTGGTCCCTGGCCCCAGGGAGGCTTGGCTGGCCTCGACTAGGACCAGGGTCTTTTCAGTCCTGGCCCCAACCTGGTGGAACTCTCTGTTGGAGGATACCTGGGCCTGCCAAGACCTTATATCTTTTCGGCAGGCCTGTAAGACAGAGATGTTCTGCCGGGTGTATGGCTGAGGCCAGCCTAAGGTTTCTTTGAGAATGCCTCCTGACTGGTCTCATGCTGGGGGGGGCTTCATAACCATCTGCCCCCTCATATGAGATGTCACAGTGATAACACCAGTTGTACCCCCTCTCCCTCTTGGTTATGCTATGTTGGGAAGAGTGAAGGTGGCTGCTATCTGGAGTTTAATTTTATATATTGATGGATTCTGATTTTAATATATTTTAATGAATCTAAATGTTCTATTTTTGTATTATTGTACTGTTCCCTGAGCCTGCTTGCTTGGGCTATAAATTAAATAATAGTGATGATGATAATGATAACGATGATGATGTATCTAGCAACCCTTTGGTATGATAATTGGTGGTGGAGAGAGCCCTCAAGTCATAGCTGACTTATGGCGACCCCTGGAGGGGTTTTCATGGCAAGAGACTAACAGAGGTGGTTTGCCATTTTCTGCCTCTGCAACCCTGGTCTTCATTAGAGGTCTCCAATTACGAACCAAGGCCAACCCTACTTTAGCTTCCGAGATCTGATGAGATCATGCTCACCTGAGCTATCTAGGTCAGAGCACTATGGTAATTACTGATGGTATACAGATGACAAGGATGCACGGGATTTTAACTAAGCGCTCCTATAAGTGATAAGTGGTAAGTTTCCCTCTAAGTAGCATTGTAGTGATGAAAGTAACTTAAATTTCTTACCGGCGGTGTCTCTCTTGGGTGTGGGTCTCAAAGTGGAAGATGATCAATTAGGTCACTTTCTTATCAGTGTTCCGTAGCAGCCCATACTAGCTCACTTTCACCTCTGCAGCAATCTGATAAATTGCTGCAGTTACTTTATAAGGAAGTAAGAAGAACATTCCAGTGGACGATCTACCCCCAGCATAATACAGGGAACAGAGAGAAAGTGCTATGGTCTTGTGGGAACAGCAGATACAATCTAAGTTGAATGAGGGCCATTTGTCAAACCTGCCTAGCAGATACAGGGCAAAGGGTAGATTCATGTAGTCAGTTTATCTCATCCCTGTTTTGGAGCCTAGCACTTCCTGTGTCCTTTAGATGAAAAGCAGCAACTGGCAACTCCAGGAAGCAGTGCACATCCGGACAATTTACAGTGCAGCAAAACCATGGTAAACATTTAAAGTGCTCCATAAGAAAGCTACTCATTATCATATTCATAACTTATTCAATAGAATCAACTTTCGTGGGCAAGCATTTAGGATCGCGGTCACATTATTCACTGTTGGCCACAACTGAAGTGCAGTTATTTTTCTCCCTGGAAGTATAAAATAATTAAAAAATAGTGTTTATGTAACCAACAAAGGGAAGATAATCACTTTTTATATGACCTGGCTAATGATACATATGGCTGTGTATATGAGGCCTTAATAGTTTCCACTATCCAAATTAAAAAAGCACCTGCTAACTGTACAAATTAGTTGCTGCTTGTACATGCTGTGTGCCGACTGAATACATGATACAAAGAGCAAATATTCCAAAGAGAAAATCAGTTGCTATGATCATCTTCCAATCAATTTAAAAGACCTTCGTTTGTTTCCACCTAACGGCTACATGTTGCAAGAAACAACAGTTACCTAGAACCCTAAATTAATGAGTTAAATAAAGTGTTTGGTTTTTTAAAAGACACGAAGATCCCCTAGGGACTGGTCTGGCTGGTTTCTTTTATTATTTTTGCTTGTTTTATTACCTAGCAGATGGAGTGGCAAATGTGTGGCATACGGCACAAGCTATCTTATATGCCAGTTTGTTTAAACAGATTGCCTTTATCATTTGACCACTGCTAGAAAGGCAATTGAAAACCACAGGCTTCAAGCATTTACATAATGAATATTTTAAAAATGCAAATATGGAACATTTCTCACTCTTCAAATGCACTGTCAAGAGTTACCTTCAGACCGACACGTGCATGGACGCCAGACTCAGTTGACAACCCATGTTGGAACTCTTTAGAGGTATGTTGTGGATGGCTGATATTTGAATTCGTTACTCAGTTTTACGCTTATGCTTTAACGAGACACAGAGCAAGAGGATGGAACAGCAGTGTGTGTGTGTGTGGGGGGGGGGGCTAGCTACTTAATTGACCAGGAGAATTCTCATTTGGTTGCTGCCCTGGAGGTCCAGGAACAAAAAGAACCAAACCGGGAACAAGCTAAAAGTAGTGTCTCCTGCAGCACTGTGAGCCAGTACTGCAATGACTGCTCAGCACAGATCCAACAATGTGATGATTGGTGTCAGTCTGTGGGACAAGGTGTGGTTGAGGGTCCATCAACACACTACAAAGCCCTCATGTGGATTTTGTATCTTCAAACATGGGGCCGCTATTGGTCCGTTGTAAAGATCATGTTACTTATACAATGGAGCCAATAGCAGCTCCATGGGCAGTTTGCCGTCATGAAAAGAGTGCTGGGGGAGGGGCAGGCTGTAGCTGCTTCTCCCTGCATGCTGTAGTTGCAAACAGAAAAGAGCCAGTGTGCCTAGGAGGCACAAAACTTCCATCACATCTGGGATATAAAGTCCTCCTGTTGTTCCCCAACAGACAGGACGGCTTTGTAATGTGTTAAGTGTATAGATATACCCTGAGTCGATGACCTGTGTCATTGCTGGTGTCCAAGTCCAGTGTCCTGGGCCATTTTAACTTCCGGATCTATCCCAGCAGCAAAAAAGAACCACTGTCCCATTCTGAATAACAAGCAAAGCAGTTTTCGGTTTTCACCAAGGCATGTTTTTTAGAAATTCATTTAGAATATGGACAGGAGCTTTCCTTGGAATTTCCTTTGGATAGAGAGCCTGTGTTAGTGAGACTACCCCAAATGGGGTCCTAGTGTTCCCAGCACTATTGCAACAATGATTTTTTTAAAATGGCTTTATGTGCGTACTTGGAATTTGCACGCATAACTGGTGGAGTTGACGTGCCAGTATGGCATGCAGCTGCTCAAATATTTGGAGGATATGGGTGCATACAAGCATATTGTGCTAAGTGGTTAGAACGCACAATTATTATGTTCTAAAAATGACTAATTACTGAGACAGGAGATTATTATTAATGCTATCAGTGATTTAGCCATTTGCTTTATTGACAGTATTTTTGCATTGCGGAATCCTCCACTCAGAGCAGTCTGCAGGTAGATTAAAATCTGAAGTAAAACCACAATCAAAGCATCAAATCCACAATAAATCAGCCATAAGCACCTACTAATATAAAAAGAACCCCCTCAACCACATCCCAGAAAGCTCCTATCTCCAGAAACATCAGCTCTCTGGCTCTCGAAAGCTCATACCCTGTAAATCTGGGTTTTAAGGTGCCAATGGACCCGAATCTTGCCTTTCAACTAGAGATCAATACTGCTACCCACCCAAAACTTTCTTAAGTATGGATGCCAGGTACTGATCCTGAGATCTTCGGTGGTAAAGCAAATTCTCTACCACTAAGCCATAGTCCCTTCCATATTAACTCTTTAAAAAAATCCCTATGTATCAATCCCCCCCTTTAAATTTATACCTCTTTCAACATTGGCCATTTTTGCACTGTCTATAAATCGCACATGACTCACTTCCTCTTCTGATTTTTAACACCATTCGATTACAAAACACCGTAAATCACTGTTTGTGGCGTTTTGTAAACAGATGGCGTCAAAAATCACGGGAGAAAGCCGGCAGCCTTCCGTGAGCCTCGTGCGATTTATAGACAGTGTGAAAATGGCCAATATCTGCACATCAATACATTATATATTTAACAATGACATATATTATATATTTAGCAATGACATACATTGGATCTAGAAAGGTGCTATTAATTGTATATGAAATCTATACCACCAATGTACACGATACAAATGAATTTTTAAAAAAAACAGTAGAAAAGACTAAACAATATAACAAGAAAAGTAATAGAGAACATTTACTCATCCTTATCTAATGGCTGAGATTTTAAGCATATTAACTTCTGTGTAAATTCATTGAAATAAATGAGAACTACTTCCAAATAAATGAGCATGCGACTTGGACATACAGTGAATGTCGATTTTACTGTCTGATTGCATTCTTGCTCCTAAAAGAAAATAC
Organism: Eublepharis macularius; assembly: GCF_028583425.1. Lineage (NCBI taxonomy): Eukaryota > Metazoa > Chordata > Lepidosauria > Squamata > Eublepharidae > Eublepharis > Eublepharis macularius. The sequence goes on along the minus strand of NC_072799.1, from coordinate 21,510,807 downwards.
CACTAACATATTTTAACTTATTATATGAATAGTAAATAAATGGTTATTTCTACAGGGAGATAATGCCACGTTGTTTCCTGAAGTATATACAGATGCTAGCTACAACTGCGGCACATCTGATACCCAGAGACTCTGAGTTTAGACCATAGCTATAATATAAACTCCCAACAGGATAGTGACGGATGGGGTTAAGAAGAAACTATTAATAAGCTCTGTGGGGAGCTTTTAACTGCTGCAGCCTAATGCCCTGCAATTGTCGAACCTGACAGGAGAAAAGATTCAGCTTTACCAGAAGCCTATAGTAATTCTCCCTTTGATGCGCATCTCTTAGTAATGTTAACAGCAGTTATGCATTTGCATCAAGCAAGTAGCATATCCTGAACCCTCCGGGACTTTCAAAGGTTAGCAAGGCTTGGAACATTTTCAAGGCAAGCAATGTAGAATTCACACTCAGATGATTCTCGGCTAAGCAGAATACAATCTTCTTGTGTCAGTTTGAGATACTTTACTGTGCTCCAAGAAAGTGACTTGTACCATTCCTCCAAAGTGCCGTTAAGCCATGAATGCAGCCAATTAACAGAATTACAACCCACAGAAGCATGATGCGTTATTTCTCTTTTGCATAGTGCGTTTGGGGGATTATAGGATTACTAGCAGGATGTATCAGCTCCTATCGATCCCTTCTATTAGTGTGTATAAAGTACACTGTTACGCAGTGAATATAAGTTCATCTTTATGTTGCTCTAGGAAATGTAACATGCAAAGCAAGCTGGAAATGTCAAACACTGACTTCAGGAGCAATTAGGTTCATCTTACTAGATGTTTGGGATAAATCCAACTTTGAAAATATAAGCTACAAGGAAATGGCTTCTAAATATCTACACAAAAAGGTTGGAGAATGATAGCCAGATCTGTGGAGAACGAGATGTATCACTGAGGTGCAAAACATCTGCCCAGACTGTACCTTTTCAGGTTGCGGGGACATAAATGATTGAATGTTCCTCCATACAAGAGGAATAATAATTCTAGTAATACTAATACTCCTTGCACACTGAAAACTAGCATGTTAGGGTTAGAATTAACCATCCTAACAACTAGTTTTCTACTTGTTTCCATCTATAATTTGTTTCTGAACAGCACAGAACCGATTTACTATCTTGGTTGTGCACTGGTAATCACTACATAATAAGAACCTTGATACAATCACGCATACCTTTATATCAAGAATACTTTTTCTGTAGCATTTCATCAATGTGCATGCGCGCACCTAAGGTTCAATCCAGCTGCCTTTTTTGCTTTATCTCAGCCATTTCCCCTCCTTATTGCAGCTGCGGTCAGCAATGCTTTTGTCCGTAGAGGTCCCTATTACAGCCTTTTTGATGGCCAAATTGATCCCTCCTTCCCCTCTTCACCAGTGGATACAACCCATTGCAGGTGACGGGATATTATTTTATTTTATTTATTTTATGGATTCAATTTCTAGCGCACCCTCCCCGCGAATGGGCTCAGGGCAGGTTACAATAAAATGCTCAATGAGCGTTAAAACATAAATACATTTGAAAACCAGAAAACACCACAAATACATACAAAACAGCATTTCAGATGGCGGGGGCCCCTCCAATACAAATACAATACAAATGAGCTAAAAAGCTGCATTGTGTGTTTAAGTACAAAATTTGCTAATAAAAAAACCAGAATAATGGTACCTTGCTAATGGTTCAGCTTTAGGAACGAGGCTAGATAATTTGAACTTCAGGTTGAAATTCAGCTGAGAATATTGGAAGTCTCTGTGACAGGTGACCAAACTGTATCATCAAAGCCTCCTATTACAAGAAACGGCTGGGAAATTGCTTCCCACCATATTGAGAGGAAACTGTGGTGTAGATTTCCTGTCACAGATTCAGTAGGAAATGACTCAATTTAAGCTTTTATTTACTTAATAACAATGAAATCCAGTAAAAGATTGATCTGGAAGACAAAAAGAAAGTTATCATAATAGCCTGAGCAGCTATAGTGTGTTAAGTAGCGCATTCTGTCAAAGATGTGAGACTACAATAGCCTGCCACTGCAGAGCTGCAACGAAGAACGACGCTATTATGGTGACTTGGCAATCTATATTGTCCATAGGAACAATGTTAACGGTAATGACACTAATTTTGAAACACGCTGTTTTGTATCATTAGCTTCAGAAATGCTGTTTATTTCACTGGACCCAATGTAGCATAGCACATTATTTTGTAAGTACCTTTTCTTAGCTTTCTATGACAGATATGCTATTTGTCCCTGCTGACAATTCTGAGGATAGCAGTATTACAGGGTGGAAAGTGTGTGTGGTGGTGGAAGGGATGCCCTTTCCTTTTCTACTCTATGAAGTAAAAACAGACTGAACAGTAGCCCCCACGGGGAAAGCCATAATACTGTGTTTACTTTGGGTATTTGAAATGTCTGGAATATTACAGGCATTGTTTTTCAGCAAGGTATATAATTTTGAATCACACTTAGAGGCAAATTTGAAAGATTAACAACTTTACTATGCAATATGTTTACTTTTATGGGGACAAAAAAAAAGGTCAACATTATCTTAAAAAGTTACAGACAAAGACTGAACTTTGGCTGCCTCTACTATAATTTGAGGTGGCAGAACAGACTGCATCAGTTCAGACAGCAGGTGTTTGTGTAGGAGGACCAGTTTTGAATGGTACCCCACAGAAACACTTCCCTGCAAATAGAAAATTAGGGGGAAGTGTTCTAACTATCAGTAGGGAGGGAGTTCTGCATGAAGGTTGTAATATAGGAGGGGATGAAAAATGTGATCCCTCATTGAAGTCGAAAGACATGCAGCCCATTCTACCACCTCAGCACTCTACTTCTTCATCCTGTTGTATGTGTAGATCAGGTCTAATTCGGAAAACTTCATCAGTTAGTTAACATGCCCCCCATAGGCCTAATGTAAATGTGATTCAGGTGGAAGAACTTACTCATATGACATTACGCATGCTAATTTAAAGGGACCTCAGACACTATCAGTGCAAGATTGTTACTCTCTTTTAAGCCCATTGACTTCAACTGACTTAGAAAAGTGCCTAGGATTGCACAGCATTGTGCAAGAATAGCATCCTAGAGATCCATCATACAATGATCTGTAAGCATTACAGATAACCATGTTGAATGAACAGCAGCCGGTTTAAACAAGATTCTGTGCAGGTGAGAACACAGACAGGTTCTTCTTCCCTGCCAGAATTCCACACTCTTCAGAAAAGCACCTTTTCACCTCCAAAGTATTTGAAGACAAATATTCAACACAGCTCTAATTCAAAGTACTCTAATACATTATCTTAAATTATGTCAGTATTATGGGGTGGGTTTCAAAGATTCTGTTCCACTATTGGTGAAACCTTTCTCTGTTGCATGGAAGTATGTTCTGCCATCAAACGTAAGTTCTTTCTACTATCAGCAGAAAGGAAAGTTTGGTTCTAACCCATAATCCCAATTGGGAAGGAAAGGTGGAGACAGGGACTTGCATAAGACATTTATGGCTGAGGCATTTATGGCTGACACAACTTTCTTGACCAAAGTTCACATTCTTAGTAAGGATGTTGTGAATTCCATGTCAAATGAAGCAACCTACTGAACTGCCACGAACATGTCAACGAACAGATGAACAGTCTGTTGAAAACAATGAAAATATTTCATAAAGATATATGAAGAGATGCAGAAGATTTTCAAGCACAGGTTTGAGCTGAATCCCCAAAAAATGCTATTAAACAGTCTACCGAATAATGTTACCAAAGAACAGGGAGACCTCTTTCGTTACATGGTGGCAGCAGCAAGAGGGCTATATGCAGCGAAATGGAAAACAGACATGTGCGCTGATGTGTCAGGGTGGATAGATAAAAATCTATGAATATGCATCAATGGCCAAATAATAGACCAATAGCCGAATTTTAGGGGAAATGGATGGATTTCTTTGACTCTTTAGGCTAATATTAAGATTAATTAAGGTAACTTGATAACAAGATAAAACCCAAGGAAATGCTTAACTAAAATAGTTGATATTGTTTGGGTATAAGTAACCAAGGAGAGGGAAGGAGAGCATTTCCCACAATTAAGTTGTGTTGTTATATATTCTGATTGTATCTTTTTATTGATTTAATTTAATTTCAAACGTAGTGCCTGTATAAGTTTTTATGCACTTCCTACTGTTATATCTTTTTTTAAAAATAGAAATTTTATTTTTAAAAATTCTATTGAAAACTCAGCTGTCTGATCACAAATCAGCAGATTTGTGAGCATTCCTGATTTTCAGCCACTTCAACTCCAAAGCAGAAATACCGCTAATATACATTTGGTTTTAAAAACAAAGGGCCATCTAGTCTAGTATATTGTTCACAAAGGGGAGCAGCTGAATTCTACAGGGAGTTTTCATCAAGGATGCCCTTCTGTTAATCCCTAACACTTGTTATTCCACTGTATAATGCAGTGAATGTGGATCTTCTGTTCAGCTATCACGGCTAATAGCCATTGATAGATATCCCCTATGTAGGATCCTCCTTTGAAGATATATCAGAAAGCAATGTGTTTTTCCTAGTTGACGTAAGATAAGTTGGTCACATAAGTTGGTTGCTCCCACATTACATTATTCTTGCTAGTGGGCTGCTTATCTGAACAGTTACTTAGAGATGAGCAGTTTTTACTTGGAGATGAAAGGTTGGAGATGCAAGTGAACTGGTCATGGGAACTGATTCTAGTGAACTATTGTTAGAAACAATAAAAATAATGATGTACTAGATAAATATGCCAAAATCACTAATTTCTTTTATTTAAAAAGGCATATGTGTGGGGAATCTAGTTGACATGTTTTAATCAGGGTCTAAATATCAACTGTTCTGAGCTTGGTACAGTCTTATAAGATGGACCTTATCTCCTTGATTTCATCATTATCGTACATACAAATGCATATTACATACACACAATTCATGAAGGAAAAATATTTCTGTATATATTTACTCATTAGAAACCAGGGCCAGGTTGAGGGGGGGCAGGGGGGTAGTCTTCCCCCAGCGCCGCCAAGGAGGGGTGCCGGGTGCAGCTGCCAGCCGCCGGGAGCGGGCAGCCTCCCAGCCCCCCGCACTGCCTTTCGAAGTGACATCATCATGCAGCGCCAGGAGCGCACATGCACTGAGCACACGTGCGAGGGCCCAGACTTGGGTTGCCCTGGGTGGTGGCAACCCTAGATCCGGTCCTGTTGAAAGCATGTTCAGAACACTGCCTGTTCAGAGACCTGCTCAAGAGACAGCTCACAAAATAAAACAATTTAGGATTGTATTTTGAAAAAATCCTTAAAATTAACAATTATTAAAACATTATAAATAGGTCATGTCACTGTAATGAATGTAACATTTCATCCAGGTATTGATATAAAAATAAAATAACAAAGATGATTTTTAAAAATATAAAGCTGTTTTGCAACTTAATCTTGAGTATTTCCGAGAGATGGCTATTAAACCTCACTAAGAATCTTACTCCATCTTCTATGGAATGCCATTTTACCAAACTAGGTCCAAACACTAGCTTTGAGTAGAATGACCTAATTTGAACTTGGTAGGAAATTAGCATTGATGTCTATTTGGAAGGACAAACATTGCTTCCCAAAGTTTAATACATAAGAGAACTTCTTATGTTTTGAGGCAAGTTTTGAGTACTTGATGTTTTATTTTCCATAAACAGTGTCAATTTCCATTCTTCAGAAACACAGGCGTTTTTTGAAAGGACTTTCTGTCTTTCCCCTTGAGTAACTCCAACTTTAAAAGATTTGCCTGACACGTCTGTTAGTGCTTTTAGAAGGAGTGAATGTTTCTGTGTAGAACTCCCACAGATTTCCGACTCCTCAAAAGTACAAAGCCTGCTGTTCATTTATAAAAAAAAAAACAAGGAGAGGAGAGGAGAAGTCATTTCAGATTAGGGAGGGTCAATTTTACCTCAGAATACTAACTTGTAAAACTTGTTCAGTCTCACCAAAGAAAGATAAGAACTTTGTGACTTTATCTTTGAACAGAATTATATAACTTGTTGCTCTTGCCAAAAAATAGTGTACTGAGTGGTAAGAATCTGAAGCTTCTCATCTTGCTTTCAGCAAAGTAGACTAGGTAGCTATATAGTTAAGAATCAGTGATGTTTTTTCAGAGCAGTGTTTCCCAACCAGGATTCTGGACATCGTCAGGGGTTCCAAGAGAACTCAGCCAAGAATTCAACATTTGTACAAAAACAAACAAGGCCAAATATCACACTGAAAGTAAACTTTATATTGACTTTGGATGTGAAGCTTCTTTTGATGTTTAAGTAAACTTTATTTTGATTTTGATATTTGAAAAAAAGATTAGATAACACAAAAAAGACAGGAAAAATGCTTCTCTTTTTTGTCTTACAATGTAAACTGACACCGAGCAGCTTTTTACAAATAAATTATATTTCCTGACAATAATTTAGCATTAATTGAATCACACTCCCCACCATCAACTTTCTCTAACCTATAAATGCTGCATAGTTAGGGGTCCCTCAGGATTTGAAAAATTAATTTAGCGGTTCCTCTGTGGAAAAAGATTTGGGAACAACGGTCCAATCTGCGATCAAGATGAAACTCTCAGTGGCAAAGGAATGGCTCTGACATCCCTCCCAATCCCTTAACTCCAAATTCACATGATTTCTTTTATAATTCATGCCCTTTCAATGTGAATCTACGATGAAAAAGTTGGCTCAGAAAGAATCCAGCCCACAATATTTTGCTGACCATTTCTTCCTATGTGATGTCTGCTACTTTGGTGGGGGTAAAGCATAAAGGGACATGAGAATGGTTACTTAAAGCAATTTGTGTACCCATTCTATTTATTTCATTTATTTATTTTTCCTATTATGTAGCTTAGGAAAGGCCAAGCATGAAATTGGAGCCGCAAAGCGAGTCAGAATTTATTGATATGAATCTGCACTGAGAGCTCAATAGGTGTGCAGCAATGCAGGAAGGGTAAAGGGGCTGAATAATTCATTGAACCTTTAAGCATCAACAAATACCACTTACAGTGAAGAAATGCCTGCTTCGCAACAGTAGATGTGCCGTGCGCACATAAAAGAGAATCGATGTTTCATGAACATGTTAGAAGAACATTACAATAAACATGGCATGGGTGGTTTTCTTGTAAGTAATTCTGAAGAAAAACACAATAAGCAGGTTATTTACAGAGAGGAACAGGAATTCTGTTTCATTTAGCATTGACTCTCCAAAGCTGTAGCGATCACAGCTAAAACTAATGGGAATAGTAAGCTGGATGAAACAGTAATGTAATAGGGGGGTGAGGGAGGCGGCACAATGTCAACTATTTGCAACAAGGCAGTCATACTAGTACCGTATTGTTAGCTGTGTTCTACAATCACGTGTTTAAGTATATAATACCTTGAGTGCACAACAGAGAGCCCAGTTCCTTTCTAAGCACAACTTCTTTCTCAAATAAACTCCTTTGGGGCAGAAATTTGTCATGCTTTTCCCTCACAAGATGATTCTACAAAGCAGTTTGTGGAGCTTAAGCAAAACTGACAGAGTAGTTACCAAGTCATTCAAAAGGATATGTAGAAAAGTAAAATAAAAAAGTCCTCTCTCAGACAGGTGACTGAATTCAAAAGTGCTTTTCTGCTGGCTTAACAGCAGTTGAACTAGCAGGATAGCAGGGCTGGTGGAGGGAGAATGATTTTTGCCAGTGATTCTCCCCCCCTGCATTGCAGATTACCCACCCCTCCATGCTGTTTGGGAAGATCTCCTGTTCCCCAGGAGCAAAAGTTCAGGGATTCACGGATCTTCACTAGAAGGGGTGGGTGGGTTCCAGTCTTCAAACCTCATTCTATTAACAATAATTTGGATTCAACCCACTATCTTGGGGATTCTTAGGAAGGAAAGAGAATGTTTTATAATACGATTCATAAAAGAAGAGCCTTGCTTGCTAAATGTCCTTGCTAAACTTCTGCAGGAGATGTTTTAGATCAGGAAAATGACTTAGGGAGAGTTTAAGCAAACCTGCCTTTGTCTAAAGATGTTGGCAGATCCCTGAAGCTGCATTTTAAAATTTATTTTTATTTTTACATCATTCATACCAAAGCTTTCTTCCCAATGGGGACCCCAAGTGTCTTACATCATTTCCCTCTCCACCATTTTTTTCCTCACAACAAACCCTGTGAGGTAGGTTAGACTGAGAATTTGTGAATGGCCCAAAGTCGCCCTCTGAATTTCCATGGCAGTCGAACTCTGTTCTCCCGAATCCAAATCTATCACTCTTGCCACTGAACCACACTGGCTCTCATCTGAAGCCCTTTTCGCACTTAAGATTTAAACAGTCATTTATGAGCATTTGCCATGATTGCAATGGCTTCGGCATGGCACCCCTACATTCCACACTGTCCAAGGCAGTTTTCATTTGGCATCTTGTTTTTCATTTTGGACAGGCTATGAATATTCACTGCACTTTCGAGCTTTTGGGGCATTGTAATTCACAACACACTTTTTAAAAAACTTTGAGCAGGCGTAGTAACATTGCAGTGTTGGAACTCATCCCCCCCGCCCCCATATTTGCCGATTGGACAGTTCCATGGCCACTGGAGAGGTAATTGGTGGCAGAGTTCTGGGGGGAAAACATGCACCACTCTCATTTATTTTTTTAAAGCCAAGCCAGGAAAGGGTTAAAATGTTGCTGCTTCATCCCTGCTATGTTTTGCAAAGGGCTGAGAGGGAGGGGAAAGCAGCCATTTAACCCTTTCCTGGATTTTAAAGGAGAAATGAGCAGTAATCTTACAACTTTACAACTCATTCCTGGCTTTGAAAAAAAGAGAGAGTGTGTGCATACCCTTGAGGGAGGAAGAGAAAAACAGCCATTCAACCCTTTCCTGGATTTTAAAGCCAGCAGGAAATATGCAGCAGCATTAGGAATCATTCCTGGCTTTGAAAAAACAAATAAGAGAGTGCTTGCATACCTGAGAGAAAGAAAGCCAACGGAGAAGCAGCCTTATTATGACCCTTACCTTGCTTTACTGATAAAAATGGTGGAAAAGGAGTTCAGAGAGCTGAGCAGGGTGGGAGTGGTTAATTCCACACAGACCAATCAGCTCCTGAAAAAAAGGAGAGGGGGGAGACGAGAAGCAGAAGGGGAGTATAGAGTCCGCACTGACAATCGGGCCAGACGTGACTCGGCAGCAGCTACAAAATAAAATTGTGGTATGTCCGCAGGGAGGAAAAAATCAAGGCTACCGCAGACAAACATGAGTACCGTGTCCTCCTGCAATCATGGGAAGAAGAACAGCTACTGAAACGCTTCAAAGTCCCAGTGCAAAAAGGACCTGAGTAAAAAGGAAAGAATGTCACATGTGATTTAGTCCTTAGATATTCCTGTTCCAACTTTCCTTATGCATACAGGAAGTAATGGTCTTTTTTTTTAAAAAAAAAGTATAAAATATAGCATATTTAAAATCACTTTATATATAGAACATTCCTCATACTTCTGGTAAACCTCCAAATCTTCTACGTCTCCCCTTTTAACTCTACTTCTTCTTTTACTTAGGGTGAGCTTTGCTGCTTACTGGCTACCTATCCTCTTTTAATGAGTCACTGAAACTATTTTTTACTACCTTCTTTCAAGAAATGTAAAAGTATAGTTCCCCAGTAGGTGCCCAAGTAAGAGAAATGATCAAAAAAAAAAAAAAAGACCACAGCAAGTTCTCAACAGATTTTTACTCAAAAGAATTCTCGTTAGATTCATCTTTGTGTGGAATGTTTACAAAAGGCTTTAAATGTAGTTGATTTTAGTAATATTCAAAAACGTATGCAACCTGTCAATCAATATGTGTACACCTACTGAAAATTAGGAGGTTTAGATTCTGCAGCATGAAAGGCTAAATCCTGCAGTCTATACCAATTATGTTAAACATTAGCATGTACAACTAGGACCTGGGAAAAATGGGGTTTAAATTCCATTCAGCCACTGAACTCTGGGTGGTCTTGGCCAGTGACTGTCAGTCTGACCTACCTCACAGGGTTGTTGTGAGGAGGAAATCAGGGGAATCATATACATTGGCCTGAGCTCCTTAGAGGAAGGGGAGGCTAAAATGTATTAGACAGATAACACACGTATGGTGGTTTTTAAAATTTTTGTATTATTTATTTTCCTTATGCTACCTTGGAGTAGAGCATAATACTCTGAAGTGCCTCCCATTGACTACTAGTAGTTTTATTCAAATAGGTATCCCATTAGCTTCAGGGATCCCCAAACACTGCCCACACGTTTGAGTGTATCCTTGCATCCATAAGGACTAGGCACTTGAGTACTTAAAAAACAAAAACATAGATTTTGAGGAACCTAAACCACATTTTTTCTGTGTACCCTCGGAATCAGAGTATGCATACTCCTAGGTAGACTGCTCCATACACATATCACTACCATGATAGCTGAAACCATCAAAAGTGAGGAAACCAAGGATGGCCGGAGACCAACTGAGTCTTGCAGAATGTTTGTCCCCTGTGTCCTAGCTAAAATATTCCTGCAGGATTTATCCTTCCTAATCATAATGTGGGCATCGCCTCAGTGAACAGCAAAACCAACTTTTTAGTAGCTCAAAACATGGGCCCATCTATCTATATTTTTAATTCAGATATTTACACCCTCCACAATGGGGACCCAAAGCCACATATAAAATTGTTCTCTGCTTCACATTTACCCTTACAACACCAGCCTTATCAGTTGGTTAGGAACACAGCAACTGGCCCAAGGGCACCCAGTAAGCTCACATGGCAGAGTGGAGATTTGAACCTGGACCTCCTAGGTCCTAGACTAATCACTACATCACTGTGGCTCTAGAATGGGCTTTTCTGATCTACAGCTACTCTCCAATGACTCAGGCAGATCTTATCCATCTGGTCATATGAACCAGGAGTCTCTGGGGCAAGGGAAATAATCAGGTCCACAGCAAATTGGCTGTCCTTGCAAGCCTCTCCAAGAAAAATGATGACACACAGTGTCAAGATTTCCATTTAGTCTGTAAAATCCATTCTCACTGTACATCAGCAGCACCAGCTGTAGCCCAATTAAGCTCTCTGATGCACAGGTGTTTGTAGGAATGTCTAAGAAAAGTACATTTCCCTTTAGGACTGTTAAAAATTAGAGGTTCGGGGTGGGCTCTTCCTCTTCTCCTTTCCACATACCTTGGAATGCCAGGCTGAACAATGTAACTAGAAAAGAACAAAATTAGATTCCACCATTAGGGAAAAACAATTCAGCATGAGTTGCAAGTCAATTAAACTGAACAGGTTTCAGGTGTGCGAACTGTGCAGCGGGAGGCACCAGGTAGGCATGCGTGCATGTTACCTAAATAAATCCAGGTAATTGAAACTATTTAGGATTCTAAGATCCTTTTTTTACCCTCAAAGACACTGTTCCTTTATAACTGGAAATAACAAATCAGCACTAAGAGCAGAACTACAAGTGACAAAAGGCACAGGTTGGACACTTGTCAGCTTCCCTCAAGTTTTGATGGGAAATGTAGGCATCCTAGTCTTGCAGCTTGGCTCTCTGACTGCTGTCCAATGGACTTTTCAACTGTCACTTGTCCAACATTCCACCAAGCTGCCTACATTTCCCATCAAAACTTGAGGGAAGCTGGCAAGTGTCCAACCTGTGCCTTTTGTCACTTGTAGTTCTGCTCTAAGATTCACATTTGACAACCTGGTTCCGGTGTATATCTACTTATTCAGTAGAACTATTCTGAAATTCTGCTTTGAAGGTGAATCTAATATGGATATGAGTTTCCACACAGTACTACTACTCCAGACCAGAAGGAAGTTTAGATGGAAATGCTGCACTTGTTATAGGCCTATGAACCTACCCAAACTATCAAAATACACTAGCTTTCCAGCCGTTCCACCAATCTATCTTTTATCTACTACCCCATCTTTAGCTACATTTATTATTTACTCCATTTATACCCCACCTTTCTCCAAAACAGAAACCCAAAATAGCTGCCATCGTTCTCCTTTCCTCTATTTTATCTTCATAACAACCCTGAAAAGTAAGGCTGAGAATGTTTAACTGGTCCAAAGTTATCCAGCAAGCTTCCAGGGCAGAGTGGTGATTCGAACTTAAGTTTCCCAGATCCTGGTCTGAAACTCTAACCATGACACCACACTTGGGCCAATTCCAGACGACTAACCTGAAGACGCTGCATACCACCATGTTCCGGATTGCGAGGGGAAAACGCGAAATATCGCATTTCCTCGCGTGAGTTTGGCGCAATGTCGCGCCAAACTCGCACGAGAAAACGCGATATTTCACGTTTTCCCCGTCGCGATCCGGAACGTGGCAGCATGCAGCGCCTTCAGGTTAGTCGTCTGAAATCGGCCTTGCTTTTATGGGGTGGCTGCTGTTGAACAGTAAGAAAAAGTCAGGCCTGAGTGAGTCATACAGGTCGCATGGTATCAAGTTGCCCAGTGGTTGCTGTAGTACAGATAGAATCCTCTCTCAAATGCCAGAACAGCTCTGAAAAGGGCTGGGACCTGCCCCCCCCCCGCCTTTTACTGACAGAAATCAAGGTTTGAAGGCTGGCAATACTAACCGGTTGCCTAGTTACTGCCACTCAGGGCATTTGTTTCTTCAAGCTACAGGTGCTGCTCCTATTAAACGAGTGGTTAATCCCTATAGTTTTTTTTTTTTAAAGATTTCAGATTTTTCTGCAAACCTAGGGTGTTTTTTCAGGATTGTAGAAAGACCTGTCTTGTCTATTCTTGGCTCCATTCTCTGGATTTAAGTATCCACATATTTGGACATGTTGAGAATTAGACATATTGATATATTAGATAAATTGATCATTGCATGTATACATTATGTGTACATGCATAGATACTTTACAATATCTGTACAATACCACCAACATGTAAAGCAAACAAGGAAAAGAAGAGACCCAAAACTATTGACGAAAATAAAAATAATTAAGAAACAAAACAAGGAATATTTGTGCATGCCTAGCTTCTACTGCCTTCTTCTTTTCTACCTATCTATAAATTAGGAAAGTTGGCACAACACCCAGCAGCTAGAAGCCTGACATGGAAGCAACATATCAATTACATTTTTATCATACTTTTCCTCAAGTAGCTCATTATACATGGTTTTCTCCTCCTCCTCCTCCTCCTCCTTAAATTTGCTCATAACTACCCTGTGAGGTAGGTTAAGATAAGAAAGAGTGACCGGTCTAAGATCATCCAGTGAGCTTGCATGACTGAACAGCCATTGCAGTCTCCAGAGTGTAGGTCATTTTGTTTGTTTTCCTCAGTCAGAGGTGGAAATAGAGAAGAGAGAAGGAAGTTAACTAGGGAAAATAAGCAAGTAGAGTGGTGGTGGGTGCTGTCACGTCATGGCTGACTTATGGCAACCCCTAATGTGGTTTTAAGGCAAGAGACCAACAGAGGTGGTTTGCCATTGCCTGCCTCTGCAACCCTGGTCTTCACTTCCCATCCAATAACTAACTACCGTCGACCCTTCTTAGCTTCTGAGATCTGACAGGATTGGGCTTGCCTGGGTATCTAGGTAAGGACAAGCAAGTTGAGTAGGAAACATCTAATTGGCTGTTGTACTTTTCAGAGAATTCCATTGTGAATGTGATACAAGAAGCCACGGTTTAGTGGCAGAGCATCTGCTTTGCATGCTGAAGGTCCCAGGTTCAATTCTAAGCATCTCCAGTTATAAAGATCAGGAACAGGTGATGCGAAAGACCTGAGATGCTGGAGAGCCACTAACAGTCAGAGAAGACAATAATGACTTTGATAGCTTAATGGTTTGATTCATGAGGTAGTTTTGTGCGTGCTGAATGGAGCGCAGTGAACATGAGCTAAGCCCTGATTTTAATATTATGATGCTTGTCTTCAGCCTCAAGTCCCAATAATCAGTTGGCTGCTAGCAGCATTTGTAAAGACTCTCAGTCGAATTTACCACTCAGATATTTTGTGAAGCTCAAAGGAGAGGTTTGCTTACATCGTCTATTGAATTAGCACTTCCCATGCCTCTTAGAGATGACAAGGCTCATGGGGAAGGATACAGATTTTGAGGTATGCTGGGTCAGGGGCCTTGCTGGTGTAATAAGAGAGTTAATTTTCTTCCTGTGCTCCATCCCCAAACCAGCTGACTGAGATTCCTTCCAAAGTTGTGCAAAGGAAAAATTATCCCCTCTGAGGTGAAGCACTGAAAATCTTGTCAATACACTCCAGTAGGAATAGTTAAAAACATTGTTCTGTCCTGCTTTCTGTTGAGCAGAGAAACTTTCAGAGGGTCTGAGGCTGCAATTTATTCCTGAGGACCAAATTTAATTAGAAATGGGAGGCAGGTTTGGGGAACAAACTATCAGAGGAAAAAAGCGGAGGGGTGTCTGCCCTGGCTGCTCCTCTGCGTGACAACTGTAAAGAGAAGCACCATAAAATGTATTGGTAGTACCTCTTGCCTGCAATAAGAAGTAAAATTTATAAACTGGAAGGATATCAATAACAAGCATATTTTAGACACATGTGGGGAACTGCCCTAGACATTAAGATTTACTGGATAGATAATGTTATATATAAAACATACCTAAGTGCCTTATTTCATTGAATCCAGAAATAATATTACATTAATATACTAAAGATAGTTAAACAAAGTAATTTAGCAGTTAGGTAAACAGATGGGCCTAACTACTAACCACAGACTGTAGGAAAATAGAAGTTAAAGATACCCTCGATTCATGAATGGTTTGATAAAATGTGGCATACAGCCAAAAGATGTTGTAAAAGAGGCAGAAGCCATTTATAAGTATTATTATCTAGCAATTATACAAGGTTTTCAAGTATTTAGAGCACTTCACAAGCATTGCCTTGTTATAATCTTTACAAAGCAGGTTAGTTTGATTATGTTCGTATTAATGGGTTTTAAGGTGAACACTATAATCCAATGAATATTTTCTTGGGTGCAAGCTCCATTGAATAGACTTGGGTAGGATTCTGAGTAGAACTCCTTAAAATTGCTTTCTAAGAGGCAAACTAGATGTTATAGCAACCATAGGTTCAACATATGGACACCACTGCCATTTTAGAGAGAAATTTGGCCATTGCCACATGGGTCCTGATTGGCCCCTCAGTGTGGTGGAACCAGGCAATCTTATTTTCCCCCCACCAACACACTGTGTCTTTTCAAGCATCAAAACAGCCCCCATGGCTGTTTCGGCGCTTGAAAAGGCACAGGGGTGAGGGGTAAGATCGCCTGGTACCTCTGTGCTGCCTTGACACATTTTTAAGTGGTGTTTTACTCTAAAATGGCATCAACAGCCATGGGTCAAACCCATGGCCTCTACCACATCTAGTTTGGCTAAGCTTGCCAGCCCCCCTGCCCCCACCTACTGCCCCCAGCCCGACTCACCTGTCCAGAAAGGGGGGGAGGCACCCAATTCATTAAGGTGATTTTAATTCATTACACTTCATCACGACCTACATCTCCTCCATTGCACCAGAAAATGCGGTCATTTTCCAGCATGGTGAGGGAGCACGGGAGCATGCACACTTGCTGTTCCTGCCTCCCAGGCCCCTTCCTCCCCTGGTTTGGCCCCTGGTTGACCTGGCAACCCTACATTTGGCCCTAAGAGAGCTCATTTTGCTTAACTAACCCTAGAGAGGAGATAGCACAGCTGATATTTTGAGCATTTCCTGGTTTGTAGCTCTTCTTTAGCCACTGTGCTATACTGACATCAACAAGAAAGATGAATTTTCTTAAGTACCATGGGATCTTCTGTAAGTTTTTGAGAATGACACAATTTAACAAAAATCAGTGTATGTGTATTTATTTAATGTAATTAGACAGAGAACATGACTATATGCAGTGTTCATTTCTTTAAGTTTACAATGGTTACAAATAGCCGTTTGCATTATGAAGCTATTAACTGTAACATTTATAATCAAAATATTAATTTCAAAAACAATAAGAAGGGACCAAATAATCACTGTATAACCTTTTATTAAAGCATAAGGCAGTGGTCGCTGGAAGCTGGATTTCCATCACGTTTCCTTGAAAATCAGTCAGACTGAGTTCAGTCAGACTTTGTTCATCAAGACTCTCTTTAGCTTTAAAGCATTATTGACATAAAGAATCAATGTCACATGCTCGTGTCAGATTGCCAATGCTCATATAAACTAATCCAGTCTATTAAATGCCAAACAAAGTTGTCCTTCAGAGTCATTAATAAAGTGAACCACATATAGTTCAGTTTTTGCTTTGTGTTTACACAGTTCGCTGTTTCATGGCCACTGGACACAATCCTCTAGGGCAATGGTGTACACGCCCAGAGGACTGACTGGTGGGAGTGGCTGGGCCAGGCTATGGTGGGTGGGGAGAAAAGGAAGATGGCAAAGGAAAGCTTCAGATGCTCTCAACACAAAGAGAGAGAGCCAGGAGGTGTGGCACCCTTGTTCTCCTCCATTTTCCCCTCAAAACAATCCTGTGAGATAGGTTATGTTGAGCGTGTGAGACAGGCCCAAGGTCACTCAGCAAACTTCCATGGCAGAGTGGGGATTTGAACCTGGGTCTTCCTGATCTTAGTCCAACACTCTAACCACTCCACTCCACTAGCTTTCAGTGCCAGCTATGAGGAAACTTGAGAACCAACAGGTGGGGCTCTGCAACCTACCTGAAGATCCCTATCTGTGGGTTGAAGATCGTTGCTCTAGGCCACACAGTTTGTCTAATGATGAGTGAGCTTGACCAGTCTGGATTCAGAATGGAGTGGCCTATTTGGGCTTGATTCTTAGCAGGTCCAAGTTCCAGTTGTTATGTTAATGCATTCCCCTTGATGTAATTAGAATCACAATGAAGCTGTTCATCACGTACTCTACCATCGAGGGTTGCCATCCTCCAGGAGGGGTGTTAAGATCTCCCAGAATTACAACTGAACTCCAGACTGCATACATCAGTTGCCATGGAGAAAACGGCTGCTTTGGAGGGTGGATGCTGTGGTATTATGCCCTGCTGAGGTCCCTCCATCCCCCGGATTCCACCATCCCCACCTCCAAATCTCCAGGAATTTCCCAACCTGGAGTTGGCAATCCTACCACCACCTGAGAATATAAAGTTTTGAAGATCTCTCCATTTTAAACCCCCTGTGTTCCCCTCCATTGGGAATCACAGAATCACAGAGTTGGAAGGGGACATACAGACCTTCTAGTCCAACCCCCTGCCCAATACTGGATGAGCCTAAAGCATCTCTGACAAATATTCATCCAGCATCTTCTTGAAAACTGCCAGTGAAGGGGAGCTCACCACCTCTCTAGGCAGCTGATTCCACTTTTGAACTACTCTGACTGAAAATATTTTTCCTAATATCCAGCCTTTCTGCATGTAATTTAAGCCCATTGCTATGGGTCCTATCCTCTGCTGCCAACTGAAACAGCTCCCTGCCCTCCTCCAAATGACAGCTTTCATATATTTAAAGAGAGCAATCATGTCCCCCCTCAGTCTCCTCTTCTCCAAACTAAACATTCCTAAGGTCCCGTAGGGCTCAGTCTCCAGACCCCTAATCATCCTCGTCACTCTCTTCTGCACCCTCTCGATTTTGTGCACATCCTTCTTGAAGTGAGGCCTCCAGAACTGCACACATTCTGAGCAGGGGAAGTTTATACCCATTTATGAACTACTGCTAAATCACTACTTTACTATTGTAGAGGTGTGCACCAAAAATAAAAAAAATTTAGCTGATCCAGATCTGGGTTTCAAAGAAATAAAAAAGTCAGTACCCCTGAAATCTGGGTTAGATTCTGTAATCTGATTAGAGAATCCCAAATTTATCCATCCATTATTCCCTATGGGGAAAACTATCTGGGAGGGGTCCTGCCATGGTGAGATGTTTGCCTTCACTTTGAGCTGTTTCTCACTCGCATGTTGGCTGCTGCTCTGTCCCCCATTAGCCTCGCTCCACTCTTCTACCACAGCACAAAGCTTGACTCCACTTTGCCCTACTTGTTTCTCGCTTGCTCTCTGGCTGCTTTGCTATCTATCTGTCTGTCTGTCTGTCTGTCTGTCTGTCTGTCTGTCTGTCTGTCTGTCTGTCTGTCTGTCTGTCTAATCTTATTTTATTTATAGTCCACTCTCCCTGCAAGCAGGCTCAGAGTAGATTCACAACATATAAATAGATATAATAAAAACATACGATAAAACATTGCTAGTAATCATATACAACAGCACTAAAGTACTACGTTAAAACATCTAAACACGTTCATGTCTCAGCACCCCACATCTAGCTGTCTACTTGTTCTCTGCAAGGGCCATACAGCCAAATGATTTGGT
The DNA here is from genome assembly GCF_028583425.1 of Eublepharis macularius. NCBI lineage: Eukaryota > Metazoa > Chordata > Lepidosauria > Squamata > Eublepharidae > Eublepharis > Eublepharis macularius. Next base: position 21,492,436 of record NC_072799.1, on the reverse strand, counting down.
CCATCACAGTTCAGCTCCTCAGATCTGATCCAGGATTCTCCAAAGTGATCCGGCATAGCCAGATTATTCTGGATCGGCATAAATCCAGTTATTTTGCTAGTTCATGAATCCTGGATCGTACACCCCTAGTATGAAATAGCTAGTACAGTGTGTGTGTGTGTGTGTGTGTGTGTGTGTGAGAGAGAGAGAGAGAGAGAGAGAGTGTACGCGCACAGGAACAATGCCCACTTCTCCATACCATCACAATAGTGCTAGCCAAGTAGGATTACCAGCCTTAAAATGGAATTTGGATTTTGCTGGAATTACATCTGATCTCCATAGAGTTGCCAGGTCCCCCTGTAATCCCAGCGGGAGATGGGGGGCCCAGTACCTGCCTTTTGGGTATCTCCTTCCCATGTGTGCGCCCTGGAGCCTGCTCAATGATGTCACTTTTGGGAAGTGACGTCATAATGCAGGCCATGACCGCCCCGGGAGCGCTCCTGCGCTCCATGGGGCCCGATTTGGCCTAAATCCAGCAGAATTCAGCCTGGATCAGGCCCAAATTGGCCTGTAATGGGCTGCTGAGTCATGGGGGAACACTCCCTCACCTAGCAGTGGCCCAATTCAGGCTGTTTGGGCTAAATTGGGCCTGAAATGGCCTGGATTAGGCACAAATTGGCCTGGAACAGCTGCTGCCACATGGGGGTGCACGTCCCTGTGCCGCAGCAGCCAAATCCAGGCCAATTTGGGTCCAATCCAAGCTGTTTTGGGCCCATGGGAGCACACCACCTGGGAGCGCGCCTATGAGGCCCGTGCCTCCTCCGCCAGCCAGGTAAGCGGGGCTGGAGGGTGGGAGCAGGGAATTCCCCACCCCCAGTGGGGGAATGGCAACCCTAGATCTCCAGATTACAGAGATTAGTTCATATGGAGGAAATGGTAGCTTTGAAGGGTGGACTCTATGGCATGACATCTCCAGTGATCTCCCTCTCCTTCACCAAAGTCACTTGGATATGAACAGGGCTTAAGCATGACAAACTTTGTCAAAATTAGGGCCTATAACTGCAGTTAGGGTGGAAATACAGGTTATTGCACTATGCACATATTCAAAAATATATGTATTTGGAGGAAACATGACTGCAGGTAGTTGGTCACATTTACAGGGAGTACCAGCAGGTGAATGGGGGAGTTCATAACCTTTTCTTCTTCTGCTATTTCTTTGTCTTCTTGCAATCCTTTTGATCCAAATGAGTTTATTTCTAATTTGGAAGCTCAGCTGATGGGGGGGGACTGCATAAAATGCTATGAGGGAATATTATGGGGAAGAATTCAACATCCCCGCCCGCCTACCAATCCTACCTTCCAAATCCTCTCCACCCATAACATTATATGTTTTTGTTGAGCGATAGTGTTTAGATAGCATCCACATTTCTGCCAGCCAAAATTATTGCAAAAATTGTCACTGTATCCCATTCCTGAAACCTGTGTGACCACAAGATGAGACATGTAGGACAGGAACTATAGAGAGGAAGGTGGGCAAGACTGAACGGAGAAGATGACAAGCCCCAACTATTTGTGTTTGTTTCATAAGACATAATTACACTCAACTTCCAATTTGAAGACTTTCAGAGCTGAAGCAACAACTTTAGCTACTATATAAAATGTAGCACTTCATGTACATTTCCGTTTAGCTCCTTCTAAGGCACATAGGTAACTAAGATTAGAGATGGGCACGAACAGAAAAAAACCAAACATGATGTTTGCTGTTCATTGCCATCCACAAACAGGGACTCATGAACAAACACGAACAGGGCCCTGTTCATGAACATGTTTGTGGTTGGCTGTTTGTGGGGGCCAGCAGGCTCTCCTCCTGCCATCATCCAAGTCAAGGTCCCTACTGCACCACTCCCAGAAAGCTGACCTGAGCAGGCACCAGGAAAGATACCAATAATAAATAATAGCTTGGCCCTAGAGCCTGGCAGCAGCCCTGGAACTTGAAGCAGCCCTGGAACTATCCCACCACACACAAAGAAAATTCAAGCTCCAATGCACTCTATCAAAATGCCAACAGCAACTGTCTCTCCCTCTCCACTGTTTGCAAAGTCAGAGCTGGGAGTCCCCCTCCCCCCTGCTCTTTGTTCCCTTGTAACAAATTTGGAGCTCCACACTTGCCTGCCTATCAACCTAAATTGGGCTTAGATTGGGGTTTCCAGGGCAACAGCAGGAGTTCAGACAGAGTTCAGATGATCCCTACTTAAGTTTCCAAGGGAATTGATTGCAGGTGCCAGTCTTGCTTGACAAACAGCAAGACGAACAACAATGAACAAGGCTTACAATGACCACCTGTTTGTTTAGAACGGGGCCTCGAGAACAGCTTGTTCGCGAACAGCAGATTGGGCTGTTCATGGCTTTTTTTGGTTCGTATTGCTGTTCGTGCCCATCTCTAACTAAGATTCTACCACAGTGTCTCCCCTCTAAATGCCCAGCACCAATATCAAAACATTGCATCCACTTTCTCAAATAAAATGTAATTTAAACTTTTAACAAATGGAAACGTCAGACTGATTCAAGGGCTGTGTTTATTTGCATCCTGTGGAGATTCAGATGTTGTTGCAGAGATAAGCATCTCTAAGGTATGCTTTCTGAAGTCATTACTCAAAGAAGCTAATGGATGGCTTCTTTGAAGAAAGCTTTTTATGTAGGGAATAGTAGTTGGTTTAAAAGTGAGAAAGAATGAAATTAATTTTGTTGCTCATTGATCTCTTTCCCTTTTTTCTTCTTGCTAACATATTAACCTAATGAATTTATCTCTGAACATTAAGTAGCGCAGATACCCTCTGCGAACCAAACATGTAAATACTCTCATTTTAGTAGTTTACTTCTCTTCTTATTGATTTATCAAATCTTGACAGCATGAATGAAAATAATATGGGCATTGGTAGAGCTTAAAGGATGGAAAAACAGCACGTGGGCCACTAAGGATTTGGTGTAAGCATTTTTTTTTTTACAATTGCAAATACCAAGATGTATATATACTGAAAATTATATATAGCAAGATTGACACAATAAGATTCTTCCAATAGTTATCAGTTTATGTGCTGCTGTCAGAAAACAAAAAAAGTCTTAGAAATAGCAAGCTAATCTTTTAAACAACCATTTTGCCACAGGGTATTTTCTTATATACAAGTATAATTTCAATAGATGATACAATGTGTGGAATGGATGGTGATGAATATAGCTGGCTGAAAAAAGTGGTGTGATCATCAAGGAAACTGGGTCTGGCCATAAGCCTGATCCCTGGTTCACAAGTTACATTATTCACATGAATATATGCACATATATAATCAGGGCTGTTGAAGTGTAGAAGACAACACCTTGCTTGATCCAAGCTAAAACTATCATGCTTAGAGATAGCTTTGTTAGAATAAATTTACCAAAAGTACTATCTGCAAACTTCAATTATGTTCAAACGCTGCTGTTGATCTACTTGCTGGTACAAGCTCATTTTGAATTTTCTAAATGGAATGTTTTTTTCTAAGAGGAATGCAACATCAGAAGGATAAAGCAGAAGGATGGAGTTTTTTAAGTGAATGGAATAGAGAGACTGAACACTGGAAGAACTTCCGGAGGTACAAGTGTTTTGCAGGTTGCCAGACAGCTCTGTCAAACAGATATATTTATTAAGACGACCATATTACAGTGCTTTCCAAGCAAATACATGTGTCATACTATAAAGTAGACATGGGCGCGGAACAGGAAAAAAACGACCCACGTGGTTCATGGTTCATTCATTTTCAAGGAACATGAACCACTAATTAGCCAAACTTGAGCCAGTTCTGAACTGGTTCGAGGTTTGAGGGAGCCCAGAATGGGCACCTTCACACTCACAGCCAAACTAAACAAGACTTTCCCAATGTCCAATACCCATCAAATTTGCATGGGATCAAGTCCTCGCTGTCCTTTAAAGACACCCCAAGTTTCAGAGAGACTGAACCCCGGGAAAGGGATGTTCCATGGGTCCCCCCTTTCCTGTCATTTTCTCTTCGCAGTGGCAAAAACTGGAGTGTCTGCTGGCAGCTACTTTGAGGGGCTCGCCCTTTTCCTGGATGGATGGGCCAGAGTGAGAGCTCTCTAGTTCGCAGGGGCAGCTGCCAATCAAGCATGGAGGCCTCAGATTGAGGGCAACCAAAAGACTGCCACTGTTGCCTGGGTGATGGATTGAATGGCATGAAGTGTCTGGCTTCTCGAATCAGCAATGGAATGGAACAGAATGGTAGGAAAAATCATTTCTTCCGTAAAAGCACGAACTCACGGAACACATTTCTTTGAAAACTAACCAGCCGTTCTGTTCGGAATTTTGTTTCGTGGTTTGTTTCATGCCCATCTCTACTTGAAAGGTTCTAGCATAGAGATATTGTGGGACATGAAGACCATATTAAAGACACAGGAGTAAAAACAGTGGTTATAGACAATAAAATGAAACTATAATCATGCGAAATGAATTATTTCTGGATCCTGGTAATTCCTGTAGAAGCCCTGGTTTTCTTTCTTAATAAATTCCGTGGGGCATTTCCTATGAAATATACTTCTTGTGAACTGTAGTTTAGAAAGTTTGCGGGGGAAAGGGGAACCCTATATACATTCTGAAGTAGAGAACTGGTAGCAATCAACACTTCCAGCAGTCTTTCAAACAATTGTCCTTTTCCAGTGACTAAATAGAAAATGAGAAAATAAAACCAATTACTACTACAGGTAAAATGATTGTGCAGTCCAGTTTAGGGGTGTTTATTTCATAAAATATAATGCACACCAAAGCTTCTAAACCATAGCTAGCAATTTAAGCAACATACAAAGGAGCCCTTCTTCTCTTAGACATACAGTCTTCTCTGTTTTTATGATCACCTTCACAGCTCTGCTTGTTCCTGCCTTCAGAAGTGATGCGTAGAGAAAGGGCCTCTTCTGTGTGCCATGTTTATGGAAATTGTACCCAAACTCTCTCGTACAGCTCTCTCATTTTTCATTTTGCTCCCGTGTAAAAACACTTTTAGTCTTCTGAGCTTTGAGTGCTTAGTGTGATTTACCTAGCAAGCTGCTTGGGCAACTCATAATTACATCTCTAAATCCTTCTTAGGCTTCTACTGTATTATTTGCCAAGAACTCTACTCTCTCACACTTTCCTTCTCCTTCACCTCTGCTCTTCTCCTTGCCTTGTGTGCCTGCTGGTGTTAGAGGTAAGAACATCCTCTGTATTCCCAGCTTCCAGAGCAGCTGAGGGGGTCACTAGGGCACTCTGGATTTGGAGCTGCAATAAAATTGACAGTCACAATGAGAAATCATTTCCCAGTATGCCCTGGGATCACCTCAGAGACTGCCAAAATAACATCTAGAGAACTAGGGAGGGAAGGGTGAACGAGCTGATGTTGTAATTAAAGATGGACTGGGCACGAACCGAAATACAAACCAAAGTTCGTCATGAATTGGGTCAGTTTGTGGTTCATGAACTGACAGTTTATGGAAGCTCATTTCTAATGAACTGTGCCGAATTTTAGTCCGGTTCATTTGGTTCGTATTTCGGTTCATCACTGCATACAGCCTGGCACTGATCAATCAGTTTCCTAGGCAACGAGGGGAATGGGCTCTCTGCAAACCTTCTGCTAACCCAGAAGTGACATTTTCACAAGCTGAACGAATCAGTTCGCGAACTGGGGCAAGTTAGTGAAAGTTCATGGTTCGTGAAATACAACAAACCATGAACCACAAGTTCAGAATTTTCCCGATTCATGTCCATCTCTAGTTGTAATATAAGAGCCTTATGGAATCAGCAGAGGTTTGTGTAGAATGGCTTCATCCTGACAAATTTCAAGAGACTAACATTTTCTTACGTACTCCCATCTTTGGGGCAAGTTTCTATTGGAAGACTTCCTAGCATCACAGGCATCTTTCTCACTGCTGGGGGAGCAAAACTCTTCCAGTCAGCCTTTTCCCTTCTGTTCTCCTTTCCCATGTCTTTGCAGAGGGACTCTCAAACCCAGCCACGCACATTTTGGCAGCATGATAAATCAAAGTTTCTGTTCAAATTACTGCTGACTGAAAAAAGCAGTTCACAGTAACTGCATTAAAAAATACACTTTATTCTACAAAGTCCTCTCTCGTGGCTGCACCTGCAACTCATGAACCGTAGCTTTAGATCAATAGAGAAATCCAGCAGTATTTAGTCCAGGAGGAACAGAGGGCGGCAATAATCAAGTTGAGAAAAGACATCTCTCGGAGAAGTGTGAAAAGGGATGACACTATTTTCAGGCTGGGATTGGTGCACTCTATTTGTCAAGGCTGTGGAGCAGCTAGCAAGGCTGAAAGCAATCTTTCAATGACGGCACTTGAAGAGGAAAGGCAGCACACCATTTAAAAATTAATATCCAGTGCCTAAGACTTTCTGCCTGAGTACTGTTGTATTATAGCTCATCAAGAAGGTGCTTAACCATGGGAACAGGAGAAAGAGAAGATACAGGGGAGAGAAACAAACACCGCGAGTTCTCCTGTTTTGAAAACAGGTGAAAACAGCTACGGCAAATGCCCCCCCCCCCCCGCCCAGCCATTTCCTTGTCATATTTTCCCAGTCTCTGCAAACAAACTAACACAACACTAGCATGCAAGCTTTGCAGCTCATTAGGGTGATTATGAAAAGACCATACACACACACACACACACACACACACACAAAGGAGGCAAGAGAAAAAAAAAGATCTTTCAGTCTTTCAGGTGATGATCTTAAAGGATCTTCTCTGCATACTACTTCAATGGTCACAGAGTGTCAGAAAAGAAGAAGCCAGGCATAAAAGCCATTCAACAAAACTCATAAAAACTAATACATGCAGTGAAGTAATTGAAAATGACAGCAAACTTCATGTACTCAATATTCAGAATTTTTTAAAAAATATAGTTTCAGATGAGTAGCCATGTTGGTCTGTAGTAGAACAGCAAGATTTGGGTCCAGTAGAACCTTAGAGACCAACTAGATTTCCAGCGTATGAGCTTTCGAGAGTTAAGTTCCCCTTTGTCAGATGGTCTTTGACTCTCAAAAGCTCATACCCTGGAAATCTAGTTGGTCTCTATCGTGTTACTGGACCCAAATCTTGTTTGGGGCGAAGGAGAGTTCCTAATGCCTCAGTTTCCCTTTAGAAATAAGACCAGGTAATTCAGAATTCCAAAAGCTGGAGATAAAGATAAAAGTACATTTTGGAAATTTCCCAAATTCTGCTTTAGGAATTATATCACATTCCACTTAAAACCTGAAATGATAGACGGGATGAATCTTTCCAATTAGTTAATCAGCACAATCTTGACTGCATAAACACATCAGTTTATATTGCTCATTGTCTGTTATTGGCATAGTAGACAATTACCAACAATGGGATAAAACAAATTTAATGTGTGAATTCACCCTTACAAAGCACATACTCCAGCAACACGTTCAGATCCTAATTACCAGCTTGTGTACAACTTTATATTTCTGATAAGAGCATATGATGATGTCTACAAAGGAATTTAGGATGCCCTTTCAAGTAGGACATGCAAGCAAGGCTAACCTTCAAACACTCCAGATATAAGCCCTTCCTTGTTTTGGTAGTTCCGAGTCCTGTTTAGCCTTAGTCTACCCCCTCCCCCATGAAAAGCCTTTCAAAGTTCACGCCAACCACACTTTCTTCATAACCATTAAACACATCAGATCAAAGCTTCCCTTATTTCCCTCACATCAGAAAAAAAAAACCTCAAGCATCTTCAAACTTTAAAGAGCATGGCTTATCAGGATAAGAAAATATTTGCCGGTGGTGAATTCTGTATCTTCAGAACAACAAACCGTGCGGTAGGCTGAAAACAGACTGAAAACAGTGTTGTAGCTTTCTGAGTTTCAGTATTCCGGAAGGGTAAGCCATGTTCGTCTGTTGTAGCAAAAAATAAACAGGAGTTTTGTGGCACCTTAAGAGACGTAACAAGCTTTTAGTCTAGAATCAATTTTTGTGGAACAGATCTCACCTTTTCAGAGACACATCATGGGTTTTCCTTAGATTGACAATTTTATTTATTTATTTAATTTATAGTCCACTCTCCCTGCAAGCGGGTTCAGAGCAGATTTACAACATAAATACATAAAAACAATTTAAAACATTGGTAGCTAACGTGTAAGTACTGCATCGAACCCTTGTCTACGAGGGTTTCCTTTAAAATACGGCTCAATGTTGTTACCCTTTTACGGCATAGGAGTCACTTTCCTTTGGCAGGATCTGTTGTCACTATAGGAGTGTCTGAATCAAATAACAGGGATGGATCATCAGAACACTGTCCATATCAACATGCATTTGTATTTGCTGATGTGCGTGTGTTTGGGCATAGTTCTGCTAGTTCTTCCAGTATGTTTAGATACTGATACACAAATATTGCTACAGCAACATGGAATCTCTCCAGAAGGAAGCAGCTCCCGTGCTGCAAAGTGATTCTTTCTAACAGGCTTCAGGTCCGAAACATAAGGAGTCTTCACAGAGAAGAATAACAAATGCCCCAGTGCAAACTCCATGGGAGCATGTGAGCTTGGGAGACAAGAAGCACTTGCTTAGAGATGTGCACACCAGTGTTTCCAAGACTATGGATTAATGTGATTTGACTGTTCCCAGTGAAGTTTTTTTGTTGGGGGGTGGGGATCAGGAGGAGTCAAGTCTTCTGATCTCTTGTCCTAGAAGCTTTGCTGCCTCCCACACTTGCTGAGATGCGGCTTGAACTGCAGAAAAAGGAGCAGAATTACCTCTTTCTTCCTTCCCTTTTGCAATGCTGGGCTCAAAAGTGTTGCATCTGCCCCCACTCAGGTTGGGCAGTGGAAAGAAATGAACTCTTTCTCCTCCTCCATTTGTAATGGGGAGATTAAAATCCTCTCCGTTCTGATCTTCAACTTCACCGTGGGGGGAGCCTAAACCCGACACCCAGCTAATCCCTCTAATCAGCTGTGAGTTGGCTCCTGACCAACAGTTAGCTGCAAAATTGTTGGGCAGCTGTACAATGTTGCTCAGTGCAATCTGAACATATCCTTGATGGGCTCACAGTCTGATCAAGCATGTCAAACAGAGTATGTTCAAATGCCGAACAAAATTTGTGGCATCTCTATTTTATAGTCCGTGCTGAGAGAACCAATTCACATAAATAGTGGATGTTACCTGCCTATGAGCCCAGTGGATCTTTGCACCGTGGGGGGGGGGGGGGTCTTATTGTAATCTATCCCAAGATTGCACGAAACGTTTATTGGTCATTTACCACCCATAAGTGGTACTTGTGATCAAAATGCAGATTTCTGGCCATGATTTTTAGCTAAGATTGAGTGATGCTACTCTTTTAGAAATTAAGCACTGGAAAATCATGGCAATGTATCAGTTGCTCGACCGTAAGTACATTATTAGACCATGATCTTTGTAGATTTCAATATAATGTATTACTATGGAATGTTTATGTAAAGATGCTAACTTCAATCCCGTCCTTCATACTCACCCACTGCTGTTCACAAAAGGGCAAATAGTACTAAAAGGAAAATGGAAAGCGCTGCTCCATAGTGATTAGCAACTTATTGCCCTGCCGCTCCGTAGTGGGATAGTATTACAAGGGGATTTCATAGGGACCTTTCTGAGGATCTGGGAATGGCTGAGTGATGACGATTCGATGTCAGTGGCATTTTCCAAACGTGTGACTTGCCCCCTTACTTTTCTAGCTTGAGTTCCCAAACGCAGCAAGCCTATATAATCTTCTGCCCTTGAAAGAGTTGAAACGTTGTGGCTTCAATAAGGGCACTCCATAGAATTATTTCACTTCCTCTCTGCCTCTGGTGTTGGCTTCTTGTGCGGAATCTCCAATTAGTTTGATGAACTGCAGTTCTCTATCATTTTTAAGCAACGAGTCTCTGATTTCATCAAGGAAGCAATACCATGGAGCCCTTAGATTCAAGAAAGTAGGCTTGCCTGCCTCTAAGGAGAACAAGATAAGGAGGCCACATCCATTCAGCCAGAGAGCTGTAGCATGCCTTCCTGTTATTAATACTTTTTGAGATTCTCGCTTCTAATTCTTAGCTTTATAACTTTTGGAGAATGCCAACTATTCCATTTTGAGGATGTCCCAAAAAACTCAAAGGTGAATGTTGACAGACACAGAAAATAGCTAGAATTCACTGATATATATGCACATTTTTAGTTAATACCTATCTGTTATTTAACAATCCCATGCTAAAATCCAACTCTGTGATATTTATAATGCAGTCTTATTTAAGGTAAGTATTCATGTCCATCTTCAAATGCCCTGCTTCACTGACGGCATCCCAATAAAGTTTTATTCAACCACCATCACAAAATCTTTTTCTTGACACATTCTGCACTTGAGCCTTTATCACTTTTGATTGATGTTAAGTAACCCAATACCAATTTGCATTAATTTAAACTGCCCTGCCCTTAATTACTCATGTACTGGTCAATTTAATTTGGAGCATCTTTTTGTTCTTGGTTCATGTTATATTTAATTAGTACCATGGGGTAATAATAACTGACTTACTAAAATAATTGGATCATATTCCAAAAGAACAAAAACAGTGCAATTCTAAGCAGAGTTACACTCTTCTAAATCCACTGAAGTCAGTGGGTTTACACGGGTGTAACTCTGCTTAAGATTGCATTGTCACCAGGAATAGCCAGGTGTCTAGCAATGCAATCCTAAGAATGGACTTAGACTGGAGTAACTCTGCTTAGGATTGCGCTGCAGATCTGGTAGTTCTTTGGCTGAAGTTCATGCCCCGTGGCCTTGGTCAACTTGGCCCACTGGCTTAAAGATGGGCTTGAAACACAGTTAGTTATTTTTGTGTGTTTGCATATTTAAACTATTATTTTGTGTGTGTGTGTGTTGCTTGCATTTCTGTCATTGTTAGCTGCTTTGGGTCCTTTTGGAGTGAAAAACAACAAATTTTCTAACTAAATAAATTCACCTAGACAAGATAGCCCATCCACTAGGTGGCCCTAGGTGATCATCTATGGTGTCAATGGTAGAGGGGCACTAACCAGCTCTATTGCCCCCCTGCCCTGCTCAGCTGCCCACCCACAGCATCCATGTTTGCCTCTGGAGGTGCCCCTGCACCACTGGTTCACTGGCAGGGGGCCTGCTCCCTCCTTCCCTTCCCCTCTCAGGTGTCATGGGGCCTGCCCCTCTTCCTCATTTTCCTCCTTTCTCTACTGTACCTCATTGGATGGGGGAAGGGGTTTGAAGAGGACCAGTGGCAGTGGCTTCTTGCCACAGTGCAGAGTTGAGGAGGATGGGAGCTGCCTCACCTCACCTGGCACTGTGCCACTTAAATGCCAGGTGATAAATAGGACAGGCAGCAGCTTCTTGACATGGCACAGGGGAGAGTAGTGCCAACTTCCCAGCACTAGGATGCATACAGCTCTCCAGAGGCAAGGAGAATGGGTAGCATTTTCTTGCCACAGTGCAGGGGAGAGAACAGGCACATTCTTCCTGCCTTCCTGCAGTGTGGGTGGAAGTGGTGGAGGTGATGTTGGTTCAGTCACCTCACCCTATGCCTCTCCAAATCCTTGGGCCAGTCCTGCCCCTAGATATAATTGCATCAGCATATACAAAAAAGATGCCAGCTGATTCTAAAGTCTTCCCATAACACTTGCACTCCTGGAAGAAGGTGAAGATTTTCACTGATTCCTCCTCATTGAGAGTTGCTGTAGCATAGTGGTTGGGCTGCAAACCAGCACTCTGCTGGTTCAAATCCCACTTTTGCCATGAGTTCAGCAGGTGGCCTTGGGTAAGCCACTTCTCTCAGCCCCAGCAACCCTGCTGAATTGACAGGATAATAATAACACTGACTTTGTTTACTGCTCTGGGTGGGGCACTAATCTGTCCAGATGAGTGGTATATAAGAGCAGTTGTCATCATCATCATCATCATCATCATCATCATCATCATCATCATCATCACTGTAGACCTCCTCCATTTCATTCCATGCTGCTCATGATGGGGCACGATTCCCTCCCCGATTAAATTTCAAGAAATGTAGCAGGAAAAATCCTTTCTGCAAGAAGAGCTGCAATCAGCATCCTTTGGATCCAACCCAAAACTCCTTTATAATCATTTCCCAATCAGTTTCCCAGATACGACAATTCCTTCAATGTTTCAGAGCGCATTCTGTAACAAAATCACACCATTACAATATAATTATAATGAAGGATATATGTAATATTTCTTTCAAGCATAATATCAGAATCAGTCTTCCTGCTGCACTAGAAATATTATCTATGTCTACTTTTTGAAGCATGGCATGAGTTTTAAGTAAAATATATTGATATACCAATGCAGATGTAAAAGTTAAATTGATTTTTATAAAGAAGGTTACCTAAAGGAGGCTAGGTTTTCTGCAAGACTGATATTCAAGGCCCTCTGCTGGGAAAAAAAAAGATGTGAAATGAATGGAAGGGAATTGCTGACAGATAAACTGCCTTCTATTGAGTCAAACCATTGGCCTATTGGCTCTGAGAGGCAGCAGCAGCAATCCAGGCAAAGATCTTGCACTTCCCCAGCTACCTGATCATTTTAACTGGGGAGCGAACTTGGGACCTTCTGCATGCAAAGCAGATGCTCTACCACTGAGCCACAGCTCCACCCTGATGGCCACGTATTGGTTCAATCCTGCAAATGTTTGCCACATCATTCAGACATCACATAGGGTCAAACTGTGTCGTAGATGAAGTGAGAAATTTGGGGTTAGCTTCCTGAAAGCTGATCCTTAATATTTAAATTTCGCTTAAATTTGGTACTGGGCATGATAAATGTTTACCATGCAAAGTTTTATTTTACCCTTTAATCAATCCTCTTGGGAATGTTCCATTAATCTGGTAAAATTTAATTTCAAGACAGCCAATTTTTCATTGGTTGATGTGGATTTTCCGGGCTGTATAGCTGTGGTCTTGGCGTTGTAGTTCCTGACGTTTCGCCAGCAGCTGTGGCTGGCATCTTCAGAGCTGTAGCACCAAAAGACAGAGATCTCTCAGTGTCACAGTGTGGAGAAGATGTTGGCAGGTAATTTATATCTACTCAGGAAGGTGGGTTTGGGCTGAGTCATCCTGTAGGAGTTTCCCAGGGTGTGGAATGCTAACGGAGAAGGCTTCACTGTATCCTGAGGAGGTTCTTTTGCATATGGATTGGTGCTTGATATGCTAATCTTCTCTGCAGGGCTATTGTGGGATGTGGAGTATTTTGTTAGCCTGGTGTTTTGCAGGGCTGGAAGCCATGCTCTAATTTTTCAATGATCTCCTTACTTAGGTGTTTGTCCCTTCCAGACTTTATAGTCTGAGATATAAAAGTCTGCAACTTTGAACTCACAAGAGTTTGGAACATTTCCTCTAATGCTTGACAGAGAAAAAAATAAGTTTTAACGTTTTTATTAAATGTGCATGGAGACGGTGGGATGACCATGATCTCCACCAGTCTGATGCCACCATAAGTCCTGTTACATTGATTTAATGACAGAATCTATTCTATTGATTGTCTTTCTACCTCCTTTGGTGTCTCAGCAACTCTTGCCTTAAGCAACAGTAAAGTCTAAATATGGTTTTTGGATCACAGACTTCTCATTGTCCTTTAAAGAACTGCAACACTTTCTTAAGATTCTGGTTGACTGCACAGTTAGAAAGGCTGCTGAGTATCTGAATAAACTAGTTAACGGCCATCAGTTCTGTTGAGTTGTGAGGCTTTTCCATAAACATCACTGTATATTTGCACAATTCAGTAAGCCTTATGAATTGAACCCATGTCTTTTTTGCAGACTCCCCATTTCAAAACCTTGTGCACAAAGGACAGCACTGCTTTGACACGTTGAACCACAAAGCTAGTATCTCAGGCAACTGCAGCTTAGCGGCTTTGATGTGTTGGCATTCCATGCTTATCTCTGATTTGGTTTCTGGGCTGAACTGTGGGGTGGTAGCAGTTATCACACCTGACTGCCATCCTGCCACTTCCACAAAAAGATTGTACACACACTTTTGAGAAAAAGTTTGGTTCATTCAAATCAATGGGACATAAACACCCTGTTAACTTCTTAAATCAAATTGATTTCAGTGAAACCTAATTACACCTAAACTTTCTTTGAATAGTTGTTAAAGAGCTACCACAGCAAATTAAACAAAACTACCTCTGATGGGCATGCAAGTCAATGTTGTTGCTCCAGAGTTTGCAACTGGAAGCCAATGTGTGCAGTTCCTTCCCTTCAGCCCTCATCGCCAACCGCCCTCCTTCCTTTTTCTCCAGCATAGAACTTGTTCAGATACAGCCTGTTGCCATGTAAAAAACCCCCTCTTAATATGCCCGATAGACTTCCCATGTTAGTGTGTGCCTACCTGTACCTATTGCTGGAATTGATTCTAGTGTACTATAATAAAGACAACAGTTATCTGGCTCAGAAAGAGCAGGCACTGAAACAATGTCTGTAGGTACCCTTTCAAGGAACAATATAGATCTGCTGTAAGTAACCATCAATCCTTACTCTTTTTGCTCATTACAGTTTTTACCATTTTGATTTCATAACAGCAGTAGGTGACCCATTTTATGAACCCACCTGGTTCAGAAAATATATGGTCAGCAAGTAGGGTTCTCAGGTGCCCACTGGTGGTAGGCAAACTCCCAGGGGTTTGCCCCATTGCCCACCAAACTGCCACTGATCGGTGGGAGGTGGCAAGCTCCCAGAGGTTGCCCACCACCAGCAGGCACCCTGCGAACATATGTGGTGTGGTGTGATAATGTCATTTCCGGAAGTGATGTCATCACACAGGCCCCAGAGCATGCGTGCCCTTCGGACACATGCGAACTTTGAGCATGCAACAGACATGAATGAGGTAGGTGCCAGGTCTCTTTCATCTCCTGCCAGGAGGGTATAGGGACCTGGCAACCTTATGAACAAGAGAGCCAAACTGTCATTTGATTCAATATTCTGTACGGCATCCAAAGGCTCCAAATATTTGATCATAATTATGGTCTGCATTGCAAATATTATGATTTTTAGATTCTTAATGAATATTGGTGCTACTGTACTGTAGAACAAATGATAGGAAGATTACCACAAACAACAGGCTGTTCAGCTGTTCATACTTCTGCCATGTTTCCATGGAATATTAATGCTATTTATGGAGTTTCTGGATGCACTGAACACCCTCATTGTGTCAAAAAAGACTCATTTCTGCATGGTCCCCCCCCTTAAATATTCATGATTCCACATGGCATATATCTTTTAGGCTGTAAAACTGAATTGTATTCAACCTGCCTTCACTTTTATCCTCATTACCCCACGGCCTCTGGTTACTCAGGCATTTGTCTCTGGAAAATTGCTATTCATAACTACAGTAGGGATTTCATTTACAGGGCCTGCTACGATGTTCTAATCCCCGTAACAAGAATGTGGCTCCACTGTCACAGACTTTGGAGGAAAATTTAACTAAACCACTTGTCACCTACGGGTCAATTAGCCACCTTTACTGTGTAAGGGCTGAACCAGAAAAGGCTCGCGTTCAGCTGGAATGACTTCTTTCCCTATCCCACCATGTACGAGAATGAGACGCTGTACCCTGACACTATAAAGCAAACTGATAAAGAAGACAGAAAAGGATTGTGAAACCAGAAGCACAGGTCAGTTTTATGTCCCTTTAACTATCATGGCATCCCTGTCTAGGATTTTTAGTTTGCTGAGATGCTTAGAGAAATCCCAAGTAACCCTTCACTTTCCATGAAAGGACTGCAATTTCCCAAGTTCTCATGTTGGACAGTATAGCTGTTCAACTAGTTTTAAGTCTGCAATGTTAATATGCCCACAGTCACATCATAGCCCTGTCAGGAACGCCCTCATTTGTGCAAATTTCACTACAGCTGTCACCAATTGCAAAATCTCATGGCTAAGAATGGGAACATAGCATGAGCAGATGCTTGACAGTTGTGGGGAAACTTATATTTTATTGTGAGCAGAAAAATGAAGCTTCAGTGGGCTCCATATTTAATCCCTCTATGTACAGACAAATCCTCTTAAAGAGCGCCAGAAAGCAGAAATTGGGGAAAGTAATTATTCTAATTATCAAAGACTCACAGGAATACATTGATCTAGAAGAAATTCACTTTGATTTAATAAACCGCTTCAAATTAGCATTGTAAAAGCATGAAGACAGGCAGAAGCAATAGTGTAAGACTTAACCATAATAGTACAGGGACAAATAATTCTATGAACCCTTTCCAAGTAAACAAAAAGATGTGGAAAATTACAACAGTTTTGAGTCACTTTGCAAAGCATAGCCAGGATAATTGGATCTTACATTATGGATTTTTTATTTCTATAAATCTTTATCTACAGAGGCCCTACTATTTGAAGTATACTCTACTCTGGATTTCTAACAGGAAGCTCGAGTCTGCCCTTTATTATTTCCACCTAATTTTCTCATTCCAGAGATATATTCAAGGTACATTCTCATAATTATTTCAGTGAATGGCAGCCATCCCCCCGTGATGTAAAAGATTCCATCTCTGATGCACCATCACACATATCATGTTAATGATAGGTGTCTCAAGCTGCATATGGTGGTGGCTACAAAGAACTGCTAAATCCTTACCTGATCACCAAGCAAGCCAGTATAATATACCTTTCTCAATTTGTAGTCAGCTATGATTTGATGGCATTTTCCACCGCCAAAACAGATATGCCTGCAATATTCTACAAGACAAAGGGCACATTGCTTTGGAGCCAAAGAACTGCTAGTGGAAGAGATCCCGCTTACCTCATCTTGTCTTCTGCAGCCTCTCTGCCCCACAGAATAGGAAAAAAGCTACTTGAGTCATGGGATCTGGGGGAACAGCATAGGCTGTAGTTCTGGAGTGGAATCTCCCCCAAAATCACAGCTCCCCTTGTGTGAGCTAAAGCGCCTTCCGCTAACAGGAGAACACCTGTGAATCCAACACTGTGAGAACACAACATTTCCAAAAGATCGTATAAAGTGCTTTGATTATCTTACATCTAAATAGTTTACTTCTGAAGTCAGTTATCCTTAGCCGGGACAGGTTTTTATACTAGCCTGCTGCTGAATCTTGTCATTAGGTGCCCGCACACATTTCCCATTATCACTCTCATGATTTTCATTTGCAGACAATGCAATTCATGGAAAGTGAGTTAGCATTAGGTCCAGATATAGAAGTCTTTTTAAAAAAAATCTATATCCACTATATTCAACTAATAAGTAACAGGTATTCTAGCAAATTTAAGCATCACGTTCGGATTTTCCACTTTGTCAGTTCATGCCTATTTTAATGCATGAATTTTAAACACCTCAGAGTCTGAGGTACATTTTAATTCCTCCAGGTTTTATGCACTGAAGCCCCCCGCCCCTGCAAAACACACATTATTTCAATAACTTTGCTCTTCTGAAAGTAGAAAAAGAAAGTTGCAGTAAGTTAAAAGTAGTTTTAAGCCTTTAAAGTGTCTTGAAAACCCAGAGAGAGAATAATCCGAGTTCCAAAATGGAGTTCTGTAGCAAAAATTAATATCCATGATTTAGAAGAAAATTTATGCATTTTGTGGTATGTAGTCTCAGCTCAAGTCTGGTCAAGGTACCCGTAGTCCATAGAATCAAGAGGAGTCAATAAATTGCCTACATATCCATACTCTATTTTTATTGTTTATTGACTGTCCCATTGATCTCATTGACTGACACTGTGTAGTCCACCTTGAGTCTCATTGAGAAAGATAGACTATAAATAATGTAAACAAATAAATGAACATCAACCCAAAATATTGAGAATTTTACTATATTTATCATTAAATTCCTATTTCCTAAGACCATAATTTTTGGGGTAAGTATAAAGGGTAATTCAATAATAGACCATTAATTCCACATCTACATTTGTGTGGGGGAAAGTTTCTCAAAATTGCAGTTGTATAACCTAGCTAATCATCAAGAATTTTTAGAGCTCTTCATCTTCAGACACAATAATTATATCGTGAAAGAAGGCATAAATAATTAGCTGTATGCCCATCACCGTCATGACACAACTCTGAAAGTAACAATGATATGTAGATAATATTCATAAGTGGAATCTTGACTATAGATGCTGCTTCAGAAAGATGGGTAGACAAAGCAACAATAACAAAATACAATATTTCTTTGTCCTTCCATCGATCAATAGTAACACTTGTTCGCTGGAAAAATAAATAATATATTTGAACAAGGAAAAAAGAAACAAATGTTCCAAACCAAAAATACAATTTTACAGATCCACTAAGAATTCAAAAACTGAAAACTCATTATGAACTTAGAACAAGTTTATTGGACTATTATATGAAATGAGGAGGATACGACAGTGGGCAGCAGGTGGATTCTTACCTTCGTATGTGCTCTAGTAACATAATGACATCACTTGGAGTAATGATGTCATCACATCCCCACAACACCAGAACTGCTCTGGTTTGGGGGTAAAAACTCTATGTTTTTGTCCAAATTCCAGGGCTGCACCTGGCAACATGATAACATCACTTCCAAGTATACAGGAAGTGACATCATCACATCATAGGTGATGTCATAACATCACCCAGAAGTGCCTGTGGTGACCAAATAAGTTACCTTGTTTCCTACCTACCAACCAGCTGAGCAGCTGTCTGTGTGTGTGTGGGGGGGGGGTACAGTCTGGTGGTGAGGTTAGGCTGGCAACCACTAGAGCTGTACAAGTTCCTAGCAGTTTGGCTAATATTCTGCCTGCCTCTTGCAAGCAACAAGCGGATTTCTCATTGAAGTGTTTAGAAGCAATTTAAGCCTCTCTGGTTCTAGGATTATTAAGAGAAATTCTCTTAATTCCTCTTTATCCAGTTTCTCCCTGAGATCCAACTATCCTTTTCTTTCTCTTTTTTAAGGAATTTTGAGTCAGTTTTTAACCAACCAGGCTCAGTGGCAGGCAATGTCTTCCGAAGCCTTCCTATCTTTCTGCTAGATCACCCCCCTGGGGTGTATAACATAAAAACAACTACAAGGGCTAAAGTTACAAAAGGGCTCCTTGATTTCTCTTCAAAGAGGAATGAAAGAAAAATGAAAGGGAAATTCTGCAGCTAAAAGAGAAAAAGAATAAGAGGAATCTCTATATCTAAAACAGTGAATATTGGAAAAAGAAATTCCCCACTTCATAACAACCCTATTTGGTATGTTCCTTTCCTTGTAGTCAAACACTACAGTACAATCAGCAGACTTTCACACATGTGCCCAGGGTGTGTTGACAAACTTTAATCTTCTATAGCTTCAGTTACTTCTGGTTACTGAGGTAGCAGAATATATGGTATTGCTACAGAGAGTTATGTTTTTCAAAGTTCACCTACACTAACGATTTCTTGAACTGGAAACTAACACTGCATGCAAAGGACTACATTACAGCCTTTCTTCCAGATGTACTAATGTTCATTTGGAGGGTTTTTTAAAACTTTAAATTAATACATTAATAAGCAATATTGCAATATGAAACGATACAGCCCATTCCATCACTTCAGTATTTACCACCTCATTCTGCTGCATGCATGGACAAGCCTGCAGTCACACGAATTCACCTGTCTAGTCCCCCAAACCACATTTGTAAATTCTATTTGAGTTTCAGCTGCAATTTGGGTGAAAGATAGGATACATTGAGCAATGACTGAACTACTGACTTGCTTATTATTTCCTTCCTTAATCTCTCCCCTGCACATACCAATAGTTTTGGCAGAAGGAAGAGCCAGTTTCCACAACAATTTATCCAACAATATGGAAGGCAGACAATTTTAAAAAGCTTTTATTCTTGTAAAATTCTTCAAGAAATTGATAGTCTGAAGCAATATGGGATACCCCATATTGCACTATATGTCCTAATAAACATTGATCCATACTTGAACTGTATGCTTCAGTTGTTGGTAATGATTAGAGATGGGCACGATCCGCATTACGATCGAAAAAAACCCACGATAATGGCAATCATGTGATCGGGACCCGGCGGATCGTGTTCGGGCACGGCCAACAATCCAGCAGTCGGGAGGGGGGCTGGATCGGGGCTTGATCCGGGCGATTGTGCTCGGATCGGGAAGCCAGACACTCAGGCGCCAGCAATCTATCGCCCTGGCAACAGAGCCAGGGGAATGCCTGAGCTGTGTTTGCCCTCCTTCTGTCGCCCTGGAAACCCGAATGGAAGCCCAGCTTGCCTTGATCAGCAGGGCTTCCTTCCAACCATGGAGCAGCAAAGCAGTCACCAGCTCGGAGAAGACACCCAAGGGAGGGAGGGGGAAGGGGGTGTTCTCTAGCCATGGGCACTCCAATCTCATCCCTGCAAACCCTGATAGGCAGCTCTGATGGCAAAACACAGACAGCCAAACACAAACACAGATGCCGCCAGCATCAGCCACCATTCCTGTATCGCTGGGAACAGCAGGGCGCCCCTCTGCTTTTGCCTCCACGATCCACGGATCAGAAACGGGAAATGATCGGTGTGGATCATTAATTTGGGATCGTCGCCGGCGCTGATCCAGGATCAGCTTGATCGGTATTTTTTGGGGATCGTGCCCACCTCTAGTAATGATTACACAATCTATAGCTACAGACAGCCAATGCAACAGAGTAGAGGAGGGAATTAAAAAGAAAGAAATGGGAAGAAAATTGTATGAATAAACTGAAAATACTAATGGAGAAAATAAAACTAAATTGTTAGAGCATGGACAAAATGCAATAGACTATAAAATAAAATGCTGTATTAGCTTTCTCCCTCACAACTGCTAGTCATTTTTGAAACCTGTTGATATTTCAGTAGTCACTGGTTGTTTCCAAGGCTTTCTTTTGCAGTAGGAAAAACAAAGTTAAATCAGACCTGAATAATTTGCAAATTACTAAGCGAAATACAACCATGGATTGCACCCTGGCAGGTAATTCCAGTGCGTATATGTATGCCTTTGTTTAATTTACATTAATACTTGGTTAAATATTAACAGGACTAATGAAGGGTGTTAATAAGAAAGCTATAAATTCAAATACAAATATCCTCGTCTTTGGAGTAATTTAACTGGATTTAATTTTTAAAAATGAGCATGTTGCTTTTATCAAACTTTAAACTTGCTGTGAAAGAATCTTTCGTCTGCTTATAAAAGCAAGTTATTCATGCTTACTTTGGTTTACATTTTATTAATTAGTTTGCAATATATTTTTTCTCATAGACTGTCACAAAATCTAAATAAAGCCAATGAAGAAAAATAACTGTTTTATTATAGTGAATTAGAGGGAGAGATAATGGGATTCTTTTTTAAAGAGGCCACATGATGAAGGTCATGTGCACTGAGTACAATGAACCCCCTGTCCAAGGGCCGGGCCTGCCAACCCTTGTACGGGCCGGCCCGCCTCCCTTTCCCCCGCCAGAGACCCAACGCAGGGGGACTTACTGTCGCTGGTGGCCACTGGTGGGGTCCTCGGGGTCCTCGCCGGAGGGATGGGAGCCACGGCAGAAGGGCCCCTGGCGCGGCCTATGCTGGCCGTGGCTGCTTCCCCAGCCTTCGGGCCGGCGCCCGGGGCCAGGAGAGGCGGTGGTGTGACGGCGCGGGTGCGGCTGGCGCCGGCCGCGACCATCCCCGCAGCCTTTGGGCCGGGAGACGGGGTGGTGCGGCGGCGCGGCGGCGGCACAAGTGACGGGGGGACTTGCTGCAAGAACCCGCGGCCCTCCAAGGGGACGGAGAGGCTGAACGGGTGAGGCTGGAAGGCCTGAGGCCCAGGCAGACACCAACGCAGGCGCCGCAGGGCCGGCCTCACCCGGCTGGGTGGCAGGCCCGAGGGCGGAGCAGGACAGGGGGGCGGGACAGGCTGGGAAAGGGAGGCGGGCCCGGGAGTCACCAGGAGAGGCAGGCCACCCTGCCTGTTAGGGAGAAGGCGGGATCAGGGAGGCGCAGGGGGCAGGAGCTGAGCCAGGAGAGCCAGTCCCTGGGAATTAGCTGGGCCAGGAAGGTGTGGCCACACCTGGCCCAGGTGGTGAGTGCAGCCATGGGGGCTGGGTCAGGAGAGAGAAGGTGGAGCTGGCCCTAGAGGGGAGGGTATTTAGGTGGGCTCCACACCCTGGCTGGGGAGGAAGAACGCTGAGGCTGTCCCTGCTGTGAAGGAGGCAGCCGGCGAGGGGAAGCCAAGGACCCCAGAGCTTGCTAGCTCAGGCCCAGGCCCCCATTCTGAGGCCCAGGGGGAGCCCAATGGGGGGAGTGTGACCGGTCGCTGCCGCCTACCCGCTGGATAGTCGCCGCGGGCCCCTGGGATGGACCCGCTGCCACCCCCGCCAAGGGGCCCGGACCCGTCACTGCAACTCGGGGGCGCCAAGGGGCCTGACACCCCCCCAAAATTGCTTTATGTTGCCCCCACATTGTGGATAGTCTGCCTGAGTAACTCAGGAAATCTCCCACCCCACTGGCTTTCCACAAACTGGGCAAAACTGAATTATTCAGGAGTGCTTTCTACCTAGGGCTGTCCTGGGAGGAAATGCCTCAGACAGATGCTTGTGATAAAGGGACTGTAGGCTATACTACTAGGTACTGATGTAGTTATGCTTCTACTGGTTCATTTCTGTATCGTTTAAAGTCATGTCAAATAGCTTATGTTTTGTTTCAGCACTGTTTCAGCTCTGTATTTTGATTTATGCTGGTATTTGGATTTCTGTTGTTCATACCCTATTGTAATGTTTACTGAGTGTCCCAGCCATTGATCGAATTAATTTTACACTATGTAATCTGCTTTAAGTCTCAGAGACAAAGGTAGATTATTAATAACATAAATAAATAAATACATATAAAAGGACTCAACACACTCTTGCTGAGTGATCAATTACTATTTACTTGGGCTAGGATAGGCATATGTTTCCTAACTGACAAAGTCCAAAATCAAAGACTGACAAGTGGGGAAACTCGTGAGGACCAGCACAGGGTAATCTCACTTACTGTAATGTGTTCTGTCTTGGGCTGTCTTGATGACAACCTGTAAACTTCAGCTGTGGTAACTTGACCATTGTCAGAGGTGATATCATGGAAATATATATCACCTGTTTTTGAACAACTATCCTGGGTGCCAGTTTGTTTCCGAGTTCAGTTCAGGGTAGTAGTTGTGACCTTTAAAGCCCTTCACAGCCTTGGACCTACATATCTTATGGATCATCTCTTTCCATATGTTCCTGTGTGTCAACTGTGGTCTTCAGGCTGCCACCTGTTGGCTGTTCCCACTCTCAGGGCAGCACAACTCACATCAACCAGAGCCCGAACCTTTTCCATTGTGATTCCCACTTTGTGAATGGGCTTCCTGAAGAGGTGAGGGTGCCCCTCTCATTGGTGATCAGTAGAAGGGCCTACAAGGCCTGTTCCGTTTGCTAGGGCTTTTGATGCACTGGTATCACTTCTGGGCGCAGCGGAGTAACATCAATGTGTCATTGGCAACATTATGTCACCGTCAAGCCCCAATGACCTGGTAAGTCCCCTATCTGGCTCCAAGCGGGACATGGCCAGAGTCCATGCCTGCCTTTACTTACCTGCACCAACCTTCTGCAGAGACATGTTACCCATCAAGCCCATCCCTCCCACCATGCAGTGCAAAGGATCAAGCGATGATACACAGCACTGAGAAATTAACCACCACCAGACCTCTGGGACAGTGCAGCAATTGGTGATGTATGCCCGTCTAATTAAACAACAGACAACTAACCCGAACAAATCCTGCAAACCCCAGTTAGGACCTCATCAACCCCTAAGAACCAAGGCAATTTATATAACTTAATCCCAAAAAATGTGAAGAAGGACAAAAAGGTTCCTTATTCTGGTTAGATGGGGACCCCAAAACATCCTGCTCCACCCCGAAGCAACTAGCTATTCCACATTGCTGCCATAGAGAGGCAACTTTTCTGTGGCAACAAAGAAGGATGCCAAATCATGAGGGAATGGCATTCAATGACCAACCATTCTCTTTACTGGCCCCACTGCATAAGGTAGCCATTCCTTTCCCCCACCTCAATGTAGGGATCCCATTCCTCTGGTCGGTGCGGGGGATTCCCCGCTCCCACTTTTTGCCCCCTGCCACCGCTTACCTGGCCAGTGGAGGAAAAGGTGGGGAATGGGCCTCCTAGGTGCGCTCCTAGGGGCAGGTGCAATGACGTCACTAATGTCATCATGCCACCCCAAGAGCACAAATCAGCCCGTAGCAAAGGGCATGCTGCCCAGCCTTGTGGAATGATGTCACTTCCTGGAAGAGACATTATTGCACCAGCACAGGGCCACACATGCCTGTGTGGAGCATCCTGGAGCACTAGGTGGTAGCACTGGGTTCCCCCTCCCACCAGGAAGGTAAGGACATTTGGCAACCCTAAGGCAGGTTCCTGGACAGGAGGCATAAAAATGTTCTAAATAAAATAAGCAGTGCCTCCAACTTTCTGAGGGGCATGGATCCAAAATTGCCCCATCACTATTTGGGCAGAAATGTGCTTGGCCCAAACTAACATGATCCCTCCCCCCCACCCCCACCCCCACCCCCAACATGCTGCAATTAAACTTTTAGCATTAGCTGAATTATGTTATAACTACTTTTTAATTTGCTATCACACACTGGATAAATTCCAGTTTGACCCAGATTGATTTGTCTTCAATGACAGGTACACATTTTCCCCTGGTGTTAGCTATCCACCAGTGAATTATCCATTAAAGTTGATGATTGTTAGCAATTGTTCATGCCTGAGATCTAGGGAGGATAACATATCACTATATTTCTGGTTCTTTAAAACTTTTTTTTTTTGCTCCTCAATTATATCAACCTCAGGCAAGCTTCCTGCAAAATTTCCATATGACATTTATCTTGTTCTGAGATTCATTTCAGGCCTGTGGCTTCTATCTGACAATTGTCACTGCTCTCTGTTTTATCACAGGTCTTTAGTGAATTCTTTCTTTGCTATTTAGTGTTTGCTCAGTGTAGCCACAATACACAGCAATAAAGCTGTGATTCCCCAAGACTTATCACAGGTTATTTGGGGGACATTTCTGTTCTGTTCATATTAAGTACATGGGAAGGGAAACTTTTGCTTGATGGAGTAACTATACAAAGGATTGCAATGTACAACTCTTGAAAATTCAGCTGCTGGTATTTCTCTCAACATCTGGCCACATTTTTGTTTAGGAATGCTTCTGAATTTTTCCCAGAATGGGGATTTCCCCCCAGAACATTAGCATTTGAGTCCAACACGTTTTTCAAGATATGAGCTATTGAGCTTTCAAGACCCTTCTTCAGATATCAAGAATGATACCAAAGGAGAACCTGCTACAAGATAAGCCCAAATAAAACAATGGAACACCACTGGTGGTCACATATAGCTCTCAATACAAAGCAGTTCAACGTATCATCAGTGACTTGTTGTGCCCTACGCTGGACAATGATACTCTTTTTCACACCAGCATTGGGAGGCAAACCTTTTCTTGTCCACAGACAGCCCCCTAACCTTAAATAACTTCTCACTCATAATAATGTACTTCCCAGCACTGACATGAACTCTGGGCTCAGGGCCTGCAATAAACCAAGACGCCAACTTTGTCCCCATATTCATTCTGACAGCACTATCACTGGACCTAACAATACCAGTTACAGCACCTCAGGCTCATTCACTTGTCCATCTTCCAATGTTATATACGCCATCAAGTGTCAGAAATGCCTTTCCACTCTCAATAGTGGACAAATAGTTTGGTCCCAATGCAAAAGAATAAATGGATATAAATTTGACATCAAGGTCAAAAACCAGTGAGAGAACATTTTAATCTCCCAGGACATTCTACTGCTGACTTAAAAGTGGCTGTCTTCAAACAGAGAAACTTGAAGGGGAGATTACAACATGAGATTGCTGAAATGGAGTTCATCCAGAGATTCAGAATAATGGACCTCCCTGGGCTGAATACAGACTTATCTCATTACAGATGTTAATTTCTGTTCTAATCAAGCTGCATTGTACCATTGTATCTTTACATCCTGACATCTTCTTCTGCAACATCCCTTTAATCTAAAGCTGCATTGTATCTTTGCTTTCTGATGCTCTTCCTTCTAACACCCCACCCACCTTTTAACTGAGATATAAAGGCTCAGGGATCTCTCCATTCCTACTTTTATCTGAAGAAGGGAGCTCTGACTCTTGAAAGCTCATATCCTGAAAATCTTGTAGGTCTCTAAGGTGCCACTGGATTCAAATCCTGCTGTTCTTCTATATACCAACATGACTACCCACCTAAAACAACTCTTTTCATCCATTATCTGTTGAAGTATGCTAGATTATTTTATTAATATTATTATGCATTTTGATGTGTATTACCACAATGGAAATATGGGCTACAACCTGTATCAAAGAACAGATAAAATAAGCATCCAAAGCATTGTATAAGAATCCACAAAAAATTAACAGTAGAGCATCAGTTGATGCAAGAAAAATATAGAAACACTGAGGATAAAAATGAGTGATTCAACACTATATTTGCTAGAAGTCAAACCTCAAGAAGTGCACAAAACTTGTTTTCAAGAGTCAGAGACTTCCTAGTTTTAACTTACTCTGTTTCAACAATTTTTTTAAAAATAGCAATGATATTTATTTCTCATTTAAATCCACAGGGAAGAAATGCAGGGAGCAGGGCTCAATATCTTGGATGCAGCCATAGACAGGTTAAATTGGTGAAAAGCATGTAAGCCAGTCATTAATAAATGTTTTAAAAAATACCGTTTGGAGTTTTCCTTAGTGATGTTAAAAGTCTGATCACGTGCTCAGTTAGGCAAAAAAGATGCCAACCTGTTTGGTAGGCGTTCAAGTCGTTCATTCTGAACCGAACTTACTGGGTGATTGGCTCACATCTGTTCATTGCATTTGAACATGTTCAATACAAATTTGTTGCATTCCTGTTCTAAAGAGATCTGTAGAGCACACATAGTATCCTTCTACGTGCCAATCAAGATGACCATAGCACCATGATGGTGGTGCTTAAGAAATGCAAATGCAAAGGACAAGAGTGCTGTTGCACAAAGCAGTAAACAAAATGCCAGAAGACGCAGTTAGAACAGAGCTGCTTGCAGTGTTTAAGGTGAAAAACAGAAGTTTTTCTCCTGAACAATTTTTGGTCCTTGTTTCAAAAATATCTATTAATTTTTTCTACTAAGTAAACATTGGACGTGTTTTAGAGTACACTACTTAATAATAAACAAGTGACAAGATGAATGGAAAATGGGGTCATGGGAAAAGTTGTTGGTAAGACAAACTTTTGTGACATTTGCATAGTGATGGTTATACCACTGGTGGTTCAGATGTTCAGTCATGCATTCAGTCATGGTGATTGCTTGCAGGAATGCTTCCAGGGTGATGCTGTAAGAATAGCACCTGGATAGCACAGGCCAGCCCAATCTCGGAAGCTAAGAAGGGTCAGCCCTGGTTAGTACTTGGATGGGAGCCCTCCAAAGAAGACCAAGGCTGCAAAGGTAGGCAATGGCAAACCATCTCCATTAGTTTCTTGCCTTGAAAACCAAGGGGGGGGGGCGCGTCATAAGTCAGCGATGACTTGATGGCACTTTCCCCCCACCAAGAACAGCATGGACATGCCAGTTATCTGAGCAGCAGTTCTACCTTACATCTGAAATAATCTGCAGCGGCCAGCCATCTCTCTAGGCCTTATGTGGAAGTACCAGTTCATACAATCAGCATCTCCATATGATCCCTACTAGTGTATAAGCCTGCCACCAGCTCATGCTCTGCTACAGGTAGTCACACAGCAGTTGCCATTCATATTAATTGGGCCAGCACAAGCAAAACCTTGGAAACCAGTCAGTAGTTCTGCAAACGTGAAGCAAATCAGAAACTCTTGCCACCCTTCTAAGAATTTCCTTTTGAGGAAGACCAGGGCCTAATCTGTGAGCTTGATACTGCAGACTGGAGAGTCAATTTCTACAAGAGACAGAACAATACTCCTCCTTCTGCAGTTTAACGTGATTATTTTAACTGAAAGCGAACCACATTACAGGGGTGCAATAAATGCCTAATTGGAGAACCCCATAGGTTTATTTTGTGCAAAGTGATCAGAACGTAAAGCTTGCAGCGTATATTTAATTACCTGTGAAAGAGAAGGATGTTGCTTTAAAGTCTATGCGCTAATGAGGTGAATAAATGTAAATAAAGAGCTATTACTCACTCATACGCCTTCCTTGTGCGTCCCAATTTGCATTGATTGTACTAAGAAAACTAATGATTTTCTTCCTAAGAGCACATCTATTAATGTTTGCTAGAGCTTTTCTTTTCTACTTTAAATTACAACTTTCTCTTGTACCTCATCCCTAAAAGAGGAGGTAGATGCTGACACTGCCACCCAGAGAATAGAGAGAAGCAGTTGACTGCATGTGGACTATGGAGGACAAAGATAACCAGATTTTCTATTATTAAAAAAGGGAGGAGAGGGTCTTTTTTAAAAAAGGCTATGCTGGGGATTATTGGACCTGCAGGGACATAAGCCATATCGGTCAGGGCTTGTAGTAAGGAGAGGAACTGGGCAAGACTGGTTGGATCCAATGGGGATCACAATGGGTTGTATTCTACATGCTGCTCAGCTAATAGAGGATGTACTAGCAGAAGAAGGCTTCAGGCAATGAGGCTCTTCTGCTAACACTTGAGGAATGTATCAGCTGAGCAGAGAGGCAGGAATCAAGAAGACACTAAAGGCCACTGCCACTGAATAAACAAGATCACCAAATCCAGAATCTGCTCCAAAGTGTTTTGTGGTTTTTGTTCACCTACATTACATTTTATTTTAATTGTTTATTTAAATTAGAGTTAGGTATGTTTGTAAGCTGCACTGGGTTCTTATTGGGAGAAAGGTAGGGAAATTAATTGTTTAATTTTTAAAAAAAAGCAAATGAGTATCATTTATTCATTTGTGATTTATTTATGTTGTTTATAGTTGGCCTTTGTCACTGAGACACAAGGTGGATTACATAGTGTAAGGCAAATATGATAAACGGCTAGGACATCCAAAGAACAATGCAATAGGGTTTGGATATTGAAAATCTGAAAAGATGCAGAAATAGGTAATTAGACCATTTCTAGACATCCAATACATCCTAATGGAAAAGTTAAAGTCCTGGCTGAATGTAATCTAGAATTCACTGAACAACAGAATGGCCGGATCCACACTTCCCTACCTTCCGCTTTTCATACGCAATAATTGCGCTGGATTCTATCCCGCAATGTCCCAATCTGTGTTCACACCCCCTCCTTTACTGTGCCAGCATCGTGCTATGCTGTTCCAGCATAGTACTGTGCCAGCACAGTGCTATGCTGTTCACATCCCTGGGAGAATCATGCGCTACAGGGCAGGTTTAGATCTGCCGTCGCTGATGATGACATCATGTAGCCTTTTTAAAAAAATTTAATGCTAGATTTTCACTATATCGATTTTCTGCTCAATTGCAATGGCAGGGCCACACCCCCATTGATGCCTGCAATTGGTTAATGTTACTGCTCAACTATAATTATAGGATAGCGATTTTTCACTATACCGGTAATTTTAATTTTTTAAAAAACGGAGTCAACCTTTGCAGGCAGAGTCTGCTTATCAGAAATTACCTAGGCTCTCCTTCGGCAGTGAAATATTATTTATTGTAAAAAAAATGGCAACCCCCCCCCCCTGATGTCTCCATGGAAATTTTATAACGCCACTTCCCAAACCGCTTGTGGGTGATCTTCATGAATGGGATTGCGCAACAGCAGTAGGAATGCCCCCTTAAAAAAATTAAATAAACAGGACGAGGGTGCGAGCTTGCCCCGGACCGAGTTGGGACCGTAAGAATTGCTTGGCAAAGAGGGACGGTGTTCCGGAAGGGCAAGAAACAAGGAAGTGGGGGTGGTTATGAGGGGGCGGTCTCTTTGTGAACTGCTTCTATTTGTTCACATCCATGGTGAGAACTGCGCAAGAGAAGCATTTGAAAGCCTGACAACCTCGTCTGAGGCGCAGCACAACAGATACGATAGAATGGCAGGATTGAAGTAAGAGTATGTGAACAGCCCTCTGAGAAGCGCATAAATAGAGGGAAAATAGCAGCAAACTTGAGCTGTGTGGATTCGGCCAATGACACATTGGCTTATGATACTATGGGGCTGTGGACGCGATTTCCTCTATCTTCCCCATTCCCCAGCTGTGCCCACCCACCCCAGGGCCTAGACCCAGCGCTGAAGGTCAGGATACCTTCATGCATTGCAGAATAGGGGGTTGCAGTGAGCAAGGAGAATCAAACAAAATTGCCCTACCCCTAATACACTGGAAGAAGCAGCTCAATGGAGCTCTCAGGGCCAAGCTACAAGTGACGAATGACACTTGAACGGCAAGTGTATTTCTCCCTGTTCACTTGCCCTCCACTCAATCCACTTGCCGTTCAAGTGTCATTCGTCACTTGTAGCTTGGCCCTCAATCTACCTGCACAAGGGGACAATTCCATCTGATTTCTCTTCCTCACTGCAGCCTTCAATGATGTGGCATTTTGTCTGCAAGGGTCCCTTTTAACAACAGCTTTTTCAACCTATTGTTAACAGCTCTGGCTAAGACAGGAATCACACATCTAAAAGATTTGGGTGGCACTCCCTTGTGAATTGAAAAATACCAGGTCTGTTGCACTTAAATCCCTGAATGTTGCTAGTATCTGCCACCCTCTCCAACGTGCAAACTGTATGTTAAACATTTCCTGTGTCAAAAAAAATACAGTACTGTTCCTCTGTAATATAGGTCCCCTGACATGTCCCCCTGACATGTCACTGTTTTTAAAATTGTAAAGTTAGAAAATAATTTTGTTGGTTGCATTTTTAATTCATATAAAGGAAAAAATATCATTTTGCCATAATTTTGATTTATATACCTTATTTTGCTCTAGACATATAAGAATCCATGATTGTTGTAAATATTTTTGTTCAGACTGCCAATTAAAAACACAGATTTCACAATTATTCCAATAAAGATTTTCCTCAAATGTGTAGGGGGAAAAAAGGTCTGGAGGAAACATTTTTGAATTATCAAAAGGGGCGAGATCATGCCGAGAGAAACCTATAATGTCTGTGCATGTGCATAAGCAAAACATTATAAAACTATTAGGAAATGGCCAGTGGAAGGGAGGAAATGACCAGTTGGGCACACTGTGGAGGTGAGAGGAAAATAGAAGATTATATGGTCTAGGGAGCAAGGAAGAAAGTGGATACGGTGGAGCAGGAAGAGGAGAAATCACAGGCTACAGAGGGGATGGGCACAAGTCCTTGTGATGTCTCATTCTGTAAATATACATTATATTTTGTCCTTTGTGTATTGCGCAACCTTGCCGATACTGATAGTTAAAAAAATTGCCACTTATGTTAGATTTATTTTCCACCGTATTCAATACAAATTTAGTCTGACATTTGTTAGGATGGCCTTTTCTTCCTGATTTATAGACTTGCTATGAAGATTCAAGGAAGTGGGTGGATGTTGCTGTGTGATATTATTATTGTTACAATTAATCAAATATTTTTAAGGTTGTTTCATGTTAACAAGACTTAATTAATCTTTGTATAATTAATCCAATGGAACTGTTACTCTTTTTACCCCCTTGTCGAAAATGTGCGGAAATGTCACAAAACACTCTGTACTGGAAGTTTCAGCTACATTTTAATTGCCATTTTAAATGAAAACCACACCTCACAGTGTTTGGGTTACAACAATACTTGAATTTTTTTGGACAGACATACATTGTGGAGATAAAGTATTCTCCTGTCAGGATGAACAGGAAACCATCGACTTGAGATACAGGTTTCATGATAGGCTACACCACTAGAGATGCTTGAAGATGAATTGGGCCATACCTTCTAAAGTCACCTTGTGACTGTAGGAAACTCTGCACTGTACTCATCTCTAAATCTCAGGATCAAAATCCTGCTGTATTAGGCTTGGATTAAAATGAAGAGAAGAATTCTACCGCCATAATTTTCAGCTTAGTTTAAATAGTTATTTATCAAAGGGAAGATTTATGAGCAAATTTTCCAAGTTACTCCTCCATAATGAAGGGTGGGAGAATCTATTAATTTATTTAGAGAATGTATAAGCCACCTCTCCAGAGAATAGCTCAAGACAGTTCACAAAGTTAACAAAAATGATAAAATAATTAAAACAACATAAAAATCATCAGTCATAACACCACAAGCTGTAAAACAGCTCTCAGGCTAAAAGCAGAACATAAAAAACAAATGTGTCCAACGCCACCCAACATATCTCATCACGTCATGAATAATCCAAAATTAAACATATTTAGATAATATTTAAATATAAATGTGACCACATGGGGGCATATGTAGTGCAGGTCATACAAGAAAAATGACAAACTAAGGATGCGAGCAATAATTAGTGTTCAACTGTCACGGGGCTCCAACACCAGATCTTGCTGTTATTTGAAGAAAGATTCACAGGTTTAGACATGGCTCAATGAAAGCTTTGAATTGCGCAGTTCAGAATCCCCAGCAGTTAATCAGACTCACATTCTCTGATTCTGAGGAAACCCTGAGGGACACCAAGCTGCTATTACACATTTGTCATTTTCTTGGACACAAGTACTATATCATGTGTGAAGTACAACAATTTTGGTATGGCCAGACATGTCATTATATGCATTTCCACAGGTTCATTTCTGTTATTCATTGTTGGGGAACCCAGATCTCTTTCCCCCACCATGTATGCCTGTTGCAAGGTTACTGCATTTTTACACCGCTGACAAACTTAAAATGGCAGCCCCTTTCCCCACCAAAACTCCTTTGCAATGAAAGTGCAACAACTTCTTCCTCCCTCTGTGCCATTTTATGAACTGCTTCACAGCAGGTGCTGTAGGTGACACTGTCGGGCAGCTGCCTACGGTCAAAGAGCCTTCTTGTGGTCTCACCACTGACCCCTGAACTGATGTGACATAGCAGCAGCCATTGATGCCTGTTTGGTCTCTCTGATGGTATCAGCAAGAGTGGACCCCATGAAAGCATACCTTGTTGTGGTGTTTTGCTGTGTACCCATTGCCACTTATTTGTTGGGTGAGGTGAGGGCAGCTGCAAACAAGTAGCAGCCTTATTGCTTGCCTGCCTTAGTTTGAATGACAGGGAAGAAGTCATACAAGGAGTTGTTGGTACTAGAGATGGGCACAAACAGAAAAAAAATGAACATGATGTTCGTTGTTCGTTGCCATCCACGAACAAGGACTCACGAACAACCACGAACATGGCCTTGTTAACGAACATGTTCGTGGTTGGCTGTTCGTGGGGGCCAGCAGGCCCTCCTCCAGCCATCATCCAAGTCAAGATCCCTACTGCTCTACTCTCAGAAACCTGACCAGAGCAGGCACCAGGAAAGGTACCAATAATAAATAATAGCTTGGCCCCAGAGCCTGGCAGCAGCCCTGGAACTTGAAGGGGTAGATCCCTACTGCGCCACTCCCAGAAACCTTACCTGAGCAGGCAGTAGGAAAGTTACCAATAATAAATAATAGCTTGGCCAAGAGCCTGGCAGCAGCCCTGGAACTTGAAGGGGTAGATCCCTGTCCCACCACACACAAAGAAAATTCAAGCTCCAATGCACTCTCTCTATCAAAAAGCCAACAGCAACTGTCTCTCTCCCTCTCCACTGTCTGCAAAGTCAGAGCTGCAAAGTCAGAGGTGCCTGCAAGGTCAGATCCCTCCTCCCCCCTGCTCTTTGCTCCCTTGTTGTAACAAATATGGAGCGCCACACTTAAAAGGAAGACCTGCCTATCAAGCTAAATTGGGCTTGGATGGGGGTTTCCAGGGCAACAGCAGGAGTTCAGACAATCCCTGCCTAAATTGCCAAGGGAATTGATTGCAGGTGCCAGACTGTCTGGTTTGATGAACAGCAAGACGAACAGCAATGAACGAGGCTTCCAACGACCACCTGTTCATTTAGAATGGGGCAGATTAGGCTGCCCCAGCAGCAGATTAGGCTGTTCGTGGCTTTTTTTTGTCCGTATTGCTGTTCGTGCCCATCTCTAGTTGGTACAGCATTTATGAAGAAAAACTGAAGGACATATTACACAGGGCCTGCCCAAATATATAGCCAAGAAACACTAGCTTCTCACCTTCAAGATGGTGGATACCGGCAAGTTTACCCCATCTCCCTACATTTCATAACTATTTGTTCTAGGGTGGTTGTATACTGTTCCTTGCCACAGCTGGAGTTTCTCTCTCTCGCTATTTTAAACAGTGATGAGCATAAATAGTCTTTTCCTCCTCCCTTCCCATAGCAAAACTTCTTTCACCAAAGGCTACCATGCATTCTTCCATTATGACTATATATGGAAAAATAAGTTGTCTTTATATAACACTTGAGATTGTTGAAAATCATCATCTCAAGAATTCTACAGGCAGGATTTCAACAAGTTCTGTTTTCAGAAGTAAGAAGAAAAGAATTTCCCCATCCAATCTTTGATCTCTAGGCACGGAAGACTAAATAGTAGCTGGAAATTTCATTTACCTTGAACGGTAAATTATCTTTATTCCTTTAATAGGTTTTGTGGATTACCTTATCGACACCAACTGGTATGAAATGAATTATGGATCAAAGACATCATTACACATTACAATTCTATACCAATGGCAAAAGAAATAATCCAAAATAGAGAGATCAAGTAATATAACTCTTCATAAATGGTTTTCAAAATGCATCTTTCTCAAAATATTGGCACTACATTCATAGCATGGGAGCTGTTTCCACTGACTAAGATTATTTTTAAAAATATCCCAGGGGTTGTAAAAATTGTAACCATAAACAACAGCACATATTTTAATTTCACTGCTATTATGAAAAACAAGCATTTGTCTGATTTGCAGTGACAGCTGAGGGAAAATGTTGTGTTACACTGTATGAAGATCTCTTTCCAGGACATCAGATAAAGCACAATGTCACACTCTTTTTAAAAAAAACTATGCTTTGACACTTCCCCTTCTAATCACAATATACCAAACATGTATAGTGAAAACATCCTTTTGCTAATATTGACAGGTTTAAAACTTAAGACTAGAAAGGATAATGGTGGGAGAAATTTTATTGAGGCAAAGGTTGGAAATGTTCCAAACATGTTAGGGAATCTTTCTAAACTCTTATTTAAGTCAAAACAGGACTTAATTTGTGCCTTGTAGTATAATTATAGCACACTGGATTGATGCCTGTGCTTCACTATGGTATTTAACTACTTTACATCCAGTTATAATACTTCTGGGTATGTAACATTTTTTGGTTTGTGTGTGTGTGTGTGTGTGTTGAGTTGGCAACCCTAGTGAACTTTTAGGGGAAGACTGGGAGGTGCATTTCACCTCAGGACACATTCAATGACTCCCAATAGCAACTGCATACTGTTTAGAATGTGGGCGGTGAGAACCAATCAGGTCGCATACACAAATGACCTCAGTGTTCCAACTGTCTTGGGGGTGGGATGGGGGCGGGGAATGAAATATGGAATGTTGTGAGCCCCAATCAGCCCACATTTGCAAATGACCTTAAAAGGCTGGCCCAATCAGAGAAGATAGCCAAGCTGGCAGTGGGTGGGGACACAAGCAGGCAGCAGCCTGCCAGCCACACAGGGAAGCTGTATCCCTTTGGGAAAACACATTTTACCCCTTTTTACTCCTTTAGGGGGCGAATTTCTTAAAATCCCTTTTCAGTGAGCCTCTACACCACAAAAGGAACGTCCTCCCCAAATTTCATGTTTCTAGGCCCAGGGGTTGGGGTTGGGTGTTGATGAGTCAGTCAGGACCCTTGTCTATATATAGATTTCAATGGTGAAATACAAGGTCCTAAGACATTCTCCTAGACAAATTTGTTAATGGAACAGTTTGAGAGCATATTACAATAATATTATTGGACCACTCATATTCATTTCTTTAGAGAGAACCTCCAAGAACCTTTTCATTTTAAGATTGTAACTGATCTACAACACCCATGGGATTCATCCACACATGTGGAAATGTCTCAAGTACAGAACAATCACAAATGAACCCAAATGAGAGTGTGAAAAAGAGCAATTAGGGTTTGTCCAGTTTGGTTTCCAGCAATCCAGGGGAAAGGGCACAGGGCCTCCGGAGGGCTGCCCAGACCCTCAGTGAAAGAGTTGAATAGCAGGAGCAGGGACCAGTCCAGGACTCGCATCAGAGGAGCGGGAAAGTTGTTGAACAAATGAGGGCTAAAACTTAACTGAGGAAACAGTGGTCCACCCTTTCCTGTACAGAGAGTTTAGGTTCTCAGTCCTGCCATGACTTAAGGAGTTGTGTCTTCCTCCTGTGTGCAGCAAGAGGAGGGCAGGGACCTCACATATGTGCTCTTTCACTGGTCCAGGCTTCAGCCTTGGGTCTCCACCTTCTTTGCTCCTGGGCTCCTGGGCAAGGCTGTGGAGTTACTAGTGGTGCAAATGGACCACTTAAAGGGCTCCTGACCTGCTCCGGGCTCTGGCTCTGTTAGACAGGAGCCAGTTCCTGACCCACCTGAACTTCTGGCTTTTGGGTAAGAGATGGTTATGGCAGAAATGGCAGGACAGCTTCACTTGAAGATTCTGGGGGACACGGCGATTGAGGTGTAATGGTCCTCTTCCTCTTCTTCCAAGGACAATTCCTTCTCCATTGGACTGGGTCAGCCTGTGGCAGTGCTGTGCCTGCTGGCCCTGCCCTCCAGTCTCCACTTATGAGTGCTATGCCAGTTGAGCCTACAGGCATAAAGCCATGTGCAGATAAGAGTCTGTATACATCACCTCAAACCCATCATTTTCTAGGATACTGGACTGCATGGACAAGTAACCTTATATTTCCATGCACATCATACCCTTGAATATACAGGGTCTGAATAAGAAACTGTGACAATGAGCACCCCCTCCAAACATCCATTTGGGCACTGGAAAATACTGTGCACAGATTCTTTAAGTAATTGATGTAGTTGTGCTACTCCTTAAGTATATTAATCTGAAACAACACAGGCACCAAGTCTTATTAAGAACAAGCTCATTTTGCACAGACAATATGGGCTGCTGTGTAGAGTTACTCCCTTCTTGTGCTGGATTTTATGATTTAATGTGTTTTTAATGTGTTTTAATGTGGTTTTATTACTTGACGTTACCCACTCTGAGCCTGCTTGCGGGGAGCGTGGGCTATACATTTAATAAACAAAAACTAAAATAAAAATAGGCTATTGAATTACTTGACAATTCATTCAATTGCATGAATGTCATTGCTGTAAAGTCCTCCCCTATGCATTAGTTTAGGTACAAATGATGACCATAAGGAATAATAAAGGTGCAGAAATGCTGCAGGATTTGCATGGGTGCAGAGATCAGGGAATGGTGTATGGATCAGGGGATGGTGAACTCAGAGCAAAGGAACAGTAACAAAGGATGGAGAGATGGTCGTAGCCAGGGCTTTTTTTCTAGGAAAAGAGGTGGTGGAACTCAGTGGGTTGCCCTCAGAGAAAATGGTCACATGGCTGGTGGCCCCGCCCCCTGATCTCCAGACAGAGGGGAGTTTAGATTGCCCTCCGTGGAGGGCAATCTAAACTCCCCTCTGTCTGGAGATCAGGGGGCGGGGCCACCAGCCATGTGACCATTTTCAAGAGGTTCCAGATCTCCGTTCCACTGTGTTCCTGCTGAAAAAAAGCCCTGGTCATAGCTAACAGTACCATTCACTGATCAGCTAAGCAGTAGCTGTCAGCAATGCACGAGCCACTCCACAGCCTGTGCATTTTCAAGACATCACTGTTGATTAGTAGTTAATGAACCTTTTCTTCTAAATTTGTTACATATGATGGAACCTGTTTAGAATGTCTGCATTTTTGCATGGATCTTGGAGTGATAAAATACAGCCACCAGCAACACCATCTGATACAAAACACTGAGAAACCATTTGCAAGCACAAAGAGAAACCGATTAGAAAGAGGACTCAATGAGGTGCCTCAAGAAGTTGGAGAAATGTTATTCCTCCTGTAGAAAGCATTGTCAGAATTCTGTAACACTTCAAGTGTCAGGAGCTTCACCAGGGATAGGAGGCAAGTTTTTGAAGTACAATAATTGCCAATTAAGGTGCTAAAATGTTTGACTAGACTAACAATAAGCTCTTTGCATATTCCATGTCTGAAGTTCATGAGCCCACTATGTAAATGTATCACTTTCATCACGCTCTAAGAAAGTGGAACTGATTTTAAAAAGTTGGATACTGGTAGTAGTTAGCACATTTTAATGCCCAGTTTAAATCAGATCTACATACCACCACAATTGGATTGACCAGAAATTGTTATATTTTCTCCTAAATGACATTCACTGTTGTTCATTGGCAATGCCTAATTAGATAGCAGATACGAACTTCGTAACCTCCAAGTTCTATCTGGATAGTTTATCCTATTTATATTTAATGCCTGCATGGTACCTGAACTGACAATTTTCTTGTAACTGCCATCTTACTTATGGCTGAGTTTAAGCCTTTCTTATACCAGTGAAAATCAAATCATTTCTAGAGGTGCAACAGCATACACAGGAAAAAAAGGTTTTGTGAAGAAAATAAAAGTAGAGCATTATCTTAAACTCCTGTTTTTCCCTCTTGCACATACCCTTCTTTGGGGAGAGAAACATCAGACAAGCTATTCTTGCATTTAATGTGCAATTTATTTGCAAGAGCAACCCCATATTAAGCAACACCTTATTTGCAGACTTCCAAGGCAATTCCGAGGGTGTAGCAGAGAGGTACTATGGCCCTTTAATATTCAAACAACTTCAGAAATATCCCAGGCATGATACAGCCAGTAAATGCTTCAGAGCCCAGCTCTAGACAATCCTGAAGTTTAGATCTCTCCTTCACAATTGTATTTCAAACATGGACACTTATTTTGATTAAATCATATATGTTTTATTTATCATATTTATATCCTGACTTCCTTCCATCATCACCTCCCAAAAGCAAGGTGAAATTGACAGAGCCTTCAGGGAGGCGAAGATGAAATTAACAAACCCTCTGAGGAGCGATCTCTGGCTCTTTTAAAACTACACTTCCCAGCTAACACTGCATTTCCCTACACTTGAGTGTCCCTGTGGAAGATGTCTTGTGTAGAGAGTCTCACTATCTCAAGGTGGCATACAAAGAATTCCCAGGAGGTCTTCCACCCAGGCATTGATCAGACTCCTACCTACTTGGTTTCAGCTAGCAGGGCAATTCTAAGTAAAGCTACACCCTTCTAAGTCCATCAGCTTCCATGGCAGAGCAGTCCAACACTCTAACCACTACACCTCAAGGGAATATAACTTCTCTGATCTTGCAGTTTTGTATGGGTGTTGAAGCACCAATACACCTAGTATTCCAAGTGGTGACAGCAGCTTGAAGCAGTTTTCAATCCTCTATGTAATAAGCCCACATCCATATAGATTTAATAGACATAAATCCTTAAAGCTAATTCTTTGAGATTTATTTCGTAGTAATGTGCTGAAGGCAATATAGTTGCACATAACCTTGATGCCATCCTGGACAGAAGTCTTGAAAACCACATACATGAGATGTCCAAGATGCCTACAGGTTACCAGTGCAGTTTGTTTGCCTAGTACAGCAATGCACTTTATATGGAGTCGCCCAAGCTAAAGGCTGCAGCTGGTGTATGGGTGTTTTCCTGAGTCATGTCTGTCCACTAAACAGGATGATTTTTTGAAACAATGACCAGGGCTTTTTTTCTAGGAAAAGAGATAGTGGAACTCAGTGGGTTGCCCTCGGTGAAAATGGTCACATGGCTGGTGGCCCCGCCCCCTGACCTCCAGACAGAGGGGAGTTTAGATCGCCCTCCACGCCGCAGCATGGAAGGCAATCTAAACTCCCCTCTGTCTGGAGATCAGGGGGCGGGGCCACCAGCCATGTGACCATTTTCA
Organism: Eublepharis macularius; assembly: GCF_028583425.1. Classification (NCBI taxonomy): domain Eukaryota; kingdom Metazoa; phylum Chordata; class Lepidosauria; order Squamata; family Eublepharidae; genus Eublepharis; species Eublepharis macularius. Next base: position 21,452,459 of record NC_072799.1, on the reverse strand, counting down.
AGAGGTTCCGGAACTCCATTCCACCGCGTTCCTGCTGAAAAAAAGCCCTGACAATGACTAACTCCCTTTCAGCAGAAGTTGTAGGAATATATGAAGAAGACTCTGTCCCCAGTATCTGCTGCACAGGAGATGGTACAGCCATGCTGCTTTTCATGCTTGTTGAGCTGCCATATTTTATTATCTTACAAACCCAAATCAAAGGCAACTGCTTTCCCACCCATCCTGCAATCAAGAAACCGCTGCCATGCTATAAGGGGTAGGCAGTTTTAAAGGGCTCCAATCTACTGAAGAAAATAAGAAAACTTAACTGCAGGAGAGATTCATCATGAAGCCCACAATGTGATTGCAGCACCATGCTATAGAATATTGACAGTGCAATCCTAAACAGAGTTACACCCATTCAAGTCAATGGGCTTAGAAGGATGTAATTTTGTTTAGGATTGCACTGTTAGACTGCTAATTAATTTGGTCCTGTTTAAGATCTTCACCATAAACAGAGATATGAGACTATGAGAGCTGGGCCGATTCCAGACGACTAACCTGAAGGCGCTGCATGCCGCCATGTTCTGAATCGCGACGGGGAAAACGCAAAATATCACGTTTTCTCGCGCGAGTTTGGCACAACATCGCACCAAACTCGCGCGAGAAAACACGATATTTCGCGTTTTCCCCGTCGCGATCCGGAACATGGCGGCATGCAGCGCCTTCAGGTTAGTCGTCTGGAATCAGCCCTGGATTTTCCTGGCACCTTTTATAGCAGTCACACACAGGGCCCTGATACAGAATGAAGCCACGGAGGGAGGAAAGAAGGGGCTTCTCTCACACACATTTTCACAGAATGAAACCAGCTTCCTTACACATTAAAGCTTTTTAAAGAAAAAAGATGGGCAACAATGAATAACCAGTGTTTTTCTTCAAAAAGGCTGACAAAAGCACAGGCTGCCAGTTTCAGTTTCAGGAGTGAAATTATTCAGTTTTCCTACCCAGAGTTGCCAGTCCCCTGCTGGAGTGGTGGTAGGAGAAATAAAAAATGGCCACCTGGCCAATGGCATGATGTCACTTCCGGGGAAAACCCAGAGGGAAAGATGGTTTTACTATAGTGTTTCTGATGATTCCTAGAGAAATGTGATGTCACTTCCAGTTTTTCCTGAAAGTGACTCATGCCGATGGCTGTCGCTCATGCCTTCTACTGATTGCCATGCCATGCCTTGCAAGCTTATTTCAACCCTCCTCACATAGCTCTGATCTGAAACGCCGATCCCAAGAATTACCTGGGAGACTTGGCTGCAGGCTGCACGGGGAGGACAGCATGGTGCATGGTGGCTGCCAAGTTTGGAAGGTGGCAGGGCTCCCAGCAGCCTCTGCAGGCGTAGCCCATGCAGCTGTGGGATTCAAAGCCAAGACCGGCCAATCAGCAGGCTGGCCTGGGTGACAATGGACGGGAAAGGGCACGGGGAGGAGAGCATGGTGCATGGTGGCTGCCAAGTTTGGAAGGTGGCAGGGCTCCCAGCAGCCTCTGCAGGCGTAGCCCATGCAGCTGTGGGATTCAAAGCCAAGACCGGCCAATCAGCAGGCTGGCCTGGGTGACAATGGACGGGAAAGGGCCGTAGACCTGGGAGGCGCGATCTCCTCTCACGTCTACCACCATCCCTTATTAGGAGAAGCTGGCCCTGCCCCTTGGCACTTGCCTCGCAAGTTTATTTCAACCTATCTCACATAGCTCTGATCTGAATCAGGACTCCATGGGACTGTAATTTGTCTCCCAAAAAATCTCTGTCAACATACCATCTGACTTTTAGAAGTGTAGAGTGCAATAATGACATTTTCTTCTATCAAACTAGTAATGGAGAAGCAAGAAAGATCCCAATTTTATACTGAAATGTATAGATTCTCCCCAAGTGACAGTAAAATCAGATTCTTTTGAGTCAGCAAGGCCATTCAAGTAATTCACTCTCGATATATAAATATCCTTTTATGTTATTTAAAAATACTCTTTTCTAAAGTATAAAGGAAATGTTCTATGCAGCCACATCGTTGCAGTGACCACTTTAACGTATCTGTGTATTAACACAACATACTTTGTAATACATTTTATTAAGCATTTATTGACTTGTGTTGAGTCAATATCAAGAAGGAAATATTGTCTGAGGAGAAAAAGGAAAATCAATACCTGCCTTGAGGGTTATCTGGTCTTGATACGGTCTCACTGCAAACATCAATACATGTCTGTTACACTGTTACACTGTATATATATTTCAGCTTTTGTCCTTAAGCAAACAAAACTTCTCTAATGCCCACAAAGATGACCTCCATCACATGTTTAAATAGGGGACGTGTTTAGAAAATCCAGTTCTTCCCTCTGGCCCCAGCATCTCGAATATATTGAAATGTCATTAATGCATACATAAATGTACAAGGGAAAATTCTACTTTCCAAACAGAATTTGACACCCAGCCTGCATCCATAAAAAGCCAACGTTGGTCAGACTGTTCCTTATGCTCTTCCTCATGACAAGAGTCTTTATCATGATTCTTTATTAAGCTGTGAAGTGTATTGGCGAAGGCAAGAAATGTGATTGATCTAAGATCTTGACACAGCAGACACAAAGCCACAGAGACAATGAGTTTGAGGTGTATGGGGTTATTTCTGTGGATGGCTGAAGCAGATGGAGAAAGCTAAGTGGCTATGAAAAGACAAGACACTGCTGAGAGGCCCAAGAAAGACCTGTTCTACACATGCAGCAGAATGAGGGGGCAGAATTCTGGTAGGATCGGCCAAATCCCTTCAGTCTACAGATATGGGGTCACTTTGATAATACAGCCCATACATTAAAAAGAAAGAAAAAACTAAGAAAGAAAAGTTCTAGCCAACCATGCTGAGCTAGTTTTCCACTTATAGAGAGTTACTAATGCAGGGAAGCTTGGAAAAAAATGCAACCATTTAACAGTCTGAAGTGGTACGGCCCATGCTACTAACTCAGCACCTGATGGAGAAGAGTGCCCTCAAGTCATAGCTGATGTGTGGCAACCCCTGTTGGGGTTTTCATGACAAGAGACGAACAGTGGTGGTTTGCTATTGCCTGTCTAACCCAGGTCTTTGTTGGAGGTCTCTCATCCAATTACTAACCAAGGCCAACCCTGCTTAGCTTCTGAGATCTAACAAGATCAGGCTCACCTGAGCTATCCAGGTCAGGGCCACCTAGCCATGTCATTTCCATCTCATTCTGCTATTTAGGTAGACCAGGTTGCAACAGAATGTGAAGCCCTGAGTATGCAGAATCAGCCATCATGAAATGAACTCGTATGGCAACAAGGCTGAGGGCATCAGCAGGCATGACCAGTCAGACCTGTTGTTGCTGAAAAGGCTCACAGTTAAGAGAAAGATTTGAGTAATCTAGTCATGAACAATCTACTCATGAGAGTTGCCAGAATGGTTGATTGAGGGGAATACTTGGAGATAAAGTCAGAACAGAGGTAAGGCTTAGGAGTTGGCTTGTGCACAGCTCATTTACATGATCCTATTTGCTGTTAAAAATAGACTGCTGTCTTTCTGTGTAATTTGGACTGGATCACAGTTTAAACACACAAAGAAACCATAACCGTACCCACTGAAGTGCACTGAAGAACACTATTAGGATAGGCAGGGAAAAGAAACATATTTTCTACCCTAATGAGCCCAGCCTTTAAGAACCAAGCATACTTCTGTCCATGTAGTGATGATGACCCTTTCCTTGATCACCAGAGTATGTTATGAAAGTAAGATGAAATGCTTTTAGATAGATCCATATTTACCAATTCAAAAATGGCACTAATTCCTGCCTCGCTGTGTCACTTCTTTATTCTGTTGTGAAGATTTTGGAGGATCCCAGAGGTGGAAACTGACAAAATGAATAAACAGATGGTAGCAGAACAGGTCCTTTGGACAAGTCTTGGCTTCGGCTTTCACGTTATACTGTTTTGGCTCTTCCTTCCTGCTTTCACCATTGCCATGCTACCCTGAACTAAGAGGAAGGGTGGGTACAAATATTTTGATAAATCAATAAATAATTGCCTAATCCCATATGAGGAAAATATTCTATAAACTGACTAAAGTCATTGAAAATAATAGTCATTCTTGCTGCTAAGTTGGCTTTTTGAGCGTTTACATTTCTTTATAGAAAATCATCCAAGGAAACCCTGGAGAGACAGAGATGGGGGGTGGGGGGACCTCACAAGTGAAATTGCTGACAGTTAAATAATGTGAGAATTTAAGCTAAGTCTGAAAAATGATGAGCTTGCTGGAGGAGTTATCTTTCATTCTATTCTTGAAACCAGCAAGTATAAAACTGGGGGTGGGTCGGTGGGAATTAAAGAACTGCTTTGCATCTGACTGTTCTTTTAGGCCGTGATAATCTCCATATACAAATATAATCTCCATATATAAATATAATAATATAAACAGGAAGAACAACAAATGTTAACACTGTGTGACTGTGCAATGGAGAGTTAATGCAAAGATGTGGTAACCAGATCATGTACGTCTGGCAAAATACATTCTTGTTTGGCACTTCATGTATCACAGTGTAAATAGTTTGTTTCTAAAATGGAGATCACCACAGTAGGACAAAATATCATGTATGAGTATTAATTTAGTAATGTATCCAAATTTGGCCCCATCTGAATTTCTTCCTGGACTACAGGATACCTAACTACCTAATTTTGTTTTCAAACGACATAGTCTTGTTTCCAGTGCAGTGTCAGAAATGTTCTATTTCTTTGATTTTCATTTCTACATTTTTGATTTGCAGCTTTGATAAAACATTACAAATAAACAATGTCAATGTTGTTATATCATAGTTTCAGGTGGGTAGCTATGTTAATCTGAGTAGAAGAGCAAAATTTGGGTCCAGTAGCACCTTAAAGACCAACTAGATTTCCAAGGTATGAGCTTTTGAGAGTCAAAGCTCCCTTCATCAAGATATGACAAAGGGAGTTTTGACTTTCGAAAGCTCATACTTTGGAAATCTAGTTGGTCTTTAAGGGGCACTGGACCCAAATCTTGCTCTTGTTATATCATATAAGACCGCATCAAGATTTTTCTTGTGTTGTACTTCATAGTAGAGATGGTCATGAACCAGAAAAAAAATGAACCATGTGGTTTGTGGTATGTCAAATTTCACGAACCACGAACTTTCATGAACCTGCCCCTGGTTTGCGAACCGTTTCGTTTGGTCCATGAAAACGTCACACCCAGGTCAGAAAATCATCACTTCTGGGCCAGCAGAAGTTCACTTCCGGGTTAGCAGAAGGTCTGCAGGAAGTCCATCCCCTGTTGCCTAGGAAACTGATTGGCACCAGGCCGTCTGCAGCGACGAACCAAAAAATGAACCAAATGAACCAGCCTAACATTCGTGGTGGTTCATCAGAAAGGGGATCTAACGAACTGCTGGTTCGCGAACCAGGCCTGGTTCGTGCTTAATTTTGGTTCATATTTTGGTTCGTGCCCATCTCTACTTCATAGATATTCAGATGCACATGAGTATTTGGGCTTCCAAGCAGGGCTGCAAAACGAAGCTGTTCCTAAGAGCTTTGGGGTCTGTCTGAGCCTGGGCAGAGGGAGAAATCATTGCAGATGAATGTCACAATGTGATTTTAGACAAGGTTAAATGCTTTCATATCTATTGTTTTTGATGGTTGAGTTATGAAATTATTTTTTACATTGTTGTTACCTCGCTTGGGTCCTGAGATGCTCAGGAGAAAGGTAGTGCACAAATATTTTAAATGAATGAACAAAAAAATGAAATAGATGGACAGAACACTGCAAAAAAAAAAGCTATCAACCAACTATCAGCCATCAACTATCAGCCAACTTTTTGTCAATTTCATCCAGTTCCCATCCTTATTTCAGTCCCCATTCCACATGGCTTTTGTTCATGCAGGTCCTATCACCCCAACATACCTTTTTGGTAATCAGAGTGCCCCTCCTCCCTTTTTCACCAGCAGAAAAGCTAGTTGGATCCAAACTATGGTGAGCACAGTTGTGTCAAAATTACCAGTATATACAAGCACATGTGTGCATCTGTAAAATGCTGCACAAACAGAATCTTAATGCAATATCACATATGAGCACATCAAGACTGCCCTTTTTGTGGGTTTTTCCATGCACATATCCATATATAGATAAGATAGATGGAAATGGTGCAGGAGGGAGGAGAAAGACTCAAGTGAGGTGATGTGCCTAGCGGGACATATTATCGTTCCGCCAGGCCTGTAAGACAGAGCTGTTCCGCCAGGCATTCGGTGATTGAAGGGGGCGGTGCCATGTCGGCCTCCCACCTTTGGGGTGGGGGAGGGTTCTCCCCACCACTGCACTTTGTTAATTTGTTTTATTATTTGTATATTGATTTTAGTTCTTGTTTTTATCGATTTTAACTGTTCACCGCCCAGAGCCCCTGGAGATGGGCGGTATATAAATTGAATAAATAAATAAATAAATAAATAAATAAATAAATAAATAAATAAATAAATGTAACTGAAAAAGTGTCAAACTGTACATTGTAGCATGAGAATGTTTGAAATTCTTATAGTTAAACCAGAGTATGGAAGAATGGAATGCAGGACAAAGAGAACCCATAGACACATAAATGAACAGAACAGGGCAATCTGGTAATCCTATGCAGATGTCTGTATAACATACAACTGAGAGCCAGTTTGGTGTAGTGGTTAAGAGCGCGGGACTCTAATCTGGAGAGCCGGGTTTGATTCCCCACTCCTCCACTTGAAGCCAGCCTTACTTCTGTTCTAACTTTATCTCCAAGTATTCCCCTCAATCAACCATTCTTTCATTATTTAAGCCCAGCTGAGGAGAAAAAAGACAGTTGGTATAGTGGTTAAGAGCAGCAGGACTCTAATCTGGAGAGCCGGGTTTGATTCCCCACTCCTCCACTTGAAGCCAGCTGGGTGATCTTGGGCTAGTCACAGCTCTCTGGAGCTCTCTCAGCCCCACCCACCTCACAGGGTGTTTTGTTGTGGGGATAATAATAAACACAACCAGAGTGGAACTCTGCAAGAAGACCATAAACACTATCAGGTGTTATCCAAAGTTAATTATATTAATCTACAAGTGCAAGTGCTTAATTGTGAATATTTTTTTCAAATATTTATACATTCCTTTAGTCCTTATTCCATGTTAATAAAGTAAGTCCGCAAATAGATGCAATAGTCTATGACCGCAAATTCACTGTAATTCCTATTTCTTTCAGGCGGATGTCAATGCTGATGTCTTCGTGGAACAAGGCCACTCCTGATTCTGAAACGTGACAGCCACAGGGCTCCCGGCAGGTGGCGACGAGCCTGCCGGCTTGCAAACCTGCTCGTTTCCAAGTTTCTTCGTTCCGGCCAATAGTTTATTTTTCTTCAGAGCTGTACATTTCACACTGCATGATAGCCATCCAATTTAGAAAGAAATTGCTGCTGCACGGGCCCACAGGGTGGCAAAGGAGGCCAAAAACAGCCTTCTTGCCCCTCAAATGGCCACCGCGGCAGCCATTTGAGGGGTGGGAAGGCCGTTTTCGTTCTCCTTCGCGACCGCGCAGGCCTGCAGGGTGGCAAAGGAGGCCAAAAATGGCTTTCCCACCCCTCGTGGGAGGAGGGGAAGGAGGCCGCTGCTGTGGAGAAGATAAGGTAAGTGTGAGTCTGGGGCTGGGGGGCTGGGGCTGGAGGGGTTGGGGCTGGGGTTTGTGGCATTTGGCCATTTAAAGGGTCCTGCCACTTGCAAGCAACAGGAAAGGAACGTTTAAACCCCACGAACCATGAACTGGTTCAGGAACTTGCCCCAGTTCGTGGGAGTTCATGGTTCCTGGTTTGTGGAAACCCACGGACCACGAACCTCATGGTTCGGATTTTTTGTGGTTCGTGCCCATCTCTAGTAGTGAGCCAGAAATGTACATTGTGGTGTACAGGATAGAGCATCAGGCTATGATCTGGGAGACCAAATCTACACTCTGCCATGGAGTGGAGATTTGAACCAGTTTAATCTACTGCACATGGTTGTTGTGAGAATAAAAATGGAGGAGAGGAGAACAACGTAAACCACATTGGATTTTCACTGGGGAGAAAGTCAGGGTATAAAGTAAATAGAAAGGGGGGGGTGTTTGTGTGTGTGTGTGTGTGTGTGTGTGTGTGTGTGTGTGTGTGTGTGTGTGAGTGTGAGTGTCTGAGCAAGACAGAGACAGAAAGAGACAGAGAGAGACAAAGACAGAATACAAGGCCTTCCTGAACTTGGTCCATGATACTACCTATTGCACCACATTGGCACCACATACTTTTTTCCTAGTGAAGCATTACAGTTGCTTTGTCTACCATGCAGCAACCCTACATATCATGCGGTCAGCTTACAAACTCTGTCAGTAATTGAGAGGGGGAGAGGCAGTGATGTGGAAGTATGGAAAAGTGATTCCACTATGGAGAAAATGAAACCTCTCACTTTTTCCTCCATTATCCTGAGTTTTCTATGTGTCATGTAACTGCTTTCCTTTCCCTTGACTTCCTTTCCAGGAGCCCTCTTTGAGTATATTTTTGTCCTGGTCAGGAAAAGAGCATATTTGTGGGTTCAAAGAGCCAGGTCAAGAATCATTGACGTATGGGCTTCTGCTTTGCTTCTTCAAAGATTTCTTGTTCTTAATGTTTCAGGCAGGTAGCTGTGTTGATTTGCAGTAGAACAGCACGGAGAACATATTTCTCTCCTTACTACCATATTTGTCAAATAGCATGAAATGGTGCTTAAAGCGCCAGCCTAATTTTCAAATGCCTATGAAGATGAGCTAGAAATATCGCATAGATTTGTCATAATCCATAAATGTCATTTTTTGTCTCAAGTATAGGAAAGATTTAAAACGATATATCTTTTTTAAAAAAGACATTTTGTCCTCTAGTCTTCTCTAAACGATATCCAGTGAAGTGTAAAGGGTCACAAAGTGTCACAAAGACTCTTCACTTTGGGATCACTGTCACCTCTTCTCTTATTCTTTCCTTTTCTTATTTAGGAGCTGAAAGAAATGTCTTGCCTGGTTCTCTGCTCAACCGCTTCCGCAACAAAACTGGAATGAATTTTAATACAGTTTTGGTCCCATATATCCTTATTCTTATGCTTTTAAAAAGAAATCGCTGGGGAGAAAAACAGCTGTTTTGTCATATTTGAGAATGATGGAGAAATTTAGAGTTTGAAATTTAAAATGAAAAGTTTTAGTATTGCACTTAAAATTCAGTGAGCACTCAATAAAACAGGCAGCATTTCCATTTTATTTTACTTTTTATGGAAAGATCTGTTCAATATGAATGGAAATATGAATTGCATTTATACTTAAATGGACAAATACTGCTTTCTAAAAATTCCATGCATCATATTTTTCTGAAAGCTTAAAGTGACCCGCCATATTACACTGTCCTCCAATCTGACTGCCATATGCACACAGTGCAACATAGATGAGGTAAAAGAAAAATAAAGTAACTGGCTATGCAACTGAGTAGTTGTGAAAATCAGACTCAACAGTGCCATCCTAAGCAGAATTGCACCCTTCTGAGCCCTAAGTGGACTTTGAAGGGTGTAACTCCAATTAGAATGGCACTGTTAGATTTGTAATTCTGCATCCTCAAAGGTTAAGCAAAGGACTCAGTTTCCTGCCTGAATTACAATGAATGTGAAATCTCAGAGAGCTGCGTCAACTTAAAATAGGTTCTCACCACATGGATTCACATGGTACTGTAATCTCATTGCACACAACCAATGGATGCACAGTATGCAACAAAGATAAATAATGTATTTAAGTTTCTTCTTTCTCTTTTTCTTAAAAAAATAGCTATTCTGGATATAAAACAAATATCTATTGTCAGCAAGGGCTTTAGAGCCATCATTCCTACCTAGTGCATAATTCCTTAATGAGGCAGGTTCTTAAGCCATATATCCCTTACTTGATAGAGTGTAACAGCTCTGAGGAGTCCATTCTGTTTTACTCAATAAATATGCAATTAAGCTGTTTCTTTCTCCCCCCCCCTTTTAAAAACCATCTATTATTCTTCTGTGACCTTCCAGTCCATTAGGCAACAATATCATTAGCCTAATTTCCCCTTTCCCCCATCTACTGCCTACTAATGTAAAATTGTACATCCAAAGTCTGTGAAGTGTGTTACATCAAAAGATGACCAGACCGCATGCCAGCAAAGCAAATGAGCACAGGAAAGAGCTTTCAGAGAAGAGTCTGTAACACAACCTCAGTGAAGCTAATCAGAAGTTCACGAGCATTAGTTAGGATCCTAGCAAGAATTATTTGACAGAAAGAGTATAATCTACCAGGCTTTGCTCCTGCGCAAATGCATCAGTGCAGAGAGGCAGCTATTTTTTTTTTGGTGGGGAGGGTGTGTGTGTGTGTAAAATTGAACCTCTTTCTTCAATCTGCGTCAAATTCATGGAGTCTTTTTAGATTAGAGCGAGAACTGTGTTCTGTGCAACCTTGGTGCCATTATCTTTATAAACAGCTGCCCCAGATCTTCATATACATTCCCCCTTGAAAATAATGGTCCCAGACTCTGGAACACGCCCCCCCCCCCCACACAAAAACAGTAAAGTCTTACCCGAAAATCAGCAATCACAGTAAAATCACACACACACCCCAAGCCCAGGGCCGTTTCCGGAAAACAGCGATACCTCACACGAAATCACGCGAGAAGACGCTGTTATCATGCGAAATTGCGCAAGAAAACGCTGTTATCACGCGAGAAGATGCAATAACAGTGTCTTCTCGCGAGATTTCATGCAAGATTTCGCTGTTTTCCAGAACAAGGTAAGCTGTGTGGAAACAGCCCAGATCTGAAATCATAATGAAATTTTTCTCAGTACACACTTCTAGTCAGGTATAACGGCTGTCAAGGATTTGGGAGATCCCCCACCCTAACATTCTAAGAGCATAACTAACATAAAAAGAGCCCTGATGAATCAGATCAGTGGTCTATGAGTCCAGCAACCTGTTTCACACAGTGGCCAGTCAGTTACCCTGAATGGCCAACAAACAGCATAGATGCCAAGGCCTTCCTCTGAGGCTGCCTCCGAGGACTGGTGCTCAGAGGTTTGCTGCCTCTTATGGAGGCACTTTGTATGAAAGCTCTATACGCTAATGACTGTACTGCATTTTATGGGCTTAGCCGATGTGTAAAACGAGGCACATTGAAATCTATTTGTATAGATTAATGATGGTGATTACATCTGTGCATAAACGAGGTTGATTGTATATTTGTGTACATTATATATTGAAAAATTCCTATTTTATTATACATTTCTCAGGAAAACTGTTATACTACAGAGGAACACATCATAGCTGCAAGGAATTAGTGCACCTTATGATATCAATGTGTAGTGTCTTATTTATTTGTTACAAATGTATCAGCTCTTATTTTTAGCTTGCGTTAGTCAGCTTCATCTCCCAGTTGTTTGGGGATGAAGACTCTCTTATTTTATAATGCGTATAACTCACCTTTCGTTTAAAATGGTTTTCAAAATGAGTTACAATTCCAATTCAAATTAATTAAAACTAATTTAAACACTATCACGCAATCCAATTCAAATCAATCGCTTCCATGCAATCACTCCATTTTAAGGAGTTTGGTGTAATGGTTAAGAGTGGCAGGACTCTAATCTGGAGAATCGGGTTTGATTCCTCACTCCTCCGCTTGAAGCCAGCTGGATGACCTTGGGTCAGTCACAGCTTTTCCAGAGCTCTCTCGGCCCCACCCACCTCACAGGGTGATTATCGCAAGGATAATAATAACACACTTTGTAAAACACTTTGAGGTACTTTTCGCACTCGGTTTTTAGAGCGCGTTTGTACCTGTTCCACATCCCATGTTTGCAAGGTTTTCACACTTAAAAGCAGTCATGGGATGCAGTCCCGCTTTTTGTCCGCTGTATCCCTGATTTTCCCCCCTGTGGAATACCCCGATGTTTTTTTAAGTTCGCTGCCGATTGGCAGCTGGCCCGCATTTTGCTAATGTGAACATTTTTGCCCCCTTTTTGCTTCTCTCCCCCCCTCTCCTTTTCCCTGGGAGCTGATTGGTTTGTGCAGAATCAACCACTCCTACCCTCCTCAGCTCTCTGAACTCCTTGTCCACCATTTTTTTTAGTAAAGCGAGGTGAGGGTCATAAGGCTGCTTCTTCGTTGGTTTCCTTCCTCCCGGTATGCATGCTCTTTTATTTTTTTTCGAAAGCCAGGAATGATTCCTAAGCTTGCTGCTAATTCCCTGCTAGCTTTAAAAGCAAGGAAAGTGTTAAATAGCTGCTTTCTCCTTCCTCCCTTAGGGTATGCGCACACATTCTTTTTTTTTTTAAAGACAAGAATGGGTTGCAACATTGTAATGTTACTGCACTTTCTTCCTGGCTTTAAAAGCCAGGAAAGGATTAAATGGCTGCTTTTCCCGCCCTCCCAGGCATGTTTCAGACTTGGCCAAAGAGGGGGGGGAAACCCAAGCATTTTGCACAGCCCTTTGGAAACAAGCCTCTGCTTCCTGGGAGGAGATGAATCGGCAGCATTTTAACCCTTTCCTGGCTTGATTACAAAAAAATGAGAGTGGTACATGTTTTCCCCCAGAACTCTGCTACCAATTGCCTCTCCAGTGGGCAGGGGACAGACCAATCAGCAAAAAGGGGGGAAGGGTTCCAACACTGCAACGTTACTATGCATGTTCAATTTTTTTTAAAAAAGTGTGATGTGAATTGCAAGGCCCCGAAAGCCCGAAATTGCACTGAGGTTTTGAAATGAAGCACAGACACCAAATCGAAATTGCAGTGGACAGTGTGAAATGAACAGGTGCAATGCCGAAGCTACTGCGATTGGGGCGAATGCTCATAAATGGTGGTTTAAACCGTAAGTGCAAAAAGGGCCTGAGTGGGCATTAAGTTGTCCTGAAGGGCGGTATATAAATTGAATGTTGTTGTTATTGTTGTTATTATTGTTGTTAGCTAAGAAGATCTGCATATTTAGGAAACATCAGCTCACATAGCACTTTGAATCAGGATCCACAAGTGTTAAGTTAATATGCATTCGTACATCCCTTGGAATCTACATCCAAATGGGGATGCTATCTATCCACACTGCGATGTTTTCAACAGGGTACAACACCAAATGGACATCTCTACCTTTTACCTTTTGAATGTATGGCTAGTGTTGGATCAGGGCAACTATGTACACTGCTGATGGATCTACATAAAGATTAACTACCAGCAGTTATTTAGGAGCAGAATGGCTGATATGGCCATTTTCATTTCTTTTTGATTTGATATATTGTCATAGTTATGGTTTTCATTCTACCCCATTTTTCCAGCTGTTGATGGTTCTTTTTTCTCTCTTATGGCATCTTAACACTGCTTTTATAGAACTAATGCAAAAATAATGTTGAAAATGAGTCAAGGTTTATAATTCACCATGAGGAAACAGAACAAAGTACAAAAATAAAGATTTGTGGGTTCATTTCTCTCAAGAAAGAAAAACATCGAAATGAGGTATGTGAGTCCAATATTGAACTCCTGCCTAAGCAGAAGCAGTGATAATGATGGTATTTTCATTTGCAGGTCAAGGGTCAGAGCCTACAGTTGAAAGCCTAAGCACAAGTTACATTCCATTGGCTGGCTCTTTATTAAATATCTGGGCATTTTAGAATATAGAAGCCAGTCTCCATCTAAACTCCTTTGTCTCGAAACCAGGGGAGGGGGAAATAGCCATTATGCCTCAGAGGGCTTTGCATGCAAGTCATTATACGCAGCGAAAAGGATATCCCTCACAATAAACAGCAGCTGAGGACCATGAAGGGCAGAAACAGCTTCGCAATTGGCCTTTTTATATTACCACCGACAACATGGGCTCACTTTATACACCATAGCTGTCCGTGTCAAACACACACAGCTAGTTTATTGCTTATTTTATTGCTGTTTTATCGTAGACAATAAGAGTCAGCTGAACCAGCATGAAGGGCAGAAATAGCATTGGAATTGCACTCTTGTCTATTGACAGGACACTCACTTTCCCCAGATTCGCTATTCCCTCATGTCAAAGATGGTTGCACATTTGATTGCATAGTAATGCACTTTCGAACACATAGTAATATCTGTGCATGGTCATAATCATTTATCTATTTCTATAGTACATATGTATAAAAAAGTTCTACAGTCTGAAGTGCCTGTGCTTGCCTAAGACAATATACACATAGAAAGACTGACTAATTAAAAGTATTATAAAGATCCTAAATTGGAATGAACTGACTTCTAATCAGAAAATTTGGTTGTCTGGTTTTGCAAAAGGCACTGAGTACCCCTAGAAATTCTACACAGGAGCCATGGTTGCTTTTGCATTTTCCTTAAAAATCCATTGTTTTGGGTACACAGAGCGGGACCACAAGTGACGCCTGACACAGGTTGGACACTAGTCAGCTTCCCTCAGTTTTGATGGGAAATGTAGGCATCCTGGTCTTGCAGCTTGACTCTCTGACTGCTGTCCAATGAACTTTTCAACTGTCACTTGTCCAACATTCCGCCAAGCTGCCTACATTTCCCATCAAAACTTGAGGGAAGCTGGCAAGTGTCCAACCTGTGTCAGTCGTCACTTGTGGTCCCGCTCTCAGTCAAAAAGATACACAGCCTGCGAGAGAAATGTCAGAAAATTAAGAGATCACATTAAAATGTGCCAGATTCAGAGTTAAGAAATGTATTCACTTTGGAATCTGGGAGCCTCTAATTTTAAACTTTAGAAGCCTACAGGCTGAAAATGACCATAGAACATGGATGAATGCCTAAGCAAAAACACAGTCCTATAATCTGGGTCTTCATTAAAATACCTAGGCATCTTAACAGCTCATTTCTAAGACTTGTCGCCAAAGGGCTTAGGATGGTGCCTAAGCCCTATGCTGGTGTCTCTTAGAGCAGGGGTCCCCAACCCCCAGGCCGTGGACTGGTCCTGGTCTGTGGCCTGTTAGCAACCAGGCCACACAAGAGGTGAGTGGTGGGCGAGCGCAGAGCTGGCTCCAGGGAGCAGGCGAGGTAGGCAGTCGCCATCTTGGGAGAGGCGGCCATGCTTCGCCTGTACCTCGCCTGGCCGGCCATGCACTTTTCGTTAGAAATATCATCTTGCCTTGCCCACTGACTCCCATCATGCCTCTGGGTCTCTTCTCCCGCTCCAAGCTGGCACACGCGCAGTTGCTGCCTCATGCTGTGATCGGTGTGGCTGCGCTTGTTGGAGCTGCTGCCTTGCCCTGCCCTCGCGCCTTTGTGTGCCTGGTTACTGCTGGGCAGCCAGCCACCCTGAGCTCCACCTGCTGCCTGCCCCAGTCTGCCTCTGCCTCCTCCAGTCACAACCAGGCCTGCTGGGCAGCCAGTCACCCTCTGCATTGCCTGCCGTCTGTCCCAGTCTGCCTCTTCCTGCCTCTTCCTCTCCTCCGGTGGCATGATTGCTGCTGGAGAGTGGAGAAGCACCACTGGCCTCCTGCTCGCACAGTTGCGCTAAAAAACATAGACCTCATGGCGGTGTGGCTGCTGGGCAGCTCTGTGTGCTGCAGCTGCCTGCTGGCTGCTGCTGCTGCTGCTGCCCTCTCCAACAACCAGTTCATGAGTACAGGCCTTATACTGTGTCTGCTGCTGCCCGCCGCCTCCTATCACCCCTACATGGGGCTGTCCAGTTGCAGGAAAACAAGCTCAGGGCTCCCACTGATTCTGCATTGTGGTGAGTTGTATAATTTCTTCATTATATAATGTAATAATAGTAATAAAGTGCACAATTGTATCATCCTGAAACCATCCCGCCCGCCCCCCCCCCGGTCCGTGGAAAAACTGTCTTCCACGAAACCAGTCCCAGGTGCCAAAAAGGTTGGGGACTGTTGTCTTACAGTCTCTCTGCATGATACTTCTTACACAAGGATACTCAAGTGAAGGGAGATGCAATGTTAGCTGGGACATGTAGTTTAAAAAGAAAGAACGGAAGGCTCTGCCAATTTCCCTTCTCTACAGGAGGGTAGTTTACAAAGACAGTGGGCAGAGATGCTCCTCAGAAGGTTTGTTCATTAGATGAAATGAACAACCCCTCTGAGGAGCCATTGGCTCTGTCTTTTTAAACTACCCTCCTGCGAAGAGGGGAAATTGACAGAGTCTTCGGCTTTTAAACGACGCCTCCCAGCTAACATAGTGTCTCCCTTCACTTGAGCATCCTCCTGCAAGAAGCATCGTGCAGAGAGACTCTTAGAGATACACTAGTACTGGGGTCTTATGTGTGGCCTGTAGGAATACAGATGCTTACTTAACCTTACTCTTCCATTAGCAAAATGCCTATCAACATAATCAGCAGTGTTAAGTTCTGAAGGAAAAGTCCATTTCATGTAGGAGGTCTGGGGAAAGGGCTGTTAGCCAGCCACTGCAACCACAACAAGTCCTGGTATGTGGGGATCAGGTTATTTACTGCAATCACATGGAACAAGCCCTGTTCCACATCCCAGTGTCCAGCACTGTCTTTTTTCCCAGTTGAATTAATGGCATCTATTTATCACAGGGAAAAAGGAAAGTAACCATGGAAATAGTTTAAGTGAAATTTTCCCCCAGCAGGTTCTTGATCTTTTCTCCAAAGCCATGCTTAACTCATTCTATATATTTGTCCTACAGAACTTAATAGGAGCTAGTAGGAACTAAGATCAATCCTGCCTGCATTTTAGCCCCATTCCTTCATTTCCAAAGCCCTGCTTTGGATTCTGCTTCTTATACTGCAATCCTAATCAGAATTACTCCCTTCTAAACTCATTGATTTAAAAGGACCTAGAAGAGTGTAACTTTACTAAGGATTGTACCATAAGACACACTAGAACAGGCTGCCCCTCAACTGTGCATGGTGGGTCCCTAAGAATTCATTAAGCTCCCTTTATAGTGAAAACTGACCATTAATTAGTGAGCAAAAAATCTCAAGCATGAACTCAACCATCTTCCCAATGCACAAATGTTCTCTTGTAAAATGCATAGATGCGGATAACAGGTTCTTCCATCTCTTTATAGAAATCAATATTTTAGGACTGTCCTGAAGCAAATATTCTCAAAGCAAAGGAGGGTTTGGGAATAAAATATTTCATATAGACACCTTCTTACATAGCTGTTTGCCTCTTCTATCTGCTGGATCACTGCTCTGTCTCCCCAATCTGCTCCCTGCTAGTGTTTACTGCCATTTTTTTCTTCAGCTATATTATACCAGAATAAGGGCATAACGTATCGTCTCAAGCCGCAATTGTCTTCATGATACCATCATATGGCCAAACTTGGCAACTGCATAATAACAGGGTAAAGGCAAAACAGAGCGAAAGTAAAGCCTCTTTGCCCTTGATGATTAACAGCAAGGGGCTCCTGGTCCAGCAAGATGAAAGAACATTTGGTCCCTGTTCTCAAATCTCCCAGAAGTTCATTCAAGGTTCATAGATCATGGGCATGAGATACTATCATTAACATTGGATGGAATCCAGCCATTTGGAAGGCTAGAAGGTATACCTGAAAAGGGGAGTCCACTTGCCTAATGCAGGCACTTTCTACTTGATGATGACCAATCAAGTGTTCTATTGCAATAACATGGAATTAGGTTAGAGGGGCCATAATAGTGGAGACTAGACATGGGCACGAACCAAAACAATTTAACAAACCAGCGTTTCATGGTCTGGTGCCACCGCCGAACCCGAACTAACGAACCACAACAAATTTCCTGCTGACGAACCAGTTCGAGGTTCATGGGTGTCGGAACAGCCCCTGTTGGACTTAGAGAACCCATATTCCCAGGGAGTGTTTAGCAGGCTCTCCTCCAGCCAGCACCCAAGTTTGGTCAAGATTGCAATAGGGATCTTGGAGTTATATCCTCTCCAATATGAGACCCCCAGGAAACTCCCACTCAATACAATTAGAGCCACCAGTTGACGTTGGCCCTGTGTACAAAGGGTTGGCCGTCAGAACTGCCTATCAGGGTTTGCAGGGGTGAGATTGGAGTGCCCATGGCTACAGAATACCCCCCTCCCTCCCCCCGGGTGTCTTCTCCCATGTAACCAATTGTAACCAATTTGCAGATGCACGGTTGGAAGGAAGACCTGTCGATCAAGGTAAGCTGGGCTTCCATTCGGGTTTCCAGAGCAACAGAAGGAGTGCAGACAGAGTTCAAGCATTCCCCCAGCTCCGTTTCCAAGGGAATTTATTGATGGTTTCTGACTGTCTGGCTTCACGAACTGCGGGCGAACGCAACGAACAGGGCTTCCAACAAATGCTGGTTCATTGGCCATGGACCCTCACGAATCGCCGGATCGCGAACAGATGATCAGGCGGTTCGTGGGGTTTTTTGGTTCGAAATGCGGTTCATGCCCATGTCTAGTGGAGACCTCCCAGCCAGTGACCTTGTTCCCTACACCGCTTGACAGACTGACAGGGGGGAAATGAGGGCATGATATTGCACCAATGTGTGATATCACTTCCCGAGCAAAACTGGAACTGTGCCAGGAGAACACTCTAGGATTAACCAAACCTAGTTTTGTGTTGGAAGTAACACCACAGGTTGGTATGACACCGAAGACTGCCTCTGCCCCCCAAGTGCTAGATTAGCTAGTTCACTTTAGGAACTGAGTAAGAATTTTTACATCTCCTATATCTTGTTCAGTCTGGGATCATCTTTTGCCTACATCTTGTTGTTCTGTAGTATAAATAAATCTTGTGTAGGCCAAAACTAGAAATGACAGGAACAGAGTGAGTTAACAAAGGTAGGGATAATTGATGCACACACTGAGGCATTGGAATATGAAGGAGTTTTTCTGAAATGACCCATAATTTTTGTATGGCCAAGTGGGTTGCTGAGCAACAGCAAACAAATCCTATGGTGTCTGTGCATGTTGGGGAGACAATGAGGCTCCACATTTCTTCACACACTTAATGGGCAAGCAAAGAAAAACAAAACAAAAAAGAACATGAACAAACATAGAGCCAGAGTGGAGCTGCCCAAAACATTGGTAGCTACTGGGCTGCCTTAGCTGTAACCTGTTCTAAAAGTTAGGAAGAGATTTGTAATGGTGCAAGAAAAAAATGAAATCCTGCCCTCAAGTCATAGTTGACTTATGGCAACCCCTGGTGGGGTTTTCATGGCAACAGACTAACAGAGGTGGTTTGCCATTACCTGCCTCTGCAACCATGGTCTTCATTGGAGGTCTCCCATCCAATTACAAATCAAGACCGACCCTGCTTAGCTTCTGAGATCTGATGAGATCAGGCTCTCCTGGGCTATCAAACATTTAATAAAGCCAAATAATGGTTGTCTCATGTTTTTCATTTGCAGGGTGGCTTGAACAATGTCCAAATTACAGCCTACAAATTTGACTTCAAGGTCAAGGGGCCATTTCAGCTCGTCCCTAGAATATTTCTTTCTACAAGAGCGAATATAACTTCAATCACAATTCATATAGTCCCTCTGGTTTCACTGAAACCTTATCACAGCAGGAGCTGGCTAATGCTTCATTTTCCCTGATTGAATTTCATAAAGTTTCGCAACTGGAGACTGCTGCTTCTATCTATGCAAGGATTTCCCCTCCTATAATTTTGTGCAATGATAGAACAGCACGAGTGACTTTTTTTTAATGTCTGCGCACAGGATTCTAGGTCTCTTCTGGTGTTCTATGCATGACCTCTAAACTTGTTTTGAAAAGGCTGCATCAGAAATCTGTGTACCTTGCTTTTTATGTACACAGAATATATATAACCCATGCGAACCCTTTCCTGAATCAAAGGAAAAGTCTTTGCACATCACAATCCAAAAATATGATCATAAGTTACCTTGTTCCTACCCCAAAACCATATGCTGAGTTTTCACTCTGTCTGCTCCTCATCACAAAAATCAAAGTATTGAACATGGGGCAGTTTGGGAGCAACAACAAGATGTTTCATCTTCTGTCTGCATGACAGACTGCATTTTTGGGTAAGGCAAAAGAGAATATCACGTGCACACAAAAGAGAACAGTATATCCGTCCAATAATGTTGTAGAACCTTCAAACTAACTCTTTACACCCCTCACTTTTCAAGCAATTTCCTTGCAGGGACACATTTCATTCTTCATAAAAATTTGGTAATTATTTTGATTATTCTGATCTTTTGGGCAAAAGCCTGGCTAAAATTCAGAAGAAAATTTAAGTGATGTCAATGTGAGCATCCTCTCCAAAAACAGGCAGTGCATTTTAAGGGTTTTTGGGGTGGGGGTGGGTGGGAGAGAAGCAAATATACTGTATTTGGGTTGGTCCCACAATGGGGGTGCAAAAACCCATCTCTCCCATCACGGTATCCATAGCATCCTCATTCTTGCTGCTGCTTCTGTATGGCTCAGCCAGGAAAGAAAAAAAAAGACTTTTAAAAGGCCAAAAGGAGAGGGAGGAAATGAGGAACTTGGCTCCTCCATTTTCTGTAGATGGAACTTAGCTCCACCCTTTCCCCATACTGGTTGCAGCCAACCCCTCAGTTCTTCCTTTGAGCCAGATCAAAAGGGAAAGCTCTGCGAAGCACACGAGTCATGCTCACAACGGGCATGTGACACTCCCATTAAACTCAGGGGCTTCCTGTGTTGCTTGTCTGTTTAGACACAGCAGCAGGCTACCTGGGAAATCTGAACTGTACATCAAAAACATTGTCTCAGGGTGGCAGGTGACATACCAATAGTTAGGAAGGGAATTTCTCTCCCTCTCTCGCTTCTGTATTTGCAAAATACAGTTGAGCCAGAGAAAAATTTGGACGTGCAGTTCTTACTTTTGTATAGAGAATTACAAGCAACCAAAAGTCATACTCCATGCACAGGGAGTATGAACTTCACTGACATCTTGAGTCCCAGCACGAGCAGAAGGCTAATGTCTCCTTGTTAGGATTTTTATACTGGATCCTATACAAACCACTGTTCCTGTGAAAAAACTCAAAGGAAAACCACTGTTCCTGTGAAAAAACTCAAACACCTATTTCTTTTTTTATTCTGTTTAACCTTCAGACAAGCTTTCAAAAGAATATACCAATAAAATATTTTTGCCTTATATTATTAGACCTAAATGGGCACAATTTTGCATGATGCATTTTCAAAAGAAGGTATACAATGAGCATTAAAGGTACAATTCAGGAGAAGCTCAGTATTTTTAAGGACTCCTTGATTTCATGCGGTTTAGGCACACCTAATTTCCTCTGGATTGTACCTATTATGTTTGAAAGCTGCTGCTTTTCAAATATTCCTCTGGTGACATTACTTTCCATTCTGTAACCCTGTCCTCCACATAGCATTATGTTAGTCCAGAAATTGACTAGTTACTAGCTAGTTCTTTTTCTTCATCATTGCATTTATGACTGCAGCTTAAAACAAAAACAAAAACTTGTGCCTACCAAGAACTTGACAGATGGAGGGTGGGGGGATACAAGGGGAATTCCTGTGCCAAGAATCTGATATAATTTGTATATGCCTATACAGCATAAAGCTATAAAGGAATATTATTTGTTCTGTTACATAATACTGTTACCCCTTTGACATCATTCAGTTTGGAAATATTTGGTGAAAATATATTTGCTTTGTAAGCTGAAATACCTCCCCTCCCCATAAATATTACTGTTATGTCATGGAAGTACTAAAGGCAGTGTTTTTGTAGATATTACCAGTTACAACTAATTATTCAACGTATTTTTTTAAAAAAACAGTTGGCTTATTCCCAACAGCTGAGGCAACACCAACACTTTTAATATGGTTTTTACAGGATAGCTGCCCCCTACCTCTCCAAATCCATCAGCAGCCAGCTACCCTGCAGTATGAGGGGGAGACGTACGATTGCCAGCTCCAAGCTGGAAAATTCTTGGAGATTTTGAGGGTGTAGGCTTGAAAGGCGGGGTTTGGGGAGGGGAAGGACTTCAGCAGGGTATAATTTCATAGTGTTCACCCTCTAAAGCAGTCATTGACTCTAAGTAAACTGATCTCTGTGGCCTGGAAATGAGTTGTAATTCTAGAAGATCTCCAACCACCACTTGGAGGCTGGGTAGAGAGACAATAAGCCCTAGGCCTTCTCTTTCAGACTGCATCAGCTAGGGTTGCCAGGCCCCCTCAACCTCCCGGCGGGGGACAGGGGCCTGGCACTTACCTTTGGGGAGAGGGGGGTGCACACACACAGAGCACATGCGCACACCCCCACAGATGCGATGATGTCACTTCAGGAGTGACGTCATCGCGCGGCCCCTGGGCATGCCCGTTTTCAGGTGCTGCGGAGGACTCCTGTGCTCTGCAGCACCAAAAATGGGCCGTTCTGCCATGGAGCGGGCCCGTTTTTGAGGCACTGTGGAGTGCAGAAGCATTCCTGACCTCCACAGTGCCTCAAAATGAGTCTGATCCGTGGCAGAACGAGCCCATTTTGGGTGCTGTGGAGCGCAGGAGCGTTCTCAAAAACAGGCCCAATCCATGCCGGAACAGGCCCATTTGGGATGCTGCAGAGCACAAGAGCCTTCCTGCGCTCCGCAGCGCCTCAAAATGGGCCTGATTCGTGGCAGAATGGGCCCATTTTGGGGCACTGCGGAAAATGGGACCAGTTTGCCATGGCTTCACAGCAGCCCTGATCCAGGCCAAAACAAGCCCGATCCGGGTGGCTGCGGTGCATGGAAGCGTGCCGCACTATGGGGGAGCATGGAAGGAAGATGTGCGCCCCCCGCTGCTCAGGTAAGTGGGGGCAGGATGTGGGGAGTGGGGGCGGGGGTCCATAGCATCATCAGAGTGGGGGTTGAATCCAGAGTAAATTGGTAATTTCCATCTATTCCCCTGTGAGAGACTGCACATTTTAAAAAGCCCGGAAATGCTGTACACACAGTTGCAGGACTGTTAAGGGTTAATCTCTCACAGAATCAGAGAGCTTTGTGCGGCCGGCTCCTCCTAGGTATCTGATTGGGTAGCATGAGCTGGAAAGAGAAGATTCTGTTTTCAGTCCTAGTTGAGAGAATGATTCAGCGTGAAGAGTTGTGAGAGGGAGTCCTAGCTGAAGCACATGTTGGATAATGCACTTCCAATCCTCTTTATAGATCATTTGGTGCGTATTGTTTTGTGTGCGGAACAAAAAATCCACCTCAAATGATTGATAAAGTGCACTGAAAGTGCATTATCCAACGTGTGCGGAATCAGCCGTAGGCAGAAGAACTGGGGGAAGTTGGCAAGGAGGTTTGGAAAGTAGGTACAGACTCCCAAATGAGCCAAAGAAAGGGGATAGATCTTCTAAGGAGAGGAGATTTTTCCCTACCCAGTAAAACAGGGAGGTAGCTCTGGAGAGTAAAGAGATCCCTGGTCGAGTGTGTTTGGAAACTGCTTCAGACTCAGGGCCAAGCTACACATGATGAATGACACTTGAATGGCAAGTGTATTTCTCCCTGTTCACTTGCCCTCCACTCAATCCACTTGCCGTTCAAGTGTCATTCGTCATGTGTAGCTTGGCCCTCAGTTAATGAATGGAGGAAATCACTGGTATTTGGAGAGAAGGGGACTGGGGTACAAGAAAGAGGGAACCAGCATTTTTAACTCCAGAAGAGAAAAAGACTACTAAAAGAAAACCAAGGGAACGTAAGCCTCAAAACAGAAGACTTTAAGTATCTGTGAAGAACATAAGAACTAAAGTGTGTGCATATACTGATTTTACCTTAGATGTTGAATTGCCTCAGAAATGTTCAATCCCTGATTTCACTGACCTTTCCCCTCTAAAATAAATAAACTAGTCAGTTATTTTTGAATTTTAAAAATGCGTCTGGTGCCATTTCAGCTGTTTAGGAACAAGGGGACATTATATCCCCCTTCCCAAATTCTCACTGCAGAATCCCCTCATGTTATTCCTCAGAATCTCCAATCCCGTAGTATTTAATAGAGATCAATAGGCTGTAGTGGTGCAGGTGGGTGGGGGGGAAGTACTTCTCCACTGAGGGAAAGTTAAGTCTGGTTCCCACTCTTTTTAAAAATTCAGATCCCATCCCCACCCACACAACCACACACATATTTGGTTCTAATGTCCATATAAGAGAAAAATGTCTGTATTTCCAAAATAATAAGGCCCTTGGGTCTATGATTTGGGAGTCATAGTTTGCTGGTGAGGGGAAAAAATTATTTTATTTGCTGCAACAACCATGAGAGTAACACGATTATAGAAAGCTAACCACTTATCAAGTGGTCATTAAGAAGAGAAGGAAAAACAGAGAAGCATACTTGAAAGATACTTTGTTCACAATTTCCCTCTGCAATGTACAGACACGATTGGGTGTGTTCTAGACCACTCTCTCAGTTCACATGCATTAACAGTGATGTCTAAGAAGTCTGGCTAGGAGCCAGGGTTGCAACAAGCCACCTCTGACCCCTGGAAGCTGAAAGCCCCTTTGTGTTTGTGATATACCATGCACACTGGTTAGAATACAGGCTTGGTTCTCCATAGAATTTCATAAGATGATTCAGAATGTTTAAAATAAAATGCTGCATTGTCCCTTTAAATGTACAGTTTTGTTTTTGCCTCATATTAACATTTGTTCCACTCTGATCCGTTTTTTTAGGACTCCTCCCTGAGATTTACTCCATTTTCACCCAAGCAGTATCTGTATCCATGGAAACTGCAAAGAGAATGAACGACTCGGCTGCAGATTCTAAATGCTATTTCTACTTCCGTTTCCATTTAAAGACACACTTTTTCAACTAATACAAGAAGGTTTTTTAAAAAATAAACAAAGGGGCAGGGAACACGATACTGATATTGTACGGATTAAACAAAATTGTCTCTTCCCTTATTATGAATCATTGATTTTCTGGGGAAATTTAATTTTAAGAAGCATGAAGCGCTAAATGAAAACCTGTTTGATGAATAAAACACAATTTTATTTTTAAATTAGCTTGCCTTTAGGCCCAATAAGAGGGATTTAAAAAGCACAACAATACCCTAATGAATAAAAACAAACAGGAGGTTACAGAACCTCTGACTGAAGGTAAATTCTGTCATTTTTATGAATAGGTTCTAAATCTGTTCAAGTGTATTCCCACATTCTGTGTTTTTAAAATAATAGCTGTTTTAAAACTTTCATTCTGCTAATAGCAGTTTCCATGGAAACAGGAAAGAACACTACTGCAGATGGGAGAGGAATTAGAGGGGTCTACATATTTTGTCTAGTATGAGGGAGATAAGAGGGCATGTTCTAAGATAATAGCAAATTATCCTTTGATTTCCATGGGAGCAAGAATGAATAGAGAGACTTGAAAATTAATTCTCAGCTTGGAATGAACCCAAAGTTTACATGAAAGAAAAAAAAAGAACCCTCAAATTTAGGAATGGGGGGGGGGGGCGGAAAGTCTATTAAGGGCTGTAATGAAAATCACATCTTCCCTTGGACCTGTCAGGCAGACAAGCCAGGCTGCTTGCCGTAACTGTGAATGCATATATACTAGGGCGGGGGGTGGGATGGGCTTTCTTCCTGTAGCGTAGCTTTCTGCTTTCGCTTTACAGAGAGGTCTTATCAGTATGAGAAGTGACCTTGGGAACGTAAGCTTTGCAGGACTTTTCTTCGCTGAATTCAACTGACTTGTTTGAACTGAGGGGAGGGACTGAGGGTATAACCTCTCAGGGAAGACTTTGGTTCAGCATTCCAGGCAATTTCTATGTAACAGTGCACTTCTAGGGAGTTTTATCTGAATAAAGACCCTCAATCTTCTGAAAGCAGAATCTTCCTGAAAGCAGAAAGCTACACTACAGGAAGAAAGCCCACCCACCCACCTACCGTGTAAATATATGCATTTACAGTTATGGCAGGCAGGCTGACTTGCCTGCCTGACGGGACCCCATTTCCTGTTCCATCACACTAGGCCACACACAAAGCTTGCAAACAAGATTTGGAGGAATTCACCCAAAATAAATGTACACATTAATCAACTTTATTGGATTTTGAAGACAAATGGGATCGGGGACAGGGAGGGAGGATTTTACAGTGAGATATTTATTGGAATTCGTCAGGTTCCTTTGTCATAGGGATAGATGATTCCACCCATCCTTTTAATAGAGACTTTCACAAGTTGCGGATGGAAGTCCTTACATCTGGAGCCACCATGAATTGAATTGAGTCATACTGCTCAAAAGATAAACTTATAGTCTCTCTCTCTCTCTTTCTGACAACAGAGGGATGGGGTTGCTCTCTCTCTCTCTGATTTCTAATTCATTAAAGTAGTTCCAAGACTGGAGGACCTTATGTAATACTGAAGACACAAGTGAAAAAAGTTTTCAAAACGGACTGCTTTATGTCATCTGCAGCAATCACATTAAAAGAAAGAAGAAATATTATTCTCGGAAATTCCCATTAGAGAAAGGATAGCTGTGTCAAAAAGTGACTGATAGAACAGAAAGGTTTTTTCCCCTCCCCTGTCATGTAGAAAGACATATAATTAGAGGCACTGAAGACAAACGTACCATGCGACTTCCTCTAATAATCATGAATTATGGAACAAGGGTGAGCATCATTTTCTAAAACATGATTTACATCTTCAGTGAAGTTGGTGTTTGTTGTATCCAAATGAAACTCGATTAATTAAGGTCATTTTTTTTTAGGCAAGCAGAACACAAATATACATACATACATACATACATACATACATACATACTCAAATGCCATACCTGCCAACGTTGGAAAACAAAGAGGAAGATTTACAGCACACTCCAAGCACAGTTACACCCGTCTAAGTTTATTAAGGTCAAGTCTGATCTTTACATCCCCATTTCCCCTATTGTGTGTGTATAAAGTGTCCTCAAGTCACACCCAACTTACAGATGCCCCAGCAAGGGGGCTTTCAAGGCAAGTGAGAAGCAGAGGTGGCTTGCCATTGCCTTCCTCTGCAGAGCCTTCCTCGGTGGTCTCCCATTGAACTACCGACCCTGTGTAGCTATATCATGCCACCTTCCCTCTCATTCCCCCATATATATTATTCATAAAGAAAATAATCTTTAAGGATGACCAGAAGATGCTGTACATGCGTGTTTATCTAATCATCTGCATTTAAAGATTTTGGCAAAGAAGCCAATTAACTGCCGATTAGAAAACGTTACTAGACTAGCTAGGAAGATCAGTTTGCAAGATCTGAGCCTAGTACCTCACATTCGGTGAGGTTGGCTTACTAATGTACACTGAAAAGCTTGTAGTTTCCTGGAGAATGAAGATATCAGATCAAGTACTAGGTAATTTGTCATAGCTGGTAATAACATTGCTTAGGAGACCTCACAAGCAAGGTGATGCAGAACAAAAAATCAAATAAAATTGCTAAAGTTAAGAGATCACTTTTTTAAAAAAGCAAAAACGCAAAAGATAAGCCCTTAAAGCAAACTGTTTTCCAGCCTTCCTGTAAAAAAATCTCACAAGTGTGTATGAAAAGCAAAAACAGGAAGGTCTATTTCTTGAAATAGGTATGCGGGGTCACTACAGATAGTATACTAATCACCAGAACTTGAACACCATATGGTGGCTTTTATTTCATCCGAAAGCACTTAAAGAGATGCTCGTGTGAATCACACTACCAAATTGTTTAGCATGATGTTCAAAACAGCATTTTATATGACTTACAGGGCCATCCTAAAAATGCTCCCCTGGTTATAGCCCCACTGAATAGCCATGGCTACGGTTCTGAGTAGACCGATTTAAGATGGCTCCCTTATTCTTTCCTAGCCCTTGATAACATATACGGTCACCCTAAAAGGGTAGGAACAGGGAGCATGCAACCTTTTGCAACAAAAACAAGAGCATAAGCAGACTGCCATTACAATGCTAGTGATGTCTTTAACAACAACAACAACAACAACAACAACAACAATATTCGATTTATATACCACTCTTCAGGACAACTTAACACCCACTCAGAGTGGTTTACAAAGTATGTTATTATTATCACCTCAACAATCACTCTGTGAGGTGGGTGGGGCTGAGAGAGCTCCTAGAAGCTGTGACTGACCCAAGGTCACCCAGCTGGCTTCAAGCGGAGGAGTGAGGAATCAAACCCGGTTCTCCAGATTAGAGTCCCACACTCTTAACCACTACACCAAACTGACATATTGGTTCATGTTGCCTATGATTAGTGGAGGAAAAAAGACTGCACCCATCTTGCCTTTCAGTTGTGATCTTCAGGATTGTGGGTTACACAGTCAAACAGAAAGCCTATCTAGTGAAATGGTATTTATTTCTTTACATTATTTCTAGTCTGTCTTTCTCACTGAGACTCAAGGCAAATTTTACAATGTAATCCAATACAATCAAACACTGGGGCAGTCAATAAACAATACAATAGGGTAAAGATTGCAGAAATGGGAAAATGAGCTGAAACAAAAATTTGAAAACAGGCTAAAACAGTATGGAACAAAACATAGGCAATTTGACGCAACATAATTAATGACAGTAACAGTGGACAGTAGTAGTCCCTATCCCTGTATTGAAACATCTCCTTGAACCATTTCCTTATAGCACAGCCCTATTACCTGTATAAGAAAACCCTCCTGAATAATTCAAGTTTGCACAGTTTGGGGTAAGCAGGGAGAGGTGGAGCTTCCTTGACCTCTTCAGGCAGGCCACTCCATAAACCATCAAGCTGCGATCGAGCAAGGGGTTTTCAAGGCAAGTGAGAAGCAGTGGTGGTTTGCCAGTGCCTTCCTCTGCAGTCTTCCTTGGTGGTCACCCATCCAAGTACCTATCCTTGCTTAGCTTCTGAGATCTGATGAGATCAGGCTATACCATACTGCCTTCCCTCTCAATCTAAGGATACTTCCTCCAAATGTACAGGCTCTTCCTTCAGTGGATAGGAGGAAGGCTACTTGGAGGATGGTGGGATCCAATCCTGTACCTTTATGATGTTGATGTTTCATGCTATTGACAGAATTTGGAGAAGGTAAGAAACGTGCCCCCAAACTGTTTTGCCCCAGATGACCTCTCTGTGGTTCTGCTTGGTTGAATTTCATTGTGCTCACAAATGAAATGTATAATACAGCACCAGGGAGTCATTTTTGCTGTATGCTGTGCACTGAAGAGACAATTTTTTTTCCCAAAGAAGAAAAGCTGCTGTTTATTTATAGGAAATAAATCTTTTAATAGTGGCAGGAGTTACCAGGAGACAGCAGGAAAAAAATATCACATAGGCATATGTCAATAATCACAGCTGACCCTGCTAGCTGAACATGGAACTTCTATCAAGTGTGTTTCTGCTTTGGCTGAAAGTAGCATCATCAATCTCAGAAACTTGTTCTTTTGAAACTCTGTCACTTCCACCCTGATGACACCTATCACACCTATCGCACATTACACAGAATACTCAACTCCTTTCATTTTTGCAGGCATTCAAAAGCAAGGACTTTTAAACGAGCCATTCCTCACCTTCTACCATCATTAATAAGAGCAAAGTGAATCCTTTCAGCCTTTCCACTGAACAGATTTTAAACCCTTCCCATAGTAACTGGAGACACAGACCATCGTTATACAGATTACATTCTCGCTGTTTTCACAAGACCCGTGTTAAGCAGACAAGCGTGATTAAGCTGTTTTAACCCCATTTACTCATGTATCAGCCTCAGTGAATGTGATGCAAGCAACATGTTCAAGACTTGCCAGCGGTGAAATAAAAGCATTATCTCGATTGGACTGTGCTTGGTGAATAAGCCAGTAATGTCATGTGATGAGGAATCAACTTGGCATTCATCACTGGGATGGTATTGCGCAATTATCATTAATGCGGTGCATTGCTGTAGCTTATGTGCATGTGGAACAAAAACAGATGCCTTGCAGATGGACCGTTGGATGGGAGAAGGCAGAAGAGAGACGGGATAGGCTTGAGGAAATGCAGAAAAATTCTAATCTCAAAGTCTGACGGCCCTGGGGAGACTTTGCATATTTAACTTATCCAGATCTCACTTGCAGAGCACTGATCTGTAACTGAAAGAGTGCCAGAGACCTCTTTCTTACCCTCTTTTTATGCTGTCACCACAGTTATTAGAACTGAAAACCTAATTCCGCCATCCTGCACATTTCATCTTTTTTGTATGGAGTAGGTAGTGAGAGAAGAAATTTAGGCAGGTTATTGATGTGACTCTGTCTTCTCTTAAGTTTGCTTTACGGGTTAATCAGAAGCAATGGCTCAGAAGTGGTAACAGCGCCATAGCCTTGGGTGGAAGCGCTTTCATTCTGTATCATTTTTAGGCTTTCTCAGTTAGTTTGCCTGACAAAGGGCAACTGCATAGAAAATTTAACATAAAACGAGAAATGAGGTCATTAACTCGCTTCAATTTGGTGAAGAGCTAAGGATGGGGTCATCTGCCACCTTCTGCGGTACGCAGGATAAGGAAACTCAAGCTAGCATCTTTCTTCCTTCCAGACTTTGAGTCATTGTGGAGTCCCCCAACTTCTCTCACAACTCTGTCAAGGCAGCCTTCGTTTACAGCTGCACTGGAGAAAGGACAGATGAGGCGAGGAAAGAAGGGTGCGTCAGAAACCATTTGCTACAGACACGTTAGGCAATATGCAACACTCAGCGGTTGTATATTGACCTTGGGGCATTGAAACTCTACCAGCATGCCATGCTACAGCACATCATAAACACATATAGTCATCTTTACAACACAGAGCAGAATTTATAAGGGACTCACATAATTGTCTGCGAGAAGGAAGAGGAGCACTTCCATAAGCTGTGCCCTGTAAACAAAACACATTTGGTTTTGGAGCGAAGGGTGTCAGCATTAATAGTCATAGCAAAATAAAAATGGCAGGGAAATGATGGCACTGGAGAGGGAGAGACTTCAGATAAATAACGCATTTTGTTGTTTACTGAAGAAAGAAAAATTACAGCATATGACAGGCACTTTCAAACTTGTCAGAAATTAGGCTGGGTGAAAAGTAGAATGCACGAATTACATATTAATGTGGCCTCCTTAAGAAAACAGACTCCATTAGATCGGCTGCTTCGCTGAAGCAGTGCGGCTCAGTTTGCTTCAAGCATTTATACCAGTTAACAGAATTAATGCAACAGTCAGGTTTCCTTTCCCTTCAGCTTTCTTAAATGCACATGTTATGGTGATGTCCAAAATCTGGTGACCACCAACATTCTTATGTGGACGTCGACAATCTCATTTTGTGTTCTGTTAATGTACAAAAACCCATTGCGATGTGTCACTATTCAAGGATGAATGCTCACGGAATACTTTGCTGTTAGATCACTCTGCCAAATTTGTTGTGCCCTTGTGCCAGCATGGCACATGGAAATAGATACACTAGTGCTTTCTTTCATTCTTCATATTGTGCTCCCTATGAAATGAATACAGTATGGGTTGGATCCAATCAGCTCTTCTGCTGGTGAAAAGGGGAGGGAGGGGTCCCCTTTGAGCCCCAAAATTACTATTCTGGGAATCATGGGATGTACATGGACAAAACCCACAGGAAAAGGGGACTGTAATGAGGGGAATGGGCTGAGACTGATCAGCAAAGATGGCTGGATTCAACCACGTATGTATTTGGTTCCATATCCCTTTATTTATTTCTCAGTGAAATGCACAGAAGCTCATAAATCCTGACAGACTGAGGAACTGGGGCTAATTTCAGAAGCCAAGCTTTTGTGCTTCCCATCTTCTCTATTTCAAACAAGCTTCTTCCCATACATATACATACAGAACATGGCTATGGTGTTCACTACCATTATGGGATGTCATACTGAATCACAAAGTAAAATATATATTCAAATATGTATTTTGAAGTAGAATGCTAAAAAAAAAATCAAAAGAAAGAAGCAAAAGCCCAAAAGAATGGAATGCTTATCTAGAGGTCATCAGAGAAAGGAGGTAACATAACCTGGAGAATTCTCTCAATGCTAGCATTCACTTGTACACACCTGAAAAGTAATAAATATATGTCTATTTTTCAGCATTCATAAAATTA
Organism: Eublepharis macularius; assembly: GCF_028583425.1. Taxonomy (NCBI): domain Eukaryota; kingdom Metazoa; phylum Chordata; class Lepidosauria; order Squamata; family Eublepharidae; genus Eublepharis; species Eublepharis macularius. The sequence continues at coordinate 21,420,496 of NC_072799.1, read as the reverse complement.
ATCTGGGATTGTCTTACTATGTACATTTGCATCTGGAATTATCACACAATTTTGGATACTCTGTATAAAATGAGGAATCCTCACCCTCCAAGGTAGAAGAAGGATCGCCAAACTTGGCCCTTTTTTGTCACTGTGACAAACACTGACATGAACAAGCCAACTGAACAGTTCAGTATATATTCAAGTCACAGGTGGATGTTGGCTGGGATGTCATACTTTTTCCCCAATCCACTTCAGCTGTAGCCAACATCGCAGCAAAAAAGGCAGATGGACATGAAGGAGGTCAGAGGGGAGAAAACAGACCAAGAAGGTGAATTTGTTATTGCTAGATGACAGAAGAGCTTAAGGAATTAGTATGTTTTGCCTAGGGAAAAAACGGGCAGAAGCAGAGGGAAGAATACTATCACGTTACCAAGTGTTATAGAAAGAACGGAGATGATAACAATCCTACCACTACAACCAAAGCTTTACAACTACATTTGTTTGCTTATTTCTGGGAATGGAGGCAAGGAGGACCCTGAACTTCTGCAAAACAGGAGAAGAGGTCGCTACTCGCTACTCATTTGGGTGGCTGCTGCCCAGGCAGACCCTTGCAAGATGGAGACTGCAGACATGACCAGGACAACTCCGAGTTCTAACCTCTCACAAGGGCCTCTCCATTTGCAAAAGGTTGGAAGTGGCTAGGGAATTTGAAAAACTCGCCATGCTGACTTTAAAATGGCCTGAGGGGAGGGCCCATGAGAATGGCACCTGGCTGTCCCTCTACAGGCAGCAGAAGAGGAAACCAGAAGGAAGAATGAGATGCTGGATAGTCCCTTTCCTTCTTGATTCTGAGGTTCTCCCAGAAGACATCAAAAGGTGAGCCAACAGAGATGTGGACCTTTATCCATCTCCCTTACATTTGTTTAATCTTTTACATCCCATCTTCCTAAGGAATCAAGATGTCTAATGAAATGCCATGAAGCAAAGAAAATGCAGTAAAATCACAAAAAAAGTATATCAATAAATACGTGGCCTGAATTTAAAAACTCCTTTACAGCCCTACAGCTATCCTTTGCACATCTGTGCTATCTGGTGAGCCTCCCTACCAGTCTCCTGTTGGGAGGGGGCTGTGTTATCATCCTGCCCCCCCCCATACAAATCACTCTGACTCTTACGTTGCCCCCTCTTTCCCTTCCCTTCCTCCCGCCCCCCCCCCTGTGTAATATCAGCAGAGATGGATGTTAAGGATGAGGACCGCCATCTTGACGATTACAAACTGCAAACTGTACATTTTATGTATATTATGACTGCGTGATTTTACTGTGATTTTAAATTGTATTTATGTCTGATATAAACTGCCCTGAGCCCATTCGCAGGGAGGGAAGGCTAAACATTGAATAAAATAAAAATAAAAATCTCATGAAAGAGCAAGCCCTTATTTAAACACCCTTTGAAATGCCCTTGTGCTTCTTTCCTAAGGATAGGAAATGATAGAAGGATAATGCTTTGCCTTCAGAAGACGATTCTATTGGTCCAGCATTTGTCCAATCATCAAAACGGCAATAGAAAAGCAGAGGATGGCTGTACATGTATATGAGATCACGCCACAAGCCGATGTGGACCAGAGTGTATAATTGGTGCATGGGTTCATATGTCAACTAGACATGGATGTAGTAGTTAACTGGCAACTATAGAGAGGTACAAACATACTCTTTTCATTTCTTTTTGTCTTCACAGGTCATCATTATGAACATTTCTGTTTCATCCATTTTCATTGCTGATATTCTTCCAATTAATGTGTCCGTTTTGTACTGTTTTAGAGACACCACACACACATGAACAGATACAATATTTGTAAGCCCAGGCACCAAGATAATAAAATGTGTGTATTAAATGGAAAATAATTCAACACTGGGAAGCAGAGAAAGGCGCAAAAATAACAGATCGATTCATACATGAGGGAAACAAAGTCAAAACGGATTTTCAAATCGAAACAGAGCTGCTCATTTCTGTACCATCCCCAATCAAAATCTTTCTTTTGGAAGTTATAGCAATGATGGCAAATGTTTAATATACTTTAGATAGAGCAGGAGGTGCCAGGGGACTGCAGCCTATCTGTGGGGCATAGGGAAGCAGACAGCTACGGTTTGTTGTGGGTTTAAAGGAAAGAAGAAGCCTGAAGGAAATGTTGCCCCAATGTAATATTACACAAACTCAGAAGTTATAAATGCTGTACAAAGACAGAAATCTGCCTTCATGTCTGGCTTCAGCTGTAGGCTGGTCACAGTTAACAACTCAACTCAGGTAGTCAAGTAAGCGTTAAACATTGATGAAACTAATTATCCATGAGCATGTAATTGATACCACTTGAACATTCATTAGATACTTGTACTCTGTGAACAATTTGGTGCCTCCAGTCTATGGTAATTCACTTTTAGTAAACGTACAGTGAGACTTGTCTTAAGTGACTGATGAAATGTGGTGGTATCACTAGGATAGTGGACTGCAGGGATTTTTTCAGGGGGAACGTGGGGGAACGGAGTTCCGGAACCTCTTGAAAATGGTCACATGGCTGGCGGCCCCGCCCCCTGATCTCCAGACAGAGGGGAGTTTAGATTGACCTCCGCACCACTCAGCAGCGCGGAGGGCAATCTAAACTCCCCTCAGTCTGGAGATCAGGGGGCGGGGCCACCAGCCATGTGACCATTTTCTCCTAGGGCAACCCACTGAGTTCCACCACCTCTTTTCCCAGAAAAAAAGCCCTGGTGGACTGCAAGGGAAAAGGCATGAAGTGGCCTTACAGAGCCCCAACACTTGAAGCTTCCCATGCTTATACTGTTTAAAGGTAGAGCACAAGAACCAGTGTGAAAAAGCCGGAACAATACAGTACAAAAGGCACCCACATTTGCATTGCTCCTCCAGTTAGCCTGATGGCTCCATGATCCTCCCTTTATTGTACTACAGGTAAATTACAAGAACAGAGTAGACAGCAAAGTTGCCATATGTGGAATGTGTCTCAAATATACATTGAATGGGCTCTCATCCAATTCCTGAAAAGTGACCAATGTCAGCACACATTTTATTAGTTTGGAGCTTCTGTAAAATGTAATTACAGAAGTTTTAACAGGTCTATTTGCTCCCGCCTGCATTTGCTGGTTATGTTAACTTCTTTATGAAGAAGATCCTGAAATTATGACATCTGGAAGGGATGATAATAACGTTTTTATGGCTGCCATGCTTCTCCCAATTGCTCCAACTTTCTGTTCACTGCAATCATTTATACAATTCCTTCCTTCCCCTTATATACCAAGCCATCCATTTACAGCTGCTTACAAAATCCCTACCAGTTGCCATTGAGTCCCATTCCTATGTCTGCCTGGGTCTTCCAGGCTACAGGGGTGTGGCGCAATGCTCTTGGTTTAAACTTTAGCCAGGTGATAGCCTGACGTTTTGCAGACCAGTTGAGATGCCAGCCAAGAGAAACGGGAATTATCAAGACAGAGTGGCTTGGAGAATTCATAGAGATAGGAGCGGAACTAGGAAGAAACTTAATGACCACTCATCTATTTCAACAGGATTTAACTCTCTTCCATATAGGTCACAGTACACTTCAGTTTCACCATTATTCTCTGTAGTATTTCTTACATTACTTTTAGTAGAAAGGCTGTTGTAATCATGTTGTGTACTGGGCCGAGCAAGGCCTCTAAAGTAGTTACTGTATTGATTGTAATGCACTATACTGTGTTGAGCTTGAGGTTCAGTCAAGGCTCCCAAAGCCTGCATTCTCATTGGTCCATAATCCCTGCAATATCACTGGTTACTTTCTCATGACAGCAGCCAATCGGTCCTCTATAATAAAGACCAATCAGTGGCCTGTCTACTTCAAACAGTGTATATAGTTTATGCAGATGATGGTATTCTAAAATATGTATTCTCATTGGCTATCAGTTATTCTGGGGGTGGAGCTGCTGTATATATATTGAGGACTTCTGTTCAGTCTGTCAGTGTGTGTTGTGTTCCTGCTAAATAAAGAGCTATTGAATCACCTCGTGTCTGAACCCACTATTTAACACTGGCGACGAGGATGGGATCTCTGATTGGGTATGCAGCCCCAATACCAGAGCGATATCACTAACAAGGTGCTTGGGTAGGCAGCCCCAAGACCTAAGCTGAAATCTTAAGCGTGAGGAATTGTCACCTCCACCATCCGACATACGCTCGCGTCGTCCAGAAGGCAGACATGGCCGCTAAGGGCCACTTCGAACCGTTTGACTCAACAGCCGAGGACTGGGAATCCTACATTACCCGCTTCGACTTCTACCTTGAGGTGAACAAGATTGAAGACACAGATCTCGCGAGAGCAACGTTCTTCAGCGTGTGTGGGCGTTCCACGTTTGATATAGCACGGGCACTAGTGGCGCCAGCCCAGCTTCAAACTACAGCGTTCAACACAATAAAAAACAGACTCAAGGAGCACTTCTCACCACAGCCATCTGAGATAGCCTGCAGACATGCGTTCTACAGCCGAGACCAGGCGCAAGGTGAATCGATAGCGGCATTTGTCACAGCCCTCCGACAGGCAGCCAGACAATGTAACTTTCCTGACCTTGAGATGGCACTACGTGATCGCCTGGTGTGTGGCCTTCGTGATGAGAAGCTACAGCGCCGGCTTTTCACGCAGAAGAACCTCGACTTCCAAACAGCATTCAAAGAAGCACTAGCAGCTGAAGCAGCAGACCAGTCCACCCGGGAGGTGCGACGTTGGCGGAGTCCAGACCTGCCCCTGAACGAGGAGCCAGTCCACTATGGAGATTTTGACAGTGGCTCTGAGGAAGAAGACGGTGTGCACAGATTCCATGCAGTGCAAGCCCAGCACTCTGAGAGGCAGCCATACTACGGTTCCCCTTGTTCTAGTTGTGGGGGAGACCACGAAAGAAGGAAATGCCGGTTCCGGGATGCCAACTGCCGGGCATGCGGAAAGAAGGGCCACATCGCTCGGGCCTGCATAACTGTCAGGAAAGGAGGCTCTCCGCAGCAGTCTCCTCGCCTCACTCCGCGCTGCCAAAGGCCAGGAGGAAGAGAGTGCCAGCTGAATGAATGCCACACCACAACTGTCATCATGCACACACAAGCAGGCAACAAAGATAAGATCTACACCACGGTTTGTATTGAGGGAACACTGTGTGTCATGGAGGTTGACTCCGGGTCAGCGCTCTCAATTGTCTCCAGGGACACCTACAACCGCCTGTGCTCCAAGGGCAAGAACCAGCCGCTCAAGCCCAGCAGTCTACGCCTGATGGATCTCCAGGGTCGTCGGGTTCCAGTGGTTGGAGCTGGCCGAGTTGTGGTCGGCTACAAGGACTTTCACGGCCTCCTTCCTCTTGTTGTGGTTAAGGGGCACTGCACGAGTTTGCTGGGACTTGATTGGTTCAAGGCGTTGGGCATCCGCGTTACCGGAGTCCAACAAGGCAGCCAAGCCATAAGCAAAGCGGCACACAGCAAGTTCCCTGCCAGGCACGTTTCATCAGGGCGCCGCAAAGGGCCGCCCGTCTCCACGCCAGCAGTGAGGACAAGCCATTGGAAGGAGCATCAGGTCCACTCTGCACTCAATTACATCAGCTTAAACTGCCTTGGCTGCTATGGGAGCAGAAACAGAACCGGGACTTTTCTCCGCAATCCACGGCCTCAAGTGGCTCGCAAACTCCCACAAGAGACTGCACCTCCAGAGCAAAGCCAGCAAGGAACACGGGGCTGTCGGCCCCAAAGAACTCTGGAGCGACTGCACCGTGCAGGCTCTGGCAGGCTCACCTTTCCCCATTCCCACTCCAGGACTCTGTTGGCATCAGGTAGTTCCACACTAGGGGGGAAGGGGTGTGATGTATTGGTCTCAGGGCCTCTAATGTATTCTGGCTCACCTTCCCCAGCCTATCTGCGAACAACAGGGTATTCCAAACTAAGGGGGGAGGGGTGTTGTGTACTGGGCCGAGCAAGGCCTCTAAAGTAGTTACTGTATTGATTGTAATGCACTATACTGTGTTGAGCTTGAGGTTCAGTCAAGGCTCCCAAAGCCTGCATTCTCATTGGTCCATAATCCCTGCAATATCACTGGTTACTTTCTCATGACAGCAGCCAATCGGTCCTCTATAATAAAGACCAATCAGTGGCCTGTCTACTTCAAACAGTGTATATAGTTTATGCAGATGATGGTATTCTAAAATATGTATTCTCATTGGCTATCAGTTATTCTGGGGGTGGAGCTGCTGTATATATATTGAGGACTTCTGTTCAGTCTGTCAGTGTGTGTTGTGTTCCTGCTAAATAAAGAGCTATTGAATCACCTCGTGTCTGAACCCACTATTTAACAAATCACCAATCTGATGTGGAACTATATGAGAGAAGACAAATAAAAACAACAACAGTGCTTATATACTGCTCTTCTAGACAGATTAGTGCCCTACACAGAGCAGTGAACAAGTCAGTGTTATTGTTATCCCCACATTACAGCTGGGGAGCTGGGGCTGAGAGAAGTGGCTTACCTAAGGTCACCTGCTGAGCTCATGGCAGTAGTGGATTCAAAGCAGCGAAGTGCTGATTCACAGCCCAACCACTTAACCACTATGGTGGTTTTGATTTGGCCACGCTCAAACAATTAAGTGGATTCATAGCTCATTATTTAATTGATTGTCCCCTCACTTTACAAATAAAAAATACCAAAAATATATTCTATTCTTAGGGACAATCATCCCCTGAAAAACATTAATTACAACTTTGAAACTACCAGGCTTGCCTAACACTGTATTGGTAATAACATCCATTCATTGTTACTATTTTTACAAAACAATGACTCTTACTGTTATCAAACGATTAATCTTCTACAGAAGAAATGAAGCACCGATTATTTTTCCACCCCATATTTCTGAAAGTAGCCAATTCCAGACCAGAATGAGAATTTTAAAAAAAATGTGAGTGTGAATTTTTGTCCACCTCCTTCTGTAGAACAGACATGGGGACCCTCCAGTCAAGAACGAGATCAGGCACCTTTGCTATGGCCAAAATAATCAGCCTGAATAAGACTTACTCTCTAGAACGTAGTCATGTGAATTTTTCCATATTAATCTTGCTACATTTGGATCTGAGAGCCAGTGTGGTGTAGTGGTTAGAGAATTAGACTAGGATCTGGGTGACCCAGGTTCAAATCTCTATTCTTCATGACATTGGGCCAAATCACACTCTCAGCCTAACCTACCTCACAGGGTTGTTGTGAGGGTAACATGGAGGAGGGGAGTATGATGTAAGCCAATTTGGGTCCCCATTGGGGGAAAAGGCAGAGTACAAATGAAGTAAATAATAACATAAATAATAAATAACAGCGAACAACAGCAAGTATTAATACTTGCTAGCCTTTTCGAAGTCCTTGCCCTTTTATGGAGTAAAAACAAGAAGATAACAATTGAACATTTGTTTACTTTATTAATTTATTACAGCCTAAACCTACTTATATACACAGGACAGTTTACTGATGTTTTCATATCTACCGAAATGCCAAGGCCAAATCTGGTGCTCTTCAAAAAAGGATCAATGGTCCTTTCTGATAAAGACTACTACAAAGCAAGAGTTTCAGATTATGGCAGGTGTGCTACTAAAAATATCTGCACGCAATGCTTTGGTTGACTATGGCAGTAATAGTTACACATTTCACTATAAGGGTACATGCATGCAAAACAAGCTATGTTCAGGCATTCAAAATTATGTACATGTATTGAGAGGTACATTGTTGCAGCTGTTGACCCTATTCCCAGATGTCTGCAACAAGCCCTGCGTGTGTAAGTGTACACAGCCCTGCATTCTGCAATGTTCTCCCAACTACATGTACAAAGTCAATGTGTGTATAGTAGTTATACAAGCACAAGATTTGCTGTAGACGTTCAACTATAGTTATAGACATCTGAGGGGGGGGGGCCAATGAGTGCAAGCTCATTACACATAGGGTTGCAGGATTCGAGTTCAGTGACATTTTAAAGATCAACAAGATTCTTGAGAGCTAATAGATCTGAAAAATCTTGTTGGTCTCTAGGTGCTACTGGACTCAAATCCTGCTGTTTCTATTGCAGACCAATATGGCTATCTACCTGAAACACATAGGGTTGCATCCAACCAACTTTTCCACTGGTGACAAAGGGAAGGAGGGATCCTCTTTGACCACCAAAAAGGCAGTGGGACTCCTATGGTGGGGATCATGCAACTTGCATGGACAAAAGCCATGTATAACAAGTTCTATAGTAAAGAGGAGAATTGGGTGTGATTGAGTGAAACAGTTGGCTGGATCCAACCCAAACACTGTATGCATAAAATTCATTCAAACATGCAGAAGACAAGAACATACAGAAGAAAAATAATAAAAAGGAATAATACTAAGAGAACCAGTTAGCATCTAATTACATAAATCACAATGGCCAAAGATAACAGAATGTATAAACTTTAAAGTTTGGAACACATGAGCAGTCTAAAATGTTTCATTAGATCACAATTCACACTTTAAATTTTGATCCATAGTAGTTGAAAGAGTGTGAATAAAAAGGTACTGGATATCAAAAGGTGCAAAATATAATTTGGGTTCAACTTGTTCAATGTTATATGTACATGTGCTAATTTGGAATTAATGTTGGTTTATCTAGCTACCTGTTGAAGCCGTTGGCTACTCTGTTACTGGCTTAGCCTTGCCTTAGGAATTTAGGCAAGTTAAAAAATCTCAGTGGTACACACTGTGAATCTGGCAACCAAGTTGAAAAAGGATCTACATCAAACAAACCTTGACAGAGTCAGAAAATTCATTTGAGCATACTGGGAGATTTAAACAAGATAGAAATGGATGTAGGCAGTGTCTAGATTGAAATGACAATTTTTTTTTCTTTTGAGGCAAACATTTTGCTATGTTACAAATGAACATTTGGAACTCTTTCTCATGAGAGTGGGTCTGATACTCAAATCTAGATCATCTTCTTAAGAATATCTATTTGTGTTCCCTCACCCCCATTTTATTCTCACAACAACCCTGTGAGGTAGGTAGGCTGAGAAAAAACAAGGACCCTAAGGACACAGCATTCTTTTGTCACTATTGGCAACTCAGATGCCTCCAGAAGCTCACAGTAATGATGCATCTGACGAAGAGAACTGTGATTCTCGAAAGCTTATGCCACAGTAAAGTTGGTTAGTCTTAAAGGTGCTACTGGACTCTTTTCAGTAATGGTATGAACTCTCATTAGTTTATAACCAGCATCTCATATGCAATCTATTTAGCTGTCATGGATAAATGCACTAATTTGCACTATGCTCCAAGCATTTGTCTTCTATCTGAGCTGGTGGCCATCACCACAGATGAAGCTGTGAATTCCTTAAATTAATACTCCATTGGGTAAAGAAGTACTTTCTTTTGTGCATCCAATTTTCTGGTTGGATGGATTTGAATTCTAGTGTTTTGAGAGAGAGCAAAAAAAAACCCCACCTCTCTTAGAACAAAACACGATGCAATTATACATCCTGAACAATCCATTTCCTAGTGGTTTCCTGTTGGATAAATTTCATTTATTTTAGCTGTTAAGATGAATTTAGACAAAAAGTATCTACCTTCAAATTTCAAATAACATATGCAGTGATGGGAATGAGCGCTAAACTAGCCTCCAAACAACTGAATGAAAGTTAGCTGAGTAGCAAGTTCCTCTTGTTCAGTGGGATGGCCAGTTTAATGCTATGCTGTACTACACTAATCTAAAAATCAAGTCTGCACAGGTTTACACTATAACAGTTCAAACCTAAGCACATATATTCAGAGTCCTATGCCAGTATATTCAAAGAGGCTTACTCCCAGGGAAGTTTTCTTAGGATTACACTGTTAGTCCCTTATAAGCATGCACAGGACTAAAGTCAACATCCATTAACATTTCCCCCCCTTCCAACTTTAGCTACAAGAGAAGTCCTAAGCAGGTCTACTCAGAATCTTACTCAAGTCTATTCAGTGATGCTTACTCCCAGGAAAATGTTCTTAAGATTTCACTGTAAATGTCTACATTACAAATTTTGCATTGATCAGTCATGAGCTGAGCTGATCACTGGATCTATTCAATTTGGCATCTATTCAATCTGAATACCTGCCAAACAGGTTTGCATTTCCCCCCCAGAACTGCTCATGTGTGAAAATATCGCTGCTTCAAACAGATTGGCAGCTATTATTGTCATTAAGAACTTATATCAATACTGATTAGCAATTTTTTAAAGCATAGTGAGTTAGATCCAGCCAACTTTTCCACTGGATTTTTTTTTTTTACATCCCAAATCCCACATGGCTGCTGTTCAGGGAGGTCCCATGATACCCAATATAGCTTTTGGGTAGACAAAATGCTGGCTGGATTCAGCTCAGCATTTATTTAACAATTCATGTACATGGTTTAACTTCCTATTTTTTAAACAAAATTGCTGCTGAGCAAAGCAGCAGCACAAAAATGAAAAGGGGGATGTGGAACACGGTTGGACTATGTGTGAGAATATGCCTTCACACACACAAGATTTCTCTATACTTGACCATTAGGAAGGAATATAATGAAACAACCTGCCAAACAGCAAAAGTGAGTCAATGAGTGGATGAACATTTCACTGAAAAATCGTCTGTCCAATTTTATAACTGGTGAACAGGCTGTGAGCCAAACCAGTGAGCATTCGAGCATTCCTAGTCTATTTGATCCAACCTCCAGCATTTTCACTCAATGTTACTAATTTTTCCATTGCTTCTGTACATGAAGGTTCCATGATTTTAAGCATATCCTTGGGGTGGGGGTGGCGTGAGGACCTCTCTTTCTTGTGTAACCACTGCAGAAAAGTTGGCTGGATCCAACCATCTAAGTATTTACAGGAGCGTGTGCAAGCACTGTCTCTCTGCTTCACTCTCTGCTTAATTATGCTGAACCAACTGTACATCTTCTCCTTGTAGCAGCCACTCAGTATTAAAGCAAGTATGTCTGATTACCCAAGACATGCCAGACTGAATGAGAATTCTATACACCAAAGCAGCAGGTTAGTCTACTTCTCTTTTCGGATTCATTCATCCAATCAGTCATTTAAAAAAAAAAATAAAGACAGTTGGCATGAGACAAACCTCAGATCATCTTTTTGAAAGCACCATCAATTATTAATTTGCGCAAGGCCAAAGCATAGCACTGTTTTTATCTTCACAGCTCAGAAGATACAATGTCACTTGCGGACTGCTGCAAAGAAATCACTGCTGCAAAGAAATCAGGAACTTAACATTATTTCGCAAAGTTATACACAGTTTTGTTGTTTCACTCAAACAAGTTCCTGCCACTTTCTCCACGAATGATTCAATGGCGCCATTTAGCCCAGTTTAGCTCTTTTTGTGAGTGAAAGAAGAGAAATTCTTAAAAAGGAAGGAGAGGGGTTCATGAAACATTCTGTTCAATAAAGAAGCAATAGATGTGTATTAAATTGCTTTAGGGTGCTGCCAGCAAAACACTGCAGCTACTGTATAAGCTCTTCTCATTTCAAAGTTATGATTGCATCCATTTTCAGCTATATAATACGCTTGTGTGTACAACCACACACACACCCAAATCATTTATAGCACTCCCTCCAAACATTTCTTTTTACCTCTCAGTCCTGTCTATAGCATAGAGAAATTTTTTTAGGAAGCCTGTGGATGCTTAAAGAACCCAGTCCTGTGATTCACATCAACAACAAGCATAAGCTATTGCTGCTGCAACCAGAGTAACCTCCTATCAAGTGCGTTTTTATCTTGCTGTTCCTCTAAAGAGTTCTCCCTTATTTTATCCTTCCTTCCTTATTTTATCCTTATAACAACCATATGAGCTCAGGAGACAGAAGCTGAAAGGTTAGTGAGCTGGATGGACCAAAGATCTAATGATATAAAGCAACTTCATTTCTTCACATTTGTGTGTTCATAAGCATAACAGCAATACACAAAATATCAAATCAACGTTGCTAAATTGGCTCTCTCCTACAGAATACTGGTCTACTGTGTTACGTTCCATTTTTAAAAAAATCTTTTTTTTTGTAAAACTCGTGTGGGCCTTTGAAGAAGAAATAAAAACCCACTATGTAACTTTGTTTTCCTTAAAATAGTAATTTAAAAAATGAATACTTGCTCTTATTTTCTTATAAGAAGCAACTACAGCATATTGAGCAAGATATTTTAACAACTCAAATTACAATTGATTACATTTTTTTATTGCAGTGAAAATTCAGAAGAATTAATCTTTTGTAAAGACAATCACTTGGCTCCCAGAAATCTGTTTTGCTACCATTGATGGTTTCCTCTGGCACAATGAACTTTCCCCTGAGCCTCTTGTGGGGTTGCCAATTCTGTGTTGGAAAATTCCTGGAGATTTGGGGGTAAAGCCTAGGAAGGGCTGGGCTTAGAGAAAGGAAGGACTTCAGCGGGGTATAATGTCATACATTCTACTCCCCAAAACAGCCATTAACGTTCACCACTTTGGGGACCCAGCCTGAATTGGTTGGAAAGGTGGCATAGAAATGTTTTAAATAAAATAAATAAATGAAAATTAAGATCGACTCGGTGAGGGCTGTCTGAAAATGACTACATGAAGAAATCATAATGTTATAAAATATAACTGAGGCCAGAGAAAGCCTATCGATACCTAAGTTATTGTATATGGTTAATCCCGATCACACTTCATTTTACAGAGAGAGCTAGCAGGCAGGGTATTTAATGATTCCTTGTCCTTTGATTTTCTACAAACCGTCCCTATTGCCAGCCTTTTAAAAGAGTTTTTCCCTTGTTGCCTCCCAGTCCAGAAACAAGCTCATCCAAGAAAGAAACAGGATGGGGGGTGTTGCAAAGAAGAAACAGCAGATGGGATAAGGCATAAGCTCTCTGCCACCTCTAGTTAACTAAGAATCTGTAAGAGGCCCCTTCACTCACAAATGAAATAAACAAAGTAGAGCTCTACACATGAAGGACAATCAGGGAACGTACATCACCACCAAAACAATGTGGAAATACACTTTGCCACAACTATGCAGTCACAATTTCCCCTTCATCAAACACATTCCAGAAATGAGTCACAACTCAAGATAATCATCAAAATATACCATCTATTGCAGTTAATTTAACATAACTAGACAAATTCCCTCTATAATGGTCATAAATATATACAATACATATGTCTAATTGAAATAAGCTGTGCACTCTTTCCCCACTAGTGTGCACTAAACCTCAGTCATACAATGATTCCAAGTTCATAAAAAAAAACATAACAGGTAAGTCTCTCAAGTAAATGTCCAAAACAATTATCTGAGATGTTTCCACATTGTTTTGGTGGTGATGTACATTCCCTGATTGTCCTTCACGTGTAGAGCTCTACTTTGTTTATTTCACCTCTAGTTAACGGGCAAACACTTGTTTTCCAAAGAAATCTGCAGTTTGATCCATAGCATACTATTTATTGCTACCCAATTATGTTAACAGAAAAAGTAACCTATTATAACTCTTAATTACCCTTCATGACTGTTACTTAGTACCTCTGAAACATCCATGTCCTACAGCGGATAAAAAAGGAAAATAGCTGATAATTGCTCCTCTTAATTTCTCTGATTTTTAAAATAAAAATTACACTTGAATAAAAATTAATTCAAAATAGCAGTTCAAGAAAATACTACAAACATAATCGTCAAGTAAACTAAAATAAATCTGTTCCTTCCACAAATATCTTTCAATGCAAAGTTATAGCTCAATAAGGAAGACATATTTCCATCTTAAAGTTAGCTGTAAATATTTTACTAGAAGTCTCTTGGCATGTTTTCAGCTCTAAAAGAAGAAACATTTGCATGCAGTTTTCAGCAATCTGCTCTTGAAGCTGAGGTGACATATCCTAAAAATATATTTTGACGATAAAACTTGAGTTTAGCAAATGTCTATAGACTACTGAGATGGAATTGATTCAAGACCTCAGAGATGACTTAGGGTTGCATTTGCATGAGTGAATGAAGTTGAGGACTCATACATATATATGAGATCCATTTCTAGCTTGAGCAGGGCTTCCAGGTTCCTGCCAGTAGTAAGGAATTCCCAAAAATGGTAGGAAAAGGAGGGGGTAACTGGCAGCATCCCAACAAGCTGATGTCACTTCCGGATGCACAGGAAGTACCGCCAGTGCATCGCCAGCAATGTCATTACTTTTCCAGTAAGGTGCTCCCAACCTGTTGTCTCCCCCCAGTTGCCAGCCAGTGATGACAACTGTAGGCACAAGCTGTAGGACTCGCAACACTTGATGCACTGATACAGATCTAGGAAGTTGTGATGTCAGAAAGTGATCTACTAGAGTATCGAATGACTCAGGGCCAAACTACAAGTGACAAATGACACAGGTTGGACACTTGTCAGCTTCCTTCAAGTTTTGATGGGAAATGTAGGCAACTTGGTGGAATGTTGGACAAGTGACAGTTGGAAAGTCCATTGGAGAGCAGTTGGAGAGCTTGTCAGAAATGACGTTGGCACATACACAATGTCTCCTCTCCTCATTGCACCCTCCTCTGCTATTCATCTGAGCAGCGGAAGGAGCAGCAGCAAAAGACGGCTTGCAATGGCACTTGCCATAGCAAGTGAGTTGGCAAGCCAAACCACAAGGGAAATGTGAGAAATAAACAAATAATAATAACAATATTCTATTTATATACCGCCCTTCAGGATGACTTAACACGCACTCAGAGCAGTTTACAAAGTATGCTATTATTATCCCAACAATAAAACACCCTGTGAGGTGGGTGGGGCTGAGGGAGCTCCGAGAAGCTGTGACTGACCCAAGGTCACCCAGCTGGCTTCAAGTGGAGGAGTGAGGAATCAAACCCGGTTCTCCAGATTATAGTCCCGTGCTCTTAACCACTACACCATGTCCGGGATCTGAGACCCAGCCCCTGGACTTGCCAGGAGGGAACAGTGGGAGGCAACCAGGAGGCAGCAGCCCTGCCGCCCCAGCCAGCAACCAGGTCCAGAACCTGCCTACTCCAGGGGGAAGGGGCAAAAGGCCAGAGCCTCAGAGGGCTGGAGGAAGCAGGGAGAGACCAGCTAGTCCCACCCTCCAGGGGGAGGAGAGGGGGCTAAGCAGGCCAGAAGAAAAGGGCCAAGGCAGGGGGAATAGGGGCCCAGCAGCAGCTCAAACAGAGCTCGTACCTGGCAGGGAAGAGAAGCAGCCACAGCAGCTCAGAGCCACACCCCAGCCTCCACCTCAGCTTGAAGTCAGCAGCCTGGCTCAGGAGATGCTCACAACCAAGCCCCTCCAGGTGGAGCTGCTGAAGGCATTCTGTGGGAAGAGCTGGGCAGCCAGCCAAGGGGCCACAGCTGGGCCTACCTTCAGTAATTGGCTCAGCCAGAGAGGCCTGGCAGCTAGCCAACCTAACACAGCTGTTGCTGATCCAGGCAGCCCCACCAGCTACGCCAGCTGCAGCAACTTGAGAGAGCCCAGGCCAATGCTGGGAGGCCAAGGAGGGGCGTGGCCTGGCAGGCAGGACCTGCAAGGAGGGCGGGGTGCTGACAGAAGGCCCTATAAAAGCTGGCTGGGAAGAGCTCTGGGATGGTTGGGTGTGAGTAGGGAGTGATGGTGTGGAAGCAGAGCAGTGTGAGAGCAAAGGCTAGGAGGAGAGTGGATGGAGGAGGAGGAGGAGGAGGAGGAGGAGGAGGAGGAGGAGGAGGAGATGACAGAAACCAAAGTGGGTGAGTGGCACAGGTTGAGCAGGCCAGCGAGTGGACTGAGAGGGAGTCTGGGTGAGGTGTACTGCCCCTCCTTCCACAGAGCAGGGTCCTGCAGAATCCCTGGCCCCCCTTTGATGTCAGGAGCAGACTGCCCAGCGCCCTGCCCAGTGGTGGCCGCTGCTAGCCGTGACACACCAAACAAAGTAACAAATAAATAAATAAAATACAGCCAGTGCAAGAACACTAAAATTACAAGTCATGTTCTGAACAGTTTACAGTCTTTACAGATACTTTGCACTACATGGGAACTGCTTCTTAAGGATATTTCAGATTGCTTGGAATACTGCAACCAAGTAGGTTGAGTTCAGTGTTTGCCTCATTCCATCAAACTAGTGCTCCAACAGGAAGAAAGACTCGCATTACTGGCTCTCCACACTAGGCCAAATTACACATTATGGTGACCACAGGTCCAATCTGTGGCTACCATCACTATTGTATAGGAAAACTGAGACATTTAAAAACTGCTGTGAGTTCAATTTTTAAATGGCAAAAGTCTGTAAAATGGCATCCATGGCCACAGGATGGGCCACTGCTCATCATAATATTGGGCTCACCACTAGGTTAGTCACATATCCCAGCCATCTCAAAGAAACAACTTGCTCTTTGTGTGAAAGGAGTCTTAGAAGTCTAGTGACAGTGGGCTTACTGCATGACTGACACCCTCAGATGGCACCAACTGAACAACAACTTTGAAATGCTTCGCCATTGTCTGATTCCACCCCTTCGTATGTTCCTTTCACCACATGGGCTTGATTATTTTAGACTGTTTTGTCTCCCAGTAGTCTCAGTAACGGAATCATTCTCTTTTAGATCCCTTTAAGTCAGGCTGTCTATCATCCTCCTGCTGAAATACCCTTCAGCGTACAGTTTAAACAGTACATTAGCTGTAGTGAGAGGTCACTGCAAAACATGAAACAAACAAAAAAACCAGAAATCATATCCGCACACACGTAATAGAGAATGTTCATATGGCTATAGGGGACTGTTTCATCAACCAAGCTATTTGGGAGTTACTGTCAGAATACTAACTTGGTTTTGTGCTGCCTTGCTGATGAAGCTTAGCTCTGCTTTAGGGTATTATGTTTCTGTTCTTCTCATTGTTACTGCTTTCCCCATCATTCATCTAAAAACAATTGTAGGGGTCCCCCCCCCTCCTCTTTCCTTTACATGCTGCCATTTCATTGCCATAAAGCACCCAGCTTCCAAACAAAACACAGTAGAAATGTATGTCAACTCTTTATTTTTGTTTTATTGTCTTTTTATCTTACAAAGAACTCTAAGAATTTGATTTGTCTTTTGAAAATCACATATATACAGTCATAAAATCTAGTCTCTGAATAATGATCAACAGTGCAATCATAAGTAGAATTACCCCCTTTTAAGCCCATTGAATTCAATGAATTTACAAGGGTGCTTGGGAGGGAAGAAGGCATGGTATAGCCCTATCTCATCCAAACTTGGAAGCTCAGCAGGGTCAGTACTTGCCTTGAAAGCCCCTTGCCAGGATTGGCATAAGTCGGTTGTGTCTAGAGATGGGCACGAACCAGGTTTGTCACGTTTCACAAATCACAAACTTTTATGAACTTGCCCTGGTTCACAAACCAGTTCGTTTGGTTCATGAAAACGTCACTTCTGGGGCAGCAGAAGGTTACTTCTGGGGCTACAGAAAGCCCATCCCCCCATTGCCTAGGAAACTGATCAATTGGCACCAGGCTGTCTGCAGTGACAAACCAAAAAATGAACCTACTGAACCAGCCTAAAATTTCATGGCGGTTTGTCAGAAACGGGCTCTGATGAACCGCTGGTTCATGAACCATGAACTGGCCTGATGCGTAATGAATTTTGGTTCATATTTTGGTTCATACCCACCTCTAGTTGTGACTTGATGTCGTGTGCATGCCACACACACAAAAGGATGCTTCGGATTGCACTGCAGAAGTATGAGCTGGGACAAATCTCAGCCATGAACAAACCAGCTGACTTTGGGTATTTTAAAAATATATTTACATATTTATAGCCTGCTTTTGTCCACAACAAAGACCAAAAGTGACTTACAACATCACTCTCAATTGTGTAATCCAGTTTCATTGCATTACTCAATGTATGTATTATATTGGTCTTTATTGCATTGCGTATATAACATACAATAACTTATAATATGCCTTGATTCTCAAGAAGAAAGGATGATGGTAAATAAAGTAAGTAAATGAAATTTTATCTTTACAACCACCACCTTGCTGAAGTGGGTTAGGCTGAGGGAATGTGATTGGCCCATTGTCACAATTATGGTAGACTGAAGATTTGAGCATGGGGCTCTCAGACGTAAAACACTCTGTCAGACTTAAAGCCACTTTATTTACTTAGTGCTAGATTGCCACTGGTTTCCAGAGTGGGAAATTTCTGAAGATTTCAAGGGTGGATCCTGAAGATGGCAGGATTTGGATTGGGGAGGGATCTCAGCAAAGTATAATGCCATAAAGTCCACCCTCCAAGAAGCCATTTTCTCTAAAGGAACTGATCTCTGTGGCGTGGAGATCAGTTGTAATTCCAGGAGCTGTCCAGCTACCACCTGAAAGTTGCAACCCTAGGAGTGGTGGTAGAAAAGAGCAAGAGTCCAATAGCACCTATAAGACTAACAAAATTTGTGGTAGGGTATGACTTTCATGAGTCACAGCTCAGTTCTTCAGATATCAGCTGTGACTCACGAAAGCACATACCCCTACTACAAATTTTGTTAGTCTTAATAGGTGCTACAGGACTTTTGCTCTTTTCTACTGCTACAGACTAACATGGCTACCTACCTTGATCTATCTCTTAGGAGTGGTGGTAAGACTGTTGAATTAGGACTAAGGAGGCCTGGCTTTGCCATGATGTTCACTGGGTGAGCTTGGACAAATAATTCTCTTTCTATGTACCCAACTTCTCAGAGCAATTGTAAAACTAAAATAAGAGATCATATATGTCATCTGGAGCTCCAAGGAAGGGTGGAACAGAAAGTAATATACAACAGAGAAACAAATGCAGCCTCCACCATTTTTTCTTTCTTTCTGAAATTCATTTTGTGAATTGCATTGAAGCAGCAGTCAATAGGTATGACAGATTGGGGAAAATATGGCACTTAACCATTTGTATATGCAGGGCTCATTTCGAGGGGGAATGCACAGGAACGCAGTTCCGGCAGTTCCCCAAACAGGTCAAATGTCAGGTGGCCCCGCCCACCTCTTGGCCATTTTGGACCCGTTTCAGCCTGTATTGGGGCTGAAATGGCCTGGATCGGGCCTCTGACAGGTGGTAGATCACTCTCCTGCTCTTCAGCGGCCCGATCCTGACCATTTGGGGCCCCTTTTCAACCCTTTTCAGCCCCTTTTTGCCATTTTGGGCCCAATTTCGGCTCTGAATGGCCAGGATCGGGTCAAAAACAGCCAGAATAGGTGATGTCAGGGGGTGTGGCATATGCAAATCAGCTATACTAATGACACACTTCTGGTGATGGCAAGAGGCATGGCATATGCTAATGAGTTATGCTAATGAGTTCCTCCAGCTCTTTTTCTACGAAATGACCCCTGTGAATATGTACTGCTTTTCTGTGACAAATCATATCCCTTCCCCAATTGCTTTCTTCAGGAAAAGCAATGCAACCCAGTCTCATGGCAATGATGGTGGAGTGGGATGGGAAGGGAGTCCTTTCTCCTATTCCCCCCTCCCATATCCCGAAACTGTCGATTGTGGGGGGAACACCATACCTTTCTGCGCTCCAGCCCTTTTGGAAGCATTTGCCTTTCCAAAAGAGTCAAAGACAGAGTCCAGGTTGTAGCAGCCTCAAGAAAAGGAGAACTTTTCTTGCTCTTTAGAGAAAGTGGGTGAAAGGACCCAGCACAAGATGATGCTATGAATGATGCTAGGCTATCTAGGGAAGCTGCACCTTAATCTTTTCAGAGTCACAGAAGAAGCAGGCAAAAAAGGTGATCAGGCTGAGCAGAAGTTTAGCATGCCCCATCACAAATTAAGACATGACTGCTGCATCTGTCTTTAGGGATATTTAGGGGTGTTTAGGGGCTATGGAAGGAAAAGACAATTTGATTAGGGTTATGAGAGCAACCAGCAGGCTATCTCCTCCTCCTACCACCCTAACAGTGCAATCCTAAACAGAGCTACACCCTTCAAAGTCAATAAGCTTAGAAGGGTGTATCTCTGCTTATCACTTCATTGCAGTATACTCAACACCTGTCCTTGTTAACCCTGGTATCTGAAGAACTATGCTGTGACTCAGAAAATCTCATACTCTATAACAAATTTTGTTAGTTTTATAGGTGCTACTGGACTCTTGCTCTTTTCTAACCCTTCAAAAGAGTAGCAGAGACTCCCAGGAGAATCCCTGTGGCCGAAAGTATATAAATAGCTGTCCTCTTGAAAGGAGTGAGAAGTTATTTCCTATCCTTCTGCCCACATAATACTTTTTTTTTTTGCTAAGCTGCAAGTTTCTCCATCATTTTAGACTTTTTTAGATGTCTTCTATCCTTTAACTGTGCAGGGCCATCCAAGCATGATGAATGACAAGACAGCCACATTAATGGGTACAGGAGACAGCATGCCAAGGGTACCCCCGTTTACTATACCATGTCTAGCTACCGTTCAAATTTATAATTTAAATACAAAGTATGAACTCTTCCTAAGAATTTTTTGCAATCTGTTATTGATAAGACTCTAGTTTCGAGAGGTAGTCATTTTCATCACTGTGTTTAGGTTAAAAATGTAGCTAGATAGACAGAGATTAATTCATGTTGTATACTAAGGTGACATCAATGAGGATGGGGGGGACGGATGAAAATAATCGGTCCTCGGGGAAAAGGTGGAGGCGATCAATTATGGTTTCTAAAAAGGGTTGTGGGCTGAGAGGGTTGTGGAGAGATAAATGAGCCATCCCACAAAAATAATAGGGCTTCTCAGTAGCTGCTCTGTGTAAAAGAGAAGTTCAGATTAGACAGAGAGAGAGAGCTCGAACCCCCACCTTTCCCCACTTGAAATGTGAAAAAGAAAAAAGGTGTGATGAAAAATAGGTGATACGAAAGAGCGTAGGTAGACCTGACAGCTAGCAACAGCCTGTGTGGCGACACAGCAGTCTTGAACCTTAGCTTATATTTGTTAAAGACTGCTGACCGGAGCTAAGGGCACAGTGCATATGTCCTGCTAATGGATCTGCAGAATGCTGAATTGATTCCCAAGTGGCACCAGGAAACTGAAAGACGAATGGCCTCACTCACTTCTATATTCTAATGCTGCATTTAGCTGAAGCATTTAATAGGCCTAATTTGAATAAGTTATGATTTTTAACTACATAAGCATAAGTTTCAAGGTGCCAAAACCAATGAAGTGCATCTAATGCTGACGCCATAGCAGCAGGAATTTGTCTTTCCATCAGAAAGAACTGTCACAAAATATAAATATTTTAGATCGGAGGTAAAATTCTCTTTTAAAACGATCCATTGTACTTGATGAAAAACACTTGTCAAACTGATTTAAAGAAACATGTAAGGATGCAGAGAATATTTCAAACGATGCTCGATGAATTTTAAATCCCTCGTGCTATCTGATTTTATTTCATGAGGGCAGGAAGTTGGGAAGGAACAAAGTGAAAGGGCAATGGGTAATTTGGTTATGCAGTTATCACCTCATGTACCTATATAGTTCACAGTTACGTAAGGTTCTTCAGGATCATTCTCATTTCACTGTGGAAAAAGTGACTAGGGGCAGTAATTTTAAACATTGCCTGAACATCTTACTGAATCACAGGAAATGTCCTATCCTGAAGGGAAAACAGGTTCCAATATAATTAAAAAGGAATCATTGTGTATAGTGTCACATAGAGCTCTTCTAAACAAGAAAGGAGCTGCAGATGGTTGATGGTTTTACATTTGACTTCCCAATCAACACTGCCCATAACTACCTATAAATTCCTAAGTTCCACAGGCCTGCAGCTACATTTCCAGAGCAAGCAATTTGTCAAGCTCTTATTTCCTTATACAGTCCTCTCTTACAGCCCATACTTATGAGTCACAGTAATGCAGTGGCTTATAGGACTGGAAGTACAGGTCTTGGCTCATGCTCCCACACAATAGACTTTTCAAACAGAGAGAGGAGGAGGACGTCAACAGTAGTCCTTGGACCATTTATCACACAAGTCTACACACTTATGTGGTGTAGCGGTTAAAGTCTGAGATTATTGTGTGGGACAAGTGAAGGACTTGCAAGGACTTGCTGGGATACTTCACTTTTCTCTTCCCCATGGTCAGGGCCGGTGCCAGGGTTTCTGGCACCTGAGGCTGGGGGCAGCTTCAGGTCTGCTCCTGCCCCCTTGTGCACACACATGTGTGCATGTGCACCCGGATTGCAGGGCGGTGGGTGGCTGCTCAGGAGGGCTGCCTGCTCAGACTGCCCCATGCTGCCGCCGCTGGTGTGCGCTCCCAGCCAGGCACAGCGGGTGGCTGGGCAGGCGTGCGTGCATCCTCCCAGCCCTTCTGCTCTGTTGCTCCATGAGCCACCCCAGACGCCTGTCACGCCTGGCCCATGGCTGCTGCTCCCGGCTGGGGGCGTGTGCTGG
The DNA here is from genome assembly GCF_028583425.1 of Eublepharis macularius. Lineage (NCBI taxonomy): Eukaryota > Metazoa > Chordata > Lepidosauria > Squamata > Eublepharidae > Eublepharis > Eublepharis macularius. The sequence goes on along the minus strand of NC_072799.1, from coordinate 21,398,123 downwards.
CGGCGACGGCAGCACAGGAGGGCTGGGAGGCTGCAGTAGCTGCGGGCCAGGCATGGCAGGCAGCTGGTGCGGCATACGGGTGGCTTCCCATCCCCCCTGCTCAGCTGCCCGCATGCTGCTGCCACTAGCTCTGCAGTGTTCGCCCTCGCCCCTTGCGTCCCCTCCAGCACCTCAACACTGGAGGCGGATGCTGGACCTGCCTCAATGGAGGCACCGACCCTGCCCATGGTACTTCCTCTATCCCTCCCTCTGGTAGCCTCCATATGCTCACCTTTCCCTACATCCTTCTCTCCTTCACGCCCACTCAACAACTTACCTTTTATCTGACCCCATCTTCGTGTATATTTATCAATTTACTTCATTTATATACTGCCTTTCTCCACACCACAATATCCCCACAACAACCCTGTGAGGTAGGTTAGGCTGAGAGTGGGTGACTGGATCAAAGTCACCCAGTGAGCTTCCAGAGTAGAGTGGTGATTCAAACCTGGGTCCCTGATCCTACTCTGAACCTCTACCTGCTACAGTGCACTGGCTTTGGGGGGGGGGGCAAGGGGACTCCTGTTCAACAGTAGCAAGAGCAAACAGCAGCTCCTGGGTGAGTCATGCCAGTAATGTGTTTTCAAGTCACCTGGTGGTTGCTTCTGGGCCTGGCCTCAATGAGTCTTCCCTCCCAGGCTAAAACAGCCCTGGAAAGGGTCCTGCCCCCTCCCTCTGCCTTACACTGACAGAAACCAAGCCTTGACTATTGGCTAAATTAACTGAACTCCAGCCGACAGAGATCAGTTCCCCTGGAGAAAATGGCTGCTACTGAGGGTGGCTTCTGTGTAGGGTTGCCAGGCCCCCTCGATCTCCCAGCGGGAAATTGAGCCCTGGCTCTTGCCTGGAGGGGGGAGCGCGCGTGCAGAGTGTGCCCGCGCGCTCCTGCAAGCGTGATGATGTCACTGCTGGGAAGTGACATCACCACGCAGCCTGTTTGGCACAGATCAGGCCCGTTGTGGACCCCTGTGGAGCACAGAAGCATTCCTGCGCTCTGCAGGGGCCCACAATGGGCCCGATGCACACCCAAACGGGCCTGATCCGCGCCCATTTTGGCACGGATCGGGTCCGTTTCGGTGCAGATTGGGCCCGTTTTAGGCCCCTGTGGAGCACGGGAGCGTTCCTGTGCTCCAGAGGGGCCCACAACAGGCCCAATCTATGCCAAAATGGGCCTGATCCACGCCAAAATGGGTGCGGATTGGGCCCGTTGTGGGCCCCTGCGGAGCACAGGAATGCTCCCGCACTCCACAGGGTCCCCGATCCAGGCCAAAATAGGCCTGATCTTGGCAGTTGCTGTGCGCAGGGGTGCGCAGCACCACAGGGGGGGGCGCATGGAAGGTGCGCACCCCCCACTGGCCAGGTAGGGAGGGGCGGGGTGGGAGGGTGGGGGCGGGGGTCTGGCAGCCCTACTTCTGTGGCATTATACCTGTTGAGGTCCCTGCTCTCCCCAAACCCCTCTATCTCCAGGGTCCACCTCCAGGGTCCACCTTCAAGTGTGAGTTGGCTACCCTACTAAAGGTAAATTCAGTTTTGTATTGAAATTATGCACATAGGACTTTAAATATAATTTTAAAACAAATAAAATAATGATATACTTTACAACTCACTTTTTCATCAAAAAAAGACTGCCCAGCACATTGAGGGTTGAGCAGCCCCCTCCCCACCAAAAAAACATTCCTTAATGGAAATTTAATTGTGTATTTTTGTAAATGGCCTAATTAGCATTTTACAAAAATGTGCTTGAAAATTAGATATTAGTGTTTTGTGCCCAAGAGACTCAGTAATATGTTCCCTTGGATAATTTTTACAAATAACAAACCCTGCCAAGAATTGCTTGTAAAATCCAAGGGGACTCCTTTGAACAAGAGAACTTATGTAAAAATTAAAAATTCATTAAGAATTTCACTTTCACTTCACCTTTGGAAGGTGGTGTCTCAATGACACGGTTGTACTGAAAATAGAAAGATGGTTCTACAAGGGATTTTATAGTGTTCATAGCGGCTACGACTACTCACAGTCAACAAAGTTGACTTCTGAAATGGTGAAAATAGCAATGTGCTCTCTATGTGCAATTAAAACGTTAAGGGCCAAAAAAGCTTCTATTCAGATCATAGTATGAAATTACAGGAAACCTATGAACTATGAAAAAAGCTAAACTATGGAATTGTGGGTTATACAGTCAAATAAAATCCATAAAGAAACTAACAGCTGAGTAGATAAATGAATTGGTGAAGCTGTCTTTTGTTGTTGTTGTTGTTGTTGTTGTTGTTGTTGTTGTTGTTGTTGTTGTTGTTGTTGTTGTTGTTAGAATGTTCCAATGCATCACATGGCATGTTTGCAAGCAAGCTTTACTCCTGAGACAATGGCAACAGGATTCATCAGAAGTCGATATTCAAACAACCTGTTTATACTGTTAAGCCTACTATGCTAATTGCCATTGTTAGAAAATCTAGCAACATAAAAAGATAGAAGAAAAGAGGTCTGATATCTGATTACTGACATTCACAAGAGGATGAAAAGGGTCTTAGATTAATATATTCCTAAACTGTTGGTTAAAATAGTACATATGCAATGAAGTGCAAGTGAAATTAAATAGATTTTTGGTCCATCTGAGAATATCTCTGTCTTTACAAAATATCTCTTTTCATAGGAAGATCAAAATATAAATTATTCCAGGGTAATGCCAAGAAAACATTTCAAGGGTATTGATTTTCATTAGGCAAGCGACTAATGATATTATTCTGAAGCGGGATTACTGTTTCATCCCTTGCATGAACGTTACAATACAAAACTGATTACCAAATGATGATACAAGTTCACTGCATGAAGTTATTTTCCCCCTCTTTTACAATAACATTCAACAAACTATTACCTCAGATGGTAAATAGCATTTATCGATTGTTGTTTGAACGTAAAGGGAAGATTTGGAAAGATGTTTTTGTTCAGGTTGCCATGGAACGAGATCTGTTTGCCATCTCCAAGGAGAGCATAATTGTAAAGATAATTGATAGTAAATCCTTTCCAGAAGTGGGGAATTCATTTACAAGAAGCTCATTCATAAAGGTTTTTCAAAACATCTGATCTTGAATCAGTGACAACTTGAGTATGGCTGAACCACAGACTTGTCAGCAGGCGTACCAAGAAGCAAATGAAGGAGGTCTGTGTAGTCTCTCCCGGCTGCTACCACTAGTAACTGAAGAAGGAGAAATGAGGGAATTCACTATTCTCTAATTTGCTCACTATATCAAATTAACATGTTTTCACCACTATAATCCTCAGCAGGGCTTTTTTTCTGGGAAAAGAGGTGGTGGAACTCAGTGGGTTGCACTCAGAGAAAATGGTCACATGGCTGGTGGCCCCGCCTCCTGATCTCCTGACAGAGGGGAGTTGAGATTGCTCTCTGTGCCGCTGAGCGGCACGGAGGGAAATCTCAACTCCCCTCTGTCTGGAGATCAGGGGGCGGGGCCACCAGCCATGTGACCATTTTCAAGAGGTTCCGGAACTCCGTTCCACTGCGTTCCCGCTGAAAAAATGCCCTGATCCTCAGGAAGCAAGTAAAAATGCATTCAGTGTAACCCTAACAACTCTTTTCTGGAAGTAAGCCACATTGAATAAACTTGAATTGGACAAAAATACATGAAGAGATACAAAAGATATTAAAGAGAGCTAGTTTCGTGTAGTGGTTAAGAGCAGTGGGACTCTAATATGGAGAACTGGGTTTGATTCCCCACTCCTCCGCTTGAAGCCAGCTGGGTAACCTTGGGTCAGTCACAGCTCTCTGGGGCTCTCTCAGCCCCACCCACCTCACAGGGTGTTTGTTGGGGGGATAATAATAACATACTTTGTACACTGCTCTGAGTGGGTGTTAAATTGTCCTGAAGGGCAGTATATACATTTGAAGTTGTTATTAAAGTTACACTTTGAGCTGAACTTTAAAAATATGTTATTAAATACTTTACCCAGTAATATTATAAAAGCACATAACACTCTTTTTAAATATATGGTTACGGCAGCAAGAATAGTATATGCAGCAAAATAGAAGACAGAATCTTGTTCAGATGTGACTGAGTAGATGTATGAATTGTATGAATATGCGTCTATAGCCAAATTAACCTCTTATATTCATAATAGACCAATCTTAGAATTTTAAAAAAATGGAAAGACTTTTTTGACTATGTAGTTAAAAATTAAGAAAAAACTAAGAATAGCTATTACTAAAGTAGATCAACCATAAAATTAACATTTTAAAATTTTGAATATAAAATGCTAAGTGTATGTAAGTAAGGGGATGGAGAGGAGAAATAGTTTTTAGTATAATATGCTGTTATATAGTCTGTTTCTATAGTCTTTGTATACTGTTACATATTTTGCTTATGCTATTTTACGCCATTGTTTACTGTCTTTACTGTTCTTTTCCTCTCTCAAATAAAATTTAAAACTAAAAACCTGCTTAGGATTATTCTCATTATATAGGAGCTAGCTTGGAAGAAGGAAGGCAAGACTGACTGGATAGAGCAAATAGAGGAAATATCCTGTCCGTATGAAAATACATGAAGCTGCCTAATATTGAGTCAGACTATTGGTCAGTCAAGGTCAGTGCTATCTACGTTGATTGGCAGTAGCTCTCCACGGACTCAAAGCAGAAGTCTTTCCTATCACCTGCAACCTGATCCTTTCAAATGTAGATGTCTGAAGTTGAACAAGGGGAACTGATGCATGCAAAGCAGGTGATCTGCTACTGAGTCCCTAAATTAATAGAGACGAAGTGTTGCCAAGTAGGCCCCCTCCCCTGCTTTAAGGCCTGCTATGAACTGTGTTAAAGTTTCCTGCATTGCTGTTTTATTGCTACACAAAGATTGCTTTGCACGTGTGTGTGTTAATACACGTGTCAGTTTCCTGCCTGCGTGTCAATTGCCTTGCTGCTACAATAGACTGTGTAGTTCCCTGACTCCATGTTTGGTTAACTGCACAAAAGGACTCTATTTCTGGGCAGCCCTGCCCTGACTTGTATCTGGACTTCCTAGTGTGTATGTTTGGACTGTGTTACAAGTGTGCCCCGTGCCTGCATTGCCATCTGCCACGGACCGTGCCTGTTCCCTGCTTTGGACTGTGTTTTAAAGTGTTGTTCCCCCTGCCTCCATGGAAGCCTGCCTCATATGGGCCCAAGCCGCTGCTAGCAGCCGGGCGCCTGCCGGGGAAACCTCCAGCGAGCCTGGCTAGGCGCTCCCTGGTCAGTTCCCGCCTGGAGCCTCCCGCGGGTAGGTCGCCGAGCTTGCCCTCGCTACCGGGCAGCCTGCTATCCAGCCCCTGCTATGCCCAGCCGGCATCCATGTTCCTAGGCAGCCAGAAGACCCTGGGAAGAAGACTGCTTTGGGAAGCCATTTCGGCGAAGCGGGCACACCACGTCCGCAGCGAGAGTACCTCGCCCCGCTCTGCATATCTTAGGAGCCGCCCCGGAGAAGGAACTAAGTGCCGACCATCCCAAGCACTTAGAGAATGCATCTCAAAGAAACCTCCGCATTCCAGAGCTGATGACATCAGGACAAGCCCTGTCCGCTGGAACATCCATTCAGCCCACTTGGATTTCCCCCTCCCTCTTTTGTCCCCTCTTCCTGAGGTGTCACTTATCACAATCTGATTACTAAAGTGGCCCATCTAAGCCATTCAGTAGCCCATTAGAACCTTTGTTTTAATCTGTGAGAACCACCAAGTACAGCACCAGCCCCAGGGTACGTTTTGGGGTATTTAAGCTGGTCTCCCAGACCACTCGGTGCTTAGGCCATTCCTATCCAGACTTCCTTGCTGTCCGTCTGTGGTCCCAGTGCTGGCATTGGGCCACCCTCGCTGCTGTGTCTCTGCTTCGCTCCAGGATAAGTGAGTATTTCCCCTATCATCGTTGGGAACCCGCTAATGCGAACGTCTCTGTATTTCCTACTCTGTATTTCTTAGATCTTGTATGTTCTCTTGTATGCTTGTGCAAGTTTAGGCTTACGCCACACTAAATACACGTGTTTGGAACTTATTTGTTGTCTGCCTCTTTTTCACTAGAGTGTCTGGGATCGGGACCTCCGTATACATAGGTTATGATCCGCGCTTAATTTTAAGTTACAGACTGCTATAGCTAATTCCCCATTATAATAAAGAGCAGTTCTGGTAACAGAAGTTGCCATATAACTGAGTCAACCCATTGGTCTGTTAAGGTCAGTATTGTCTACTGTGACTGACAGCAGCTTTCCAGGGTCTCAGGCAGAGGTCTTTCACATCACCTAATGCTTGATCTTTTTAGTGAGAGATGCTGGAGATTGAATCTGGGGCCTTCTGCTTGCGTAGCTTCCCGTGAGTTCTCCTTAGGATGTTCTAGGTGGGTGTCTTTTCAAAGTTCTTCTCATTCAGTTCTCTTTACAGATTTTGTAGTACCGAATAACCTGAACTGATACATTAGGAATACTCCATGGTTCTATCTTTTATTTCCAAGTTTTGTACAGCGCATCGTGCACATGGAGTTTGCCACAGTTTTTCGTACCTTTAATCAGGCCTATAACCAGAAATTTTACTGCATGGGGCATAAAAGTACACTGAGGGAGAGTGTAAGGGCTATCTGAGTCCATTTGAAATAGCAAAAGCCTAAATGTAAGTCCGATATGCCTAAACTCAATTCAGTCCCCTCCTATTCAGCCGTCATAGTTGTTAACTACTGATGGAACTTTCCTTCACAAAGCTATCCAATTCCCATTTAAAACCAGCCAAGCAGGTAGTCACTGCTACATCCCATAAAAGTGAAATCCATAAATTAATATAAACTGTGTGAAGAAGTGTTTCCTTCAGTCTGTCCTAAATCTATTGTCCATCAGTTTAATTAGGTGACCCGAAATCTAATATTTGAGTACAGGGAGAAAAAGTTCTTTCTCGCTATCAATTTTCTCGGAACCAAGTATAATTTTATAAACCTCTATTCTATCCATGGCTTGGTCATCTTTTCTGTAAACTTACAAGCCTCAAATATTCTAACCTTTTCTTCAACCCATTGGTTGTTCCAATTGGCCCTTTCTTCACAGTTCCACTTCTACAATATACTCTTTAAGGAATACCAATTAGGATAGTACACAGTGTTCCAAAGGTGGCCTTACTACAGATGTATACAAAGGCATTATATTACTGCCTGCTTTATTTTTAAACCCTTTCCTAATAATCCCTAGCAAAGAGTTCTCCTCTTTCGCCCCTGCCATACATTGAGTTGACATTTTCATCAAGCTATCAACCCCAAGATCGTTTTTCCTGGTCAGCCAGTTCAGTCAGCCAGTTCAGGCCCCATCAGCATACATATCAAGTCAAGGTTTGTTTGGGGGTTTTTTGCTCTAAGGTCCATCACTTGATACTTATTCATACTGAACCTAATTTGCCATATTGGTGATTTAAGGATCAAGGCCTCAATTTCCTCAAAGAATATATTCTGGTACTGGCATTTCAATACCTATTCCCTGTATCTGTGAGTGAAAAGTTAAAAAAAAAAAAAGATATGTCACAGTTACAAGAAGTGTGAAGATGGAAGAATAAGGGGGTGGGGATAAGGGGTGTATCTGAGACATCATCCAAAAGGAGAACACTGACAGGTGAAACAGTCTTTTGTTTTCATTTTGAAATCATGTCAGGATATCATTACTACTTGTCTTGGTGCTGCTAAGATGCAGATCTGCACTGATAAGAATTTTTTCAAAACAACCACTAATGAAGATGAGCACATTGTTAAGAATTGTCACGTCTGCCAAGAAATTGTCTCAGGCCCATGTTTGCAAAGAAGCCACAAACTGCACAAGGAAAAGTTGGTGGGAAAGTAAAGGATCTTTACAACTTCATATCAGTTCAGACTTTCTCTCTCTGTCACATGCATAAGACTTCTTGATTTACTTGGAATTCTGGAAAGAGAAACGGGCTTCTATTCATCAGGATTGAGAGCTATTGACAGGCGAGGTTTCATGGACTAACTGGATTACAGCTCCACACAGTGCTTTTTTCCTAAAACAAGAGATACTCTGGATGTTCTCCCCTCTTAGCCCAAGTACTGAATAGACATGGGCACAAATTGAAATATGAATCAAATTTTGTGACGAATCAGGCCAATTCACGTATTGCAAAAACGTGTTTCGTGGGGCCATTTTTTCACAAAATCCACGACTTTGGGGGCCGATTCGTTTGAGTCATGAATGCTTTGTGATACCAGACAGGCTGGCACCGATCCATTGATTCCCTAGGCAACATAGGCCCAAAATGTCTGTAGACATTTTGTTGCCATGGAAACCCCAATCTTAGCCTACATAACCTTGAAAGGCAGCTCTCCCTGCCAACCTGAGAGCTGAGCAATGTGGGTTTGCGCAAGTTTACCTGCTAACTGTAGTCGGAGACTCCTTTCATTCTCTGTTTCCCTTCTCCATTTTTAAGAACAGGATGGTGGAGTAGTGGTGGTGGCAGCAGCCTCAGCAGCTCCTTCTGCTGCTGCTCACTACTTGCCAGCTTCAGGAACCCTTCCCTCACTCTCTGCCTCCTGTCCTCCTGCTGCTCTGACATGCCTTCCCACCCACCCCTGCCCCCAAGCTCCCCAGAGCAGATCCTGAGCAGATTCATTCTGCTCGGCTTTTCCTTCGAGAACTTGGAGGTTGTGGGAGGGCATGTCAGAGCAGCAGGAAGACGGGAGGATGGGAAGGAAAAAACAACAATCTGAAGAGAGGAAAACCCAAGCAGATCCATTCCACTTAACGTTTCTTCCAGCAGTGGCAGAAAGCAGGAGGCCAGGAGGCCAGGAGGGAAAAGTCAGCAAAGAAAGCCTGAAGAGAGCTACTTGGAGGGTGGCTGGAGGAGAGCCTGCTGAAGTCTCCCTGTGAGTTTGGCATCTCTGGGTATGAAGGGGGCCATTGTAGGACCCTGGGATCTGACAAATCGTGAACCTAATGAATCATTTTGCGAAATGGGACAATTTCGTGAAAGTTTGTGGTTTGTGTTTCGTGGAACACGACGAACCACAAAACTCAGGGTTCGTTTTTTCTTGTTTTGTGTCCATCTCTAGTCCTGAATGCCCAAGAGGTGCCGGTACTCTGTTCTGACACACACATCCTGAAAAAAAGGTACTGGTTCCACACATTCTGTCTGTGGCTGCATCCATACAAGCAGCAAAATGAGTTGGGGATGAGGTGGTAGAATCTTCAGACCTCAGGTGTACCCGTCTGGATTCCCCTGCATGCAGTGTGAAGTGGTGCAGTCTATTCTATCACCTCATTTCTGCCTCATGACCTCATGAAGAGAATAAAAAGCCAGTCACACACACCTCTCTCTCTCTCTCTCTCTCTCTTAAGAAGTTCTCTATAACTCTATAAAAAGGGCATTTTAACCTACTTGGGCAAGAAGAGTTGCTGCTCCAGCAAACTTCCCATTGGCTTGTTAAAAAGATAATAACATTCAATTTATATACTGCCCTTCAGGACAACTTAACGCCCACTCAGAGCAGTGTACAAAGTGTGTTGTTATTATTTATTTATTTATTTACTTAGATTTATAGTCCACCCTCCCCAACCAAGTGGGCTCACAACAATCCTCACAACAATCACCCTTTGAGGTGGATGGCACTGAGAGAGCTCCTAGAAGCTGTGACTGACCCAAGGTCACTCAGCTGTCTTCAAGTGAAGGAGTGGGGAATCAAACCCAGTTCTCGACATTAGAGTCCTGCCGCTCTTAACCACTACACCAGACTGGCTGCAAATACTGTAAACATGGTATACATTTTCTGGAATCGAGTGTGATGGGAAGACTTTATTTTCCAGGGTAGTTTTGATTGTATTGTATTAAAAAAAATCAAAACAAAACAATTGACAGAAAAATATAGACTTTTTTGAAGTAGCATTTATGGCGATGGCTATTTACGTTCCTTCTCCACACACCTCTCTCTAGAAGGAGAAAGTTGGAATGTGGTATGGAGAGTATATTTGTGATTCCAGACTCTCTTCACAGATGTAAGCCTCTTTGGGAAACAATTGTTGGAAACAACCACAAATAACAAGCCAATAAAAAAGATATATGGAGAATAAAATATGAATTCAGAAAATAACAGTGCCATCCTAAGTACAGACTCTGCTTAAGCTAGCTCTGTTACAATTTTCAGTCATAATTTCCTTCAAGAAATGTAAAATGGTTATTACTATAATTCCAGAATTGACATTTTAGTCACACTCCCCACATCCCTAAATTATAGGAAATCCCAACAGCTTGCAAGGGAAAACAATTACACTTTACGGGCCACAAACTAGCATCGTGTTTCACTTAAGGCCCCAGTTACTTCAGTGGGTTTCACACCACTGTAACTGTAGCTAGGGTATTTTTGAAATATCTACAAGGAGGTCATTTTGCATATATAATGCTGCAATCCTAAAAACACTTTCCTGGGAGTAAGCGCTGCAAAATAAAATGTGACTTACTCCTGAGTAGACCTGTTTCAGATTGCTTCCCAACCAGCACTAGGCAAAGTGCAGTATTTTATATACGCAACTCTCTAGAACTTTTTCAATGGTAAACAAAAAAAGTTTTTTCATCATTAAAAGGAAAATATTTTTATAATGGAATAAAATCAACATCTGCTGAGTATGGTAAGATACTCAGAGGAAAATCTCTGCATGCCAAAAACCTCCTTAATTATTGTTGTTTTGAAGGGATTTTGTTCACTGTAAAAAAATAATGAGAATACATGTTTCATAAATTATTTTCTTAAGAGCAGAGTATCCAGCATTTTTTTTAAAGACACTTTGACAGCAGGACTTTAAATGGTTTTTTAAAAATCACAAAACCTTTTGAGATTATCTTATTTCATGTTTTACACCTTAGCCTATAACTAGCTGTTCAAAAAGCTGTAATGATATCCGTTAATTCCCTATTATACATAAGGAGTATTGCCAGATGGTAATATAAAGTGGAGGGATAATAATCAGAAAAATGCAAAGCATTAAACATAATATTGGTTGTTGTGGGTTTTCCGGGCTGTATTGCCGTGGTCACGGCAATACAGCCCGGAAAACCCACAACAACCATCGTTCTCCGGCTGTGAAAGTCTTCGACAATACATCAAACATAATATTAGTGAGATAAAGAAACAAGAGGACTATCATTTCCTAATTCCTGTATACTAGTAATAACAGTAACACCCTCAGGAACAAAACGATTTTGTTTTGCTCAAAGTTCTGGGACATGCTTAAAATTAAACACACTTGAGACTATAATGCTCATAGTCTCCAGGAGCTTCCATTTCATCTTCTTTCCCATTCACATATTTAAAAAGACTGGACAAGATCACCAGGAGTAGAATACTGACATCTTAAACACACGGTTATATCCTCCTAAGCCCATTGGCTTTAATGAAAGGTGCAACTTTGTTTAGAATTCAAAAAGAGTCCAGTAGCACCTTTAAGACTAACCAATTTTATTGTAGCATAAGCTTTCGAGAATCTAGTTCTCTTTGTCAGATGCATGGTACAGAAACTGGTCAAATATAGAAGAGGAGGGGGGAGGAGGGGAGGAGAGAGAAGATGCAATTGGGGGGGGAGAGGGAGGATGCAACCAAAACATTCCTTTGCTAGTAAATGTAAACATCTCCTTTTGGTATGGAGATTAATTGGCTTGTGTGAGGCTTCAAAGGAGTTTGCCATGTTGGTTTGTAGCAGCAAAACAACCAGACCATCCAATTCCAATGTAGTATAAGCCTTCGATAACCACAGCTCTCCCCGTCAGATGCATCTGACAAAGAGAACTGTGGTCCCCGGAAGCCCACACCAGGTGCCACTTGATTCTTGATTCTCGAAAGCTTATGCTACAATAAAATTGGTTAGTCTTAAAGGTGCTACTGGACTCTTTTTGATTTTGCTACCAACGACTAACACGGCTAACTCCTCTGCATCTTTGTTTAGAATTGCACTCTAAGTATTATTATTATGCTGGTTATTAAGATAATGGCTTGGACCCACCAGAACATTTCCACAGACAGAACTATTTTTGTTCACAGAGGACAACTTGTTTGCCTGGAGCATTTGGGGTGCAGAAGGGGGGGGGGGTGAATGTGAAAGTCAGGCTCTGTGAGCAGAAATGTGGGAATGCATTGATGAACTTGCATGCACATACACACATAAAACAACTACCTAGATAATAGCAAACATTGCTAAACAGGTTTCAGTTGCATGTATTGAATAACAAAAACAACAACGTTTTTTGTGAGAAGAACATTCTAGTTGACATTCTCAGGTATTCATTAAAAGGGGAGGGGAATATATCATTATGGACCATTCATTAAAACTTCACTACATTTCTTCAGATGCCTGAGCAGACTGAATGAATAGAACATATGGCAATTAGACAGTAGTCCTGTGTTTGAAAACCAGAAAGAACAACAAACAAGTAACCCTAGTGAGGAAATAAGACAGAAGAAGATGAGGTGCCTGTCTTTTTTCCACAATGGGATCAGCGCGGTCTGTTTTGAATTGGAATTAACCCCTCCTTCCAGCAATACCAGTTTGAATCCCTGTGTTTGATTTTTAGGCGAAAAGAAATACACTGGAAGAACCAGTCAGGGATCTCCAACGTAACATATTTTATCCCTAAGAGTGTCTTTTATGTCTGGCTAAAGCCAAGGTCCAGAATACAGGTCAGCCAATTAAAACTAAATCAAGACTAGTCAGTAGTTCCTGTGAGGGGATAGAAACATCCATAGTTTGTGGTTTTTATCATCCCATGAGGCTTAACATAAGGTTCAGATCTGTCCATTTAATCAAAGCTGCAGAAGAAGAATGCAAGAGGAAAGGAATTCTCTAGTGCAGAAATGTTGCTTTCCTCTAAATTCCATCTCTGTCGATGAAACATGAGAGCAACAACAGTGGTCTTTGGTTCAGTTACATTGAGTGGAACAATATCACAGCGCTGACAGTTTTTTTCTCCTTCTGTATCCTACATAAAATGTTAATTTTAAAGGCCACTTGCAAGCTGCATGAATACTAATGCTTGTAAACCACCAGACAAAACATGAACACTCAGCGTGAGCCATTAAAATTTCATTATTCAGAAGAGATTTTTCTAATTTGGTTTTGTATCTCAGAACCCAGGCACAATTAAAAACTAGATTGGGAAGAATTTGAGAATTGCTGCTAAGTGGGACACTGCCCTCATGGTCTTTGAGAGATTGGCTAGAATAAGGGCAGGCAAATGTTTTCTTTCAGGGCCATGTCAGGTCTTCGGCTGCTTTTGAGAGTCCCAGTTGGACACTGGCTCTTCTAATTTCTGGCACTTGCCTGGTTCATGTTTACATTCTAGTGAGCCGGCAGTAACAGGAAGCCACCAAAGGCTGTGCCTTCTGCAGGCACAGGCCCAGATGGGGCCATCTGTTCCATTTTGATGCTCTTGAAGGCACTTAACTCTCATTATGGAGGAGCGTTGGCTGACTCCATGATGCTGCAGTCCAGGGGGCTGGTGCTCCTGATCAAGAGCCACATCAGAAGCTCCACTGGATAGTCTATGCATGCTCAAGGCATGATTCACCTACCTCTTGGCTAGAGGTATAGCCTTTTATGTCTAATGCTGTACTTACACAATTGCTACCAATGTTTTAAATTGTTTTTTTTTATTTGCGTTGTAAATCTGGTCTGAGCCTGCTTGCGGGAGAGCGTACTATAAATTAAATTAATAAAATAAATAAAGTCAATAGTTAAGTTAAAACCAGCCTCTGTTCAAACTCTGTGGAATTTCCTACCTTGTTCTCCACCAGCATTCTCACTTCCAACCAGGGAGTCTCTGTGTGAAGTAAGAGGACAACCTGGAACTTTCTATGCCAAGATCTTCAAGGGTGGGATCATTATAAAATGTGATCTGGGTGTAAGCAGTCAGCCCGGCCTCCGACATCTTTAATAGCTATTTAATATAGCTACCTGTGATATAAAATCACAAGGCCTCTGAATTAAAATGCATTTTGGTTTGTAGATGGGAATTCCAGCCAGCAGTTGCTGAGTTCCACCTGGGAGCCCCAGGTATGAATGGAATGCCAAATGTAAATGCAGAGTGACCAGCGGCGATTAGTTTACAGTCATCTCAGCTCTGAAAGGAATCCAGAACAACAAAGGTCTCACAGTCATCCCACTTAACACATTCCTTTCCCCTCCTGCCATGATGAGATCTCCTGCCCATGATTGAGGAGAAATCAATTAGCATTCATCAGCTCTTATAATTCATGCCTGGGAAAGGTACATTCCACAGCTAAATTCATCAACTGAACTCTGGTGGACTCCATTAGAAAATTGCCCCATTTGTGCAGTTCCAGGAGAGACTTTGCATTCTCTTTTACACACCCCAGCAGCAAGTTATCAAGGTAATCAAACCTTTGTTATTCCCAGGAACTGAAGATTGGGACCTTTGTTCCAATGACTGGAAGGGCTCTCCCACCTCAGGGCATGTTTTACCCTATAAGAGTAGTGCCCTTGCCCCATTCAAATCGAGCATGTTTACTGGATTTGAAGCACTGTTCCCTTGAGGTTATCCTAAGCCTCTTGCTCTCTTGGCTGAGGATGCTGGACATTTGAAGCTACTCTCTCTTCCTCTGAGGACTGGACTACTCTTCAGGATAGGCAGATACACTTTTCCCTCCCTCACTCTATTACTGGCTAGCTTCCTAGGACTCCTGTGTGTGCGTGTGTTTTTCCTCTTCAATAAAAGTTTGCTCTTTGAATTTAAAGCACCAGTCTTGTCTGCTATCTGGGAAGGGACCCCATAAAATTGGTGACAAAGATCCTGTAGTTACCACCTCTCACATAGCCATCTTCCTTGCCGCTAATCCCCCCCCCCCATTCTCTTATTGCAAGGAGACCAATTTAGGTAACATGGGAGGGTCTGTCTTTCCAGACCAAGGAATCTGGTCATTTTTACATGAAGAAACTGACAGAAGAGAGAAAGGTTCTCTCCCAAACATTTTATTAGGCTGTCTTATGATTGTATCTTATATAGACGCTATGAACAATCACCTTCATTACATTTAAGAAGAATATACGGCAGTAGATAAACATTTAAACATAGGCAGCTGTAATTGTTCATTAAAAAAATCAAAAAGGAAATACAGTTTCCCCTTTGTGGCTGACTCTACCGTGATGATTAATATACAGCTTGTGTGCTTTGATGGGTAAAAAGGAAGTAGAAAATAAAACCACTGATACTTCCATCCTACTCAACATCTGGCTATGGTCATGGTTTACTTACAGATACTCATAATCATATTAGCCAATTTATTATAAATAGATGACTGAACAAGATCCCCTAAGATTTCAACTCGGAACTTTCAGGAATTTAAAAGAAACTGCACTCTAAGTTACTGCTGAATTGCAACTGATAATGAAGCTCAAGACAATGCATCCACCTGCATTGAAACGAGACCTAGGCTTCCTGTCTCATTCCTGTCTCCACACTCACCATCCCTCTGCATACCCCACCCTATCCGATCACAACTGCTATTGTCATTCACCAGCTTTTGTCATTTACCTGCTGTTGTCATTTGGCATCTGAAATCATTCCACTCACTAAGATATAAGGGCAGATGGACTAGAAGTGGGCAACAATTGCAATATGAAGGAATCACATTTTTCAAGAACTTTTCTGCCCAGTTCGTGAGAGTCGTCAGCAGTTCGAGAAGCCAGACAGGCTGGCGCTGCTGAGGGGTGTGTGAAACTGACAGCCCCGTTCTCCTGCCACCAGTGAGCGGCAGGAGAATGGCGGCTGTCAGTTTGACAGACCCCTCACCGGGTTCAGCCCATGGGCTGAAGCCAGTGCGGGGTGAGTGAAGCTGACAGCTCTCCTGGGTGGCAGGAGAACGGGGGCTGTCAGTTTGACAGACCCCTCACCGGGTTCAGCCCATGGGCTGAAGCCCGTGTGAGATGAGTGAAGCTGACAGTTCCCTTCTCCTGCCGCACCAGTGACAGGAGAATGGGGCTGTCAGTTTCCTGGGCAGCAGGAGAAGGGGGCTGTCAGTTTCACAGACCCTGCGCCGGGTTCAGCTGCAGCCCTTGCAGGGTGAAGGAAGCCAATGGGCTGAAGATGCCTTGGGGTGTGTGATAGTGACAGCCCCGTTTTCCTGCCGCTGCAAGCAGCGGGAGAAGGGGGCTGTCTGTTTCAAAGGACCGGTGCCGGCTTCAGCAGCTGGTGCCGGCCATTTGAAATTCCACGAACCACGAATTGATTCGTGAACTGGGAAAAGTTCATGGAAGTGCATGGTTCCTGGTTCATGGAAATGTGATGAACCATGAATCACCCGGTTCTTTTTCCCCCGGTTCGTGCCCATGTCTAAGATGGACTCACATTCTAGATGTATCTGAAGAAGGAAGCTGTGATTCATGAAAGCTCAAACCCTACCACAAATTTTATAGGTGCTACTGGACTCTTGCTCTTTTCTACTGCTAGACAGACTAACAAGGCTACCTATAACTCTAAGTTAGCGTTCATTGTGAAGATAGTCATCATATTGGTGGTCTGATCTGAGGTATAACTGAGGATTCAGCTCACCAGGCCTTACCCTCAGATCATATTTTCAATACTCTGGAATCAGTGAAGAAGTAAGAGAGAATGCTTTTATTTATTTGTTTGTTTAACTTGTATACCACCTTTCCATCATGTTTAGTGCTTGAGGCAGTTTACAGCATACATTTGAATGGGCTTATGGTTACTACAATCTTTTCCTGACCATGAAATCCACAACAAGGGAAGCTGTTTGTACATTTTGATTGTACTAACTGCAATCTAAGGACAGACTGGGAATCAAACCAGCATACAATCAAGCATCTGTAATCACAGCCAACACTAGCCGTTAGAAAAAAATTCACCCAGCTCCAACAGCAGGACTTCAAGGCAGGTTTGAGCCCTGACCCAGAATTTTTAAGAAAGAAATACAGAATTGGTCCTACTCTATTACCTACATGGCATTATTTAGTTCTTCCCTCTCTCTGGCAGTTCTGAGCGGGAGGAAAGGAAAAGGGTAGTATGTGATGAAAGGCATTCTTCTATCAAGAAAGGTGGAAGAAAATATCAAGACAAGCAATGCAAATGTTGGGTCCCTGACCTGTGTACAAGCAAAAAAACATGGCCATTCTTTTTCAGAAGTGATGTAATGCACCCTTTCCCCCAAATAGTGCTTGTCTTTGTCTAAGAGAAGCATCATATTTTATAAGCTGAACAAGTCAGAAACAAGCCAGGTTCGAGTAGGTGAAGCCAATTACTCCAGTACAAAATGCATATCTAAGAAAGAAATCTTATAACAAGTTTAATGCCCACTGTGAAGGAGAAATAGCAGGTTATGTAAAGCAGAGCAGTGGAGAAAAATAGAAGAAGGTAATTGAGGGTCAGACAAGAAATGACAGAGATTGTGGATCTCTGACATTTTTAAAGGGAAATTAGAGCCCCATGGGAGCAATGTGGATCAGAGTTGCAAGGGAAAAGGAGAAAAGGTTTAAATGGAAACTTCTGCGTACTTTACTAATCAAAACTATCACCACAATGTGCTGTTATTAGCCTTTAAAGGAGGTAGCTCACAGGTAGTAGCCTTAGTTAGTTAAAGTTTATTTCGATACAACATAGGCTTAAAATAGAGCTGCCAGTCTCTCAGTGGAGGCAGGGATCCCTTGCTCCCAGCCTCTGCCCCTCGCCACTGCTTACCTGGACAGTGGGGGGAAAAGGCACAGGAAACACACCCAGGAGGCAAGGAGCCTCCAGGGCAAGCACACAGTGGGCACGCTCAAGTCCCTGGTGGGTGAGATGACTTTACTTCCCCAACTGACATCATTGCGCCTGGTGGTGGGCATGCTCCTGTGCTTTGCAGGGGCAAATTTTTGCCCCCAACGGACTGAGCTGGCCCTGTGTGAAGCATGGGAGCATGCCCGATGTTGGAGTGATGTAACTTCCCAGAAGTGACATCATTTTTTTGGTGCTGGGAGTGTGTGCATGCTTTCACACACACAGGAAAAAAACACTAGGTAAGTGCCAGCTCTCCCCCTCCTACCGGGATCTGGCAAACCTAGCTTAAAAGGACACTTTTAAAAGAAACAATAGGACTGCCATATACAGTAAAAGGACTTATGTCTGCCATTATATTCAAGCATTCTAAGATTAAGCATGCATTTCATAATACAGATATTAATTATTTGAAGACTTGACCAGCTGCTTTTGTATTACACATGATTGCACAAAAATTTGCTACATTATAGATTGTTTCATTACAAGAATCTGAAAGGAGAACAGAAGTATAAAATTACTCTGATCTTCCCGGGAAATGTATTAAAATTGGCGTAAAAATTTGTTGAGGACGTCATTATATAAAGATATTGTAATAATACATGAACATCTGTCTCTACCTTTCCCATTTGACAAGGGCAAACCCATTAGGAAAGAGGAATGGGAAGATATCCGCCTTCCAAAAAGGCTGGGGGCATTACAGCGATGCCTAAACACCAACCACTTTGTCTCACATCCTCCTTGCCAATCATGAGAGGGAAGCCATTTTCTTCAAAGAGTGTGGCAGTTTCAATGGCAGACATTAATTAATAACTTTCTATGGCAAAATAAACACCCCAGGATCCCATTCTCCACACTACGTCGGAAATCCAGAGATGGTGGTTTTAATTTCCCAGACCTCAACCTATACCAAACAGCAATCAGGCTTCTCAATTTACTTCAACTTATCTCCGTAAATAATACAGCAGGCTGGGTCACTCTCTTCAAGACGCTTATAGACACATACACTATCAACGATCTAATGTGGAATAAGCAAACAAACAGACCCAATAGCATTCATAAAAATAGGTTTTTATTTGCAATACTGAACTCATGGGATAAACATAAAAATAAACTGGTTCCAGACATATCCAGATTCTCTTCCTTCATAAATCAAACCTGGTTTTCTCCAGGTAAAGATCCAGTTTTCCAAAACATTTTTCGACAAGCCAACTTGACAAGATTAATTGACTTAGCGTCACCTGCGGGTCTGCTGGGAAGACTAGAACTAGAACGTAAACTGAAACAAAAACTGTTATGGTTCAGATATCTACAGGTTAAAAGCATGTCAGAACAAATAGGTCTGAAGTCAATTATGAAAGAACCACTGACAGAATTTGAAATGGTGCTACGCTCCTATACAACGCAAAAAAAGGGTATGATATCGATACTTTATTCTATCCTTCTAAACACGGTGAATAAAAAACAGATTTCATGTCAATCCAGCTGGGCCAAAGACAGTAAGGTAGACCAATCCTTGGAAACCTGGAAAAAAATTTGGACATCAGACATTTTCAAATCAAATGTTATTTCAACTAAGTTACAATCTTTCAAGATTGTGCACAGGTGGTATCTTACCCCTAAGAGAATATCACATATATACCCATTGGCCTCCCCACAGTGCTGGAAGAAATGTGGAGAGGTAGGAACGTTCGCCCACTGTTGGTGGGAATGTGCACATTAAAAATTATTGGGGTAAAGTGCTTGAAGAAATCAGAGTAATAACAGAGTATATAATCCCGTTAGACCCCAAGATTATCTTCTTGAATCAGTGGGGTGATTTACCTATATCTAAAATTAGAAGAGATCTGATTGCAACTTTTCTTGTAGTAGCAAAGAATGAGATAGCTTTGGTTTGGAAGAAAAACTCAGCTCCCTTAATTGAAGCATGGTTGGAAAAAGTGTGGAATTATTTCATTGTGGAAAAAACACACAACGATCTCTATGTAGCAGAGAAGTTTCCGGTGAGCTCTAATTTTGTGGAGAAATGGTTCCCATTTTTGAATATGTTGAAAAACATAACATTCAGCCGAAATCAAAAATCCTTCAAACAATTATGTCAAAGGGTTTTACACTATAAAGTTCCACAATGTATATAACTTTGTTGACATGTGCTGACTCTCCTTCTGTAACAAAATTCCATGCATTGAATTGATGGTTTGTTTGTTGTACATGTTCAAGTTTGTATGTTGTAATTGTTTTCGTTTAATAAAAAGTTTATAAACAAACAAACAAAAAAGAGCGCGGCAGTTTGAGTTACTCTCTGCATATTCAAACAGTACAGTACAGTGCAATTAGCGTGTTCTTACACAGCCCAATGGGTGTTCCAGTTTACTACTCAACAGACCTGTTGTTGCTGCGTACCGCACCACGGTCAACTGTTTAAATAAAGAATGAGAAACTCGATAGCCAGACAGTGATTATAAATAAGCACCAAGCTGTTAAAATAAAGTTATACCATTTGGTGTTTATCTACGACTCTGTCATTTATGTTGTTTTGCACATGTTTATTTTTACAGCCATAGTTCCCCTCAGGTCATTTAATTACCCTTCCCAACCACCCATGACCCTGGGAGGAAATTGAACCTATTCAAAAAGAGTCCAGTAGCACCTTTAAGACTAACCAATTTTATTTTATTGTAGCATAAGCTTTCGAGAATCAAGTTCTCTTCGAGAACTTGATTCTCGAAAGCTTATGCTACAATAAAATAAAATTGGTTAGTCTTAAAGGTGCTACTGGACTCTTTTTGATTTTGCTACTACAGACTAACACGGCTAACTCCTCTGGATCTATGAACCTATTCAGAAGATGTAAAAGTGGCTTGCAAGGCACAAGGAAATGAAATCCAGTTGCCACAGCTACTGTACAACCACAAACTGTTTGACAGCTGTTCAAATGGGATGGTGGTGAGGTGAGGAGATCTATAGCTTGCCTCATGAATGATCACATCTGTCAAAAATGGTATGTTCACAAAGTCTCTGGCATCTCTACTTGTAGCCATTGTATTGTTTAGAGTTAAAACGTGCAGAAAAGATAAATAAAGGGGTCAGAATACCTTTCCTGTGACTTAAAAGCCAGTTTGGTGTAGTGGTTAAGAGTGCGGGACTCTAATCTTGAGAACTGGGTTTGATTCCCCACACCTCCACTTGAAGCCAGCTGGGTGACCTTGGGCTAGTCATAGCTTCTCTCAGCCCAACCCACCTCACTGGGTGATTGTTATGGAGATAATAACATACATTGTAAACCGCTCTGAATGGGTGTTAAATTGCCCTGAAGGGCGGTATATAAATCGAACGTTGTTGTCGTTGTTGTCATTAAGGCTAATGAGTTTGGACTTTTCCTGTTTAGAAAAACAATACATAAAGGAGAGTATCTTAAAAGTTTATGAAATTATGTATGGTGTGAAGAATGTGGCTAGGGAGAATTTTTTCACCCTTTCACATAATACTAGAACTTGGGCGGGGGGGGAGGAAGTTGATAGGCAATAGATTCAAGGAGGACAAAATGAAGTACTGTTTCAGTCACTGAGTAGTTAAACCATGGAATTTGCTGCCTGTGACTATTGTGATGGCCATGAGTAGACATGGGCACAATCCAAAAATAAATCCCGATTAAGCCGATCGTGGATCTGGGCTGCCGCTGAACGCAGGTTCCCGATTCTAACTGATCAAGTCTCATTTCCGGTCCGAAATCGGGAATCAGGGAGGCCAGCACCCAGGGCAACCGTAGTCAGGCTGTTGCACATGCGTGCGCTCCTGAGTCGTCCCTGCCCACGCAGCAAGCTGGCTGTCCCGGTGCGCTGCGGAGCTGGCAGCAGCGTGAGTGGCTCGGAGGCTGCCCGCGCCATTCACCTGCCCCGCAAGACAAGGGGAGGCCAGCTTGTCCATGCGCCCCTTGTCCTGGGGAAAGGCGAACAGCGCAGGCAGCCTCCCAGCCTCCTGCGCTGCCTTTTGCCTTTCCCCAGGACAAGGGGCGGCTTGCTCGCTCACGCACCCGTTGTCCTGGGGAAAGACGAATGGCGTGGGCGGCCTCCCAGCCTCCCGTGCTGCCTTTTGCCTTTCCCCAGGACAAGGGGCAGCTGGCTTGCCCACACACCCCTTGTCCTGGGGAAAGGCGAACAGCGCAGGCAGCCTCCCAGCCCCCCACGCTGCCTTTTGCCTTTCCTTTGTGCCCACTCCCTTCCCCCTCCCTCCCCTGGGTTGCTGCTCCGTGTTTGGAAGGAAGCCTGCTAATCAAGGAAAGCTGGGCTTCCATTGATGTTTCGAGGGCGACAGAAGGAGGGCAAACACAGCTCATTTCCCTGACTCCGTTGCCCCGGGAATAAATGACTAGCGCCAGAGTGTCTGCAATTCCGAACAGAAACTGACCCATCCAATCAAGTCCCGAACAAGCATACTCCCGACTGCTGGATCAGTTGCCATGGACAGAACCGATTAGCTGAGTCACGATGGCGAAAACGCCAAAATCGGGGGAAGGGGGGTTTGAAATTGTAATTCAGATCGGGCCCATCTCTAGCCATGAGTATAAATGGCTTTGAAAAGGGCTGAGATGGTTTCATGGAGGATAAAGTCAACCTGCGAATGCCAGTTGGTAGTGGGATAGTAATGGGGGGGGCGGGTATTTGACCTGTTTATGGGCCTTCTGGGGTTCTGGTTGATCACTGTGGAAAATGGGTTACTGGAGTTAATAGACCTCTTACATTCAGGGCCGGTGCCAGAGTTTCTGGCCCCTGAGGCTGGGGGCAGCTTCAGGGCTGTTGCCACCTCCGTGCACGTGCTTGCACCCAGACTGTGTGATGATGTCACTGCATGTGACGTCATCACACAGCATGCCTTCGGCCCCATTAGCAGGGCAGGCAGCTGGGAAAGTGCGGGGGTGGCCTCCCAACCCTTCCGCTCAGCTGCCCTGCGCTGCCTCGGCCACCTGCTGTGCCTGGCCTGTAGCTGCGTGCAGGTGGTGGTGGCAGCATGGGGCAACTGAGCGGAAGGGCTGGGAGGCTGCCCGCTCAGACTGCCCCCCGCTGCCACCACCAGCAAGTGCTCCCTGCCGGGTGCAGCAGCTGCGGGCCAGGTACAGCAGGCGGCCGGGGTGGCAGGCAGGCAGCTCCCCGGCTCTTCTGCTCAGTCGCCAGCGCTGTCTCTGCCAGCTCCGCGATGTGCCCCCCCCCCGCCCCAGCGCCCCCTCCAGCGCCTCAGCGGCTGCCAGACCCACCTCAATGGACATGTTGGCCCTGCTTACGTTCATATATCTGGAACAACGTTCCAAAACTTCTTAATGATTTTGTTAGTGGCATTGTACTAGACAATAAGATAGAAAGACAAAAAAAGACAACTATACTTCTGCTGTTCTGTTTTTTCCCTAACTTCTGAAAACAACTTTTTTTCTGCAGAGTGAGTGACCACAGATATTTTATATTTACTGAAAGCTCCCCTCAATGCAATTTGATAAAAATGTCCTCCTTGAACCACCCAGAAAATCACAATGAAGTAATCGGAACACTGACTCTTCCCAGTAAGTGGCTTGGAAGCTTTTTTCTTTTTTAAAATTGCAATACAAATTTATCACCTTTCTGAGGAAACAGAATCATTTAGAAAATAACTGTTTTCTGCTCTGATTTACAAAGTTCAAATTATACATTTTGGTCTTTTGATGATATTTTGGCATCTGCTTCCAAGTCACCCATGCACGGCTCACTCTCTTAACTCTCTGATACACTCTACAGGTCACAAGTTGTCATGTCAACATGTCAGATTCTCCATGCAACAGAATGACCTTAAATATCATCTAAGCTATGTACGTTTTTACCTAGAATGCAAGGATAGAAAGATATCATTCAAAAAAGAAATCACTGCATGCATTCTATACAGTGAAATATGCCTAACACTGTCTATATTGAAACAGTATTTCCCCTCAGATTCACTAATAAGTACTGTCTAGGACAGGACAGGCAGCTATTATGATAGCAAGAAATTCATTACTTGTAATGTAAGCTGTCTCTCAACCATGTAAAAAGGGCAGATAATGAAATCAGGCGTCTGTACGCGTTACGAACCCTTGTAATGTGCAGGGTCCACCAGCCCTGTGAGATGATTCAGCATTGATGAGATGGAGCTCCATCAAATGGAGTGTGACAGTGCTGGGGGCACGGGAGTTGGCAGAAGGCAAACAGGCAGGCAAACAGTCATTCAAGTCTTCAAGGGCAAAGTCTGTGTCTCACTTGACGCGTTTCTCGGCCTGACAAACCATGGCAGCTCCATAAGCCAAGACAGAGCCCTGGGGCTGCCTTGTGACATGAATCACCCTCTGGCCACCTGTAATGGTAGTGTTGGTGCAGCAGAGAACATGCCAGCCATTCTCTCCTGTTACAAGCTGCCACAGGGGTGTAGAGAAAGGTGGCTGAGTCCCATTTGCTAGAAACTCCTACTTGCTTACAGTGATCTTTTGACATTTAGGAGGAAATCAGCTCTGGCCTGACAGCAGTCTAATCACAAGATCAAGAGTGTCATAACACTGGCACTATACATCAGAGGCCCTACAAAAGAAGCAAGTATGAAACCAAATGGAACGAGTCCTGAGCTGAGCCAGCGGCTAGAGGCAGCCATGACAAAGAGCACTGTCAGTGCCATTAGATACAGAGGCAAGCAAGATCTCACCAATTATTGGCTGTACTGGGAAAAAAACTTGCATTGATTCTGACAGTAACATGCAAGGAAACTGTGATGAGACTAAAACACAACACCAGCCATCTGATTTAGAGATACGTATACAGTGCTTGGATTCATATTTTACTTTCTCAGTTCTGTGGCTTCTCCTTCAGGCCCTTAGGCTACAGTGCATGAGAGGAGCTCTAGAGGAGGACTCTGCAACCTTGGGCTCTAGAACCCAGTTGTGGCTCAACAGAGTGGGACAGGGCTTTTTCAAAAAGAGAGTGAAATCTTTGAATTAAAGTGTATTGGAAGGGTAGGGGATGCTAGAATAATCAGCATGCGAAAGGAGTGGCAGGTGGAGATTTTTATGGCACTAAAGAGCATCTTAGAGAAACTGTACAGAAAGGGAAAAGATAGAAATGATCAATAGCCCATAATTCAAGTGTGAACCATACACAGATCTATGCCAGTACACTAAAATAATTGCACAGGTTGCCCCTGCGTATTTTATCATATTTTTATTTGTTGCATATTTATTATTTATTGTGAGACCTTGTCCATACCATTTCCTAATAAGGACTCATAGCAACCGGTGTCTGGACTCTAGAAACTTTATGGATTATTAATCATTCATAGCAATTATCAGCAATGATAATGGGGCAGTTTAGACCTTAACTAGAAGGCAAGCTTACAGGTCAGGTGATTAAAGATTCTTTCAAATTCCTGCCCTGTAGGCATTTTCCTCAGAATGTACCTTTCCAATCCCAATTGTCCATGTTCAGAACAGCACAACATTGGTATTATTTTCTCCTGTTTTTAACTGATGAATTATTATGATGATGATTATTATGATTATTATGAAACTATGGATGGACGATGATGTGAAGACTGCAGTGCAGATATATCAAAATGTGCACATCTGCGTAAAAAAAAGTTCACAGAAATTTGCAAGGGGTCATCAGAATGATGCAGAACTGTTGTTTTACCAAAACTACAGAACAACTATGGAAATCAGTGAGTAACATTTTCTCAACACTAAAGGTCAGTTTGCGGAACAGGCAACACTGCCTCAATAAGCAACACACTGGGAGTTCGTTATTGCCAGTGACATGGAAAGCAATTTTAACGCATTGGCTTTCTTGGCGATGAGGTGGCTCTCAGGGTGTATGTCTTTGGATTCTGGAAGAAATGATGCCTTTTGCAATGGAACGGGAAGTGAATGGAAGGAATAGCAAAACTGACTCAAACAACTGGTTAAACCCTATGACTCCGTTATGCTAAATTAGACCCTACAACTACCTTCTATCAAGACTTCCTCCAAGGAAAGGTTTAGAGGAAGGAAGCTGTAGGATCCAACTTAGTGAAAGAGTAACAGCACAACTGGGTCTAAGGGAAAAGACAGATGGGGTCGAAGCGGCAGACAGGAAAGGAACATACAACAGAGCCCTACTCAGATTATTCAAATGGACAGGATGCATATATTGCCTCCCTGTACAACAGGGATTTTTCTAGGTATATAGTCATTGCTGAACTTTAGAGGCAGGTGCAATTGATTATATGTTTCCTGTAGGCCAGGCAGTGTGTCCTTTCTATTTAGACAACTTGTCTCTTATCTCTTGTCTCATTATTACACAACCAGATTTCCTTCGGTCTCTTGCATCTGTGTTACACATCAATAACTCAACCGTCATGAGATAACCCGGTATCACCAGAGCAACTTATCTTTGGCCACAGTCAGCCTGATCCATTCCAAATGGAACTCATTCAAGATCCCAAAAGCGACAGACAATTCTACCATGCAAGGGGTTTCCTTCAGCTCTTTCAAATATGCCTAATTACGGTAGGCAATAAATAAGTAAATTAAAGTACATTATATATCTTCCAGGACTATGAAGCCATTGGCCATTCATATGCATAATTTAAAAAGTTAAAATTGCTAAAATGATTGATTACAATTATATCTTCCAGGCTGATGCTATGAATCACTACTCTGCCTCCAGAGCTCAGAAGATGGTGCATAGATGTTTCAGAAAATTCCCCAAGCTCGTAGCTTCCTTTCAGGTTTTTTGCAGTCCTAACCAGGGCTTTTTTTCTGGGAAAAGAGGTGGTGGAACTCAGTGGGTTGCCATTGGAGAAAATGGTCACATGGCTGGTGGCCCCGCCCCCTGATCTCCAGACAGAGGGGAGTTTAGATTGCACTGCTCGGCGGCAGTCTAAACTGCCCTCTGTCTGGAGATCAGGGGGCAGGGCCACCAGCCATGTGACCATTTTCAAGAGGTTCCGGAACTCCATTCCACCGCGTTCCAGCTGAAAAAAAGCCCTGGTCCTAACCCAGTCCTTACAAAGTCTAGCTGTGCTGTACAAGTGCAACTGAGCTGATCAAGTCCCCCCCCCCCCACTAAGGGGCTTCTCGTGGGCTGTTCTGCTTCATTCTCTCAACCTATCTAATAGTAGGAAGAAAATATTTGCTGGAAAGCACCAACTGCCAGGCTCACTACAGCCATTCACTCAGCTATAAGATCTCATTTGAGCTACAGCAGCGCACTCTATTACGTGTGTTATTGTGGCTTATACCAATTCACAGGAAGAGGCTGCTAAATGTCCTACATCCATTTGCCTGTCAAATTGGGGAGATGCAGGATCACAGACTGGGGTCCCATCGTAAAAACAACTGCAAGGGTAGCTTGTGCACCCACTCACCAGAGAAGGCATAAAACTGATTGCTACTCGCACATTATATCTGCACATATCTTAAGTGTTTTCTTACTGAAGCAGACCTTTGAATGAAAAGCAGTACATGCCTAGGAAATAGAAATGTAAGAAAGGAGTTTCCATTGTAAGTAAATACACCCATGATCATTCAAGATTTTAGTGTTCATCCTGAATCTTGGAAGACAGTCAGACATTCATAGGGTTACCAGTGTCCCAGTGGGAGTGGGGACTGGGGAGTCCCTGCCCTGCCCACTCACCAGGCTGGCGGGGGGGGGGGGCGGACAGCACAGGAAATGGGACCAGGAGTTCCGGAGTGCATTCCTGCATGTTCCAGAGCTCTTCCTTATCGTACCAGGAATGAAAACATTCCCAGTTCAACAAAGAAAGGGGGGGCCCACAGGGGGCGGACAGGATGAACATCAGGCTGATTTTCATCAAGTCAGTACCCCACAAGGCCTTCCCTTCCTTGTCACACTGGGAATGACATCATTCCTGGCGCAACAAGGAAGAGCTCCAGACCACGTACACACCTTGCACACATGCAAGGTAAGTTCCCTCCATGCCCCCCCTCCCCTGGGTTGGGCTCCAGAGGGCCTGACAACCCTAGACATTCACCTCAAGCTAGAGGAGATAATTCAGGAGACTGTGTAGTTTCATCCCAGGGAGAAGTTGCAACGTTTAAAAAAAACAGAAAACAATGGGCTCTAAGCACAGAATAAAAACAAAGTTTCAAGGATCCAGAGACATCCAGTCCAAATTTATACCTGAAAAATGCCTTCAGGTATCTGGAGTGGTATTTGGGATTCTCAGGAATACCAGTATCTAGGGCTTGTATATTTCCAGAAAATTTTGGGAATATCCAGCACCAGCATTTTAAAGGCCAGTTTTTTCTCATTTAACAGGTTTCCTGGGCAACAGGAAAGTGGCTCCTAGCTGGCACATCTTACCTGCTTTGAGGAAGGCGCAAGTCTCCCAGCTGGCATGAGTTCAATGTGTTTTTTCCCCTGGTGTACATCCTTAAACCCTAAACACCAGGTCAAAATAGAAGGTATCTGTTGCTATGACAATACAGGGACAATATCAACAGAAGTTGGTAAAAGCCAGCAGAATGGCATCTATTGTGATCAATCTAGATCTATACATACAAATAGCAGCCCATGGGCCATCACAGAAGAGAACAGTGAGTCAATCAAACTTGCCAATTTCCACATGCGTACATCAGAGCTGCTGCATAACTGCTGGATAACTGCCTGCCACGTATCTGTGGGCTGAATTTGGTATATTGGTTAAAGGTCCAGGATACAGCCTGGAATGCCAGTGAGTATTTGGGGGGCAGGGGCAGGTGCGCCAGCATCGCGCCAGCACATATTACTTCTGGCAAAAATGGGTAGTAATGTCATTATGTTGGGAGAGGGTCATTCTAGGAGTTGCAAAAGCTCTAGTTTTTGGCAAATCCTACAGTGCACCCCCCCCCCAACATTGTGTGCCCGCATGATGCCAGTATGTCACCTCAACTTGCTACCTTTTCCTTCTGCTGGCCTTTCAGACACCAGCAAGCAATGGAGGGGGTTGCCAGGAGGGCTCCTGCCCTATCAGGAGAATTGGCAACCCTATTAAAGTGCCACTATATATATTTGAAAAAACATCTGAGGACCTTTTATTTATTTTCTCCAAAAAGGATTTCACACTTGGACCTTTCTGACTTCTTTGTATTTGGCCCTTTTTAGCATCCTCCATCGCAACGTGTGCAAAAAAAAAATGTGCTTCTCAGCAGGTATTGACTTCTCAAATGGAGTCATCAAGATTTATTGACCCAAGAGATACACACTGAGTTCACCTTTATTGGTACATCCACTAAAGTACAAACTAAAACTGTTTATGAGATGTGCAATTACTTCTAATACTGTAGAGTTGCACAGGCTTGCTTTCTCCGCAAGAAAAAGCTGAATGTGAGTTGGCAAGTATAGCGTGCATTTCATTGATTTGGGCAATAAACCAGTGGCCAAATTGGAGAGCAAGGGCAAGTCTCCACTAATCAATTGTAACCTGAGCCCGTGCCAGTTTAAGACATTGGGAATATAAATCTGATGCAGAAAATGGTACCTGTCAAGCTAATCCCCGTGTTTCAAATTAAGAATGCAACCAAAATGTGAGAGACATTACTTCTCCCAATTTAAGTATTGCTGCCCACCATCACTTTCTGCCTCCAGTCCTCACTTCTCCTGCAGTGGAAAGTGAAGTTTGCTAGAGGGAAAGGAGGCAACATTATGCAGAAGTGTGCAAATTCAGTACAGCTATGTAAGTTCCAATATTTCCTAGAAAACAGAAAAAATGCAACCAGGCTTCAGAAGGTAGAATTCTCCCTGGAGATTTTATGAAGGTAAGAGAGTCTAGATTCTTGAAAATGAGAGCATATTCATGAGTTGCTGGGTTTTCTTCTTTCTAATATGTCCTTAAAATCCACTTCTTCAGTGAAGTCTGCAATTTAGAATGCAATCCGATGCTGAAATCAAAAGATTTAGAGCAACTGTGCACAGCATTGCAGGGCCAGCGTGTCCATTAGGTGTACCTAGGGGATTGCCTAGGACACCAGAGGTGGAGAGGTACCAAAGCAGCCCTGTCACTGCCCTACCTGCCTGCAGCATCAGGTCTATCTCAGCAAGTGGCAGCCCCAGATAGTGTCCCTGGCTCCAGTGGAAGCCATGCAGCAAGCCTGCTCCTTCCCTCCCTCCTTCTATCAGGGCTATTGTAGGGTGGGTCCTCTTTCTACTTCTGTCCCTCCTTTTCCAGGGCCATTTTTTCCCTCCCAAACTACCCCTCCTCGGAAACTCAGCAGTACAGCAAGTCCCAGTGAGAACAGTATGAGTAGGAGCAGCTTCCCATTCCTCATCTCCTGTGCAAAGTGCCTTCATCTGAATTTGTACACCGTGATGCCTATGGATGCTATTGTACAAATAGTTCTTAGTAGTGAGCATAATTCCAACAATTGTTTCATGGCAATAGTGCTGTTCAAGCTTTCCCCTCTTTGCTGTCACATCAGTACTGAGATGTAGGATAATGCTATTCCTGTTTTACAAATAGGGAAATTGCACTAAGAGGTGTATTGCGGCCAAGGCTACTAAAGCAAGAATATGAGACATCTCAAGGAGTCTTACTCTTTTCCTAGACTGTACTGGCCACAACATATCTATCAGTATATCCCAGTTGTCTAGGGATGGATCACCAGACAAGCAGCCACACATGGCACAAGAATTTGAGGATAGTGCTATATTCATCAGGCGGTGACAAGTGCAGCTTGCATCCACCCTCATGTCTTAGAACTGGCCCATTATTGGCTTCCTGGGAGGCTCTAGCTGGCTTGCCTTCCTTTCTGCTGCAGGCTGCATGGGTTGGTGGGGGGGGGTGACGGATGCCAGCTGCCTCTGAGCATTGACACCTGGATCTGTTTGGGGTGGCAACAATGCCTTGTGGCAGCCCTGAGTTGGATGCAGACAGACAGGTAGTAATGATCCATTGACAAGGAACAATTTCCCCTTATTGGCCAGGATCAGGAAAATGCGTGAGTTTTAACATGCAGATGTGCTCCCATGCAGAACTTCATCCACATTATCTGGCAATAACAGTCCCTTGCATACATGGGCTTCTGTGCCAATAATGGCACATAGATCCTTTGTAAACTCTGGATTTATTTTTATTTATTTATTTATTTTATCGTGTTTATATTCCGCCCTCCCTGCAAGCAGGCTCAGGGCGGATAACAACATTAAAACATTTAAAACATTCCATTAAACATTAAACATAAAACATTAAAAACATTGTATAAAGATTAAAAATAGCAGCACTCTTTTCCCAAACGGATGGAATTTTTTTCTGTGCTCCCCTAGCGAACAGCCTGCTGTGGGAAAGCATCCCAAGGACAGGTACTGGCGCTTGCATGCAATTAGTCTGCAGAAACTTTTGCAAAGCCAGGCAAGACGAGAGATCTTGCTGGATCTCGCCAGTTGATGGGAAGCTGTGCAGGTGTGTGACCAACATTCAACCTATGGAGTGACATCTCCAGAGGACCGCCAGAGATACCTAGACTTCAGGGGGGACGTAGTAAGCCTGTCTCTGCTTGATTTAGCTATGTAACCACTACCCTGCTTGTAACACATTAAACCTTAACAAGCACCAAGCAATTTGTCTTCTTCTTAGACAGCCTACAAACCAGAGTCTGGCAGGTCCTGATTCTAAAGTAAGGTACCTGCATATCTAGGAAGAATAGGGGCATCCGTCTCCTTTTCAAAGAATCTGGTGAAATCACCTTCATCTTGAGAATTTAAACTTGTATTGTTTCTGTAAAGTTTCCAACATTGTTTGACAACTGATTGAGACTTCAAACTAGAGTTGCTCTGTACAGTGCTTAAAATATGTTTTCAGCATTGCTTAGAGCTATCGTCTCCTCCCAAGTTCTTGCCAGACAGAATGGAGACTCTGCGTAAATCATCATCTTGCTATCAAAACACAATAAGCAAATCAAGTATTTATGCAAAATAAACTAGTTTTCCTAATTTAGCCTAAATTATTATCCTTTTCTTTTATTGGGACCGAGCCAAGAAACAGAGCTAGGAATGATAAGAAAAGAAAAACTATTGTCACCATGAACAAAAAGACAGATGGAAATAATAAAGCCCTATTAAAACACAATAAACCATCTTTGTTACAATTCTATTCCCTCCTATTCATGGCAACTTTATAAGGCAGTGAGTAACAAAATAATTAGATATATTAGAAAAAATTTAATGGGGGTACCTGGTATTCATCAAAACACAAATTTTAAAATTTTGTTTAGATTTTTCTTCTTTCTTTGTAAACCACTGCAGATCCCCCCCTCCTTTTCCTGGAAAAATTGCTGTACAAGTGTTATCCTATTTACTATCAAAACATGTTGCTATCTCCATATTTTGTACATGGAATTTGTAGACAGTATGCCCAAGGCCATCAAAGAAGTCATAGTGAAAGTCAACATGGTATGGCAGACAGAGGGTTGGAGGTACACGATGGGTGCCTAGATTCAAATCTTTGCCCACCTGTGACTCTCTCTAAATGGCTTTGGGCAACACATCTCTCATCCTAATCTGCTTTGAAGGGTAGCCATGAAATGAGAGATGCCCTAGTGCTCACCCTACTGAGCTCCTTGGGGGAATGGCTGGAAAGAATTATCAGTGCAGCGTGCCACTAGCCATATATACACCAAAGAGAACTGAACTATGGACTTCTGTTTCTTGAGAAGGAGCTACCATGACACATACCGAACCTTATTAGAAACTAGTATGGCCGGGGGGGGGGCTTCTTATTCTCCCATTCCCCCCATCATAGTTCCCTCCATTTCCTGCCATCACCAAATGTATAGGTTCCAACCCTTTTGGAAACTGGTAAACCTCTGACCATGCACAAAGTACTTGCAAATGGATGAGCAGTTAGGCCAGTGGGTGAGGTCACCTTTTGGACACAGCTTGTTCTTAACCAAAGATAGATGTTTATTGGACCACAAAATATGTAGGAAGATATAGTACACTTAAGGCCAACAACTATGAAAAGGAAAATAAATTACTAATGTCCGGCTACAGCACTTGACAGTTACCTTAGCAACCTTCAGGATAGGTTTGCATCCTTTTTGTAGAGACGGGGTAGAAATAAGCCTCCTCTACCTTCCCTTTCTCCATCACAGATGAACCACACAACACATGCAAATTAAATGTCTTCCATACACTAGAGAAAATTTGAGACAGGTGATTCTCAAGAAAGAACAAAGATTCATCATGGCATTAGTGTAACCTGAGGCTCAAAACACCCAAAGCTGACCCAACAGAAAAAGAACAGAAGGTTGTAATAGGGATGGTCAATTTCCCCCGTTCCATTCTTTTACCATCCTAGAAGTTCATACCGCATTACATTGCACTTCTTGATTCTGGAACAACTATGAGAATTTCTGAAATTAATTCCAGAACTTGAATGTGTGCCATTTGTTGCAAATGAGTTTCTTCTCACCAGTTGTATCTTTTTTGCATCTTGCACTAGTGATGTGCTTGCATTAATTGGTAAAACACAGCCCAAAAAATGACCTTGCCACGATCATTTGTATTGCATCAATGTTGCTTTTTGTTACCAATGCAAAGAACAGCACACATGCATTGGTAAAACACCAAGAAAACTTTGGCAAACATACATGCACAGTGCCCTGTACAAGTTTTGGTGGAAAAAACCAATGGACGATGCATCTCTTCCACTTCAGAAACAAGAGAAGGCATTTCAAAACTCCAAGATATGGGGAGAAATTCAAATAAGGAGAATTTTGGAAGCATCTCTGGTTTGTGCAAGATCAAATATTAGTGAGTTATATGCTTTATTAATTTATCTAACATCATCTAAACAGTCATGCTCAAAATACATCAGCAATTTTGTCGTCTAGTTAAAAGATAGGTTTGGTGTTTACTCTTTTCAGCATCAATTTGCATAGTCTACTCATGAGAAACTTTCTAAAATTAAGCCAACAGCTGGCTACAATGAGTGTCTGCAGAGCAATTATTTACAGTAAACAATTAGCAACAATTGTGTAAACAATATTTCACACTTTTATGTTTCTAGACAGAATGGAAGCGAAAAACTAGCACAATGCGCTAATTATCCATTGCCCAAAGTAACGTGGCAAATTAATGCAAACTCCAACAAATCATCCTGCACAATGAAGTTCATAGTGATGATGAGGGAGTGCAGATTTGGAGGGCTTATTAGAAAACTACAAGACTGTCACATTTGAATGAGGAACGAGAGACACTAAAAGGATACAGAGACTGAGAGCCAGTGTGGTATGGTGGTTGGAATATCAGACTTGGATCTGGGACACCATCGTTCAAATCTCCTTTGTACTATGAACCGTGAACCTGTCAGACCCTCTCAGGTTTGCCTAATCGAGCTAACCTACTTCACAGAATTTTTGTGAGGATGAAATGGGAAAGGGAGAGCCACGTATGTCCCCCTGAGCTCCTTGGAGAAATAATAATATCCCTTGAGAGCCAATTTGGTGTAGTGGTTAAGAGTGTGGAACTCTAACCTGGAGAACCGGGTTTGATTCCCTACTCCTCCACTTGAAGCCAGCTGGGAGACCTTGGGTCAGTCACAGCTTCTAGGAGCTCTCTCAGCCCCACCCACCTCACAGGGTGTTTATTGATGTGAGGAAAATAATAACATACTTTGTAAACTGCTCTGAGTGGGCGTTAAGTTGTCCTGAAGGGGGGGTATATACATTGAATGCTGTTGTTGTTATTATTATTATATTATTATAATAATAATATTACCACTCTGCCCTGTGGCACAGAGTGGTAAGCTGCAGTACTGCAGCCCAAGCTCTGCTCACGGCCTGAGTTCGATCCTGGCAGAAGCCGGGTTCAGGTAGCTGGCTCAAGCCTTCCATCCTTCCAAGGTCGGTAAAATGAGTACCCAGTTTCCTGGGGGTAAAGTGAAGATCACTGGGGAAGGCAATGGCAAACCACCCCGTAACAAAAGTCTGCCAAGAAAATGTTGTGATGCGACGTCCCACCATGGGTCAGTAATGACTCAGTGCTTGTACAGGGGAATACCTTTACCTTTTTTAAAAATATGAGACAGACAGGCACACAGAGGTGTTGCGTTATTTGGTGCAGGCAACAAGACAACACAAGGCAAGATTCTTAACATAAGGGTTTTTTTCCTGTCCCTTTTATAGTCACTACTCTACTTTCCCCTCCCTCTTTCTTATCCCTCTGTACCTGCTTTCTCTTTCAGTATAGAGGAACTAGTACGCCCAGCAACACACTATGGTCTGCCTAACTTCTAAACATCAACAGTGAAACAAACAACAGCTATTAAAACACAAGTTATTGTATGTATGGAGCTGGTGCTGACAATGGTTTGGATCCTTTGAACTATGAATGGAGTAGAGCATACTTTACCTCCTTTCCAGTTGCACTTCCTAAACCCTCCCCAGTCTACTCCTAAGATTTAGGGGGCCTTCAGGAATGACATAGGATGTAGTATAGAGGGGGAAATTGTCATGCTGTGCCTTTCCTCTGTTCAGAAGAGGTCACGCTGGGACACTTTCCACCAATTTCCACTCCAGCATTATTTGCCCACTTGGAGGTTGCATGTATAATGATGGACTTCACATTATATTTCCACTCTG
The DNA here is from genome assembly GCF_028583425.1 of Eublepharis macularius. NCBI lineage: Eukaryota > Metazoa > Chordata > Lepidosauria > Squamata > Eublepharidae > Eublepharis > Eublepharis macularius. Next base: position 21,362,707 of record NC_072799.1, on the reverse strand, counting down.
GGTAGGGCTGCCAGACCCCCGGTGGGGGCAGGGGATCCCCCGCCCCCACCCTGCCACCCCCACCCCTCCCTACCTGGCTGGTGGGGGGGCACGCACCTTCCATGAGCGCCCCCCCTGTGGTGCTGAGGATCAGGCCTGGTTTGGCCTGGATTGGGGCACCTGTAGAGCGCAGGAACGCTCCTGTGCTCCACAGGGGCCCACAACAGGCCCGATCTGTGCCCAAACAGGCTGCGTGGTGACATCACTGATGTCATCACGCTTGCAGGAGTGCGCGCACTCCACGCGCGCACCCCCCCCCCCTCTCCAGGTAAGAGCCAAGCTCCAATCTCCCGCTGGGAGATCGAGGGGGCCTGGCAACCCTAACTCTGGGGCAAACGGCATCTCCTGGAAATGGTTTAGGTTAGCAAAATGGGGGCAGGGGAGAGGTCTAAGCCTGCTCTCTCTGTGCCATAGTCCCAATCCAATTTAGGCCCACATGCATATATCTGTGACCCACAGAACTTCAGCACTTGGCTTTCTACCCAACTCACATCCCTAGACCCATCAGTAACTGGGAAGAGAAAGGGACTGAGAGGGGCTGAATCCAGCCCCTGGTTTTCCTCTTAAACAGCCAACAGCTGGGATTTGTAACCTTCAGAAAGTGCTCATTTTCTACATTTCCAGCGGCTGGGTCAGAGAGGTGAGTCACATCTGCATTGTTCTCCAGGCTCCTCATGCTGTTTAGCTTCCGCACAGGCAAAGTACCTAGCAGGATCAGGGCATGAATGTTCCGGGAGCACGTTTATCTTTTGTAGCCCTCTATATTTTGATCACTAGTTCCATTTTTAGGAAAGAAGATCCTCTGGGCGCGCTAGGAGTGAGTGGGGGGGCCGGCCGGCCGTTTCTTTAACAAACACTGAAAATGCCATCCCATGTTCTAATTGTCAGGGACAGCAGAAACAGCAAGACATCTGGAGTGCTCCTCCACAGAGACTAAACAAATCATTTCCTATCACTCTCCACTGAATCAGACACTGGGAAAAATCCAACGCTAATTTGTAATTTTGCTGTGTTCTTCATCATTTTGCAACACTGCTTTGTAAATAAAATATTTAAGCAAATAAACAGAAGCAATAAATTTGGGTCTGATGCATGCGTGAACATCACCTGATGTCTCTCCACTTGGTTTTTAATCTCTGGAATGAATTGCAGGTGGCTGTGGGTGATGTAGGTGCCGCATGTGCTCTTTGATACATAGTGATATTTTTTAATGTGTGCATTATCAGTCTTTCCGATGGGGGTGTTGCTGCAGAAGAATTTTGAACACTCAGAGAACATTGTATGAATCCTAAACATAGTGGCAATGGGGTATCATTTGAAATTAGGCTTGTTAGAGGTCAGGGTCGGCTCCAAGTATTGGGGGACTCAGCAGAATATCCTTCTGGGATCCCCCCAATAACTGTGATGCTATCACAAGTGACAATGGCTGTCCCCCATCACTATTCACATACAGGGTAAGTGGTACCCAGCACAAGTGGTGCTCACTTGCACTCCACACCCTGTCCCACCTTTAGTGCCACTGTGCTGGCTGTGGCAGCAGTTTCCCACCTCCAATGACCACTACTGTTCTGCAGCAGCAGCCATACCCTGAAGCTGTTACCCAGAAGTCAGGGGATGAGAAAGAAATGTTGCTTCCTGCCACCATCACCTGTCTGCCTAGTCATTTGCTTACTCATGAGGATGAATGAAGAAGTTTGGTGTAGTGGTTAAGAGCGGTGGGACTGTAATCTGGAGAGCAGGGTTTGATTCCCCACTCCTCCACTTGAAGCCAGCTGGGTGACCTTGGGCCAGTCACAGCTTTTTCAGAGCTCTCTCAGCCCCACCCACCTCACAGGGTGTTTTGTTGTGGGGATAATAATAACACACTTTGTAAAGCACTCTGTGTGGGCATTAAGTTGTCCTGAAAGGTGGTATATAAATCGGATGTTATTATTATTATAACTAGTAGTAGAATGGAACAGTAGGGACTAGGGCACCTGCCCCCAGACTCTAAGTGGGAAGGAGACCACCTTAGATAGTATCTTTCCCTGGTTTGGCATGATGCCAGAAATGAAATGTGCCAAAAGGAAGAAAAGGAATAGAAAAACTTAACAAGTACTCTAGACAAGTATATAAGTAATCAAATATATAGACTACTAAAAAAAAAAAGTTTTCCCCTCTGTCAGCAGTGAGTTAATTCATTTTATTTGCTTATTTAGCTAGCAATTAGTAAACTAGTCTAGTCTTCAGTAAGAAAATTAGCTATTATATATTTAAAATATATTATATATAATATAATAAAGGCAAAGGCAGTCTCCTGTGCAAGCACCGAGTCATTATTGACCCATGGGGGGACGTTGCATCACAATGTTTTCTTGACAGACTTTTTATGGGGTGGTTTGCCATTGCCTTCCCCGGTCACCTACACTTTACCCCTAGGAAACTGGGTACTCATTTTACCGACCTCGGAAGGATGGAAGGCTGAGTCAACCTTGAACCGGCTACCTGAACCTGGCTTCCGCCGGGATCGAACTCAGGTCATGAGCAGAGCATGGGCTGCAGCATTGCAGCTTACTACTCTGCGCCACAGGGCAGATGACACAGATGACATGGTCCTAACCTCCCTGACCAAGATCGGCTTGAGGAGACTCTTAGATCAGTTAGGCCGTTATTGTAACGAAGAAGCTCTCAATGTCAACTACACAAAGACAAAAGTAATGGTTTTCGGGAGAAAGCCAAAAATCTCCCGCTGGAGCATCCTTGGCAACCCAATTCAACAATGAAGCTCCTTTAAATATCTAGGGGCAACCTTTAAAGAGACTCTGAATTGGAAGATACATCTTGCGTTGGTTAAATCCTCAGCATCAAGAATTGTAGGGTCAATTATACATTTCTTTTATACAAAGGGGGGTCGACTGATAGATCCAGCACTGAAATTATTTAAGAGCAAGGTTGTCCCACACCTCCTATATGGAGCTGAAGTGTGAGGTTGGAAGGAAGACATTCTAACCAGTCTTGAGGTAATCCAAAACCAATTCTTGAGACGGATTTTGGCTTTACCCAAAGGCGCTCCTGCCGCCCTGATGAGGGCCGGACCAGGACTCCCCTCCCTTAGGGCGCGGGTACACTTTGCAGTTTTAAAATACTGCAAGAAAGAAAATGTGCTCTGGAGGGAACCCAATCTTCATTAGGGACACAGCAAATTTTGCAACAAATATTAAACTTTACCATGCTCAACCGTGTCATTAAGTTGTGAGCCAGTCACTCAGTCTGTTTAGTCTGGCACTGAACAACTCAAATGTGGGCCAAACAGGTTTGTATCATGTCTTTTTCCAAAAAGTACACAAAAAAATGCTACCAGTCCAAACAGATCCAACTACCCTAAATGATGACCGCGCAGATTAACACCAAATAGCAGGAGTTTGGTTTTGGCTTTTTTAAATGCAGTGTTTATTTACATCACTTGTGGCTGATTTAACTGTATGTTTAAACCATTTTCTGCTGACTACAGCAGTGGGACAGCAAGGAAGGTAGAGGAACTCAATGGGCTGTGTGAGAATGTGGCACTCCCGACAGGTGGCAACTGCTGCCTTGGCTGGGTGCCGTTATTTGCCCCCACAGGAGAAGGGAGGCAGGCAGGAACTTCCCGGGCATCTGGGGTAATTGTCAGGGGCGGAGCTTGCAGGCCTTCTCAGGCTGGTCTGCCCCTGACAGCTCAGCTTGTGCCTCGTGTTCGACCCACCTACCTCACCCTATTTCAGTGCAAGATTAGCCAGTCGCTAATCTGCGTGCACAGATTTCCGAGGATTGAATGCGGTGTCCACCAACAACGCCTATCCTATACCGCTCATCCGAGACCTTCTCAACGTCGTGGCCCAAGGTAAGATCTTTACGAAATTAGATCTAAAAGATGCTTACTTCCACGTTCGTATCAAAGCAGGGGATGAGTGGAAAACCGCTTTCAATACGCCCCTCGGACAATATGAATACTTAGTTATGCCTTTTGGTTTGACGGGAGCCCCGTCTGTATTCATGTCCATGATAAACGAAGTTCTACACGAATTTCTGTACAAAGGGGTGGTGGTGTACCTTGATGATGTGTCATAGCTCTTCTGTCCTCTGTGCTATGATGCAGTGTCCTGTGCTAGCATATATTCCCATAACCAAAGTAATGGGGAAACCAACATTATTTTTTTTGGTTAGGTTTATTTATACTATATACTGCATACAGTACTTTAAATGCCAATTACAGTGCAATCTATGAGCACACACATAGATTGCACTGTAATCTATGAGCACGGCCATGCGCTACAAGAGCAAGCTGGTCAACCCAGAAGAAAAACAGGACCATGAAAAGCAGTATGTGGGGTTTGCCACCATAGATTACAGTGCAATCTATGACACCAGCAAAATCAAAATAGCAAAAAATATACACAAGGTTTTGTTTTGTTTTTAAAGCAGGGATATACAAAGTGTGGAGCACACTGGCCTGGTGCAGATTAACACCAAATAGCAGGAGTTTGGTTTTGGCTTTTTTAAATGCAGTGTTTATTTACATCACTTGTGGCTGATTTAACTGTATGTTTAAACCATTTTCTGCTGACTACAGCAGTGGGACAGCAAGGAAGGTAGAGGAACTCAATGGGCTGTGTGAGAATGTGGCACTCCCGACAGGTGGCAACTGCTGCCTTGGCTGGGTGCCGTTATTTGCCCCCACAGGAGAAGGGAGGCAGGCAGGAACTTCCCGGGCATCTGGGGTAATTGTCAGGGGCGGAGCTTGCAGGCCTTCTCAGGCTGGTCTGCCCCTGACAGCTCAGCTTGTGCCTCGTGTTCGACCCACCTACCTCACCCTATTTCAGTGCAAGATTAGCCAGTCGCCTATATGGGGCCAAGTAGAAATTTTTTCTCCTTCTTCCCAAACTGGCCTCTGGGAAGGGAGTTTTTCACCTATCTTGCACTGTTAGTTGAGGGAGGTAATTGGCTTGATGAGGTCAACTGTCACTGGGGGCAGGTGAGAAGTTAGGGGAAGATGAGCGGGCTGGTGAGCACCCTTGGCACATCCCCTTTGGTGGGGAAACTGGGGTTTGTCAGGAGTGGTGGCTGCTTTATGGTCCAGTTGCGAGGACAGATGCCCAGGTAGAGAATCCCTGGACTAGCCAGTCTCTCCCCGCAATTTTATATCCTGGTGGGGGAACTTTAAAGGGGTGAACCACGTAGCCTGGCCAGGCTGGGTCCCAGCCATACAATGGATGGCTCGCACCTGGAGCAGCGGGTGACTCACCCAGGTTGGGGCGGAGGTCCAGGAGTTACCCCAGGGCCCGACCTGTACCGCTAGTTTAGGCCCTGCTGTGTTTGATAATATGCTGCTGTTACATTAATAAAGCAGCCTTTTAGATTCCAGTTTATGTGTCTGCCTCTTTATTCCAACTATGGTGGCAATGGACACCTGATTGCATTGTTAGAAAGAAATACGGAAACACAACCTGCCATATAGTTAGGAATGTGTTGATATTATAAACTGTCAGATGAAAAAATCAGCTCCCTGTTCGTAACTGGCAAACAGGACATGAGCCAAACCAGTAGGTGTTCAAGCATCCCTAGACCTCAGTGCTCTCAAGGCCAGAAGCAGTTTAGCCAGGATAGTCAAGAAGACCTGCCCTTGCCATCATATCTATTTCACATGCTGTTGAGAATCTACCTGATTGTTTTCTCCTGGGAAATATAAAAACTGGGAAGCATCTGCAGGGCAAATTATGGTGGAAAGAATTAAAATAATATAAAAACAACTTGCATTTTTTTCGTGAAGAAATTAGATGGTGAACTGCAAAGGCATGATCAGAAATGCATAAAATATTACCTGTAGCTGAAGATGGGTCATAAGACTAACAGTATTGACACATAACAATGAGAGGTCTATTAGAAACCATCTGGAGATTTTCTGTGATTACTTGAGTTCCTACCCTATGCCTCTGATTCATTTTACAGGAGTATCCTGGTATAATAAAAGTCCCTGATGGCTAATGAATTTTTTACAGGCCTTGAACTGGTGACTCTTATTCTTTCCCCAAAGAAATCAAAGTATCTTCATTTCTAGCCAATATTCAGGCAATATTTCTTGAATATGCCCGAGGGTGATGTTTCAACTATTCAACTTGGAGATGTTCTTTGTTTTTAATTCTTTCCCCTACTCTCCACATAGGCTACAACATGAGGACAGCAAGAGCTCATTCCAATTTGAAATGAGCAAATATTCCCTATTTCATTTATATTTTTGTCAGCAGTTTCAGTTCTCCATATTTTGCTGTTGGTTTGTAGATTCTATTGTGTACACATGCCCTATATTTTCACATATGATGTGTGCAGCTTTGCAGTATTTATGTGTAAAATACACATAATTTAATCCAACATTGATTTATTACTGTTGAAAAATGCATTCATATTAAGGGAAAAATCAGTGCAAGAAAAAAAAAGAGTCAACGGTTCATTTTGCCCAATGGAGATGCAATATCAAAAAGAGGATTTAGGGGACTGAAAAAAGAGGATGGAAAAAGTTAAACCCTTCCCTACCCTAAAGCTTATGCTTTTGTCTTCATTTTGATGACACCCACATGATCACATCTCTTTGGAAATATTTTCTGGGATGACAATGGCAAGGCATCTTAGATAGAGAAGAATGTTCAAAGGGGCTTTCTTGGATGTGCAATTTCTATCTAGCAAGGTGAAAGGCAACTGGACCTTTCTACTCATGAAAGGACTGCCGCAAATATAAGCAAAAGGTCAAACAATAAAAAGCCTCTTAAGCTTGCCTGCAGTTCCTAGGTAAAGCCTCGAGAATACTTTCAATGCCCTAGTCCAGTGATCCCAGACACTAAGGTTTCCAGCCTCCAGGTAGTGGCTAGAGATGTCCTAGAATTACAATTGGTCTCCAGGCCACAGAGATCAGTTCACCTGGAGAAAACGGCTACTTTTGGGGTGGACTCTATGGAATTATGCTATGCCAAGGTCCTTTCCCTCCCAAACCAGGTTTCCAGGTGAAATCCAGGTTTCACCTCCCAGATCGCCAGGAATTTCTCAACTTGGAGCTGGCAACCCTACCAGACACACTACCTATGGATGCAATGGTGCTTGCTGATGTTACTGGCTCCCAGTTACTTCTTCCCTAAAGGATCTCTCATCTAAAGCTCAGGGCCAATGGTTTCCCTCTACCTCACTGGAGCAGAAGGTGCATCAAAAGACCCCAAGAAGCATCTTCTTTGGAACTGCATGGAACACACATTCAGAATAGCTGCCCCACCACAGGAGACTGCTTGAATTGAAACCTCCCAAACATTTTGTGATTCCCTCTGCACACACTCCATGGTAGCCATTTTGTGATCAGTTCCACCTCCCCTGGCAGCCATTTTGCAGTGGCACACACTACCATCCTCAAAATTCCAAAAACTTTCATAGGATTAACAAGCTTAGACACCCCAGACCTACTCCATTCCTAGAAAACAGTGACTGTGTCATACAGGAAGATGGATGCTTCCCTACAGATAAACTCATCTTCCAAATGGAAAGCTATTCAACAACAGCAGTGTACTGTCCAGATAACAGCTTAAGAGTAAAGCCCTTAGCATATCCTGGTGCTATGAATGCCTGTCAAAATATTCTAGCACTCTGTTAATGGAGCCAATAGCAGTAACCAACTAGCAACAATTGTTTCATCTCTACATTTATTATTTCGATTTCCTTCGATATACTCTCTGATGTCCTATATGCACTTGCCAGCAATGTCTTTTCTGCTATTTATACAGAAAAGAAAAGTCAGTCCCACAAGAAAAGAATGAGCAGACATCAATCAAACACGAAAAATGGCAGCAAAGAGAACACTGCTTACTATAGCCATATAAAAGTTTTTGGTAGTTTCTCTGACGCTTCAACACTGCAGATAACAGCCAAAGATGCTCCGGAATTTTCTATCACAGTTTGCACTTTTTCACACTTTAAAAAAGTTTGGCTCAACTGAATAATCCAGAAATGGTAGCCAAGACAGCACACCAGCAAATATATAGTCTTGAATGTGGAAGAGGAAATGGATAATTTCCATTTCACTGGTTTCCCTATGCACAGCCCCAGAACATTAAATTATAGAGAGCCAAACTCATTTTTTATGTAACTCCAATTCCTTATCTAAGTCATGCTGAAGATTATTTTGATCTATTCAGCAGACCTCCATTATTATCTCCCTGAAATAAGGTATAGGAATAATGGAAAAGTTAGGCTCAACGTTTAAGAAAATTACAAGGGAGTTTTAATCTCCGCGAGATGGAGATACTCATCTCTAAGAGCAAGAGTCAGTTACGGGGGACAATGACCCAAGGCTGGGATCCATACTATGGCCCATCTGACTTGACATTTCATTTGCAATAAATGTTACATACGCTGAAAAAGACCACTCTAATTCAGAGGAGACCTGGCTCTCATAAGCTGCTAAGTATGGTGTGTGACATTACCATATAAATTGAGATATAAATATAAATGAACCACCGCACACCTGTTGAATGAAATCCTATTTGATGTTTAGACAATTTGGGGACTTAAGTAGATTGCATTTCAAAGTACAGCAAGTCTATTTGGAAATCCTTGCTTGCTAGATGACCTTTTGGATATTGAAGTGTTGCCTGAAATATGACACATTGGAGCTAATCATCACAACAAATAGATGTTTGTCTCTGAAAATGCATCCCTGTCTTACATGCATGAAAATGAGAGATAATTAAATTGTTCAAAATACTTAAGGTTCTTTAGAGCAGAGGTATCCACCAAAGTAGCTGCATATCTATTTGTTTCAATATTTAATGTAACAGCAAATCATCACTTTGGTATTTCTAGCTTCTGGACTGTAAGATAGATACAATGATGGTTTTGATCACAATAGAAAGATTGTATAGCTGCTCAAATGCATGTGGGAATGTTGTATTTTGAAACATCTGTGGACCAAACTAAAACCACTCAAAGTTTGATTTGATGTTTCAGATCTAAAGGTGGACCAGATCACCTCCTCTTCCTCTAATGGAAGAACTCTTCCTCCATTGGATTCTTTCCTCTGGAAGAAGACTCATTATTTAACAAAAGGTCATCATTGCTCTAACTCAGGGCTTTTTTTCTGGGAAAAGAGGTGGTGGAAAAGCCCTGCTCTAACTCAATGAATGGAATCCCAAACCTGTTACAAGGCAATAGGACATATGCCTGTTTCCACAAGGAAGTCAGAACGCATGACGTAAGTATTCAACCGATGAAGCCTAAATGTAAATTAGAGGAAGCATAGGTTAGAGATTATCTGGATCATCTACTCTTCAACTGTAGAATAGATAAGGATAAAGAGGGTTATTCTGACCTTCATTATCCTCAATGGCACAATTACTACCCTCTCTTCATTTCCATAACAGTGACTGTTCAGAAAAGTAGCCAATAGGCTGTAAGTATACGCAAGAAGCTGGGAGTTGGAAAGGGTCTGAGAATTTATCTTAATGTTTATTTCAGGACCAAGCCATGTAACTGCAATAATATCGTATAGAACTGGAACTGTTCTCTGGTGAGCCAGTCTGCAAGAGAGAGTGATCTACAGGCAAAGGAAGAAAGACACTGAAGGCAGGCTATCTTTTTCCAGCTTAGACTATGCTGAGGATTGAACCTGGAGTCTTCTGGGCTCTTCTGGAGGCAAAATCTGTGCTCTGCAGCTGCTTACACCCCCTTGGCATAATCGGATCTAATAAAGAAAATTCAGATCTTATGGCAGCAAGTTACTGACAAAATAACCCAAGACGTTTATCAAGATGAAGTTCCTATGTAAATGCATATGCAGCTGTCCTTTTTAATGAGTGGGGGGGAACCAAAACTAGCATTCACACTCGGGGCCAAGCTACACATGACGAATGACACTTGAACAGCAAGTGTATTTCTCCCTGTTCACTTGTCCTCCACTCAATCCACTTGCCGTTCAAGTGTCATTCGTCATGTGTAGCTTGGCCCTGAGATGGTAACTATCAGCTCTTTCTATGAGTGAGTATGTTAATCACACTCAAATTGATGTAGTAAGAGAAATGTATTAGTTCGCTGTATTTTGGTAATATTAAGAATGACTATAAGAATTGTGCATAAGATCCGGTCTTCACAATGAAATACTCATCTCTTTTGCAGTGCAGAAAACAAAATAGAGAGGGTTTTTTTTTATTAACGTGATATGAAAATGTGGGTGGAAGGCATTCTTTTTCTTCAGCTTTTTTCTACTGAGATTTCAAGGTAACATTTATGGGAGTTATCTCAGTTTTATTTTAAATGCCATATTAAGGTACGCTAGTATGTGGATGATTGTCTCAAGGTCACCCAGAGAATTCATGGCTAAACTGGAATTCAAATTCTGGCCATTGTCCAACAGGCCATCCAATTGTCCACATTCCCTTCCTCCACTGCTACTACTGATATTATTTGTCTTTTTGTAGTTTCCAAAGGAGTCTGAGTTTCAACAAAATAAAGGCCAAAGGCCAAACATGCTCTAGCAGGAATGCATTCAGTCTGCAATGATTCTCCAGTATAGCAAATGAGTCACAGAAATGGTTGCAAAGGAATCTGTTGTGGTTCTGGTTCTTTATGAAATCTCACAACATGTTTTATTCCACTTGAAGCACAATGGACCCATCCCTACTGGCAGAATCAAATTTACCCCACAACACCACAGTAGGGGGGCTGCTGGATGTTAACTTTTATCCTTTGAATGTGGTACAGCTGCAAGGTTTTGGAAACAGCTCTTCAATTCCTTTCTTTTCCTTTTCCTTTCAAACTCCTTTGATCCAATGATCTTGAGCAACGGATAGGGAGTCTTTATTTCTTTAAGGAAAATATGGTGGAGAGGGTATAATTCTTGGGTCACAATCCACCAGCAAGTAGGGAACTATATTATCTTTTAATACAGTAGGAGGTAGTTTAGTTAAAATAGGGGCAATCCATAATTCGCAATAAAAGTTATAATGAGGACATTCCAACATCATATGGGACAGAACGTCAGCCTTTTTCAAATCACATTGGCAGAGTCTGTCCGATTAAGGAAAATTACAATATCTCCCATGCAGGCAGCTCTTCAATTAAAAACTTTGCTCTGAAGAGTAGCCTTGCATTCCTCCTAACAATTGTTGTATTTCCCCCCATGCATATATTTAAGAACTTGCCAGCTCATCTTCCCATTTTATTTTAAACCATTTTCGAAGAATTGTGTGGTTTCAGGGAGAGATTCGGCAAAGAGAAATTAAGAGAATTCCACTTATCCCTATGGACCAGGACTTGTACCAAGGATGGTGGAATCATAGAATCATAGAGTTGGAAGGGGCCATACAGACCTTCTAGACCAACCCCCTGCCCAGTGCAGGATCAGCCTAAAGCATCTCTGACAAGTATTCATCCAGCCTCTTCTTGAAAACTGCCAGTGAGGGGGAGCTCACCACCTCCCTAGGCAGCTGATTCCACCTTTGAACTACTCTGACTGTGAAAAAGTTTTTCCTAATATCCAGCCGGTACCTTTGTGCATGTAATTTAAGCCCATTGCTTCGGGTCCTACCCTCTGCTGCCAACTGGAACAGCTCCTTGCCCTCCTCCAAATGACAGCCTTTCAAATATTTAAAGAGAGCAATCATGTCCCCCCTCAACCTCCTCTCGTCGCTTTCCTCTGCACCCTCTCGATTTTGGCCACATCCTTTTTTAAGTGAGGCCTCCAGAACTGCACACAATACTCCAGGTGAGGCCTGACCAAGGCAGTATAGAGAGGGGATATTACCTCCTGCAATTTTGACGCTATGGCCCCTTTGATACAACCTAAGATTTAATTATCCTTTTTTGCCACTGCATCACACTGACTGCTCATATTTAGTTTACACTCCACTCTTACCCCAAGATCCCTTTCACATATACTACAGCCCAGAAGTGTATCCCCCATCCAGTATTTGTGCTTCCCATTTTTGTGGCCCAGATGTAATACTGTGCACTTGTGTTTGTTGAATTGCATCCTATTCACAGCTGCCCACTTCTCCAGAGTATTCAGGTCTTGTTGAATTTTAATTCTATCCTCTTGGGTGTTTGCTACCCCTCCCAATTTGGTATCATCAGCAAATTTAATGAGCAGCCCTTCCACTCCTTCATCCAGATGATGGATAAAAATATTGAAAAGTTCCAGGCCCAAAACTAAGCCCTGCGGCACTGGATTGTGGAGGTCACTGGAGAGAAAGTGCTCTGGGGCCCCGTCCCCTCCTCTGCTCTCCACTTACAGCATTACTCCCCAACACTCACTTGTATCCCCCATTACCTGCCTGAGCATCCTTCCTCCGCTTCCTCACAAAAGCTCTCCAAGCTGCCTACAGTCCCTTTCCCCAATGGTGCCAAGCTGTGCATGACTGTGAGTGCTGCTGCTGTCGCTGCTAAAAGTACCACAATACACACCACTTGCACAACCCTCCTGAACAGTGCTAGGCAGTACATGCAGCGAGCATGGGTGGTAAGTGGATGGGAGAAAGGTGCACTGGCAGGTGGCAAGGCAGCAACGTGGACTGGGAGTTGGCAGCAGCGGGGCTGTGCTAAAAGCCCTGGGCTCTGGTATCTGCCCTACTCTCAAGGAAAGCTGATGACAGGCCTGACATTACCGCACTTGAATCACTCCACAGTAGGCTCACTCTTGTCTCACCAGTTGCCTTTCTAAAACTAAGAACATTTACAATAGCCAACTGGAGACATTTTGGATTTGTGTGAAACTTTCAGAAAGAGTAGTTGCAGGATTATTTTGAGAAATACAAGTTTAAAACATAACCCACTGGAAAATATAGTGGATTTGAGATGCTCTACAAGCCTTGTGAGATTACATTTGTGTCTGCCTTTTGCATCTTTTTCCTTGTCCATGCCAGATTGAATTTCTAGCGGGGAAAGACACATTTTTACAGCAGATTCCCAGTTTGCATTTTCCTGGACGACGCTCTTTTCCCTTGTAAACTGCTGGCTGATTTATTTGCAAAGCCTTTCTTGCAAACATTTTACTAATGCACAACAATACAGAGGTGTAATGGGACTGTCGAAGCCCATTTCATCACGATAAACTGGATCCGCTCAAGGCAGTTATTACAGGTTAAAGAAAATATTATGGCATATTGTACCCGAGTGCAATGCTTGGCTTTGACCTCCCTGAAAGACATTTCAGTCTAGTGCTTTATGTAATGCTAAGAGTGGGAAGATAAAGATGTTTTGATTCAAATGTTTGCTAAAAGGAGAACAGGGCACTTGAACAATCAGATGCCAAGTGTTCATCCTGTATTATTCAGTGCGAGAGTTTCAAGGGCTAGAAATAGATGCATGCACAGAGAAGCACGAGTGTGGTGTTGTTTATTCTGCCGAGTTATTTCTGACTGATGTTATAAACCCAGAGGAATACAATTTGAGGCTCTATCATGCCAACTTTTAAACTGGTATCCCTTTTGAAACCTTCAGCCTATCTAATCCAGTTTTAAATATAATATTCATTCAAGAGGTAGATTGTGGCACAGTCCTACTACCAACCCCTGGAATGTTGAGGCAACACGAGGACATAAGAAGAGTCCTGCCCAATCAGACCAAAGGTTGACCCAGTTTCCTCTGGGAAGCCTATAAACAGAGAGAGAAACCCTAGCTTCCCTCTCTCAATGCCCTTTTTAAGCAGCTAACATTCATAGGGACACTGCCTCTGAACTTGAAGTTTCATTTCACCATCATGACTAATAGTCCTTGATGGACTGCCTATCCAACATGAATATGTCTCATATTCATTTAATACCATCACAGTGAATTCAATAAACCGAATTATGTGTAAGACTGTATTTCTTTTTGTCTGTCTTGAATAAAACATTTTCAGTTTCTAAAATTCTTCTCATCTGAATTCTGGAGTTCTGAATGAACTGGTCTTGTAAGTTATATAGACTCAAAACACAGGAGTTCTCCATCATTCAAAAAGAAAAGGAGGAGGAAGGAAGGAAAAGGGAAGGAAAGAAAGGAAAAAAGAAAAAGAAGGCAATATATATATATTCTTTTTATATTGTATTAATTTTTGTTACTTTTTATTGTCTTTTTAAAATAATTTAATTTTTTTAAAAAAAGAGAATTCTCTATAATTCCTGTTTTTACTTCTAAAATTTGCTGTGGAGTGATGAGCATGTACAGTTTGCAGGTACAGGGCTGGGACAGGCCTCTTCCTGAAACCATAAAGAGCCACTACAAACCAGAGTTACAGTAGAGCAATCCTGTGCAGGTAGGCTCAGGGATCTCCATTCCTACTTGTATCTGACAAAAGGAGCTTTGACTCCTGAAAGCTTATGCCCTGACAATCTCGTTGGCCTTGAAGGAAGCTACTGGTTTTGAATCTTGCTATCCTATGCAGAGTTATTCCTGTCTAATCCAGTGGGTTTATATTGGAGTAACTGTGCATAGGATTGCACTGAGGAGGCACCAGTTGTCAGATATGAAATGATGCATTTTGTGCCCTTTGTCTTTAGAAGTTATGAATATGATTCAAACTGCATTCATTTTCAAAGCAACCATTTTTTTATTTAGACATGTGGCTATGAAACTTGAAGAATCAGACCCAACAACCCTAGTTCCATTCTAATAGCACAGCAGGATTTGAGTCCACTAGAGCCTTGGAGACCAACAAGATTTTCAGTGTATAAGCTTTTGAGAGTTAAAGCTCCCTTCTTCAGATACGAAAGCTTATACCCTTTTGAAAGCTTATACCCTGAAGATCTTGTTGGTATCTAAGGTGCTGCTGGACGCAAATCCTGCTATTCTACAGCAGACCGACTCAGCTACCTACCTGAATCTATCTCCAGTAGTGTAGTTATGTGTATGATACTCAAAAATCAACACAATGCTGCTAAGTGTAAATATATTGCCTATTGTGCGCATTATGTGGGTCAGTACAATATGAAAAAGATTCTGAAGATTAAACAATAGATTTAAATTAAATGATGATGCATACTCACAACAAACAATGATTATTATTAGTATTAGCTATGCTGCATCTTCAGTGCTTTACAGGATAAAGCATGCAAGAGAACATGGTCCTGCCCTAAGAAACTTTGATGGTAAAGAGAAACAACAAAGAGAGAGGAGGAGTGAACTGATAAAACAAGAAGACATACATTACTGTGTGGGTTACATTATCCATTATAGATGGGCAGATTTGCCCCATTCAGAATGTTTGTTGTTTTGGAAGTTGTCTCTGTGCTGGATTTCATTCCTCTCTATTCTAGATTCCATTCCAGTTGCATTTCTAAAATTCATTCCCAAAATTGGAGTATGCACAACAGTTTGCGGCAGCTTTCAGTTCCTACAGTTCATATACTTCTTTTCCTCCTTTATGTTATCAATAGGCACACCATATTGATAATAACTTGACAACATTTCCCATTTTAAAATGGTATTTTTTCCCAATGATGTTAGATAAGTTCAGGAAAACCAAATCAGTAACATATAGGTGTCTCTACAGCTGACTGAAGAAATTCAACTGCTGATCAGCAAGGGCAAAGAAAACCAAATCTTTGCAAGATATGCTGCATTGTATGTGTGCAGTTGTACATGGGGAACGATGATGCTCATATACGGAGAAGTTTCCTCTTAATTTTCTGCAAATGAGAGTCACAGGGCTCTCCCACCCCATAGAAGATATCAGGGATTTTATTGGTCTGGATCTTTCTGAGATACAGAAATACGGCCACTGAGTTTTTGATATCTAATTCCCATAGCTTTGGGGGGAGCAAAAAGATAATGTTCTTTGTACTACATTTTTAATATTACCGTTCCTCCAAGAAGCTTCTCTGCATATTTTATCTTTGAAATAACCCGGAAAAACAGGTTAGGCTGAGCCAAAGTCATCCAATGAGTTTCATGACTGAGTGGGGATTTGAATCTGCATCTCTACAGCTCTAAACCTCTTTGGCTCATCATCCCAACCACCAAAAAGAACCCATTTTAGCTTCTTTGTCTGCCCTCTATTCTCTCTTCACTAATTTCTTAATTTTCCTTTTATTTGATCTGCGGAAAGCATCTAATGAAAATTGCCCCAAATCCTCACTGGTTAATTGATGAAAAGCAATCTCAACTAATTATTCCAGTTGCATAACCTTTCCTGTACCTTGGATTTTTTCAAAGTGGTTATCACTGTACCATCAAATGGTGACCTGGCACATAAATGCTTTCCTTTGACCTTGTACATTAACAGTCCGTGTTTTCAGATGAAAGGTAATTAATATAGAAAAGCATGCTTTAGAGTATGCAGCAAGTGCAATTTTCACACACACACACACACACACGTAAATTCATTTGTTTCAGAATGAATAATTATTTCATATCTAAAGGAAGTAAATAAAACCCATGCATTAGCTTTTTAAAAAACAGCCATATTGGAGAACTTCAGAAAATATTTAAGGAGTGACCAAACTTCCCAAAATTTTCCACCTAGTAAACTAGTGATCTGCAGTCATGCTATAACACCGGATCATTTTCAAGCCAAAAATTCCACTTTTTCTTACACTTCGATTTACTGTATACGTAATTTTTACAATGAAGCAACAGCAAGAACTTAATGTAGGGAAAGATTTAAGCTTAGATTTGTCAGCTTACACATTGTCAAGTTCATTATGAGTTCTGAGCCACGGAATTCTATTGGAAGAGAGGGGGAAAACATCGAAATATTGCAAGAAAGAATTATAATATTTATCTTTTAAACGCAAACCAAACTTACTTTATAAGTATACAAAATTCACATTTCAGATGTAGTTGTGTCAGCAGGATCTATGGGGACACTTACATTTACAATGAGAAGAAATATACTTTCTTTATATGCACACATTCCCATCCAAACAATCTCTCATGACCAATTTGGTGCCTCAAAAGACAAAGTACTTATTCTATCACTTCCTCTGAAAGACATATTTGTCTCTCTCGCTCAACATGCACCTCTTAACTGCAATTTAAAAGTTACTGTATTGCATGAATGTTTGTATTGTCTTTGAAGTTCTAGACACACCACCACCACCACCACCACTGGTTCCTAGCACTGAAGGGGAGTCTAGCCGTGTGCTTCTTAGATTTTTTTAAATGGCAAATTGCTTCTGAAACTGAGAATCCTTTTAAAAGCAATTTATGGCTTGGATTTTTGCAGTAAATCTCATTTCCGTTCGCAGAATGGGACTTCCTTCCTTTTCCCCTTCATCTGTCGCCTGAAATGTCCCCTCAAGTGGCTCTCCAGGATAAGAGACCACCTAGGAACAGCATAAGGGGTGAATTGGAAGCCTGCCCTTCAATTTGTATAAATTTTCTGTGCGATCCAAGACATATGGCAACCTCACTGGATATGCCAAAAGTTTGGGTGGGTGGGTAGGCTAGGATTCCTCTCTGGATCCCCATCAGATCTTTTAAAAATTCCAAAATCACATCAAAATTTAACTCTATTGATAGGAGAGATTTTTAACTGGCCATTTCTCTTGCTGTTTTTACAGTTATGTAGGAAAACAGAATGAGGGCAAAAAGTAAAATGCCTCCTCAACTTTGCCATAAATTCCCATCTCAAGCCTTTCAACTGTAATCAGTTAAAGAAAAACTTTGAAAAAAAGAATCACAAATTATATGCTACATGAGTCTTGATAAGTGAGTTTTTCACACGGAAAAAAATAGTCAACTTTTTCTTTGGTGGAAAAAGGAGAAGGGGGTCCTCTTCGACCACCCAAAAGGCTATGCAGAGGATCATGGGTTCTGCACGGACAAAAGCCCTGTGGGAATAAGGAGCAGAACTGGGTGAGTTGGAGCAAAAAAATCTGGCTCAATCCAATCTATGAGGTGCTGAGCAGGCACAGTGGAACTGGCTCTGAAATAAACATGCATGGCTGATATTAGCTTTGGGCCAGCTGGAAAACCAAAGCTGTTGGGGAAAGAAATAACAGAAGAACCATCTAGCTATTGCAGAAGAAGCCAAATCAAATGACTGAGGGATGAGGATATTCTTTGTAGTCCATTTTCCATCTCATTTTCTAACATGAAATGAATTCATCCTTGCCCCAAATAAAAACCCTGGCAAAATATACACTGCCTTTACTAGTTCAGAGACTGTTGTATTCCTTTTGTTCCTGTTTAGGAGGAGATGGGAAACTCCCATTCTTTGGAGTTTAATACTGCAGAGAGCGCCTGAAACTTGTTTAGGAATCCACAGGAAAATCCACTTCCAGTCGATAACATTTTTGGCCAAATTGTGTGGGGCGGTGGTGGTGGTGGTATTTAAGTGGACTAAAAATTATTAGCATTCATGAGCCTTCTTCTTTCAAAAAAAAATCCTGAGTGACTTCCAAATGTATTCATTTCAAAGTGCTTACATATTTCTTGTTGCAAAGGAGTGGAAAATGGCTTGAAAATTATTGCTGGGCACGGCAGATTTCCCCTTCACCATACCAAAGAAGGCAAATTGAAGTGCATCGAATTTTACCTGCACCTTTAAAAGCATTTTTTCCCCTATTGCTACACACAAATTGCTTTGTACAAAAGCTGGTTATTGGATTTTATGCTAACTCAAATACCTGCAATCAATAATAATGTAAGAACCATATTTTTCCATTAAAAAAACCCTTGTCGTTCAGGTATGTCTATTTTAGGATAGGAAAGCATTAGGAAGAGGGGGGCTTTCCCCCCCCCTTTGCTGCAAATCAAGCCTAGCAGGGACATTGAAATGTTTCCATTGCAATTATTTTAAATGGTATTTAAAGTCTCATCCTGCCAACATCAGCTGAGGATCCGGTCACTTATCAACACCCAGATGTAGTCAATGAAAACATGAAAATTTTCTATGCCTCTTGAAAAAACACTCAGCACCTTCTTCTATGTAGCCACGACGAGTCTCTACATTTCAGGGCCTTAAAAGTACACTGGATATTCATTAAAGATTAAAAAAGCTGACACATTTTGCATGGGTAATTTTAAGGAATAATTGCTGTTCTCATCTAATGAGGAACGTACCATAGCCATTGTGATGGAAATTTGAGACATGCCAGGTTATCCTTCATGACTGAACCGGAAAACAATCATGACCCACTCAAATAGCTGCAACAGAACAGAAAGTTTATTTAACTTGCATGCACCCAAGAACCTAAGTTCAAGGACCCTGAGAGCCAAGCTACAAGTGATGCCTGACACAAGTTGGAGCCTAAGTTCAAGGACCCTTTGAGTCAAGCTACAAGTGACGCCTGACATAAGTTGGAACCTAAGTTCAAGGACCCTGAGAGCCAAGCTACAAGTGATGCCTGACACAAGTTGGAACCTAAGTTCAAGGACCCTTTGAGCCAAGCTACAAGTGATGCCTGACACAAGTTGGACACATGTCAGTTTCCCTCAAGTTTTGATGGGAAGTGTAGGCATCCTGGTCTTGCAGCTTGGCTTTCTGTGTGAAAGCCCATTTAACTGAAGTTTGCAGAGCGGTCAGTCTAACACATTAGAGCTTTGCTCTAATGTAAAAGGTAAAGGTAGTCCCCTGTGCAAACACCGAGTCAGTAATGGGAGACATCGCATCACGACGTTTTCTTGGCAGAAAAGATTTCCAACACTATTACATTTCTGAAAACTTTCTGGCACTCCTTGAAGAATCGTTCCAAGAAGGTAGTTTTAAAAAATTACAATGAATGACCTACAAGTACTTCTTTAATGGTTATTGAGACAAAGGCCTGCTCATGCACTAGTGGTGAAGTTTCATGAGCTTTGAATTGGAATAGGTGGGGCAAGGATGAGGCAATCCACACAGTCACTTGAACTCACCCAAGGAACCATTTACATTTCAGAAGAAACAGCTGAGTTCATTTTACTGATAATTTTAAACTATTTTGGCCTACTTCTCACACTGTTGGAGGTAGCTTACAAAATCCCAAAATAACAATGGAATAGTTGAATTCTGAAAACAACCCTTCCCTTCAAAGAACCAAATCCAATAATAGAGATAACAACAGAAGAAGAAAGAAAAAGAGCAGGTACCAAACCAGGCAACATCTCCTTTTCCTTCTGTAGCCATCATGTTTCTGTGAGAAGAGATAGGCCTTCCATTTTAGAGCATAGTGCTTTGAACACATCTGCACATTACAGGAGCTGTGTAATTGCCAATGAAATCTCAGCCCTAACTGTTCCTCCTCCATTCTCCTCTAGTCTAGACGTGGGGAAACTCAGAATGGAATGACATCACATCACATGTTCTCTTTCAGGCTGGATTTAAACATGCCATTAGTGAAGCAAAGACTTTGCACAGGCTCAGTGTCTCATTCAAACTATGTTGTATCCCGTGCAAAAAGTAGCTATGTGTGCTTAGCACATTTGCACAATGGGTTGAGCCCAACAAGCTTTTGCATTCGATCTTGCTCCATTCTCCTACTTACTACAGTGCCTGTCCCACATGTCATTTCCCAAGCGCAACCCCTGATCCCCACCATAGCTTCTGGTGAGCAAATGGGATTCCCTCTTCCCCTTTTCATCAGCAGAAAAGTAGTCGGGCCCAACCCGACAGCTACAAGGCTACAAATGTTGGGCATGCAATCGGAGCATAGGGATCTCCTTTTTACCATTTGTAGATCAAGTTACGGGAGGAAAGATGGCATGGTATAGTCCAATCTGGTCAGATCTCAGAAGCTAAGCAGGGTCTGTACTTGGATGGGTGACCACCAAGAGAGACTCTGCAGAGGAAGGCAGTGGCAAACCACCTCGTTTTCTCACTTGCCTTGAAAGCCTCTTGCTGGGGTCGCTCGCCGTAAGTCAATTATGACTTGACGGCACATACAAAGAACAATTTACAGGAGACTTTGATCCTGTACAAGTCACATGGTGAAGCTATTCTGCCTCTCCGAAGTAATTTTTAAATCAGCAGAGGAGAGAGGTGATCCATATAGAATACCTTGCATGTAACATGTAAGAATGTCATGTAAGAAATTAGCTGCATGGTCAAAGTTGAAACACATGTAGCTGCCTTAAACTGAATCAGACCCTTGTTCCTTCTGGATCCAAACTGTCTACTTTTGACTGGCAGCAGCTCTCCAGGGTCTCAGTCCTCCCACATCACTTACTTTTTGATCCTTTTAACTGGACATGATGGGGATTGAACCTAAGACCTTCTGCATACAAAGCAGAAGCTCTACCGCCAAGCCATGGCACCAATCAAACACTGCCCATAATATGTATCCTTGGGTAGAGCTTTTCTTATGAACTTGCTAGGTTATATATGGTTATTGTTATTTCTCTTGTGCTTCAGCAAAACGTACTAAATTAAGAGCAGCAAGTAAAGCACAAGTCTATTAAGCCTAAACCAGATACACTTGGCATTCCAGTCCGCCTCCCACTCCTCCTCTATATGGCATCTCATCCTCATTCCCCCTCCCATATCAAACAATAAAGTATAGACTTGTAGACACAGTACAGATGACAGGAATAATAAACAAGGAAGAATGCTCTCCTCATTTTTAAATTCTGAAGGGAAATTGATTTTTTTTCCCTTTTAAAAGTGGTTTTGACGTGATCCTACAATTTCATTAAAAAAAAGAGCTCAGGAGAATGTGCTTGGTTCTTCTTTCCTCCCCAGTCCATTTGCGAGTACATTAGATCTAGGCTTGTGAAGTACCTTATGCTAGTTATGTCTGGAGTCCTATAAATTAACATGCAAAAAAAGTCAGCGGAGGAGGAAAATCTGGAGTCAATGGGACAAGTGGCATATGTCTATGTCAGGGAAGGAAGGAATGTAATGTAATGTAACCAGGGCATGTATTGTCGAAGGCTTTCACGGCCGGAGAACGATGGTTGTTGTGGGTTTTCCGGGCTGTATTGCCGTGGTCTTGGCATTGTAGTTCCTGACGTTTCGCCAGCAGCTGTGGCTGGCATCTTCAGAGGTGTAGCACCAAAAGACAGAGATCTCTCAGTGTCACAGTATGGAAAAGATGTTGTCAGGTCATTTATATCTGCTCAGGAGAGGTGGGGTTTAGCTGAGTCATCCTGTAAGAGTTTCCCAGGGTGTGAAATGCTAACGGCGGGCGGCTTCACTGTACCCTGAGGAGGTTCTTTTGCATATGAATTGGTGTTTGATGTGCTAATCTTCTCTGCAGGGCTATTGTTGGGTATTTAGTGTTTTGTTAGCCTGGTGTTTTTCAGAACTGGAAACCATGCTCTGTTCATTCTTAAGGTTTCTTCTTTCCTGTTGAAGTTTTGCTTATGCTTGTGAATTTCAATGGCTTCCCTGTGCAGTCTGACAAAGTAGTTGGAAGTGTTGTCCAGTATTTTGGTGTCCTGGAATAAGATACTGTGCCCTGTTTGAGTTAGGCTATGTTCAGCCACTGCTGATTTTTCCGGTTGTCCAAGTCTGCAGTGTCTTTCATGTTCTTTTATTCTTGTCTGGATGCTACGCTTTGTGGTCCCGATGTAAACTTGTCCACAGCTGCAGGGTATACGGCAGGGGTGGGCAAATTGCGACCCGTGGGCCACATGCGGCCCGCTACAGAGCCACATGTGGCCCGCCAAGACAGTCACCTACCAGGCACCTGGCACTGAAAGTTAACTAATGAATGCAATCATTTTAAAAGGTGCGGCCCTCCGCTAACCTCCATTCCCACAAAGTGGCCCTCGAGCCAAAACAATTGCCCACCCCTGGTATACGGTATACTCCTGCAGAGGTGAGGGGGTCTCTACTGTCTTTTGCTGATCGTAGCATCTGTTGTATTTTTCGGGTGGGTCTGAATACTTTTTCATAAGCTGAATACTTTTTCATAAGCTTTCCCATCTGATCAGTAATTCCT
Organism: Eublepharis macularius; assembly: GCF_028583425.1. Taxonomy (NCBI): domain Eukaryota; kingdom Metazoa; phylum Chordata; class Lepidosauria; order Squamata; family Eublepharidae; genus Eublepharis; species Eublepharis macularius. The sequence continues at coordinate 21,339,845 of NC_072799.1, read as the reverse complement.
TTGATATATGGCAAAAACACTTTTCCTGTAGGAGACTGTTTTTCCTTGGTTGTTTGATTCATCCTAGGTTTGATTGCTCTTCGGATTTCATTTCTGGAGTAGCCATTTGCCTGAAGTGCGTGGTTTAGATGATTAATTCCGTCATTGAGAAAGTGCGGCTCACATATCCGTCTTGCACGATCCACTAATGTTTTCATTATGCCTCTTTCTTTCATTATGCCTCTGCTGGCGAAACGTCAGGAACTACAATGCCAAGACCACGGCAATACAGCCCAGAAAACCCACAACAACTAACCAGGGCATGTTTTTCAGCTGGAACGCAGGGGAATGGCGTTCTGGAACCTCTTGAAATTGGTCACATGGCTGGGGGGCCCGCCCCCTGATCTCCAGGCAGAGGAGAGTTGAGATTGCCCTCCGCGCCACTTGGCAGCACGGAGGGCAATCTCAACTCCCCTCTGCCTGGAGATCAGGGGGTGGGGCCCCCAGCCATGTGACCATTTCCTCCTAGGGCAACCCACTGAGTTCCACCGCCTCTTTTCCCAGAAAAAAATCCCTGAATGTAACAATTTCAAAGATTTAAAAAGATCCCCTTTATTACCAACACATCACCTCCCTCTTGAAACGGTCACTAGAATAATTGTTTCTACTATATCTCACTGCAGGCACTTTTAAACAAGCAGCTGTTTTTAGAGCCTGATGAACAAATCCACTCCATCCCTGTACAGACAACTTATTTGGTAGAAGCCAACATGTGAAGAAGGGAAGCAGTAATACGCATGCTAGCTGATCGTACCACCGCTGCCCCCCGTCTGCATGTAGTTGCTGGACAGTGGGCACAAGGGCTATATGCTTACCAAATATACACCTGTAGGCTCTGTCCCCATTAGGGGCCAACTCAAGGCTGACAACTGGTGGAAGACCTCCAAGGAGAGGGTGGGGCAGCTAGCAGCAATCTCACTTCCAGTGCAATCTTGAAGTGATATCTTCAATTCAGGATGATGCTCTAACATTGCTCCAAACTCTATGGTTTAACCATACAGTTTTGAGCAAATATGTTGCCCAACACAATTACATTCCTTCCGAGAAATGCAAAATGGGAAAAAAACAAAGGGAGGGGAAAGGAAGTGTGTGAACAATGAAAAAATGAAATGAGCCCAACAAAGCTCAACAGCATACACTTCTCATTCATTACTCCCTGTAACTATGGCATGAAGAGAGGCAACTGGAACACCAGTAAGCCATGAGAAACCTGTGTTTGAACATCTGCCCCACCTCTTTCTTGCAGGTAACCTTTGAAAAAACTCCTTATGAAGCTTAAGCTGTTCCAGAGCCTCAAGCCTTTGGTGGCAGCTCTTGGGAGAGGGATCATCTGAAGAGATAGATGCTGAACTTAGCAGCTAAACATTTGGTGAGGGAAAGGGAGTGACACACATGGACTGGCTTCTAGGAACAGTATGCAAGAGTGCAGTGCCTGAGGGCAGGAGTCGGGGACATCTGAGCCAGGCAGAAGAGCTACACACTGGGCTAGCTCCGAGGAGTGCAATTTACTTTTCTCTATTTATTTAACTAAATTGTACTACCATTGTTTAGATCAGTGGTTCCTAAACTTTTTGACCTATAAGTTCAAATTTACTTAGTACAGAGATCCAATCAGGGTCAAACCAGTTTTCTGGTGCCCTAGGCAAATATGACATCGGTGTTGATATATTGCAGAATTTCATTTTCTACAGTGGCAACCAGATGTTTTTGAGAAACCAACAAGCACTTTATCCTACTATGATCCCAAGTGGGCATCCTGAAATACACAGCCTTTGTATATGAGGGCTACATTCTAGCCTTTGACTGCCTTCTTCTTCTTCATTATTCCCTCTACTCCCTTTAAGATTCTAAGAAACCTATTCTTGTAACCATCAGGCCCCATTTTACTTGATTCTTAATCAATGAACATGCATTTCACTTTACAGATGGTTTTCCTACACACATTTTATTCTACATAGGAGAATGTGTATGGCCATTTCCACACTTATAGGGACGGCCCACTCACAGAACACCGGTGGCTTTTCCTCAGGACTCCAGATGTCTCTGTTTGCAAAATGGTTGTGGGTTGTTTGGCTTCTGGTTTTTTGGTGCCTTTTCTGGGAACACACTTTCCGCAGTCACAGAAAAGGCACCAAAAAATGGAAGCAAAACAGACCACAACTGTTTTGAAAATGAAGGATGTGTGGAAACAGTCTATATCTGTAAAGTTACTGAGGGCCAAACAGCCAGGACACAGGGCACTCGTAAATTTCCACACATACCTGTCACATATCAAGGCACTTGATAAGAGGTTTTACCCCACGCCTGAGTAGCGCTCTCATGCCAGCAACTGCTATTCCTGGGGATTATGTTGTGTTCCTAATTGCTTACATCTGGCATGGTCAACTTCTGTATTATCATAGTCGATCAGTCTGGAGAAGTCGACTAAATCAGAACACAGTGAATGTATCCAGTCCTTTTTTCAGACCTGAAAACTTTCTAATAGCCATTATTCTGTTGTCCCATTGATCACAATATGAATACCAACTAAAATAACCTGCATTCAAATCTTTACTCAGAAGGAATTCACAAACAGTTACTTCAGTGGACTTACAAGGCTGTCATTCTATTTAAGATGATACTGCACGTGACCTTTGGGCCAGTCACTGTCTCTCAGCCTAACCCACCTCACAAGATTGTTGTGAGGAAAAAATGGAGAGGAGCTACTCTGAACTCTGAAGAATGTGCAACATATAAAACTCAATAATAACAATTAAATAAAAAGCTACCATGGATCCTGCATTTGCATGGCCATTTGGGAACCATCAATTCATGCCCAGGCATTTTGGATCCCAGCAGCTGGAGAGACAAAATATCGTCACACTGCTTAAAATTGTGATAACACAAGGGAATGATGCAGAAATGTGTCATGCATAAATATGAAAAGCCACTGGGAATATATTCTCTCTTCTGTGCAAGCAGAACTCCCATTAACAGTAACAATAAATAAATTACATAACAGCACCAGTACATAACCTTCCATCACGGAGCATTTTCCATACATGAATTATTCAAGATGTGCTGCATTCTGGGATCCAACCACATTTCTATCTAACTTTGTTTAGTATTTTAATCTCATTTCCATTTGCATGAATTGTTTCTAAAGAGAGTTTTTGTCTCAATATGGCTCCAAATTTAGATTCTGACATGATATTCATATACCTTTAATTTCCCTATTCTCTTCCTGCATACACACATTTAATTCAATCGTTCATTTAAACCCTGGGATAAATCTTTATATGAGATGCGTGAATTATTCCCTATTCCATATTTGTTTATATGTTTTTGTACATAGTTTCAATTCTCTATTTGTGGTATGTTTGTATATTGTACAGCTTTCAAATCGCATTTAAATTCATTTATATGCACAACGTAAATTATTTATACGTACAACATACATATAGTCAGGGCTTTTTTTCAGGGGGAACGGAGTTCCGGAACCTCTTGAAAATGGTCACCTGGCTGGTGGCCCTGCCCCCTGATCTCCAGACAGAGGGGAGTTTAGCGCGGAGGTCATTCTAAACTCCCCTCTGTCTGGAGATCAGGGGGCGGGGCCACCAGCCATGTGACCATTTTCTCTGAGGGCAACCCACTGAGTTCCACCACCTCTTTTCCCAGAAAAAAAGCCCTGCATATAGTATATAGTGCAGATTCATTAAAGCACAGACAACATTGAAAATGCATAGAGTTTATGGGTAAAAAGCAAAATGCTAGGACACAGAAAATGGCATAAAAATAACTAAGAGGGAATGAAAAATTGAAATGGGTCTTTTCAAGGTTGAAACATCCAAAATTTTAAACCATCCTAATCCTTACGGTTTGACTGGACTAAAAGGAGTAGGAATCTCATCCCTTTTTAATACCTGTGTAGAAGATTATTATAATGTGTAACTGTAGAAGAATCTTGGGGTATCTTTTAAAAGGCTCTCCATTTGGCCTAAGATTCTAAAGACCGACTTGTAGGAAGATGTACCCGGTTTCTTTAGCAGACAAACAAGCGTGGATCCCATTGTTTAAGAAATTTGCTGCTCAGTACATCCTTCATAAAATCAAAAACCTGTAACAGGCATTATGCCCATTTTGTAAAAACTGGATAACTTGGGGTTTTATAAGGACTGGCTGAACTGGGAAGTCAGAATTGATTAGAAAAGGCTCTTCTTCTGCAACTTGTCAACACTGAAGTACTTTAATCTTGCTGGTTGCCCTTTCATTCAAAGAGTGATAATGAATTAGGTTTTCCTCATCCCTCAATGGAAGGGGCCTCTGTAATTCAAGAGTGGCACGAGCTTGCCGTTTTGCTTGATTTTCTTCCCCTATAAAAATGATGATGCGATCTCCTGTGGTGTAGCTGTGATTTGAAAATAAATTAAAGCATGTTAGAATTTGGTTCACATAAAATTTCTATCCACAAGCAGGATTGGTGGGGGGGGGGACACATTGGCTCAGGCGCGTCCTTACTGTGTTGAATTCAGTTATAATGGCAAGATATTGATGTCAGTTTAAGAACACGGTGTTTAATTTAGATGGATCTATAGTCACAAAACACACACATCAATTTCAGGTATTATACAACAAATGTAAAGATGGGGGACATCTATATGAATACATTCGTTAGGGGGAATGAAAAGTGATTCCCGGTGTTGTGTTGATGGGTTTCCTGGTATCCAATTTTTATTTCTCCCAAGTAAAGAGCCAGACCTGGTTTTCCATTTCTGTGTTGGAGTAGGACATGCTTCTCAAGAATCCAGGAGAGGTTCTGCAACCCAGAAATTTTGTGTCTGAATTGAGATGGGAAGTTGCTTGGCTTGCAACCTCCCAACATTTTGTGGTTGGGAACAGTACCTCATGGCAGCCATTCTACAATTGCCTCTTGTGGCAACTATATTGAAATGGTGCCCACTCCTTGTTCTCAGAATCCCCAAACTGTCTTGTCCACAGGCTCAACAAGAACTTGGGCTAGTCACTCTCTCTTAGTCTAGCCTACTTCCCACGGTCGTTGTAAGGATAAAATAGAGGAAGAGAGAAGAATGTTGTAAGCTGCTTCGGTCCCCATTGAGGAGGAAAGCGAAGTATAGACTATGTACATAAATAATAAATTGCTTCCTCTTAGTCTTTACATCCTTCCTTTCATATGGACCGTACTTCTTCTACACTAACCATTCCTAGGCTCCTCCTACCTGCCAGAGTAGCTAAGACAATGACAAAGCCAGGTACACCTGTGCTTGCTGTGATTCCCCGTGACCTGAAGGCAATCAGCAATGCAATCTGGCACTGTTGACCACAATGAGCCCTTCTGGGGTACAGCATGTAAGACGGTAGTGTAAGAATGTTACTGCCAGAGGTTTCATTGTCATCACCACCACTACTACCACCGTCATGTTACAATGTAGAGTTTTAGATATATATATTTTTAAGACACCTTAGTTTAGAGCCACTAGTAACTTCCAAGGATGGGTTTTCCACTGATGAATGTAATTTCACTGCCCTTCCTCCTGCTACAACTGCCCTCCAAATGCTTCTCTAGGGAGGCAGGAAATCCCCTTGGAACCGATGAAAGGTGGAGTTAAAGCATGCAGTTGCTGAACACCCTGGATCCAGACATATAGGTACACAGTTTCAGTGTGAAATCCTCCAGTGACTTCCAATTTGCAAGCCATTTTGCAGTATTGGTGGACTCTTAATCCATTCTCTCTTTGATATGAAATGATATACTGTTACTAGTAGGTTCAGTTCTCAGTTATATAGTCCAATGCAAGACGCCTCTATAAAACAGTGAGAATAATAATGCATAACAGTCACTCTAAACTAAGTCAAAGATTCATTTGTAATGCAGTGGTTCTAAGAGATTCACAGTGACTTCAATTAACTTTTATTCATTTCTGTAAACACTTCACTGGTGGAATTCCCCACTGTGAAAAGAGTGGTTTTGTGCAGAATTATGTCTCAGCTAATTAAACAATTTTTTTTAAAGGAAACACAATTACACAGTTGCAAAATGCTATTTTTTAAGAGAGAGTGAGAGAGGCTATCAAAAGTTTTCTTAATACTGGTAAATGTGAATTTGTTTTAATACCAAATGCTGTCATAAAAATGGATTACATCTTGATAGCTATGAGCCATTTTGGAGAAGAAGGAAAAAGCATGTCAGAAGAAGGTGAGCTAAGAAGACTGTAAGTATCTTGCCAGAATAAGAAGGTAAACCCCTATCAAGTGTGCCTTCAGACCACCAGACATCAGTTCATTTTCCAGAGATGGTCAATATTATTTGCCACAAATATGGCTCTCTGAGAAGGCACTGCCATACATACATGGTTGTAAATGCTAACAATAGTTAGTTATTGTAGATTTTCCGGGCTGTATGGCCATGGTCTTGTCATTGGAACTACAATGCCAAGACCACGGCCATACATCCTGGAAAATCTACAACAACTAACATTCTCTGGCTGTGAAAGCCTTCGACAATATATCTAACAATAGTTCTCGGTCAAAGTTTGAGGGCACATTATGAAGCAACCTTGCTTATGCTAAGCAAGTAGCGTCAGCACTTGAATCTGAGCACAGCTGGGAACTGTATGAGAATAACCATTCCTTAAGTGTCCCAGGAAATTAAGAGCCACTTTCAAATTAGCCTGGAAACAAACTCAACCTATGGTAATCTTCAGTTACCAATTCAGTTGCTATATTATGAAACCATTGTTAGGGGTGATTTCTCTGCTCCCATTAGGATTTTTTTCATCTTTAAATTTCACTCACATGAACTTCCAAAGAATTTCATGGGTCAATGAACAAACCCAAGGATTAAAGAGAGAAAGTTCCTCCCTACTACACCATGGTCTATAAAAATCACAGATAGTGTGGAAGAACTTTTAAATTCCATTGGGTGAGTGTTTCTTCAAACCAGAAAGACAGCAGATTTTGGTAAAAATGTATCTATGTGTTGCAAAATAAGAAAAAATAGAAGTCGTTTGTCAATATTTTTTAAAAGTAGGATTTTTTTGGAAGGCGCTTCCATTACTTTATTTTCATGGTACAGAAGAGTACAGTTGGGTAGTTCTGCAACAAAGAAACAAACAAAAGAAAGAAACAAAACCTTCCACGATTATCCTTTGTCTGCTGAAAAATTAAATAAACTAAAAAAAAACACCTTTCAGGAAATGAAGTTTCTTAATATCAATATAATATATAATATATTAATATTATTGGTTTTGCAGATATATACAACTCTGGAATTTCAAAGAAAAAAAGTTCTCCCACATGCACAGCCTACAGAGAAATATATGGGAATCCCTCCTGAACTCTTCATCAGATTTCCCATAGTTCAGTTTAATATCCAAACAGCAGTCCAATGGAGAAGGATCAAGAGTTTGAAATCTTCCTAACAGGATTTTCCAGTCTTCCTTAACCATTAGGGGTTTTCAGTCATAGAAGCCAAACCATCATATTTGCCCATTCTATGCAGAAGCTAGAAGGAAACGGACATCCCAACCCGCCCCCCCCCCCAAAACCCAACCCACCCAGTCCTGATTTCTCCATGACAAGGACACAAATGACACCTCCCGAACTCCCAGGTCACCCTGATCAGTGATACAACCAGCAGGCAGCTTTAACTCTCTTTTCTGACAAGAAGCAAAGTGACTGGCCGAAAACTGTAGCTTAGGGATCCCATTCCCCCAGTGGGTGTGGGGGCATTGCCCGCTTTCACCCTCTGCTCCCAGCCACCATTCTCTTGGCTGGCGGGGGTGGTGGTGGAATGCACAGGAATGGGCCTCCTGGGCGCACTCCAGGGATGGTGCGATGACTTCACTTCTGGGAATGATGTTATTGTACTGCCTTGAGAGCACTCCTGCGCTTTGCTGTAGGCTGATTTTGGCCCATTTGAGGACAAAATCAGGCAGCAGTGAAGCATGTGTGCACCCTCATGCCTGCGTGATGATGTCATGCATGAGGAGGGTCATGGGAACAACAGTAAGGTAAGCACTGGGTCCCACGCCTCCCACTGGGAGGCTGGGGGGACCTGATAACCCTACTATGGTTACAGGAGTATTGTGATGGAAAAGCAGATAAGAATTATAAAATAATTTGTAAATTGAACATGCAATAGCTATGATGAATGCTAAAAGGCTATCAAAAACATCCTTTGTCCAAACAAATGTAAATCCTTTGGCCCGTTAGTGGAGGCTTCTTTTCTCAAAAAAGGAGAAAAAAAGACTGTCACATGCTCGCGCCAATCATTATGTTCGTACAGCTAGGCATAGATTTCCCAAGTTCAAAACTCCCATGCAGAGTGTCATTTCAAAATAGTGTGCAATTCTATAAACAACCGTTTTAAATTGCAAATACAAGTGAGCAGCAACCAGAAATTACTAACACCCCCACTCTCGATTTACTTTGCATAATTTGATATGGCAACATCTAGGAAGATCACTGAAATGTGTGGCTAGTGAGGGAACATAAACAACCAGCATCCTTGGGGAACAGGATTTGATTGCTTCGGAGACAGCAATAGATGTCAGGGTCTAGACGGGGTCACGAGCTGAGCACTGGAAAGAGCCAAGGAATTAATTAGGCACAATGGAAGAAGTGGGAGCACAGATGGTAGGGGCAGCATGGGTGAAGGATCCAGTGTCCAATGGAGAGAGCCGAGGGGTTAGCTGGCAGGCCAGAAAGCTAACGGAAGGCCAATGTAATGCCCATGTCCGCAAGTCAGGCTGTTACATGCACAACTTACAATGAGAATAGAATTGGGAATCGGTGTAGTGCAGTGACTGAACTGTCTAATTTAGGTGTTGGAGATCTACATTCCACACACTTATTCAGGCTATCCATATGGAAAGCCTGTCAGAGATTTTCCAGTTCCATTCTCCTGTCCCTGTTTCATATTTACACACACACAAAAACCATTGCCAGAATCAAGTTTGGGTCAGTTCCTATTGTGCTCCCATCCTCTTAGGTGATCAATTTAATTCATTTGTGCTTGCATTTTTATCACAATCCAATATGTCCTTGGTTTTATTGCTTTAAGACGGCAAAGATCATCTTGATTTTGGCCACAATGCGTCATGTGATCTTAAAGCTATACATTCTTAAACCTGTATCAGCACTCTGTTTTTCTCATAAATGCTTATTTCTATCTCACGCATATTTTGTACAAGTTTTGGTTGCAGAATGTAGCTTGGTATGACAGTGCTAAAATTAGATAATGAAGATTATTTACTTATTAACAGAATCAACTAATGTATCCCTTCATTCAAAGGGAATAAATTCTCTACAAACAATTCTCATTAAGAACTGGAACAGATGAGTTGGTAAAAAAGAACTGAAAAAGTGAATGTTTTTTAAAAAAACATGATTATACATATGGATGCATAACAATGAAATCTTCCTGGCAAAGGATATGGATGCTACCATATTCTCAGTGGGTTGCCCTCGGAGAAAATGGTCACATGGCTGGTGGCCCTGCCCCTTGATCTCCAGACAGAGGGGAGTTGAGATTGCCCTCCACGCCACTCAGCGGCGTGGACGGCAATCTAAGCTCCCCTCTGTCTGGAGATCAGGGGGCAGGGCCACCAGCCATGTGACCATTTTCAAGAGGTTCCGGAACTCCGTTCCCCTGCGTTTCCCCTGAAAAAAAGCCCTGCTTGTTTCTGGTTTTTATTTGTTTAGATATGTATACTCTGCTTTTCTCTGCAAAACGGGCCCGTTGCTCTTTTCCACTTTATTCTCTCAACAATCCGGTGAGATAGCTTAAGCTAAGAGAGAATGACTAATGCAAACCTTCAAACGAGCTTCCATGAGGGGAAGCATGGAAGGGCAAGCTAAAGCCTGTCCTTTGTCCCAACCCTTGGCTCCATGCACATCACCGTATGTACACAGGTGATATACGTAGGATCAGGGACCCAGTACATTTGTAAGCATGAAACTTTTGTGCATACAGAGCTGATGGATGCATGGATGACCAAGAGAGCAGGCACAAACCTCTTCCTTCTCGAAATGCTCATTGCAACAGTTTCCAAATATATAAAAAGCACAGGGCTTGACAACAAACTATATGCTGGTTTGGTTATGAAAAAATGCTAAGTATAAAATGGAAGGAGACAGCCTTCATGCGCTGTGTCTCATATGAAGGGGATTTCTCTGTCTCCCTCGAGCACATTTTTATTTGTTTTAAAAGATTAGCACTCCTCGCAAGAGTTCTCACCTGCTTCTATTAAGTGGCTCTTAAGTTGTGAAAATAACAAAGCTAGCGTTTTTGTCAGTATTTCTGTTGCATAATCCAGAATTATGGCTCAATATCTCAGAGTTGTATGTTTAGGTCGAGCCAATTGTTGGCAAAAATGCAAAAGATTCTGAAATGAACAAAAAAAAAGTTCACAAAGCAAATCTGATGCAGATAGTCTGAAGAGCTGTTTTTTTTTAGCATTGAGGTGAGAATTTTAAGGGATATGTTGACAGTTCTTAAATAGTGAGAAAGACTTTGGAAAGAATAGGAGAAATTTTTCAACCATCCCCCCCAAAGGGGGTGCATGAAGCAACAGTTTTAACTAACAAGAAGGTAAATATTTAGCACTTCCTGACTGTAGAAACAATACACCAGTGAAACAAGCTGCATGAGGAACCTTGTTCCTTGGAGGTTTTTAAGAAACGGTTTGTCAAGAAACTTCTGAAGATAGTTTAAGTATCCGATAATTAGAGGGTTGGACATATGCACTTCCAGCTCTATGAACACAGCTATTGTCCATAGAGAACATGAATGGAGAAGGCCATAGCTCAGTGGTAGAGTTATCCACCTCCAGATGGGGCCTGAAAATCTCCCAGAATTACAAGTGATTTCCAGACAACAGAGATCAGTTCCCCTGGATAAAATGGATGTGGCCTCTATGGCATTATATCCTGCTGAGCTCCAGCACCTCCTCAAACCAGCACCTCCTCCACAGGCTTCAACCCCCTCTCCCCATTTCCAGGTATTTCCCATCCCAAATCTGGCAACTCTGCTCAGTGGTTGAGTATCTGCTCTGTATGCAGGTCCTAGGTTCAGTTCTCACCATCTCTTGTTAAAAGCATTAGGTAGTAGGTGATGTGAAAGGCATGCTCCTGAGACCCTGGAAAGCAGTTGCCAGTCAGAGAAGAAAATATTGACCTTGATAGGCCAATGGTCTGATGCAGGATAAGGCAGCTTGATGAATCAGAAGCACGAGAAGAGGATGCATCCTATTTCCGTGCTTTCAGGATATCATGTAAAGGAAGAAACTGAGCATTTGCCTGATGCGAGTGTTCTCTCTCTTCGTGAGATCCTGGCACATGAACAATGTCTCTACCACCCTGTCTGTATCACATTCAAAGCAGTTCTAAGTAGAGATGGGCATGAATCAGAAAAAAAACAAACCGTGTGGTTCGTGGTTCGTAACGTTTCACGAACCTGCCCCGGTTCGCAAACTGGTTCGTTTGGTTCATGAAAACGTCACTTCCGGGCCAGCAAAAGGCCACTTCTGGGTCAGCAGAAAGTCTGCAGAAAGCCCATCTCCTATTGCCTAGGAAACTGATCAGTGCTAGGCTGTCTGCAGTGATGAACCGAAAAATGAACAAATGAACCAGCCTAAAGTTTGTGGCAGTTCGTCAGAAATGGGCTCTGACAAACCACCGATACGCGAACCACGAACTGGCCTGGTTTGTGCCAAACTTTGGTTCGTATTTCAGTTTGTGCCCATCTTTAGTTCTAAGTTCTCAGAGTGACAAAACAATACCTATCTTAATTGCTGCTACTGAAGGAAAAATTGGCCTTCAGAGAAACCTCAAACAGTCTCTTCTGTGGCTCCTTGCCACCATTATTCAAACAGAATTCGTTTGTTTTTTTAAACAGTTTGGACTGCCATATGAAGAACTAGTAGAGGTCATTAAAAATATATGGTATGTTACAGCTAAACAGAATCTCTGTGGTCAAGCTAAGTATACAACTAAAATAAATTCCACATTTAGGGGGGAAAGGCTTAATCTTCCTGCCTGGATTTGTGATCTTAGCTGTCTGTTTTTGGACTGAATTCCCTGTAGTCCATCCATCAAAGTACGTTCCTTATTCTTATATTTCATTTTGAAATTATGATTATTATAAAAATACATTTTGTTTGTCCAAAAAAGTTCTCTCTCCTCCCTAGGGTTGCCAGCCTTCAGGTGGTAGCTGGAGATCTCCTGGAATTACAACTGATCTCCAGCTGACAGAGATTTTCTCCCCTGGAGAAAATGGCTGCTTTGGATTGTGGACTATATGGTATTATACCATTCTGAGGCTCCTTCCCAAACCCCACCCTCTCCAGGCTCCACCCCCAAAATCTCCAGGAATTTCCCATCCTGGACCTGGCAACCCTACTCCTCCCTGTAAAAGAAAGAAAAAACCACTGCATTCATTAGTCGCTATCAGCAAAAATTTAAAATAAAAAAGAGCTAAAGACATCAAACAAATTGTACAATCGTGATATTATAAGCAAGCTTACTTAGAATCCTACTTGGGTCTATTAAATAGAACTTAGGATGGTGCTTTTAAGACTACTGTGCAAGTCATCTTTTTAAATTACAAACAAAAACCGCTCCAACAAAGCAGGGCTGTGCCCCAGTTGACACCACTGACTTGGTTTTCATTTTTACTATACAAGGATGCTATTAAAACCCTATTTACATAATAGCTGTTGCAAAACTGCCCCATGATGCCTGCTAATGACTAATGGATAATTAATATATCGTCGAGGATAGCGGGTTTAAATGTTGACCTGCTCCAGTCTTTTCCGAGTACCTGCATGAATCTTGCTGTCATCCGACTCACTTGTTTTCGATAGTTATATTTTCCTGAACAAAATGGCATGAATATATAATAACTAAGTGATTGTAAACACTCAGTGAGGCCAAACAATGAAGTGATTGCTTCAGGTTTTTTAAAGAAAGGGACAGAAGAGACATATTACATACCTAATACCTTGATATGCTCTCCTTAATCAATGAGCCATCTCGAAACAGTGTAACACGTAAGATGTGAGAAGGTGATGCTTAGTTTCTTAAAGAGGATGAACCAAGTTTTCCAGTCCAGAAGCTCTATCCTAAATGTCATATATGCAGGGCTTGGCTATGGTTACTCAATGGTAACGACAGAGGCAGTCTGAACATGCTCTAAACCACCTTAGTCTTTGGTTGTTGTGGGTTTTCCGGGCTGTATTGCCGTGGTCTTGGCATTGTAGTTCCTGACGTTAAGAATGAACAGAGCATGGTTTCCAGTTCTGAAAAACACCAGGCTAACAAAACACTCTATACCCGACAATAGCCCTGCAGAGAAGATTAGCACATCAAGCACCAATCCATATGCAAAAGAACCTCCTCAGGATACAGTGAAGCCTCCCGCCATTAGCATTCCACACCCTGGGAAACTCTTACAGGATGACTCAGCTCAACCCCACCCCTCCTGAGTAGATATAAATGACCTGCCAACATCTTTTCCACACTGTGACACTGAGAGATCAATGTCTTTTGGTGCTACACCTCTGAAGATGCCAGCCACTGCTGCTGGCGAAACGTCAGGAACTACAATGCCAAGACCACGGCAATACAGCCCGGAAAACCCACAACAACCATTGTTCTCCGGCCGTGTAAGCCTTCGACAATACACCTTAGTCTTTATTTCACATATTCCAAACCTGAGCCCCAAATTGTTAAATATATATAGAGAGAGAAACTTTGAATCAAATTAAATCAATGGAATTAGGAGTACATTTTCCCCATCTGGCGAGTTGGGATAAAGGCAATATCTCAGTGTGATGGATAGTAGTATGTCCCAATTGACTGAAGACCAAGAACAGGGATAGAGCAGATAAGCCATGCCCCAAAAGAAAGACAAAGCAAGGCTTCTTGCTTCAGTATGACCTGCACTGTCTGGTCTGTCAGCATCGGACAGGGAGAGAGAGCAAGTTGTCTTTTCCCGAGCAGCTGCCAGAACCACAGTTGTATACTGCTGCTGTTACTAGTGTTTTTTGTATTCTTGTATTCTTGTAAGAAGCCTTAAACACAGACTGTGGAACAGAAATATCTGAAATGAAGAATAACAAATTACTAAGTATTTCCATCCTGATTAGACCCTGGGCAGGAGCGGACTGGCCGTTTAACTTACTGGTAAATCTCCTGGTGGTCACTGCCCTAGAAGGCCCCTGGTGGTCAGGGCAGGAGCAAGCAGAGTCAAGCCTCAACATCCCTGCCTAAGCCTCTGGGGCTGCCCTGGCCCATGCTCCTCATCAGCCATGCCACACCAATCATCTCCTCCTGCACTGCTTCCAGTCTGGGGGCTGATGCAGAGGATGAGCTAATAATGCCCAGTCTCGGCTCCACTGGGCAGTGGCCCAGCAGTGCTGGCTTGTAGCACTGCAGGAACTGCTCCATTTGACTTGCTCCGCTTCCGAGTCCGTTCCTGACCCTGGGCCATTCCTTTTCAGCATGTCTGGGGCATAGCCCCAGCTCGTGAGCAAGAGCTGAAATGTATTTCAATAGAAAACAGACAGAAGGGCAATTAGCATGAGCCCCGTTTGTCATTAGTATGAGTCCAGCAAGCACCAACACTCTGTTTCCTATGGCTGCTGTATTGTAATGCTGTGTATGGCTTACATTTGAGAAACCTCTCTGCTATCCTGATCTTCCTCCCCTCCTTTCCTGCCTTCCCAGGCTATGAGTCTCTGAGAAACTGTTTTAGGTGGGAAACCATATTGGTCTGCAGCAGAACAGCAGGATTTGAATCCAGTGGCACCACAGAGACCAACACGATTTTCAGGGCCTAAGCTTTCAAGAGTCAGAGCTCCTTTCTTCAGACACCTTGTTGTTGTTGTTGTTATTTAATTTATAGCCCACCCTGGGCTATAGTCTCACTGAGAAAGGTGGGCTATAAATGACATAAATAAATAAAAATAAATACATAAAAATTAGGGATTCCTATCCTGGGTAGGTTTTACCCTGGGCAGATTTTCTGCCACTACTTGCATTCGCTCTCTCAGTGGTCTGACTCACAAAAAGTGTGTGTGTGCGTCTGTGTTTGTGTAGGATTGCTATCTCCCCCCGCCACTTCCCTGCCTGCTAACCCCCAGCTAGGCCATGTGTTTGATCTCTGTATGGATGAACTGCTAGGCCTATAGGTGAACATTTGGGCACAGTCTTAGATATTTAAAAGGGAAAGAAAAGATATTTAACCAGAAAACACTCCTGTCATCTAAGAACACCAAGGCAAGGGGAATACAGAGCTCAACAAGATGACAGGGGTTACAGAATCAAAAACGAGCAATAGCTAGACTTCTCTGGTCACTGATTTTAACTTCTCTTGAAAAAATGGGCACAAGACAGCTGGAACTTATAAAACAGAGAGTAGTTGTTGCAGATTACCATTCGCTTTCCTGTCAGTAGCTGGCTCCTCTCTTGCAGGATGTTAGGGGAATTCAAGTGTGTTTCCAATGTGTAGTATAATTTCACATATCACTACCTTCTAGGGTTGCCAACCTCCAGGTGGTGGCTGAAGATTTCCTGGAATTACAACTATCACCAGGACCCTGGAGAAAATGCCTGCTTTGGAAGGTGGACTCTCTGAGGTACCTCCTCTCCCCAAACCTTCCCCTCCCCAGGATCCACCCCCCCTAAATCTCCAGGAATTTCCCAACCTGGAGCCTGGCAACCTTACCACATAATACAGCCATCCATCGGCTTCTTTCCCACACTTTGATTTCAAGCCTCCTTTCCAGTTTGTTGCTGTTTGCTTCTTTGTCTGTGTTAGTTTGTCATTTTTTTCCTGTGTGTAATTGGAATAATAAAGGTATATTAAAACCAAACATGTTTTTGCATAGCATTTCTCATAAGAGAAGCTACCCCGCTTGCTAGCTGAGTCCTAATTAACAGCTGCAGCTGGGCCCGTCTCTCCAGTATTCCCTGAAAGAGACCAGACGGAAAGAGCCAAAAGTCATCGCAATTAGTTATAGGCTGACAAGACCAAAAGAAGGATTTGTTCCAAGAAATTTTTTGTTGGAAGAAATATGAGGAGGAAATTGTTGCTCAAAGGGATCTTTCTAAAATGTACTCATTTATTTCTTTTCCATTCATTTTACTTTTCAATAGCTAGCTACCTGTTGAAATAATGCACAGGGAAGGAGACAGAATTCCCATTTATGGCATAGACCTTGGGAATACAAAGCCTTTCTGTGCACTCTGCACTTGAAGGTAGATTGGATACGTTCAGAAATAAGTAGAAGCCAGGGTTAAATTAAACGAACTGGGGTTAGTTTACTGTCTTAATGCAAGAAGTCAACTAAGCACGGTTAGTTTTGGTCTGAAACCATGTGTTAGAATTGATTTATTAACCACAGTTCAATTGGGCAGTCTAGTTAGTTAAACTGTTTTACAACATGAACATTCCGGAACAGTCTTGGCTTCTCCCCAGTTATGCTATTAAACAGAAAGACCAAATAGATGTCTATAGAAATAGAAATAAATAGATTAGACAATGATAAATAGAGAGGAGATTGATTCACTTGTTACCTTGGGAAATGCCTTCTTCATTCTCAACAGTAGTCCATCTGGGAAACTGATGTAATGTGTAAGGTGCAAATTTACAGATCTAAACTGTCATCTCTGAATCTCTGAAATGTGCAAACCAGTTCGTGAAAGTTGAAGCAGCTGAGATCTATGAGTTTCAAAATTCTGTTCTGCTGTTCCCACGAGGTGTTGAAAGAATGGCTTTTTTAAAAAAAATGCCTGAACTAGTCTTAGAGATGGAACTTCTACAATAATACGCTACATGGGATTATGAAATAATACACTGGTCCCACATATTTAGCAAATACCCAAAAGAATACTTAACCATCAGCCAGGGCAATCAAATAGCCTTCTTGAGTTAATTAGCAAATACAAGATCATCTCCTATCACAAATTAGCATAGCCCACAGATTAGTTTCTGAAACCCAGTTTGGTGTAATGGTTAAGAGCAGCAAGACTCTAATCTGGAAAAAAGGAAGCTGACGACTTACCGGCAAGCTGGGTTGGCACCAGGTGCAGGACACAGTGGGGGCGGGATTCCTTGGAGTAGGAGGAGCATTCATCTGGCGCTGGTCCAACTGTGTGGCCAGCACCATTCTACCCGAGCATCCGCAGGAGCAGCTAGTCACCCTCCCACCCACCGCTGATTCAGGACTATTGGGGGGTCACTGTCACAACTTTATAGGTTGGCGGTTTTTGAGGCATTGGGCCGGATCCCAACAAGGTGAGTGGGCCTTCGGGACTGCTCACCCTGACGGATCTGGAAGCAAGGGTCGCCAGGGAGGGCTGGCGATGGAACAACGCGTGCCGAGATGCCAGCAGTAGGCTGGCAAGTGATGCATTGGTCGGCAGCCAGGCCTCCAATGCCAATGGGGATCCATGCCCAGATGCCAGGCCAATGCTCCATCCAGCTGTAATCAATAAAGTTGTGGCCATTTCTAACCCAAACAAGTGTTTGGTGTGGTTCATTAGCCACAATGCAGTCTGACATAGCACACAGGTGACAACTGGGTTTGATTCCCCACTCCGCTTGAAGCCAGCTGGGTGACCATGGGTCAGTCACAGCTTCTAGGAGCTCTCTCAGGCCCAACCACCCCACAGGGTGATTGTCATGAGGATAATAACAACACACTTTGTAAACCACTCTGAGTAGGCATTAAGTTGTCCTGAAGGGCAGTACATAAATCAAATGTGGTTATGAGGTGATACTTACCCCTTTTCTTGCATCACGTGACCAGAAGCCCGTGAATTTAGAAGTAAAAGAGACCAGGATTCAAACTGGCAAACGAGGTTCAGTTTTAGCCCCAAACTGCCCTTCATCATCACATAGCTGTATTTTTATCACACTCATGCATCTGGATGGGGCAACATATAATTTAGCCATCCCCCCTCAAGTCCTTTCTCTCTGTGCCCAGCTCTACAACTCTTTGAGGCTTTCTCCTTACCTTTCCTCCCCTATCCTGCCCAAACCAACTTAGCTCAAGTAGTTCTTCTCTTCTGGTTATCCAGTTACATTGGTAGTCATATTATGAGTATATTAAGACTGTTTCTCCCCAATTAATATACTTTGTTTCAGTTTGGAAAACACACATGTGCTAAGGGTGGTCTCTCTCTCTCTCTCCTCCTTCTCCTCCTCTTCCTAACAACAACAATAACAACAACAACATTCGATTTATATACTGCCCTTCGAGACAACTTAACACCCACTCAGAGCAGTTCACAAATTGTCATTATTTTCCCCACAACAATAATCACCCTATGAGGTGGGTGGGGCTGAGAGAGCTCCTAGAAGCTGTGACTGACCCAAGGTCACCGAGCTGGCTTCAAGGGGAGTAGCAGCAAATCAAACTCGGTTCTGTAGAGAGAGTCCTGACGCTCTTAACCACTACACCAAACTGGCTGTCTACTGAGTCCAAACTGGCTACTACTACTGGGTATATTAATGATTTTGTTTCATAGAAAACAAAGGCATTTATTCTTTTCAGTTCCATAAATATGTTGAATAGAACATTATATATGTTATAACATGTTATAGAACCATTGCTTATATTTCCTCTACCCCACCCCCCATTCAATTTTCCCATTTTCTTCCAAATTTGTGGGAATTTTACATCCCTAGCCTAGACAATAGGTTGCATTGACCTTGTTTGTATCCTCTTTCCTGTCACTATTGCATTCGTCCTCATCATGTCTGCCCGCTTTTCTCTCTTAACCCATTATCTCCTGCTGTCTTGGATCCAACCTCTTTAGATGGCCACTTTGGTTCCGACCCCATTTGCTGATGACCTGTTGAATTATAATTACTGCATGAGATTTCCACAGATCCACTGAACAGCCTGAAACCCAATTATACACCAAGACAATTGCACATGGAGCTCATTAGCAACTTCTTTTAGGGGCTTGGCCAAACCAGTAATCCAGATCTGATCGAAGAGTCCACAGTGCTGACCATTTTACATTAGCTCTCTTGCTGCTGGGCAGTTCTGGGTATAACCATTTAACTGAATGAAACGATTACTTGCCCTTCAGTCATTGGCAATTAGTGAATAATGTAACCTTAGATAACTAGAGAGACCTGAAGCTGATAAAAAGCCTCCCGTTGTCTTCAATGGGCTTTTCAAATCTAGCAGTGTATTATTCTTTCATGTATGATGAATGTCTAATCTCACTGGGGTTGGCACATCTGGAGCTCTCTGTGTAGAGTGAAACACGGATGGGAAACTGGCAGGTCTGTTTATTGTCATGTTGGCAAAAGCAGGAAGAATCAAAGTGCCCTATCAGATTTCACAAGGGTAACGAGCATTTTTCATCTGAACTCGCATCCCTTTTGAGATGTACCCTCTGTGTGGAGACCAGCTCTGCTCTGCCCGGCATTTAACCAAAATGCACATTGACTTCCTGTGACCACAAGTCTGTGGGGATCCGGCTCAGCAGCATATATTGCAGATGCTGTATTGCTGACAGACAGAACTGCTGCCTCATGTCTAATCTTCAAGTGCCAGTTTTGTACAGTAACCAGTATGTGATATTTTCCTTTGCACTGGATATGCCAGGATGTTATCAAGACAGCATCTAAGACAAGGTCAGAGAAGGGCTGTATGAAATTACCAAGACATATCGAGCATTAATGACTGGAGAGAGACTGCTACCTTTGGGATTTAAAGAATCCCATCCCTTCTTCATTCAATAGCTTTTGTCGCTTTGTTTTATTATAGGTTTAGCATATTTTCCTGGCTCTTCTCACTTTAGGTATAAAAACAGTACAGCGATCATTTCACAATATGACATTAAACCCATGGAGTTGGTTCTCACAAGCTGCAAGGACAAGGCTCACCTCACAGACTCTTCCCTGCCACCCGCAGAGCCCTTTCTGACCCCAGGGAAATTTATTCCTAGGGTTGAGGGAGCTGTGTGGACTAATAGCACCTGCAGTGGGGAGGGGAAAAGAGGTGAAACCATCCTTTTCTTCCTTTTCTATAGCACCTATAGGACTAACAAAATTTGTAGTGGGGAATGAGCTTTTGTGAGTCACAGCTCACTTCTTCTGATACAGCTAGAATGTGAGTCCATCTGTCCTTATATCTCGGAGAGTGGGGTGATTACAGAAGCCAAATGACAACAGCTGGTGAATGACAATAGCAGGCATGATTTGATAGAGAACCAGACTGCTGAATTGCAGCTGATAACGAAGCTCAAGGCAATGCATTCACCTGGACTGAATCGAGACTAGAGATGTGCACGAACCAAAATATGAACCAAAGTTTGACACAAACTGGGCTGGTTCGTGGTTTGCAAACCAGCTGTTCGTCAGAGCCCAGTTCTAATGAACAACCACAAACTTTAGGCCAGTTTGTTTGGTTCGTTTTTTCGTTTGTCACTGCAGACAGCCTGGCGCTGATCAATCAGTTTCCTAGGCAATGGGGGTTGGGTTTTCTTCAGACCTTCTGCTGACCTGGAAGTGACCTTCTGCTGACCCGGAAGTGGCGATTTGCTGACCTGGAAGTGACATTTTCACGAACCAAACGAACTGGTTTGCAAGCCGCGGCAGGTTTGTGAAAGTTCATGGTTCATGAAATGCGATGAACCACGAACATGATGGTTCTTCCCACCCCCCCACCCCACCCCGGTTTGTGCCCATCTCTAATCGAGACATAAGCTTCCTGTCTCATTACCAGTGCTGATTTCTACACACCCACCCTACATACCCCACCCTATTAATTTATGCTTGCTATTGTTATTCACTGGCTATTATCATTTGTAATCACCCCACTCTCCAAGATATAAGGACAGATGGACTCACATTATAGCTGTATCTGAAGAAGAGCTGTGACTCACGAAAGCTCATACCCTACCAAAAATTTTGTTAGTCTTATAGGTGCTACTGGACTTTTGCTCTTTTTGCTACCCACCTTGATCTTCCTCTTCTATGAGTGGAGCAAAAGGCAGAAAGATATTTGACCATCAGTGGGATCCAATCTACTTTTTCATACGATGTAACATTAGATACTTGCATCAAGTTTATCTATCCATGCATCCCATGCAGTAATTTTATTTTTATTGCTCCAATGAGTTCATGGTGATCTCCGTGGCTCTCTTCCCCATTTTGTCCTCACAACGATACTGTGGGGTAGGGGAGGCTGAGTCAGTGACCAGCCCAAGGATTCATCGTGAAGTGTCATGGGCCAATGCGAATTTAAGCCTAGGTCTGCCAGACTGTAGACTGACACTCAAACTACTATACCACATTTATGTGTACCTCAGGGGTTATGTCCACCACACACCTTGCATGTTGAAAAATAAAATACAGAGTTACAACTCTTGCAGGTGATACAAATAGGAAATACATTTGTACATATCCTTCCCCATTTCCCATGGTGATATCAAGTGCAATGTCTCCTTTGCCATGTCTTAACATCTGTCATGAAAGGTCAAAAAATTAAAACAAAACATATCACCTTACTAATAATGAAATGGGAAGAGCTGGGAGTGATTTTTTTTTCTCACACTGCATTTACAATGTGTCACCTGTCTACAAGGAGACAGATGGGGGGAGGGGAATCACATTTTTTTTCATTCTGCTAATGAGAGGAGATGAAGATGGAATGCATGTTCTCTGGCTTAATCTTCTTAAGCAGAAGCCATTCTTCTTAATAGAGACAGAACTCTGGAAAATTTTGAGGGAACAAAGGGTCTTAAGGACTGAAAAAGAGTGCAGTGGTTTGGAACATTGGTCTAAATTGCCAATTAAAAAATGTTATTTAGGGGCAAGTGTATTCGGTTCACCCTACATTCACTTGGCCACTGATATTAAAAAACAAACAAACAAAATGCAAACTTGAATTCTAAAGAAGCATAGGACACTAATTGATTTTATTTGTTTACATTTAATCCACCTTATGCCCAACACATAAAGTAGGTAATATTTTTTTAACTAATGTACTTGATAAAATGTTGTGGATAATAATAACAACTGCTACTACATTCGATTTATATACCACCCTTCAGGACAACTTAACATCCACTCAGAGTGGTTTACAAAGTATGTTATTATTATCCCCACAACAACAAATACCCTGTGAGGTGGGTGGGGCTGAGAGAGCTCCAAGAAGCTAAACTGACCCAAGGTCACCCAGCTGGCTTCAAGTGGAGGACTGGGGAATCAAACCTGGCCCTCCAGATTAGAGTCCTGCCACTCACTGCACCAAACTGGCTCTCCTGCTGTGTTCAATTGCTACAACAAATATTTACTTTGTTAAAAAAAATCATTTTCTGATCATAGAATTATAGAATCATAGGGTTGAAAGGTACCTCTAGGGTCATATAGTCCAACCCTCTGCACAATGCAAGGAATTCACAACTACCCCCCCAACTGCCCCAGTGACCCCTGCTCCATGCCCAGAAGATGGCAAAATACCTCCAGGATCCCTAGCCAACTAGCCTGTGGGAAATTGCTACCTGACCCCAAGGTGGTGATTGGCATTACCCTGGGCATATAAGAAGGCCACAAGAACTAAGCTCTGATGTAACACATTCTGCCCTCCCCTTCATGATCTGCCCAGGTTCACAGAATCAGCATTGCTGTCAGATGGCCATCTATCCTCTGCTTAAAAACCTCCAAAGAAGGAGAGCCCATCACCTCCCGAAGCCTGTTCCACTGAGGGATCGCTCTGTCAGGAAGTTCTTCCTAATGTTTAGCCAAAAACTCTTTTGATTTAATTTCAGGCTGTTGGTTCTGGACTGACCTTCTGGGGCAGCAGAAAACAACTCTGCACCATCCTCTATATGACATCCCTTCAAGTACTTGAAGATGGTTATCGTATCACCTCTCAGTTGTCTCTTCTCCAGGCTAAACATTCTGAGCTTCTTCAAAGTTTTCTCATAGGACTTGGT
The DNA here is from genome assembly GCF_028583425.1 of Eublepharis macularius. Taxonomy (NCBI): domain Eukaryota; kingdom Metazoa; phylum Chordata; class Lepidosauria; order Squamata; family Eublepharidae; genus Eublepharis; species Eublepharis macularius. The sequence goes on along the minus strand of NC_072799.1, from coordinate 21,316,841 downwards.
CTCCAGACTCCTCACCAATCCTCTGGACACATTCCAGCTTGTCTATATCTTTCTTAAATCATGGTGCCTCAAACTGAACACCATACTCTAGGTGAGGTCTAATCAGAGCAGAGTAGAGTGATACCATCACTTCTCATGATCTCGGCACTATGCTTCTGTTGATACAGCCCCAAACCGCATTTGCCTTTTTAGCTACCATGTCACACGGCTGACTCATGTTCACTGTATGGTCTACTAAGACGCCTAGATCCTTTTCGCACATACTACTTCCAAGAGAAGTCTCCCCTATCCTATAATTATGCATTTGATTTTTCCTTCCTAAATGCAGAACTTTGCATTTATCTCTGTTGAAATTCATTTTATTTGTTTTAGCCCAGTTTTCTAGCCTGTCAAGATCACCCTGTATCTTTACTGTCTTCAACCTTATTTGCTACCCCTTCCAATTTAGTATCATCTGCAAATTTAATACGCATTCCCTCTATCCCTTCATCCAAATCATTTATAAAAAATGTTGAACAGAACTGGTCCAAGGACTGATTCCTGAGGAACTCCACTTGTCACTCTTCTCCAAGAGGATGAGGAACCATTAACTAGCACTCTTTGGGTGTGATCTGTCAACCAGTTACAGATCCACCTAATAGTAATAGGATCCAAACCACATTTTACCAACTTGTCAACAAAGATATTATGTGGAACCATAATAATTATATGGTGAAGAAATATTATGACCACAGGAATTTATTGATGTGTAACATACTGCCAGATAAATGTATTTTTCACATCTGTGACAATGCTTTTGTGTATACTGAAAATTTTATGGAAGTATGTGTGCTGTACACATATACAACCTTATGTGCAATCTTACAATAATTTATACACACGTACCTATAATACATACACACATAACACCTCTCTTTCTGACTACAATAACATATTTTCCCAATAATTACTGAGTTTGTTTTTGTTAGTTGTATAGGAATAAGAACAAAATAGCAATTTGAATGGTCAATCTGATTTAGTGATGTCTACCCAATTGTCCATGGACTTTGCAGAGTTAGATTTTCCAACTTTCCCCTCTGCTGCTGCCAATGAGCCCTCCCGCCCTCCATTTTGTTCCTGGGTGTTAGAGGACCACCAGTAACAAGGCAGGGATTTGGAGGAATTGGCAGAAATCACCACCATCTGCTCTGTTGTTGGAACATGTTGTTCTGTTAGAGGAACTGTGAGTTTGATGTATGACACTGTGCTCTGTAGAGATCACCAAGCAAAACATATAATGCATATCCCCAATACAGCCGTCTCATCCTCAGTCTCTTCATGCCCTCAAGAGATATTTTCATATGACTCGTTGCAGCCAAATAGATTCTGTGTTAGGCAACTGCACTGAAAACGATGCCGGAAATGGTGCACATCCAATTGACAACTATGGTACTATGAACACAAAGTAAATGTGCTTAAGGAGATATGGATGCATATCTTCTTAACTGGATTGTGACTAGAGATGGGCATGAACAGGAAAAAAATTGAACATGATGTTTGTTGTTAATTTAATTTAATTTAATTTAATTTAATTTATTATATTTATATTCCGCCCTCCCCGCTTTCGCAGGCTCAGGGCGGATAACAAATACAAACATGTTTAAAAACATTTAAAAACATTAAATAATACATTTAAAAAACATTTTAAAACATTAAATATAACAATTCATGCTGCATAGTGGTTCATATATGCTTCTGTGTTTGCATAGGGGTGATGGTTTAACCCCCCCTTCACGGGGGGGGCACTGCCCGGCGTTAGCCATATGCCTGGTGGAATAGCTCTGTCTTACAGGCCCGGCGAAATGCAAGCAAATCTTGCCGGGCCCTTGTCTCGCAAGACAGAGCATTCCACCAGGTCGGGGCCAGGACTGAAAAGGCCCTGGCCCTGGTCGACGCCAGGCGGGCCTCCCTAGGGCCAGGGACACTTAAAAGATGTTTTCCGCCAGAGCGGAGAGTCCTCCGGGGCTCATATGGTGAGAGACGGTCCCTCAGATACATCAGTCCCAGTCCGCGTAGGGCTTTGTAGGTTAACACCAAAACCTTGAACCTGATTCGGTACTCCACTGGCAGCCAATGCAGCTGGCGTAGCACCGGTGTAATATGCTCCCACACCGGTGCTCCAGCAATGACCCGCGCTGCTGCATTCTGTACCAGCTGTAACCGCCGGATCAGGCCCATGGGAAGCCCAGCGTAGAGCGCGTTACAGTAATCCAACCTAGAGGTGACCATTGCTTGGACCACTGTAGTCATGTCACGGGGAGACAAATAAGGGGCAAGCTGCCTGGCCTGCCGAAGATAATAAAAGGAAGACCTGGCAACTGCAGTGATCTGGTCCTCCATCTTCAAGGAGGAATCCAGAATCACCCCCAGGCTCCTAACCCTCAGGGCCAGTGTAAGTGCTGCCCCATCAAGTGTAGGAAGCCGAGGTCCCAAAGCCATCTCCCCACGACCCACATACAGGACCTCCGTCTTCGTGGGATTCAATTTCAGCCGACTTTGTCTCAACCAACCAGCCACAGCCTCAAAAGCACATTCATTCATTGTCATCCACGAACAGGGACTCATGAACAACCACGAACATATAGCCCTGTTCACGAACATGGTCGTGGTTGGCTGTTTGTGGGGGCCAGCATGCTCTCCCCAGCCATCATCCAAGTCAAGATCCCTACTGCACCACTCCCAGAAACCTGACCTGAGCAGGCAGCAGGAAAGGTACCAATAATAAATAATAGCTCGGCCCCAGAGCCTGGCAGCATCCCTGGAACTTGAAGAGGTAGATCCCTATCCCACAACACACAAAGAAAATTCAAGCTCCAATGCACTCTCCCTGTCTCTCTCAAAATGCCAACAGCAACTGTCTCTCTCTCTCTCCAAAGCCAGAGCTGGGAACCCCCCTCCCCCCTGGTCTTTGTTCCCTTGTAACAAATGTGGAGCTCCACACTTGAAAGGAAGACCTGCCTATCAAGCTAAATTGGGCTTAGATTGGAGTTTCCAGGGCACCCGCAGGAGTTCAGACAGAGTTCAGACAATCCCTGCCTAAGTTGCCAAGGGAATTGATTGCAGGTGCCAGAATGTCTGGCTTGACAAACAGCAACAAACAGCAACGAACGAGGCTTGCAATGACCATCTGTTTGTTTAGAATGGGACCTCATGGACAGTTCGTTCGCGAACAGCAGATTGAGCAGTTTGTGGCTTTTTTTTGTTCGTATTGCTGTTTGTGGCCATCTCTAATTGTGACCAGCGTGTTTATAGGGCTTTTTTTTTTGTTAATAAATAATATCAATGTTGTTCATCTTGCAAGCCCCTCAAAACCAATATTGTCAGAAATCTTATTGGCTGAGGTTTCTTCTTAAAATGCAAATATTCTTCACGGCCAAACAGAAGCAGAGAGCCTTACAAATAATATGTCAAATGTTCCATTGCCAGTGTGAACAATCTGCAGGAAATGGGGGGAGGGGACACCATCAGGCAATGGTGTAATATAAAACCCAGAGGTTTTAGTGATTGCTATCAATTTTTTTAAAAAAATTCTTCCGCTGGCCTTTGCAGTGCTAGCAGGCAATGGGAACTTGGCAGGCCTAGGGTGGAATGAAAATACTGGCAGGGAAAACTGTATATATCAACAAGATTGGAGTCCAGTAGCACCATAAAGACCAACGAGATATTCAGGGTATAAGCTTTCAAGAGTCAAAGCTCCCTTCTTCAAATGCAAACAGGAATGGATATCCTAGAGCCTTTATATCCCAGCGGAAGATGGCAGGGATGTTGCAAGAAAGGGTGTCAGGATGGAAAGTTACAATGGTACAACACAGCTTGGTTAGAACAGATGCTAATTTCTGTTCTAATTTTCTGCATTGTACCATTGTACCTTTGTATCCTTCCTGACACCCTTCCTTGCACCACCTCTCTGACCTAATCAAGCTTCATTGTACCTTTGCATCCTGACTCCTCCCACCCTCTGGCTGGGATATAAATTTTTATTCATTTATTTTAATTTTATTTACATTATTTAGACTCTGCCAAAGGCTCAGGGTTCTCCACCCTGCTCTAATTGTACTGCATTGTCTACTCTGAAGTACGAGAACCTGTTTCTAAACCCCTCATTTCCAATTGTTTTCTCTGATGACAACAGAGGTTAAAATTCAATAACCTTTTCAAACAATGGAAAAGCAGTGTTCCGAAAATAAAGCATGTGAAGATAATTTGTATTTATTTAGACGAAATGTGTTTATTCTAGAATGCCATTGATAATTTACCTTCTTGATGCTAATGACTACATCACAAACCTTGACAAGACTTCTTTTTTAACCTCTGGAGTTCAACATTCCTGTTTTTCAACATCTCAGGTCATTATTTGTTATTCAGCTCGACTGACTATAAACTCCACAGATAGGAGGGTGGCATTCTCTGCACTGGGCTCTTTTAGCGTTCTGGGAACTACATTGTAAGAACTTCCTCATCACTGAACATGAAAGCAGCAGTGAAGAATGCAGGTTTTAAGCTGCTGTCGTTGTGGATGATGTAAATCAGAAAGACCTTGATGGTCAGATGTGCACTGAATTTACTTCCATTCCTCTGAAACATCATAAACTCCAAGAACAGATGTTCTATCATAATGTTGGGTTAAAATAGATCATATCATGATAAATCCATGTTGCACTTCTCTTTTAAATCACTGTATCAGTGAGAGAGTCCTGTCAATTAAAAAGTAAAATAACTAAGCCACCCACAATCAACACAGGAGTTTAAATGTACTCAGAAAATCCCCCAGGAATGTAAAACAGATGACTAAATTAACTGAAAGGGGACCTTTCCCCAAATGCCATGATGGACAAGCGTGGACTACAGCAAACAGCTGAGAGTAATTTAAGGTGGGGGGACAGGGGGAGATGGGTACATCGGCATAACCATGGTTTGGAGAGTATTCCACAGTGGCCTCCTCCCGTGATTCCATCTAAACCATCAGACTACAGTAGTATTAATATGAATATGGAACATTAAATGCTTGCAAAAGGATAAAGAGTATGAGCTGCTGTAGCACAGTGGTTAAGTATTTCAGCTAAGAATCAGCACTGTACTAGTTTGAATCCCACTAGTGCCATGAGCTCAGTAGGTAGCCTTGGGAAAGCCCCTCCTCTCAGCCCCAGCTCCCCAGCTGTTGTGCGGGGATAATAACAACACTAATTGTTCACTGCTCTGGGTGAGGCACTAATTTGTCTAGAAGAGTGGTATATAAGCGCAGTTATCATCATCATCGTCATCATATCTATGACAATGAACACCCCAAAGGTTTTTTTTCTTCTTGACCATAATTAATTTAGAGATATGCATCCCCTCTCCTCGACACATTTAACAGGTCTTATTAAAACACAGAATCACAGAGTTGGAAGGGGCCATACAGACCTTCTAGTCCAACCCCCTGCTCAATGCAGGATGAGCCTAATATGACAAAACCCTTTTGTCTTATCTCAAAATTCTCCAAATTGTAAACCCTGAGAACCATAGAATCATAGAGTTGGAAGGGGGCTTACAGATCATTTAGTCCAACTCTCTGCCCAATACAGGAACAGCCTAAAGGATCCCCAGCAAGTATTAATCCAGTAGCTCCTTGAAGACTGACAATGAAGGGAAGCCCACCCCATCCCTAGGCAGCCGACTCCACTGCTGAATTACTCTTAAAGTAAACAAGTTTTTCCTAACATAGAGCCTCCTGTAGTTTAAACCCATTGTTTCAAGGCATATCCTCTGTTATCAACAAGAACAGCTCCCTTCCCTCCTCTAAATGACAGCCCTTTAAATACTTAAAGGGAGTAATCATATCTCCGCTCAACTTCCTCTTCTCCAAACTGAATATTCCCAGGTCCCTCAGTCTTTCCTCATAGGGCTTGGTCTCCAGGCCCCTGATCATCTGGGTTGCTCTCCTCTGTACTCGTTCCAATTAGTCCACACCCTTTTTCAAGTGAGGCCTCCAGAACTGCACACAATACTCCAGGTGGGGCCTGACCAGCTCAGTATATATTTTAGACAAAATTCAGCAGCCCTGCCAATATATTTGTTTGGGGTGGGGAGGTCCAATGGCTTTACTAGCCCAAACTATTAACTTCAGGCAGGTTACTCTGTACTTAAAGTGTCGATGCAAGTTGCCTTCCTAAAGCTTCTCTCAAAAAGTCCTGAGGAAAGAGAAAGAATGAAACATTGATCCGCCTAATGCTAACTTCAGCAGGATGTCTTTCAAGTCAACTAACTGCTTAAACACCTTATTTTTTTTTTACTTTATTTATCGTCCCACCTTTCTAACTCAATAGGATCATTGCCTGCGACATGCAATAAACAACAAAAAATTATGGAAACCTCCTTGTCCCACAAGGGTATTTCTAATGGGGCTCAATAGTCAAAACACTCAAAACTGGCAAGTGAATCCTCAGAGAGCCACCACCAGTCTCTCTGGCTAACCCTCAGCTTGAGACTGGGAGACAAATCTCAAGTCCCACTGGGTCTTAAGCAAAAAGTCAGCCCTGCAAGGTAGGACTAACTGAGGGCCACATACCAGTTACTTGAGTAGCTGTGGCAAACACGCCAAGGTGCTGTGTTCAGACTGAATCACTGAAACCCAATAAAACTACAAGATTATATTTTAAAAAGTACACATATATTGTAAATACTGCCAAGGTAATTGATATGCTGTCTCGAGCACATGTTTATATTCATACTGTTTATATAGTTATATGGTTATATATTTGGATTTTTTACTATTGCATGTTGTTAAAAAATTCAAAAATAATTTAAAAAAAAAAGAAGTACAAAGAGTACAATTATAGAAGTGTGCAAGCAGGAGAAGGAAAAGAATAAAACACTAAATAAATTATCCTAGCAAAACTATACAGGCTTTCAATCCTAACCGGATGTTAGCTTGTAAAGCTAGAGTAGAAAAGTCCAGGCAGAACGTCAAAATTCAGAAGGCAAGAGTTCCAAGCTGACACCTATCCAGGCAATCAGGCCCAGGTCATGACAATGGTGCATAGCTGCAGGCGTCCACTGGCAACCATCCCCAAAGGAAGATGCTGTCCCTAGTAGACATGGGCACAAACAGAAAAAAAACTCCGAACACCCTGTTCGTCATTTGGTGCCATCCACGAACAATGAACAATGAATATGGACGAACATGAACTGTTCCCAGACATGTTCGTTGTTTGTGGGGGCCAGAATCCCCGCACCCCAAACCCCCCCCCCCACTTAGCCCCCCTCCACTCAAGCCCACTTACCTGGCCCTTTAAAGGGCCCTTTCCTGCCACATGCGAGGGGAAGGGCCCTTTAAACACCCCACAAACTGACCTTCCCAATGTCCAATACCCACTAAATTTGCAGGGGACATAATCCTCACTGTCCTCTGGAGACTCCCCAAGTTTCAGAGAGATTGCATCCCGGGAAAGGCATGATCCACGGGTCTCCCCGTTGGCTGTCATTTTCTCTTCACAGTGGCAAAAACGGAACTCTCTGCTGGAAGTACTTTGAAGGGTTAAACCCAGAAGGAAAGCCAGAAGTAGTTCAGACAGAGTTCAGTCCCTCCTTGCCTCCGGTTGCCAAGGGGATTGATTGCAGCAGGTGCCAGACTGTCTGGCTTGCCCAACAGCTGCGAAAGGCAACGAACGAGGCTTTTAACAACCACCTGTTCATTTAGGACGGGGCCTCATGAACAGTTTTTTCGAGAACAGCAGATTAGGCTGTTTGTTGTTTTTTTCTGTTCGTGCCCATGTCTAATCCCTAGCAAGGTGTGTTAATAGAATAAAGGCTCAAGCTTGACCAACTGCTGAGGGGTCCACCTTATGATGACATATCTCTGCAGATGGCATGTCTTCACAATTAAGAGCAAAAAAGATGGAAAGATCAAAAAAGATGGAAAGTAGATTGGTCCAGTATGAATTTTCCTTCTTAAACTATGTTGACTGCTATCAATCACTCCAGGTACTTATAAATAATTTGACTTTGAATTGTCACATTCCTAAAGATAACATTTTTCTCATTTATCACTTTGACTCTGGGGAGGTCTTCACTGCTCAGATGCTTTTTTCAAGACCTATTTGATCAAATGAACAGAGAGCGGTCTGGCATACTCTATAGAAGGAGTGCCAGAGCAAGCACGAGTGACTTCTGCTTTCTTTTGTTCCACCTACAGTTCTCATAAGGAGAGCAGAAGTGCATGCCTCCCTTATAGGGTTGTCAGGTCCTCCTGTCCTCCCAGTGGGAGGCAGGGAACCTGGCACCTAGCACTTTCTGGGAAGTGACATAATTGTATGGGCTGCGGCCACCACCGGGAGCGCTCCCACGCTCTGCGCGGGGGTGGGGGGGAATTGGACCTGAATCAGCCTGAATTGGGCCGGATTCAGGCCAGTTCGGGCCACATCAGGCTGCTGTGAAGTGCCCATTCCAGGCCAATTCGGGCCCAATCCAGGCCAGAAGGGGGTCTGCGAGAACACATCACGCCACCTGGTAGTGCACTGAAAGGAAGCCCATGCCGAAAGGAAGCTCATGCCTCCCCCACTGCCCAAGTAAGTGGGGGAAGTGGGTGGAGGGTGGGAGCGGGGGATCCCCCACCCCCAGCGGGAGACTGGCAACCGTACTCCCTTACAAGATGTACTAAACACTACTGGGCCATTATGCAACTCCCCTCTTCACATGAGGATGAAAAATGAGAGGGAAGGGAGCCCATCACTTTAACAGAATAAGCAAAGTGACTTGCTATAATTCTTTCTATTTTTCATTCTGAAAAAATATCACATATACTTGGTAAAGCATCCATTCACATCTATCCTTAGTTCACCCTTCTTCCAAGCAGTCCAGTCTATAGGGTTCTCCCCTCCTCCCTTTTTATCTTCACAAGAGCCTTCTAAAGTAGGTTATGCAGATTGATTAACCTAGTGAGCTGAGCAGGGAACCTGAGTTTTCTACCACCTTCCCTTCAGTCCCTCTAAACCTGGATAACACCCTAACCACTAAACTTATCATCTTATATCATCTTCTCAATTTTACATGAAAAGGAGTTGCTAGTTCTGAGCATTGGAGCCTGAAAGGAAGTTCTGTGTAACTTTAAAAAAAATCCTTTCAGCATTTAAGACTCTTTGATCCAACTGAAAGGACTTGCCTGGCTTGTCCAGTGTTTCCATTTCAAAAAATTAGAAATAGAACTGTCAGATATAGGCCACTTTCTAATTCATTGGTAGCATGTACCTTCAACCTAAGCGATTGAGATTGCTTCTAAAATTCAACTCCCATGTGATAACACTTTTAGGAGAGGAGGGTAATTGGTTTAATAACTATTTTTACTACATCCTCACCCCCTCCACAACTCACTCACTCTGTCTATCCCTCTGGCATTCATCAAAAATACATCTAATTTCCTAAGTGGCTGTTGAAGTCTGAATTTCCTCCAAGGATTTTCACTAAATCAGATCCTTGAACTTTTAACAAGTCCTTGGTGTACTTATTCACATCTCGAAAACTTTTGAGGTCAGTTCTTCAGGAATCAGTGCCTAAAACCAATTAAATCTTTTTGGGAGAAAATGAATAAACCAACATGACATATTTTCAGATCAAGATGTAACCAAATTAATGCCAAAGGAAAAACATGTCAATGATATCAAAAAGTTCCATGGACCACATGCGTTAAGAAATATCACAGAAGAAAGCTGCAATGTGCAAACGTTGGGGTTCAGCCAATGCACCCCCTATCCAGCCCCTTTCATGTTTAACAGCCAGACCGATAGCGAACTCTTAAGCTTATGCTTATTATCTTGTGATTTTTGGTTGTTCCTAATCAAAAGGAACTGCAGGTCCCTTGTTATGGGATTTTTGATCATGGCTCAACACAGCTACTGCTATTATTTACATAAGGAATCAAAAGGAGGGAAGCAGAATATGAGAGATGGAAACAAAAAGAGAGAAAAAGCCTTTCACAGCAACTGCAAAAAGGTAGAATATACCACCCCATTGGTTCCACTTAAAGTCTCTGGTATGATATCCTGTGGAAATCACAATATTTAAAAAAGGGGAAAGCCCTGTGCGAGATCAGACCAAAGATCCATCTAGTTCAGCATTCTGCTTTGAAAGAGACCTTTTAGAAGTCCACAAGCATGAAGACAATAGACTTCTCCCTGTCTTTGCTCCCCGGCAGTTGGTTGCAATCTCTGAACATGGAGGCTCCATTGAACCATCTCAGCTATATGATTTTACCTCCCTTCCTTTATGAGAGATTGATTGACAAGTCTTTCTTCTTTACTCTAGGTCTCAGCCAGCAACTTACAATTTGGAGCTTCAAATACTATAGTTACCACTCCAGTGAAAATGTGAGTGTAAGACTCCCTAATCAGTGTCTCTAGGGTACCTTGGAGTTTATGCGTCAGCCCACGCTGAGGAGCGCTTAGGTGTGTAGGGCAGCTCCATCACTTTGGACTGCAGGTACATTTAACAGATTCCTTCAGGGGAAATGGACAAACAAGTCCAATCACTTGTTCAAAAGCAAAAATACACCAGTAAACCATGGGGGAAACAAAGTCCAATGATAACAGCATATGTTCTGTATGCAGAATGTCTGGGTTTCATTTCCAGGTATGTTCAGTTAAAACAATCTTGGGTAGCAGAGATGGGAAAATTTTGCTTGAAAATCGTCAGAACACTTCTGGCAGTCAAAACAGACAGGACTAAACTAGATTGCCCAATAGTCATACCTTCCATGCTGGTTAGAATGACCAGAAGTTATACAAAGGCAACTTTTGATATTAATTCTGGCTACCAATCAATCAGCTCCACAACTGAGACTACAATGTATATACATGCAAAGAGAGAACAGAAAATGCCTCCAAAGGAAATAACTTTCACTTAAGTCAGTAAACAAGCAAACCTCAAGCACAAAAACTCCCAAGACCATTGTGTCAGGAGGGGGATATCTCCCCAGCCCCTAATCACAGCGCATGACCAAAACGTATCCATTCAGTCTTTACAGTGTTGGTGATCAAACCACATGTAAAGGGAGAGGCAATTCTCTTGAAATGTGCAGTTGCCATTTTGTGTGATCAGGGCAACAAAATTTTACTTACAAAATGATAGTTACAGTCATCCAGAAACAGAAGATACAAGATCACATAGTGAGCGAACTGGGAGAAGGGGGAAGAGTGCTGTCATGGCATCATCAATAACTGGAAGCCAGAATGGTGTGCTGCAGTGTGACATATCCTGCTATATAAAAGGCAAGCCGTATTGGTAACGACTCACTTTCTATCCTCACGCAGGGGCATTGCTGACGACTCTGGCCTCAAGGCCGCTGTGAAGCGCCTGCTTGACACTGGGAGGGTGCCTGCCGAATCAATGACCTGAGCCCTCCTCCCCACGCCTCCCCTCAGCACCCTTCTGCTCTGGCCTCCAGGCCACTGCAAAGTGCCTGCTTGCTGCCAGGAGGGAGCCCGCCGAATCAGTTTGCATTATTTCACACAACGGGCATTGTTGTTATTAGTAACATAATTAACACCGAATAATTCCAAATGTCCAAAATTCTCATGCTTATTAAACGCTGAAAAGAGCATTTGCCATTAAAATTATCCTGTCTACCATACTGTGTTGTTTTTAATGTACATGAATTTTTAATTGTATTTTTAATATGTTGTTATCCGCCCTGAGCCCACTTGCGGGGACGGCAGAATAGAAATCTGAAATAAATAAATTAAATAAATAAATCCCCCTGTAAGTACAATGAGTTATAAAGAGTTACTTCAAGGGTTGGCTGAGAGGATTTCTCACCGATTTTGCCAAAGGCAAACCTTGCTCTTGCTCACCTGGCAGAAGTACAGGAAAGCTGAGCCCCAGGAGTATTCTGGCTTGAAATTGTAGTACTGCAGCATGGGGCATTGCACACACAATGATGCACATCAAACCTTTCCCAGTGGTTGACTCCAAAGTGGCTGGTTTGCAATACTGGAAGTTTCTTTTTTTTTAAAAAAAAATTTTTTATTGGGTTAGAACATTGTTATTTTTACATTACAATCAATTTTCCCCTAATTTTTCGTTTCTAACCCCCTCCCTTTCCCCCCCTTTTGTTGACTTCCAACAGCTTTCCCACCCTCTGTCCCTTTTCCCTTACTTCTATTAAATTCCTCTATCTAAAACAGATATACATTCTCCATTATATTAAGCAGTACATCTTTAACTCCCTTACTTATTATACACCCAAACTATACGTCTTTAGATAAACAATTTATCCCATTTTCCAGTTTTGAATATTTCTATATAAACCTATATATCATAAACCATAAAAATTTCCCACATTTAAATCAAACAATTTGATTTGTTCTCTATGTATTACTCATTTCATCTTTTTATGGTAATTCTATATAACTCCTCAGATAGTCAATCAATTTAACTCTTCTATACATTCAGTTTGGTGCATATAAATCTTGTCAAAGAAAGAAAATATTGTTAGTTAGTCAATCCTCATGTTTAAACCTTATCATTAATTATTCTCTATCAGTTAACCTATACATATCTATATATATCTCAATCAATTAATCTAACTGCTTATAAATTCACATTTCTCTTCCTCCCCCGGTAAAGTCACCCCTCTCTTTTATACTTTTATTATACTTCAGTAGTTCTCAAACTGCCACAGTTTTCCTCCCACCTCCCATTTCTTCTCCAGATATTGTTTCAGCTTCTCCCAGTCTGTGTTAAACTGCCCTGAGTCCAGATCTCTCAGTTTTCTTGTCATCTTGTCCATTTCAGCCATGTACAGCAATTTGTAGATCCAATCTTCAATAGTTGGCACTTCTTGTACTTTCCATTTCTGCGCATACAAAAGTCTAGCTGCTGCAGTCATATAAAAAATCAACGTCCTATGATGGGCTGGGATTCCCTCCATTCCCAAGTTTAGCAGCAGGAGTTCTGGGTTCTTATTTATTTGAAACTGTAAAATTTCACTCATTTCTCTTATTATTTCCCCCCAGAACTGCCTAGCTACCTCACACGACCACCACATATGATAGAGGGAGCCCTCATGCTTCCTACATTTCCAGCATTTGTTAGAAGTGTTCAAATTCCCTAGCGCAATCTTCTTTGGTGTCATGTACCAACGATAGATCATTTTATAAATGTTCTCTTTAATATTAGTACATGTCGTTGTCTTCATTGTAGTTTTCCACAAGTATTCCCATGCCTCCATTGTTATTTCTTTATTAAAGTTTATAGCCCATTTCACCATTTGTGTTTTAACTATCTCATCCTCGGTATACCATTTCAACAGTACTTGGTATACCTTGGATATTCTTTTCTTGTCTTCTTTAAGAAGGGTCTGCTCTAGTTCCGAGTTCTCTGTTCGTATGCCCCCTTTTGCAACATCCGAATTATATAAATCTCTAATCTGTCTGTACTGGAACCAATCATAGTTAGGTGACAGTTCCTCTTGCGTCTTTATTCTGAGTTTAGATACTTCAGTTTTAGTTATTTCTTTGTACGTTAAACATTGTTGTTCATTATCAACAGCTCTCGGATCTATCACCTCGTATGGAACCACCCACAAGGGGATTCCTTCTTGTAGGTAAATTCTGTACTTCTTCCAGATTGTATATAAACTTCTCCTTACAAAATGATGCAGGAACATCGAGTTGACCTTTACTTTGTCATGCCATAGGTATGCGTGCCATCCAAAAATTTTTTTATATCCCTCTAGGGCTAATAGTTTCTTATTCTTTAATGTCATCCACTCTTTTAACCAAACTAGGCAGATTGCATCATGATAAAGTCTCAGGTTGGGCAGTTGCATTCCGCCTCTTTCCTTTGCATCTTGTAGAACTTTTACTTTCACACGAGGCTTCTTGCCTGCCCAAACAAAATCTGATATTTTCCTCTGCCATTTTTCAAATTGTTTAGAGTCTCTGATGATTGGTATTGTCTGTAGCAAAAACATTACCCTTGGTAACACATTCATCTTAACTGCTGCAATCCTGCCCAACCATGACAAATTCAGTCTATTCCATTTGATCAAGTCTCTCTCTATCTGAGTCCATAATTTTTCATAGTTGTTCTTGAACAAATCTATATTTTTTGCAGTCAGTTCAATTCCCAAATATTTCACCTTACTAGTTACTTCACAGTCCGTTGTTTCCATTAACAATTGTTGTTTCTGCTTAGTCATGTTTTTGCATAATATCTTTGACTTCTTTTTATTAATGAAGAAACCTGCCAAGTCACCAAACTCCTTGATCTTATCTATCACTTTTGGCATGTTCTCCAATGGATCTTCTACAATTAACATTATGTCATCTGCAAATGCTCTAACCTTATATGAATAGTCCTTTATTTTTATTCCTCGTATTTCCTCATCTTGTCGTATTTGTATCATCAGAATCTCCAGTACTAAAATAAACAACAATGGAGATAACGGGCAACCTTGTCTTGTTCCTTTACTAATCGTCAATTTCTTGGTCAGTTCATCATTCACTACAATTGCTGCAGTCTGGTCTCTATAAATTTCTTTAATTGCTCTGATGAATCTTTCTCCCAGTTGTAGCTTTTCCATAGTGGCAAACAAAAAATCCCAGTTTAAATTCTCAAACGCTTTTTCAGCGTCTACAAAGAAGAAACCAACCTCTTTATCACAACGCTTGTCATAGTATTCAATAGCATTGATCACTGTCCTTAAATTGTCTCTTATTTGTCTGTCCGGCAAAAAGCCTGCTTGTTCTTCCTCTATAACTTCCGAGAGCCACCCCTTCAGTCTCTCCGCCAATATCTTCGCGAAAATTTTATAATCATTGTTAAGTAATGATATAGGCCTGTAATTTTTCACGTTAGTCAGATCTTGGCCCTCTTTTGGGATCAATGATATATTCGCTTCACTCCAAGTATCTGGAATTCTTTGATCCCTGAAAACTCCGTTCATCACCTCTTTTAGGAATGGTGCCAGTTCGTTGGCCATTGTCTTATAAAATTTAGCCGTAAGTCCATCTGGCCCTGGCGCCTTTCCTAGATTTGCAGATTGTATTGCCTTACTTATTTCTTCATCAGTTACTTCACTATTCAACTTGTTTCTCCAAGCTTCCGAAATCTCTGGAAGTTTAGTTTTCTCCAAATATGATGCTATTGATTCTTTGGTTACTTCTTTTTTATTATACAGCTTAGCATAGAATTTATAAAAGGCTCTACTAATGGTAGTCTGCTCCAGGTACGTTTTATTTTCTTCACAAATTTTATTTATTATTTTCTTTTCCCTTTTCTTCTTCAATTGCCATGCCAAATATTTCCCAGGTTTATTAGCACCTTCAAAAGCTTTTTGATTCAGTCTTTTAAGGTTCCACTCCATTTCTTTATTGCTCATTGCTGTTAACTGTTCTTGAAGAATTTTAATTTCCTGATGTATTTTCTTTTTCCCTGGTCTCTTTTTTAACTGTGCTTCTTTGGCCTTTATTTTCTCCTCAATCTCTTGTCTTTTCTCCTCTTTCTTTTTCCTTGCTCTGCCATTTAAGTCCATTAGTATGCCCCTTACAACCGCCTTGTACGCGTCCCAAACTTTACTGGTTGGTACTTCTTTATTCACGTTATATTGTATGAAAAACTTTGTCTCTTTTCTCAATATTTCCATATTCTCACTCTCCTGTAACAAGTCCTCATTTATTCTCCACGCTTTCCTTTTTCTCCTTTTTCCAAATTTCCACATAATTGGATTGTGATCTGAGCCTACCATCGGCATTATTTCTACCTCCTTAGTCCATAACGCTAAGTCCTTTGAGGCCCAGATCATATCAATTCTTGATAATGTAAGATGCCTTGCAGAATAAAAAGTAAACTGTTTGGTTTTAGGATATTCTCTCCTCCATACGTCTTCGAGAGTCTCTTGTTGAATCAACTCAAAAAAAAGCTTTGGCAATAGTCCTCTTTTCTTTTGTGCTGTTGTAGTCTTTTTATCTAGTTCCAAATCTGTCACTCCATTGAAGTCTCCAGCAAGAATTATCTGGTCATATACAAGATCGTCTAAATGCTTCCTTAAATCCTCAAAGAAGCTTTCCTTTGCACCGTTAGGTGCATAAAGTCCGACTACCAACACTCTCTTTAAATTCCAATTACATTCCACTGCTACAAATCTAGCTTCAACATCTCTCATAACAAATTTTGGTTGCAGCTCCTCTTTTATGTACAACACCACTCCTCTTTTTTTCTTGTTAGAGGCCGCTACAAATTCTTTGCCCAATTTTCCAGATTTTAGATATTTTACATCCTGTTTTCTAATATGGGTCTCCTGCAAACAAACAATATCACATTTTTGTTTTAGTAGCCAATGAAAAATATTTTTTCTCTTATTCGGTGAGTTTAGTCCATTTACATTCCAAGATAATACTTTACACTCCATATTCATGGTTTTGTTGGTAAGTCTTTTTCATTGTCCTTGATAAATCTCTCCATCTCCCGCTCAGATCTGATGCGTTTTTTTGCCCCTCCAAACTCAAAGGACACTCCTTCCGGTAACTCCCATCTGTATCTGATATTCATGTCCTTCAAAGTCTGAATTAGCACTCTATATTTTTTCCTGTCCAGTAACACTGATCTGGGCAGTTCCTTCATTATAATAATCGTCTTGCCATCAATCTCCAATGGATCTTGAAATTGTTTTGTCACAATCCTCTCTTTCATGTTTCTAGTTGTAAACTGCACAATCACATCCCTTGGTAATTTCCTCTGGGTTGCAATTCTCGAATTCACACGATACGCCACATCTAGGATAGCCACAATTTCCTCCTCCTCCTTCCCCAGGTAATCAGCCAACACCTCAGTCATCTGTTCTTGCGCTGACTTCCCTTCCACTTCTGGCAGACCACGAAAACGAAGCTGCTTCTCCATGTGTTTAGTTTCTGCAACTGACATCCTCCCCTTCACCAGCCTCATCTCTGTTTGTTGCGTGTCTATTAAATTCTCCATCGCGTCTTCTACTGTTTTAACTCTCTGCTGCGTTCCTTGTAATTCACTACTAATCGTTTCCACGCCTTTTTTCACTTCTGACAGCTCCGACTTTACTGTCTGTGTAACTTCTTTTACCTCTTTAATAAGCTCCAATTTCGTATCCTTAAGTTCTTTCATCATGTCTATAAGTTTTTTGTCCAAGTTTTCTATTGCCGATTGCCACTCTTTTTTCGACATCGTGGGGCTTGCTTTAGCTCGCTCCCACGAATCTGCTCTCTTCCTTAGCTCCGTGGCGTATATTTAAACGTTTTCCTTTTTTTCAAATGTCCCAATCTTTGCCAAAATTAATTTTTTGTATCCAAAATGTCGGGCGTCTTTTCTCTATGGTTTCTCTATGTTATTGTAATCCAAGATGGCCTACTTCCTCTTCCGCTGAAGCTGCGACCCTTCCCCTTTCAAAAATGGCGATTCCCTACTTCCTGTCCGTCGGCAAGGGCCGCTTCCCTCCAGCCACTCTATTGTTGTTACGCACTTCCTGTCTCCCGTCTTCCCACAGCAGGTCTCGCGATGGTGTCTTTTTCCCACAGCTCCAAAACCACAGGTATTCAAAACAATAGTCCGATTTTTGCAATAACTTCTTTAAATTTAGTCTCTTTTAAAATACAACTCCTGCCGAGTCTTCACCTCCTTTTCACTAGTCTGTTGCAGTTTAAAAATCTACTTTCTTTCCTCTCTGTTTTTATCAATCTGTCCCGTTTCAAGAGATAGCGATCTTTACCTTCTCTTCAGCTTTCTCGGGTTGTAATCGCTGTTTCGATCTTAAATTCTCCTCTCGACTTCCCTCCCCGATCGAAGCTTGGGTATGTAGGTCTTATGCCAGCCGAATTGGCCCCAAGACTGCCGCAGAGATTATAGCCGACCCGTCGCAAGGTGGGACCTCAAGGATCGGGGGGGAGACTCCTTGCGTAGAGCCCCCCCTCGTCCGAGATCTAGCTCACCCTAGGGTCTTGAGCGTTCTTTGCCTGCTCCCCGCCTGAGAGCAGTCGGCCGCGGGTTATTTTCACCCCTCCGGCCGGTTGAAACGGCAGTCCGGTCAGCTCCGCGAATGGAGCTGCGTTAGACCTCCATGAATCCCAAACCGGAAGTCTTCGCAATACTGGAAGTTTCTATTGGCTTCAAGTCCTGATCTGAATAGCCCAGAAAAGCCTAAACTTTTCAGATCTTGGAAGCTAAGCTGGGTCAGCCTTGGCTAGTAAAACTCTCCTAAAGGCTGTTTTCGAAACTTCCTAACAGCATAGGATCTCTCCTAGTAGTAACTGGCAACCAGATGGGAACTAGTGCTGATCTAGAATGAGCAGCAAGTCACCATTTTTACACCATTGCAGGAAGAGTCTCTTGCTGTGGTGGGACATTATGGGATAGGAAGTTCTGTAAGCCTCTAATGAGACTAGGAGCCATATATTGCTTGATCAGCCAGTTTCTCCCCTGATTGATCCTCATAAGGATACATAAGTGATTCCAAAAGCTAGTACCTTGATGACACAATATTCTAAGAACAGAAATTGGCCATTTGTTCAGAAACTGCTCTTTTTGAAATGCATCCAATTAATGCAGTTTGATTTCATGTCAAATAAGCCTCATATTGTTCCCATCAGACAAAACATTCATATCATTCAGTGTTCATACACCTGTATTATATTAGCAGAATTAACAAATGTCACAAGATACAATCCTGGCATTGCAAACATTACAAATCTTCAA
This sequence comes from Eublepharis macularius, assembly GCF_028583425.1. Lineage (NCBI taxonomy): Eukaryota > Metazoa > Chordata > Lepidosauria > Squamata > Eublepharidae > Eublepharis > Eublepharis macularius. The sequence continues at coordinate 21,298,109 of NC_072799.1, read as the reverse complement.
TTCAATGTACATTTCCCCCCTTCCTACTAGTTATGAAACATCCTTTGTTTGTTTTGCTATGCCAAAGATTTCCAGTTCTTCAGATCAGTTCCAAAGCAAAAATGTTTATCACCTAGGTCTGAAAGATATACAGTAAGGGGCAAACACACCTCTACCTGAATTGCAGTTTGGTTGCAAACTGAGAGCAGAAACTCTGAATGTGCAAACATTTATTTTATTTTGTATTGGACTCTTGAAATAGTTCTAAATTGTATTGCAATGTTTCATGCATGCGTGTTTCTGTACTGCTCCCTTACACTGTATCTCTGTCCCACTCTATAACAATAACAACAACAATAGCAGTTTGCTTATATACCACTCTTCTGGACAGATTAGTGCCCCACTCAGAGCAGTGAACAAAGCCAGTGTTATTATTATCCCCACAATGCCGCTGGGGAGCTGGGGCTGAGAGGAGTGGCTTCCCCAAGGCCACCTACTGAGCTCATGGCAGTAGTGGGAGTTGAACTGGCAGAGTGCTGATTCATAGCCCATCCACTTGACCAATATGCTACGGCAACTCTGTCTTTTGTCCAAACCACCTGCCAAAAGCAAATACTAACTTACAGAACAAGTGCTGTTTTGAGCTTTGTGGAATGGTGGTAGCGGTGGTAGGGATATATCTTCCTCACAGCGGCACCTTGGGAACTATAGTTTAATTCAGTAGATTCTGAGCATGAACACCACAATTAACACTACTGTCTAATTGATGTCATTGGCAGCCCCGGCGCCAGGGTTACTGGAGCCTGAGGCCATCTTCACGCGCGCGCAAAGCGGACTGCGTGATGATGTCATCACATGATGACATCCTCATGCAGTGACGCCGGGCCATTGGCCAGTAGGTGGCTGGGGCAGCGCGAGGAGGCTGCCTGTGCTCTGCATGCCGCCCTGGCTGCCTGCCGTCCCTGGCCCGCGGCTGCTGTGCCTGCCCGGGGGTGTGTGGTGGCAGCAGCGGCGCGGGGCTGGCCGGCAGCGACACCGGGCCCTGCGGCCGCCGTGACCCCCACCTCAATGGTGGCACCAGCCCTGGTCATTGGTTACACACTGGTACCAAAGTATCACATATATTAAAATGTCGCTGATTTTTAATGAAGCATTGACCTGGCCACACTAATCTGCGATAAAAGTAATTCGAACTAGCCAACAAAATGAGAGCCTGGACCAGCAGTGGCAACCCTAGTGTTGCCAGGTTGAGAAATTGCTGGAGATTTGGGGGGGGTGGAGCTTGGAGACGGCGGGATTTGGGGAGGGGAGGGACCTCTGCAGGGTATAATACTGTGGAGTTCACCCTCCAAAGCAGCCCTTTTATCCAGGGGGAAGGATCATATCTGTAGTCTGGAGATCAGGGCCATTTCCACACTACTCACCTTCATTCGGAAAGCTGCGGAACATTGCGAAAAAATGTGGAAGATAGCGTTTTCTCATGCGAGTTCTCATGATAGAGTTTTCTCATGCAATGTTACACAAAACTCGCGCGAGAAAACGCTATCTTCTGTGTTTTTTCCGCAACGTTCCGCAGCATTCTGAATGAAGGTGAGTAGTGTGGAATCGGCCCAGTTGTAATTCCAGGAGCTCTCCAGCCATCACCTGGAGACTGGCAACCATGAGCAACTCATGCTATGCTGCAGGATGTTCCCAGATGCAAGAGCAAATATAGCATAGTGGTTAGTGTCCGATCCGGATCTAGGAACCCGGGGTCAAATCTTCACTTTGCTCTGAAGCTAACTGGGTGACTCTCTGGGCCAGTCAGCCTCACCCAGCTCATAGGGTTCTTGTGCAAGTTATATGGAGGAGTGGAGAGCCATGTGTGCTCCCTTGAGCTCTTTGGAGGAATGGTGAAGTAACAATGTACTAGAAAGATGAATGCAAAGCTGCTTGAAATATTGTTCATTTTAAATTGCAAATAAATCATGATGCATGTCGGGGGCGGTACTAGAGGAAACAAGCACTGTGAGCAAGGTAGCCTCGATTTTGGAACACGTAATTTACAAAAATAAAATCACCTGTAATTATTTGGCACACGTTAAGTTCACATCACTGGTATACTGTAAGAATATATAAGTAGGGTTGCCAGCCTCCAGGTGGGGCCTGGATATCTCCCAGTATTACAACTTATCTCCAGGTGACAGCTACTAGTTCTCCTAGAGGAAATAGCTGCTTTGGAGGGTGGACTCTATGGCATTAAGCCCTGCTGAAGTCCCTCCCCTGTCCAAATCATGCCCATAACATATCTCCAGAAATTTCCAAACCCAGAGTTGGCAACCTTGAATGTGAGCATTTTTCATATACCTGTTTGACAACTTCTTTTAGCGATGCAAACCTGACAGATTTATTTTTCTCTAAATAGCTGCTTGCCAAGTCCAGTTCCCAATCAAGCCAAGGGGGCTTTATCTATACTACTACATATTGATAAATGTAATAATTATGCAGAGCTTCCAACTATACATTTTAAAAATAGGAATCAGCAGTTTGAGAGATGAGGGCAGGGCTTCTCTTTGGAATAAAAGGAGATGAAAACAAGCTGGGTGCTAAGAATTTTAATTATGAATACAAAGATAAATTTAATTAGCCAACGTTATTTTAATACATAATTGACATGCTTAACCTTTCCACAGCATGTCCTAAAACACAACAACACTCCATACAAGACAGACTTAGATCTATCGTGTACATGGCATTGAACACGCGTAATTTGATTTTGCTGGCAGTAATAACATTGACAGAGTAAGGAGCCATCCACTGGTCCTCTTAAAGAAATCAAATTACATTTTTTCCCCTTTCTACTTCATTTATACTGCCTGTAATGTTCAAAGTTTGACATCCTGCCTAGCAATTAGTTCCTTAATGGTATTTACCAGTTTTGCTAAATGGCGCATCACTGCCTGCACACCTCCAGTAATCAAACAGGAGAACATTGTTATGACACAGGGCACCATCTTATTATGAACATTTGGTAATAAACGCCTAATAATATGCATATGGATACCCAATGGGAACTCAGCCCCTGTATGAAGTGGAGCAAATTAGTCCATTATAACAAGCAATTATTACCCACCTAAACTCTGCATATTAAATCTCCATCACATTCTAAAGCATTAGCTTGGCCTGGAGATGGGAAATAATTTGGGGGATAAGTGGTTTTGGATAGTAAATGGGCACTTAGAATATAAAAAAGGGAATTAACCATGAAATGGGATGCTGTAATAAATTATTACTTGTAAAGCACAGTGGTCAAGATATCTCATTCGTTCGGTTGAACGTGAGTCCAGGGGTGGGCCTTGGGTATGAACATGAAATGTATGATCACCTCCTTAACATGGCAGTGTTCTTTTAGATGTACGGGTTTTAATGTTTGTATTTTACTGTATTATTGGTTTTTAATGTTTGTATCCCTGTTTTAATATTGTATGACTGATTTCAATGTTTGTATTTATAGTATTTTTGTAGCGTTTTTATATGTATGCTGTAAACCGCCTCGAGCACCAAAATGGTGGAGAGGTGGTATATAAGTTAAATAAATAAATATATACTAGTTTTCCACATTGCCCAGCTGTGATATATTTCACTGAGTTCCTTGAAAATGGGTGCAACTGGCAGGCTTGTGCTCCCATCTGAAACAACGGTGCCCTCAATGTGCACACCATTCCATTCCAATGCCATAGGACCAAATCCAGCATTTTTTAAAAAGCCCAGCAGGTGTGATTCTGATTAAAATGAGCCTGTTTAGTTGGCCAGTGATGGAGGGGTGAGCTGAAAGCAGGGGCCGAGACACTTTCTGCTCCAGCCGCCCACATTGGTCCCTGCTTCCTCTCTAGGCTGCCTCCTCCTTATCCCCCCAACATCACTGCCACCATCACTGCTGCCCCCCTCCCATTGCTGATGGGGCCATCACCTCCTTCCCTCCATCTTCTTGCCGCTCTCTCTGATCTTGTGTTGTTCCCTCCCCGCAATGTCAAAACACCTCTTTTCATTTACTTTTCAGATTCCTCTGCAAACCTAGGGGCTGCCCCAGTTCGTAAAAATGTCTCCCCTATCTGTACACGGCCCCATTGCGCAGAGTATTTCATGCATACTCTGGGATCATATTCAGCATTAGATATTGGCTAAATACCTTTTTCTCTGGAGATCCCATTTTTTTCCCTGTCAAGTCACAGCTGACTGTCAGGTTTTTAAGGCAAGAGTCATTCAGAGGTGGTTTGCCTCTGGGTATCAAACCTGGACTTCCTTGGCAATCTCCCATCCAAATAACTGATCAGGGCTTACCCTGCTTAGCTTCCAAGATTTAACAAGGCTGGGCTAGCTTGGGCTATCCAGATCAGGGCTTGAGGTCTAAATACCCAAATAACATGGAAATACTATAGACCTGAAGCTAGATTTAGAGATGTACACACATCCAAATACAATAATTTTATTTAACTGACTGGCTTTTTTTATTGGTGTGCTCCCAGCCTCGAGAAGAGAACAAATTCAGATGCAACTTTTTCATTTGCCAATGAAATCACTGCTGGCTGTACTAATGATCTCAGGCCAAATTACACGGGGCATCTATACTGGCAAAGAATGTTCTAGTTGTGCAAGTAGGCTGTCAACAAACTCACTTCTGTGAATATCTCTATCATTTGCAGTCCTTCTGTTCCACACTTGATGGATAGATATGGAACATTGTCACTTCTGCTGTACAAATTAAGCAAATATCACACTTGATATGTGTCTACAGGAAAGACAGGCCCTTCTCATTACCAGCATACTCCATAAGTAAATCAGTCACTGTTGGGGGGAAATATACAAGAAAATTTCATAAAAGGAGGTTCTATTACTTCTATCACAATTAAGAACAAAACTTGAATGTGTCAAGGACACTCTTTGAACTCATGAAGATCAGTCCAAATTAGTTGTGGGAAGTCTCAGAGTTCACAATGCGAGTCCACACAGCAAAAAAGGCCAATGTTACACAGCAAAAAAGGCCAATAGGCTGCACTAATATGAACATGGTTTACAAAACTTTGTACGGATTAAATATTATGACAGAGGCAAAAGCCAAATGTATCATGAACTTTCCAACAGAAAAAATATACCCCAAATTCTCAGAGTTGCTGAATGTTTGAGGCAAAATACATATTAATGAGATGGTGAGGGGGACAAAAACTCCTTTTACTTTCCAGTTTTTGAAATATTTTTCAAACACATTTCCAGTCATTTTGCCCCAGAGCTGCTGCTTTAGTGCAATTTTTCAATAAAAAAATTAAGAGGTCTTTTACTTTCTCCTTCACGGCATAATCCCAGCCAGTCAGTGATTGCACAGTGAACACGATGACATGATGTGATCTGGCATCATGGGGTATCAGTGAGGGCAAAGGAAGTCAGACAGCCTCCCTCTGAAGCCCTGATCCAGATCTACTCACACTCATACATGGGGCCAAACTACAAGTGACGCCTGACACTAGTTGGACACTTGTCAGCTTCCCTCGTGTTTTGATGGGAAATGTAGGCATCCTGGTCTTGCAGCTTGGCTCTCCAACTGCTGTCCAATGGACTTTCCAACTGTCACTTGTCCAACATTCCGCCAAGCTGCCTACATTTCCCATCAAAACTTGAGGGAAGCTGACAAGTGCCCAACTAGTGTCAGGCATCACTTGTAGTTTGGCCCATGTACATTGAAATGCACATGTAAGTTCACGTGCAAGCGAGCGCAATATAGTGAACTTAGATGTGTAATGTGGTTGACAGTTCCTGGATTGTTGTACTGGAAATCTGGGAAGAACAACCAAAAGCAAATTTTGTAAGATGGTTGCTTGAATGATGGCAATTCAGGCACTTGTCTCATGTTGTGTAAATATAATGATGATAACTTGCACTTGTATACCTCTCTTCCGGACAGATTAGTGCCCCACTCAGAGCGGTGAACAATGTCAGTGTATTATTATCCCCACAATACAGTTGGAGAGCTGGGCTGAGAGGAGAGGCTTACTCAAGGCCACCTGCTGAGCTCATGGCAGTAGTGGGAGTCGAAGCAGCACAGTGCTGTTTCGCAACCCAAACATTTAACCATTGTGCATCCTTCATAACAGGATGAGAATTCAAGACAGTGTACACAGTTCCCACCTGTTTCATTTTTGTCTGTAACTGTAATGTAGGTGATACTGAGAGAGTGAATGACTGGCCCAAGGTCAACCCTTCTTGGATTAGTGTTGATTTGTACTTAGGTCTAGTCTTACCTCATTACTCTTACCATTACACCACACTGACATTTGTCACTGTAATATGCCCTTTGATTCTCCAGGATTTTAAAGAGAGAAGTGAACTGGTATCTCTCTGGTGTCACACCAATAGTCCCTTTGGAACTCCAGATTTAGCAAAGAGTATGGTAAGAATGCTCACCTGTGCCACTGTCCCAGTAGAGGGCATGCAGCGAACACATTCTCCTCCATATCAAGCATAATATAACACACTACTGAGAGGCATGATTCGTTCAGTGGAAAGTCAGTGGTGTAGTTGGTAGAACGTTAACAGCCAACAGTCCTTAAAAAACTAACAGCATAAAACAGTCTTCACCATAAAAGCAGGTTATAAAAAACATCAAGAGGCAGGAAAAAACCAGCCAGGATCAGTGAAATGTGTGGATTAGGCCTGCACATAGGTGGCCTCAACCACAGATAAGACAGTTGGACAGGATAAAAATACAAACCAGCACATCAGTATACTCTTATTTCAAATCCAATACAAATCAGCCTCATTTCCCAAACATTTCAGCAGAGTATCTGAGGTACTTCCCCGTCTGAATTTGCTGCAATTGTTTGTTCCTATCAATACTATGATTACATGCCTCATATTTGCTCAGTTTGACTGTTACTCTTTTATTGCTTAACAGACCGATTTAGCAGATTTCTCGGGTGTATAAATTTTTTTCTACCTCAAAAACTAATACTTGTACCTTTGAGAAACAGCTCAATCTTCAGTGCAAATTGGGGAAAACTCAGCAATATCTCAAAAGCACTTAGCAGGTCTAATTTTATCAACTCCCCACTGAAGCCTATCTGGAATAATCCTTTAATCTCATTTAAATTACCCACTGACATAAAATAAAAGGCTTGAGCTCTCCAAGGTACAAGAATAGAATAGAGATTCTATAACAAAATATTTTCTTTTCTTCTGTGCCTTTCCCGTTCCATTCTGTCTTTGCCTTTAAATAAATGTACTCCTTGCTAAATAAAAAAAATATATTCTACCTCCTTATAACAACATGTTCATTAAATAAATAATAATATCTATCAGTCCTTTAAGAAATTTGCCATGCTCACAGTCTCAGTATGGCAAATCATTTTGTTTGGGAACGTAATTCCAGAATTGGACTGTGCATTCCCATAGTTTGCAGCTGTTTTAAGTTCCTTCTGTTCATTTGGACATCTCCCACCCACCTCTATCTTTATATTACCGATGTGCATTCATCTTTATTAAAAAAAAACCCTGATACCATACAAATGATTACATACACATTCTTTTGTGCAGTGTTTAATGTACTTCTGACCATATGTACTTCTGTGCACAAAACTAATTTTGATAGAAGTGCTCTTACTATTACATTGATTTTTTTTGCAGTATGTTATCAATGTGCACAGAAACATAAAGGGAAAATAAATATAAATTTATATTTAAAACTTTGGCAAATTGTATAGATATATGTACAAAATCTAGAAATTAAACAATGAGGCTATGGAAAACATTTGTAGTGCACTGCTCCAAGTCCCATCGCAGGAGCAAGACCAAATTACTTAGAACTCTAAAATCCCAGAGAAAGTTGCATGAAAATAATTTCATAAGCAATTCTAGTTGTCACAAAGAGACACAAATCAACTTGATCTAAAAGCAATGGTAATTTGACTTTAGTGAAATGTGTAATGAATAACCGTGTTTAAAGAAGAAATTACCAAATGCACAATTTGGAATAAGTGTAAAAACAATTGCAAGCCCGTCAGAAGTCTTGCAACGTGTGAATTGTCTTCTGCTTATGGGTACACACACACATTCACAATTTGAATCTTGATGTCAGTTATGTCTTGATGTCTGTTTGGTATGGTGGTTAAGAGCGGCAGGACTCTAATCTGGAGAACCGGGTTTGATTCCCTACTCCTCCACTTGAAGCCAGCCGGGTGACCTTGGATCAGTCACAGCTCTCTCAGCCCCACCCACCTCACAGGATGATTATTGTTGTGGGGATAATAATAACATACTTTGTAAACCACTTTGAGTGAGTGTTAAGTTGTCCTGAAGGGCAGTATATAAATCGAATGTTGTTGTTGTTGTTATTATTCATTTTGCTTTTCAGAAATGCACATCACCACAAAAACCTAATAAAGCAAGGTGTAAATGGCTGTCAGAATGGTTATGCCCCCAATCCATAAGCCACAGGGCTTGGAGATGAACAGCCAAAAGATCTCTATTAAAACATCTCCATAATAGGCTGCAAGTCATAACAAGTTATGTCCACGAGTCGTACCAACTATGACTATTTCTGAACAGTCCACACATCGATGAGAACCTTGAGCTCTTTTTTAAAAAAATATCTCCCCCCTAACTTTGCATATTTTGTTTCTAAAATTGAAGCTTCGTCACGCTGGTGAACCATAACACGAACAAAGCTGGAACAGACTCCTCTTTGTGTAGCTCACCTAGCCACTCTTTCTTCTACAAGGAATATGAAATATTCAACATGCCAGTTCTTCTGAACAAATTTTGCTACTTGGAAATCACTGTCTGTCTGTGTGTGGTGTGTGCAGGAGTGGAGACCAGCCTCTGTCGACAGCTCTGCTGGAGCATTCAAGTAGCAAGCAGGGACATGGATAATGGATGAACTCGGCAAGCAAATGGAGAGGGCCTGAAATGGCTTCTAAGCTGGAGAAGAGTTGCAGAGTGAAGGAGATGCAATAATTACTATAAAAGCTTTCCAAAATGGCAAAACCAAGCACAGAATGAATCATATCAGAGGATGGAAGGATATAAGTTTAGGTTCTATTAGAAAAGCATATTAATGCATCGACTGAATGTTTCATTTGAATAACTGCTTTTTCAAGGAACATGGAAAAGAATAAATTCATGAATGTAACTATAGAAAACCGCTTTCCCCTTTTAAACAAGATTGTTAGATGATTCAGTAGCTGCAAAGGGGCATGTAGTTACAGAGCACTATCTTTTAAAGCATTGCCCTATTGCATATATCATGGAATATTATTATGTACACAAAAGCTGGAGTCTCCGGGTCACACTCAAGCATGACTAAGAATTCTGGTATGACCATGCAGAAAACAAGAGGCAGAGCAATTGCAGGATGTGCAGACCAAGACTGCTTCCACACACATTGGATAATGCACTTTCAATGCTCTTTAGTGATCATTTGGAACTGGATTTTCACCTGTGAAACAAAAAATCCACTTCCAAAGGATTTCTAAAGTGTATTGAAAGTGGATTATCCAATGTGTGTTGAAACGGCCCAAAACTCATTCTGCAGATCATCCCTGTATCTTGCGCTTCACATCATGATGAAATGCATGGTGTGGTGGTAGGAAAAGGATCTGCCCAACTTGCTTTAGGGCTGTGACACCATCCCACCATCCAGAGAACCACCAGTGGACAGATGGACTTCATGAATGTTACAAGGCTTCTTCCCATAGCACAAACGTTGCCAGCCTATTACAGTAATGGCTTCCTCCTCTTGTTGGGAAGGGATTGTGGCTCACTGGTAGAGCATTTACTTTGAATGTAGAAGGTCCCATGTTCAATTCCTGGCACCTCCCTTTAAAAGGATCAGGTAGTTAGTAATATGAAAAACCTCCACTGGATACCTGGGAAGCCACTCTCCAAGGTAAACAGTATCGACCTTGATAAGTAACAGTTTAACTTAATAGCCCTGTCCACGAGTTATATTAAATGCACATTCAACCTATGTACAGTATACTCTTTATTTTTCTTTAAAGGTTTGTAGACTAATTATCAAATTACATTGAATATATGTAGACCTGAACATGTGATTTTAAAACCCAAATTTATCCAGGTACTGGTCCCCTACTTCCTTTTTAAAGTGAACATGGATTACTAACAGGCGTAGACATGCACAGGCAGGATGTACACGGAACATGAACAAAGCTACTATAGGCAGTTTCATGTGTTCATGTAATTAATTGTAGATGCACACAGTCATAAGACCTTGAGATAGTTTATTAATAGTCCTACATCATTTTCTAGAGTCTGGATGGCCAATAGAAGTACCATTTGTTGTTTGTGGAGTTGTATGTGTGTTGTATGTTGAGGTGGAGAGTGCTGTTGCTGACTTCTGGTGACCCTGCTGGGGTTGTGGGCCCAGCGTTGAAGTGGGAGGAGGGGTGAAGGGAAGGCAACAGTAGATCCAGAAGACTTGTTGGGGTTTAAAAGGCCACAACTTTATTGGCTGCAGCTTAGGAAGTCTTGGCATGCATAGGGCTAGATCCAAACGTCAACCAATTCCCCCGCTGGTCAATGACACCCTCACCCCTTCAGGCCACCTGCTGAAGAGGGCACCACGGGATGACAAGCTGTGGGGTTCCACATGGGTGCGCACCTCTGCATGGACCCCCCCCCCCCGCCACCTGGGAGTGAGCATGCCCCAACAGGCCCCGCCTGGGCTTGTCCCTGCAATGCCTCACTCCCCAGATCCTTTAAGAGGATCCCCAGTATGGGGAAACTGGGATTGTGGCCCTGTTTCTACCCAAAAGGATCCATGCCCAATGCCCAGACTGCCCTTCATTTATACCCTGCCTTTCTCCACAATGGGGACACAAAGCAGCTTACATCATTCTCTTTTCCTCCTTTTATCCCCACAACAACTTTGTGATATAATTTAAACTAAAATGTGTGATTGGCTCAAGGTCACCCTGTGGGCTTCCATGTTGCTCAGATCCTAGTCTGAACCTCTTACCACTATACAACACTCTCTTCTGTAAAGTGGCTGCTGTTAAACAGTAGCAAGCACCCGGGCCTGAGTGAGTCATGCAAATCACACTGTATCAAGTGGCTCAGTGGATTCTGCTAGGCATGGTCTGGATGAGTCTTCCCTCAAAGGCCAAAACCGCCTCAGAACAAACTCTGCCTCCTTCCCCTGCCTTATACTGACAGAAACCAAGGCTCGAGGACTGGTAATACTGATGTGGTTGCCAAAGAATGGCCACTGAGGGCATTCATTTCTTAAAGCTACATGCAGTACTTCTATTATTGGGGGCGGGGTTAACCTCCTTTTTTAGATTTCAGATTTTTCTGCAAACCTGTGGCTTTTCTCAGATTTGTAGAAAGAGCTTGTCTTATCTGTTCATGGCCCCAATCTCTGGATAAGAGCATCCACAGATAGGATTATGTTGAGAATGAGATAGATATCTAAATAAAACAACATAAGGAATTTTTCTCAAACAGAAGACTTTTGCATTTCCTTATATTTACTAACATGTAAAATTGAAATTCTAAACACATTTTTTTTAAAAAAATCATAGTTTAAAAATCCCGTGCACAGCAACTCAGGACCACTCATCTGCCAGTAGCAGCTGAATTGCTAGATTCAATTCCAATAGCACGTAAGCATGAAACAAACAAAATAAGAGTCAAGAGAAATGTCTCTAGACAGATAAGTCAGAGTCACTCAGAGCTGGTGATCCAGGGATGCACGCCTGTAACGAGCACAAAAAGAAATCAAAGATGGCATGAATCTAGCCATCCACACAGGTGCAAGAGCAAAAGAGAAATAAATTCCAAGCCACTCTTTACACCAACTGCAAAATTCTACGCCGCGTAAGGAAGAAAAGAGGAATTCCACTCCCTAACGGAAACAGCATTTTAAAGGTAGCCCAGAGCAATGGTTGGCTACAATATCCTCCAGTATTACATATCCTCCAATATTACATATCTTCCAGTATTTCAAAACTGAAAATAGGGACATAAATGCTTCCCAATATGCACCGCTCTATATACTGAATGTATCTATGTACATTATGTACTGTATGTACAATATGCAGCATGCATTGTCCTGAACTGTACAATATGTATGTACTATACTGTACTGTAAAATGCTGTTTGTGCATGTAAAGTACCATCAAGTTGCAGCTCACTTATGGCAACCCCAGAGGGTTTTCAAAGCAAGAGGTGAGCAGAGATGGTTTACCATTGCCTGCCTCTGCATAGCAAGCTTCGATTTCCTTGGTGATCTCCTACCCAAGTGCTAACTAGGGCCATTGCTGCTTAGCTTCCGAGATCGGGTGAGATCAGGCCAGCCTGGACCATCAAGGTCAGGGCACGGTGCTTATGTTATAAAATCATAATTGTCTGACAATATGCAATCAAAGTTCAAACTACGTCTCCACATATGTGGTGTGAAATGGCAGGCCTGGCACCTCAGCATGCATGCTCACTCATGGATGTGCTCCAGAGACAAGATGCCTCCATCTCAGCACAGAAGTTTAAGTTCAAGAGACTTCAGGAAAGGAGCACAGCCATGAGGAATGACAAGACGAGCAACTCACACTAACAACATTTTAACCTAAAAGAGAGATGGTGACTTACTAGGACAGATACTAGAACATTAGAATGATCCTTGCTAAGTTGGGACGATAGGCTTTTTGTAAACTGGGGCAAATTTACACAAGTTTCCTCTTAAACTAACCTATTTGAAATGAAGTTCTACCCATTTTCCCACCTATGTAATGTTACATAAAGTAGCAGAGGTTAGCATGCAGGGCAAAAGAATAGAAGAAGCCCAAGCGATTGCCTTCTATTTGCAGTGTTAAGAGATTGCTAATTCCTCGGTAAACAGCTTTATAAAGCAAACACCACTGCTTGCCAAATAGACCTTTTTCTGCAGCTCGCTGTTGCTGTGGCAACCTGTTGTAATAGGCACACAGCTGAAATGGCTGTGTATGCTACAATTACTGCAGCCATCGAGGTAAAAAACCCCTCACGAAACCACAGAAAGACACCATTCGGGGAGGAAAGCGCTCTGAGACCTACAATCACTAGCATACTGTTTCCACAGTATTAATATTTAGATAGTTTTGCTCAGTCATCATAAATGAAAATCTAGGCCGTTTCCACACTGCTCCCCGCTGCTCGTAACAACCCGGAAAATCGTGAAAAAAACGCGGAAGATCGAGTTTTCTCGCGCGAGATTTGCGCGACGTCACGTGATGTCGCGCAAATCTCGTGCGAGAAAACGCGATCTTCCGCGTTTCTGCGATCTTCCGGGTTGTTATGAGCAGCAGGGAGCTGTGTGGAAACGGCCCTAGATTGGAAGGGGGGAATAAACCTTACGTCACCTCAAGTTTACTAATTTGGAATATGAATCTCGGTGGCTTATAATGCTCACCATTCATATGAAGGTGAACATGATGACCCTGCGTTCTTCTCCATATCAAACTGGATATCTAACACTGAGGGGAAAAAATCTTTCTCATCCTCTCTTCCCTCTCTCAGTCTCACTTACTTGGCTGCTGAAGTCACAAATGGGCTGGGTCTCCTTACATATGCACCAAACTCAAGTTTGATTGGGGGAAACCCCAACACAAGCTTGTTTAACATATGATCCAAAGCTTACCTTTAAAACAGCTGTGTGTGTGTGTGTGTGTGTGTGTGTGTGTGTGTGTGTGTGTGTGTGTGTGTGTGTGTGTGTGTGCAAATTTGCCCTGTGAATGCGCAAAGCGAGAGGAGTGTCTTCATTCCCTCCTTTGCATGCCACACACTAGCAGAGAAGGGCCGGGGGAGGGCTATCTGTGTTAGTTACTGCTTGTTGCACGCATGTACCCAGGATCTGCCCATATTGTCTAATCACACCTGGGCAGAGGTATGGAGTGTAACACAAATAGTCCTCCCTCACAGCCTTTCTCTGCTAATTAAAGTGCCCTGGCTTCAAAGGAGGGAATGCTCTTCTTGCCTCTGCGTGTGCACAGGGTCACATATGAAACACAAGTTGAGTTGAGGTTTCCTTCAACCAAACTCAAGTCTGGCTCATGTGCAAAGAGCCCCTCTGTGTCTCCCCTCCTTCCCCTTGTGCCTTGAACATTTTCAACAGCATCAGAAATGCTGTCACATGCATCCTGGAAAATGCAGTCCCCCAGGGTGTTTGACAATAAAGTTAGGCATGCATGGTGGTGTTGACAGCATGTTGTGGAAAGCCATTTTCTTCAAGCAGCCTACATTTCCCAAGGTACACCTGGTGGCACCTCAAATGTTGCTAAAGCAGCATTCACAGTGCCTGGAGGTAGAGAGAGTGGAAGAAGGAAAGAGGTTTCCTTCCTACAACAACTGCTAGCTGAAGCAGGAACTATGTTAGCCATGTAAGCACTCGACAAACAGGTAAGTGACATGTTGCTAGCTTCCTTTGCAAGCTCCAGATTCACCAACAGAATTTAGGCCAGTCCTTGGAACTGAGAAATGCCACTTGAGGTGATGGAAGAGAAGCGTTCTCTTTCCAATGATATCATCCAGCATTTACTTTCCATGCCAGAGCCTATTTTCCCCTGGTCTGGAACATTCTGAGATGAATGCACAGATTGTGAGACCTCTCTCAGTGAAGCAATGGCATCAATGGCAAACATATCCTGCCAAAGTTGAAATCCTTGATTTGCCAAAAGATAACATACTGGAAGGAGAGTTTCAGGATTCTGCTCTTATGGCAAAAACTGATGATGATTATTTGATTCCCTCCTCATTACATTCTCTACTGTATTGACCCAAAAGAACGACTGGGTTCTTTTCCAAGTGTGCCATCAAGAAAAGGAGGGGGTTGTCTTATATTTACATACAAGTTACAAGTATGTAAAGTAGCAAAAAACCCTTTGAATTTTATGGGGGTCATCTTACATTCAAGGTTGTCTTCTTTTAGGGTAACTATGGTGCAATGTGAGGGTTTTTTTTATGAGGGTCACCATCACAACCAAGGTTGGATCTTACAGAGGACTCGTGCCATGCTCCAGCTGTGACAAAGCCTCACATTGCATGACAACAAGAAGTAATTTCAGTCAACACGCTGATACTTATAGCTGTGCCTTCCATGCGTTTGATCATAACAATTACTCAGTTTTGCTTAGAATGCAAAATACTACATTTTAATATTAACCAGTGAACTGAAGAATGATGAAAACAAAATATAATTTTGATATTATTTATCAATTCCTCTTTTCTGTCTTTGCCATTTATAAAGGGGCAGTTGCAGTTTGGATGACTACCTCAAGGACTTACAGTGCCTAAACTACTGACCTAGTACATTATGCATACTAAACTATTCAAAATCAAAGTCACAATACCAAAACATTTTTTTTACTTACGTAACCATGGATTATTCTCACACACCAATATTGCCCACTGCTCCTCACACACTGAACTGATCCTCAGTCTGCTAAGAAGCGGCTTTGGTTGGGCATGAATGCACACCACAGATATATTGTCGAAGGCTTTCACAGCCAGAGAACGATGGTTGTTGTGGATTTTCCAGGCTGTATAGCCGTGGTCTTGGCATTGTATTTCCTGACGTTTTGCCAGCAGCTGTGGCTGGCATCTTCAGAGGTGTAGCACCAAAAGACAGAGATCTCTCAGTGTCACAGTGTGGAGAAGATGTTAGCAGGTAATTTATATCTACTCAGGAAGGTGGGTTTGGGCTGAGTCATCCTGTAAGAGTTTCCCAGGGTGCTTGATATGCTAATCTTCTCTGCAGGGCTATTGTAGGATGTAGAGTATTTTGTTAGCCTGGTGTTTTTTCAGGACTGGAAACCATGCTCTATAGCACCAATCTATATGCAAACGAACCTCCTCAGGATACAGTGAAGCCTCCCTCCATTAGCATTCCACACCCTGGGAAACTACCTGCCAACATCTTCTCTACACTGTGACACTGAGAGATCTCTGTCTTTTGGAACTACAATGCCATGACCACGGCTATACAGCCCAGAAAATCCACAACAATCATCGCACACCACAGAGTCCCTTGTTCACATGCTGGGATCACTCTACTACTGAAACTGGGCTTGGAGACATTGATAAAATTAATAAAATAATGATGACCTCCTGGGAACCCTATGCCACCTTGATACCCAAATCCAAGATCATTTTAAGGCAGTTAACAAGACTGTAGTATAAAATGAACTATTTTACCAAAGCAGTAGTCTTCCCACTCCCCCGCCTTGGGTAGGAGAACCCCTGCCCGCACAAGACGCTGCGTGGCCCTGCTCACCTAGCCAGGGAGGAGGAAAGCACGGGGGGGGGGGGTGCGCACATGCTCCACTACTCCTCTGTTGCACTGAGCAATGCAGTAGTGCAGGTTGTACTGAAGCCAGATTCATTTAAAATCATTTGTTTGAAGGTGATTTTTAATTAATCTATTTTCCGCATGACCCATAGCTCCTTGGTTGTGCTGGAAAACGATCACATTTTCTGACATGACATGAAAGCACAATTTGTGAGTGTGCGGGAGGCAAACATCTTGCTGCCCCTCCCCAGTTTGGCCCCTGAGGGCCCTGACAACCCTAAAAAGCAGAGTTGACTACTGCATCACAGTACTACAAATCTATGTTCATGCTGACTGTCCTGTTTTAAGAGAATGATCAAGCTAAAGGAAGCCACTTTTAAGTCCCAGTGATTTTCAGGGATAAACTGAACACATTATTTATTTATTTGTTTTTAAATTTATTTATAGCTCCCCCTTCTCCACAATGGGGACCCAAAGGAGCTTACATCATTCTTCCCTCTACTATTTTATCTTAACAACAACCCTGTGAAGTAGGTTAGGCTGAGAGAGTGTGACTGGCCCAAAGTTACCTAGTGACCTTCATGCCAGAGCAGGGAATCGAACCTGGTCTCCCAGATCCTAGTGTGACACTCTAACCACCACACCACATGGCTGGGCTCTACAAATTTTTATTAATGCTTAGTGGAATCATGCTAGATTAATTATCTGTTAAATACCGGCTAAAAATAAATTTTCACCATTTATAGGTAAGCTTTTTCTTGGGAAAAAAATTGAGGAACATATTTTAGTTGCACTTTAATGGGACCAACTGCTGACATGTCGGGCATACCAATAGAGGGGGGGAAATGTAGAACATTAAAATAAATCCTTTCTTGGAAAAAAAAGACATCGTTCATGAATTATACCAGTGAAATCCCTCTCCAATGCCACTACCTGGCGACAGCCTGAAACCTGGGAGGAAAGGGCATTGCTCAGCGACAAAAAGTCAGATCTTTGCTGTCAAAACTATGCACAAGGGACACATTTTCCTCTTGCATAATGATTCAAAACCTTTTGAAGCACTTCAGTGGTCTAATAAAGATTTCCCCGGGCATCCTGTAAACAAAAGGTCAGCTCTGCATTTATTCAGCTTTCACATCTATTGGAAATTTATTGTTACCACAGAGTTAGACAAGGCTAAAGCACCACATTTCACATCTAGAACTGTCAGAGCAACGTTAATGTGCAGCCCTCTAGAAACATACCACCAAATGTGTGCCACAGCATTTGTGAAATACTCATCACGGATCAACCATTCTAGAGCTTTCCTCTCCAATGCAATGCCTTTCAGTCTAGGCAGTTCTAAGGATGAGAAACGTTCCTTGCTTGGTTTCTTTTTACTGGCCAACTGCTTTCCTTATTTGTTTCTTGCCTCTATTTTCAAGGATTGCTTTGTCCTGAGTAAGCATGTTGTAGTGGTTTTATATGATACCTGCACATGCAGTGTATGTCACTGGTAAATATAATGTGCAACACCTGATTTATCAGCACCTAAGGGAAAAAACTGAAAGTTACCTATATTTTATGAGGCGGAAAAAGGTGCTAGAAAACAGAGAATGTCACAAGAACAGGCAACTCACACAGGCAACTGAGAATCATTAAGTACTAAGACACAGACCTATACAGAGTTATTTTGTATAAGAGTGCACTGGGAGTAACTTATCTGCCTCTGTGCATCTCCAAATATTAACACTGGGATATTTTGGGGTGTTTTGTCGAAGCATCTCTGATCCAGCATTTTGAAAGTAGAGAGAACATGTTGCCAATATTGGGTTGAAAAATTCTTGGGGAGCGGGAGTGGAGCAAGAGGAGGTTGTTGGAGTTTGGGGAGAGGACGGGGCTTAGCAGGGATGCAATGCCGTAGAGTCCACCTTCTGAGGCTGCCATTTTCTCCAGGGAAACTGATCTTTGTAGTTTGCAGATCAGTAATTCTGTGAGAACTCCAGACTAGACATGGGCACAAACAGCATTACAAACGGAAAAAAACCACAAAAAGCCGTTCATGAGGCCCCATTCTAAATGAACAGGTGGTTGTTGCAAGCCTCATTCGTTGCCTTCGTCAGCTCTTCATCAAGCCAGACAGTCTGGCACCTGCAATCAATTCCCTTGACAATTGGAGGCAGGGACTGAACTCTGTCTGAACTCCTTCTGGCTTTAACCTTTCAAAGTACTTCCAGCAGAGAGTCCCATTTTTGCCACTGTGAAGAGAAAATGACAGAAAAGGGGGGACCCATTGATCATGCCTTTCCCAGGGTGCAATCTCTCTAAAACTTGGGGGGTCTTCGGAGGACAGTGAGGACTATGTACCCTGCAAATTTGGTGTGTATTGGACATTGGGAAGGTCAATTTGTAACCCCTCAAAGTAGTTTCCAGCAGAAAGTCCTGTTTTTGCCACTGTGAAGAGAAAATGACAACAAAGGGAGAGACCCATTCATCATGCCTTTCCCGGGGTGCAATCTCTCTGAAACTTGGGGGGGGGGGGGTTGGAGGACAGTGAGGACTATGTCCCCTGCAAATTTGGTGGGTATTGGACATTGGGAAGGTCAGTTTGTGGGGTGTTTAAAGGGCCCTGCCCCTTGCACGTGGCAGGAAAGGGCCCTTTAAACTATCAGCTGGCCGGTGGCAGGGAGGGAATCCCCCCTGCCACCAGCCAGCTGGTAGTTTAAAGGGATCTTTAAAGGGCTATGAACAACGAACATGTTTGTGAACAGAGTCATGTTAGTTAGTGTTCGTTCATTGTACATGGATGGCAACAAACAACGAACAGCTTGTTCGGAGTTTTTTTTCCATTCGTGCCCAAGTCTACTCCAGACCACATCTGGGGGTTGACAGCTCTAAGAACTAGACACATGATGTGCTGAAACCTTAGAGTGCCATAGTAATGAGAGGGAAAGAACTTCTGGGGGAAATGACCAGAGCCACTAAAACCCAGATCAATAGCATTTCCCCACCATAAACCTATTTCATTGCATTTTTTGCACTGTGGAGCATTTGTGAAGTTTTCCTCATTTGTGCTTTTTGATGGCAGCAAGTAATAGCAAAGGGGTTATTACAGCACACCCCAAGATCCAATGTGAAGCCCCTCTGAGAGCTCAAGAAGGATACTGTGAGTTTGCAGTGAGCAATTAAGTGTTTAAGTGTTCTCATACTTTTTATAATAAATTGTCTTTTCACTATGTCAAACTCTTGATTCCATGAGATAAGGAGAAAAATTGATTACAATTAAATGTTTCTCAAGGCAAGTCAAGATTAAAAGAAAATCAATGCTACTGCATAGACACAATTTTCAGCTGCTCTTCTGTTTTTTATCTCATTTGCACCAATGATTTAGAACCATAATTTTAACATAGTGTGAGCAAAAAAATTTAAACATAGAGGCTCACAATGAAAAGAGTCAATGGACTGAAGTCAGCAAATAAGATTTGGCTTCTTAGGCTTGATTTAAATGCTGCAGCTGACATGGTGCTTTTCCACGGAAACACCCTCCAACCTAGAGGTGGACTGAAGTTTGCATGGGAATGAATGGCATCATTCACTCCAACATATAGAAACCATAGGTTTGGGAGTGCAAGCTTTAACCTCAGGTTAACAGCACCATGTACTATGTGGAGCGATTCCACGAAGTTTGAAAAAAGGGGCTCATATTATCAATCTCCACCTCCACAAGTCAGTTCCATTCTGTTTCCAGTTTTAGAAAATGAGACATCTCTTGCATTTATGTGCTGCTTTTACACCTCCTTGGTCTACATTTCTCAGATTGGGTAGGCAGGCTTGGTAGCTACTGCGGGAGTTTGCTCAGAAATGGATTGCTTTCACTTGTCGCTTGGTTTGTATGAAGCTACTGTAATGGTTACCACTGATGTGAGCTGTTTTGCAAATGGTAACTAATTTGCAGAACAAAGCAAAAGGGATCTTTGCCATCCTTCCTCTGGAAACTGCCCTCTCCCCCAAATCCTAACAGCTATCCTGAAGGTGGAGATCTTCAGGAATAGCAAGGGATTTGGCACTGGGGTGTGCAGCTTGAAGAGGGGATGGGCAGAAATCACACCCCCACACACACGAGCAAGCTATTCTGCACCATGTACTTCACTTGCACCATGATTTCAGGCAACTTTCCATTCCAGCTGCAACCCCCTCTCTCACATCTATGCTGTTCCTGAGGGGTCCCTAACCTTCAGAGTGTTTTGCGGGGAGGGGGGTGCACAGGAAGTTGCGCTGGGAAGGTGGAAGCTGCCAAAAAACACTTCCCTAAATTAACTTTTTCTTTTTTAATAAAATTTTTATTGGAATTAGAATCATTTGATTTCACATTACAATCAATTCCCGTTTCCCAATTTCTAACCCCCTCCCTTTCCCCCCTTTTTTGTAGACTTCCAACAGTTTTCCAACCCTTTGTCCCTTTTCCCTTACTCATTTTAAATTCATCTAACAAACATATACTTTCCCTTTAATCTAAGCAATAATTCTTTAACTATTTTTAACATTCTGTACCCTATCTTTAAGTCCCTTCTTCCGTGTTAGACAAACAATTTGTCCCTTTTTCCATTATTTCATAATTTCCTGGTTTCAAATATTTCTATAAACCATATACCATATAAACCATATAATCCATACATTCATATAAGTCAACCAATTTAACTTATATTCTGTATATTACTTTTTCTACATATCTTATCTTCATTCTACTTTAGTTATATTTAATTATATTATTAATTTCTTCTTTCTTTAATTATACATCTATATAACTATCGTCAAAAGTTATCAATCAATTTGATCCATATATTTCTTCAGGTAGACTTATTCAGTTTAACATGTTACACGTTTATACCAGAAACAATATTAATTAGTCGGTCCTTATAGTTAATTATTTTCTATCCATATTCTATATATTTTTCTATATACAACAATCTAACAAGATAACTGCTTAGACATTTTCATTTCTCTCTCTACCCTCCGGTAAAGTCACCCCCCTCTACATTTTGTCATGTTTCAATAGTTCTCAAACTGCCACAGTTCTCTTCCCACCTCCCATTTCTTCAACACGTATTGCTTCAGCTTCTCCCAGTCTGTGTTGAACTGTCCTGGGTCCAGATTTCTCAATTTTCTTGTCATTTTGTCCATTTCGGCCATATACAGCAATTTGTAAGTCCAGTCCTCAATAGTTGGCACTTCCCTAAATTAACTTGACGTGGAAGGATCGGAACTAAGCCAGTATTTGAGACTCAGGTGTGCGCCAAGTCTGACACTGACACGAGATGTCGGGAGACCTGCTATCATCTCTCTCTGGCATTTTTAAAGAGAAATTGCAGCAACGCGTGAGCTTGATCTTTTTTTCTCCCTTTTCGGGACATGGGGGGAAGTTTCATTAGATGAAATCATGCAAAGGTGGAAGGATGAACCTCCCATGTCCTCACATACTGCTTCAATTCAGGGTCCTCCCCAAAAAATCTAGGAAGACCTGATCATGGATCTCCAGTGGTGTGTCCATTTTGAATGACTAAATTTAGATTTCTAAAAGAATTTAGATTTCTAAAAGGGTGGAACTTTCTGGTTTCTTGTTATATTTCTCTCCTGTCATCAACCATATTACTGCTGTGCATATTGATAAAATGCTGTAAATAACCCCATGAGATATACATATATGTGTGATGAGGATTTTTTCAGTGTGAAATATTTTACTGAATAGTAACAAAATCCAGTAGCACCTTTAAGACTAAGCAACTTTATTGAGGCATAAGCTTTCGAGAACCACATCGCTCTTTGTCAGGTGCATGGAGGGTATGAAGAAACTGGCCAGAGATATATAGGTGGTGAGGGGAGGGGGGAGAGAGGGTGTAGGGAGTGAGGGCCATGGAGACCCAAATCAGTTGCAAAAGTCATGAAAGAGGTGGGGTGCACAATCCAGGCTGGGTGTGAGTCACCCCTCCCCTCCATTGCTGAATCTGAATAGAATACCTGAAAGGCAGTTACTTCTGATAATGAGATAACCATCCAGAGTCTCTATTCAATCTAAGTCTGATTGAGTCAAATTTACATATGAATTCCAATTCAGCAGCTTCCTGTTGGATTTTGCTTTTGAAATGTTTCTGTTGAACCAAATTGCCTTTCAGGCAGTTTCTTCATACCCTCCATGCATCTGACTAATAGAATTGTGGTTCTCAAAAGCTTATGCCTCAATAAAGTTGCTTAGTCTTAAAGGTGCTACTGGATTTTTTACTATTTTGCAACTACAGACTAACACGGCTAACTCCTCTGGATATTTTACTGATGCACTCATGAGCTCCTGTGCACTGGTAAAAGAGACCCAACAGAGACCCAATCTCTCTCGATACATACATTTGGAAATGTTTTGCCAGTATGTATAAAGAGAATGGTAATTCAGAGGGCAGTGAAAGAACTAAATGCTAAAGAATTGGGAGGAAATGTACAACATTTAGATTTTTAAAAAAACCAGAGCAATAGAAGATTTCTAATGTATCAGTTCTACTTCAGAAACAAGGGCACGTACTCTAGTACTGCTAAATTTGGGGTGAGGTTAGGTAGAGAAAATACCTGTGCAGTTTAGAGTTCAGGATTAGGAAAAGGGAAACATGTTTAAATCTCCACTTAGCCACGAACATTGCCATCTCAAGCCAGTCACTCTCTCTCAGCCTAACCTACCTTGCTGAGGTATTGTGTGGATTAAATGTGTGGAGAAAGATCTATATACACTACCCTCAGTTTCTTGGAAGACAGGTGAGACAAAAATTAGTGAGTTTTTTTTTTATTTAAGAAAAGGATATTTCATACATATGCTTTACTAGGAATGTGTCATGGAATAGTTGGCATAGTTTGAGGCTGGAGGAGGCAGGTGTGGGCTCAGCTGGAGACATAAGGCTACGAATGTAGGAGGGACACAAGAAATACAGGTAAGAAACCTAGAGAAATGGGTGGATGTTAGCTGCTAAGCTCTTGCAGTGAGATATTTCAGAGCAATATCCATATCCATGAGTAGCATGGGGGTGCTAAAAAAGAGGATGAAGATGTCACAACTACATTAATTACCCCCCAAAATGAACTTCCTCCTTTCCCGAGACATTTAGGACTCTGAAGTTGTTCAGTCCATTAAAAGTATCCTGTTGGATAAATCTGTTCCTTAATTTCCCCACCCCCAGTACAGAGTGACACAGTTAGGCAACCTGTACTTTTTAGTTTGCCCTCTAAAATTCACTACGTTTGAGTTCCTTTAATTGTCATCTGACACTCTGGGAACAAACCTGGCTTCCAAAAGAGGCCAGGCAAGCTTGCCTAAGGCCTCAAGCTCTCTTTTTAATTTATATACTTGGTCACTAACTGTGAGACCATTTGGCAGCTGCAGTCATTTCAGACTTTCCAATAATTAGTTTCTTGCTAAGATATATGAAAATTTTTGGAAAAAAAGAAAGAAGGGAAATTTTGCCACCCCCACCCCTAGAAGTCTGTCATGCATGTTAGCAGTTCTTTCTTGGCAGCTGTGTTATACTAAAACGTCAACTAGTCTGTGTGCCACAGAGGATGGTAGTCACTTTGTATTTCCTATGATCTAGTTCAATGGCCAGGCAAACGGCAAAATATTCAGCTTTCTTACCATGAGCAAGAGACAGCAAAGAAATTATTTGGTACAAATATTTAGGCTAAGCCAAGATGGGGAACAGGTTTTCTGAAAGAAAATTTGCTTCCTATAAATTATGGACTCCCATTTTGGCAATAACTAGCATTGGCGGGGGGTGGGGGAGTGGAATTCGGTGAAAATATTGTCCCACTTGGCTACATGTTCCTGTGTTGTCTCAATTGTATACAAGAAAATAAGACGACACCCCCCCTTTAAATACTACAGCATCTGATGAAGTGAGCCAGGGGCTAATCTGAAAAAAAAAACCTGTGGAAAAGATAAAGCATTTTGGGGGTCCTTTGGAGAACAATTCACGTACCTCTAAATGACCTTTTAATGCATCAAGAATATTCAACCACAACACTTCAGCCCAGCACAAACAAAAATAAATATTCCCTAAGTTTTATCATTTAAAAGGCACTCCAACATCAAGTAATTGATATCAAGGATGCTATAAAGTTTTCCATGAACTTGTTCAACAGTTGAATTTATCATCTTTGAAGGTGTTGATCAGTCATCAGCCAAACAGCCATGAATCTCTGCCAAATAGGGTTGTATTGGATTTTTGCACATGTACAAAGACATTGCCAGTTCAAACCAACTGGCAGCCATTTCATCAGCGGGGACTACACAGACAAACAATGGATGGTAGGATTTTGTTAAAATGCAGCATTTCATGACTGATTTGATATACAATTTCTGAATCATATAATTGTCTATTTAAACAGTGGTGCAGTTAGGAAGCAAGGGCAGTGGGCTGTGTGAGAATGCACATGCGTGAAAAACAAATTGCACAGTACGGCTTAGTTAGGAAGGAATGCAGTGAAGCAACCTGCCAAACAGCTACAAATAAGTCAACAGACAGTTGAGGTGATCACTGAAAAATCATCTCTCTGTTCGTAATCAGTGAACAAGATGCATGATGAACTTTTGAGTGTTCGAGCATCTCGGATTCTTCTCGTTAACTATATAAAGATCAATTACACTGGATGAAAGGGAGAAGGATGAAAGAGTTCCAACACACCCTCCAAAATCATTCTCCTTGTTCTCCAGTCCCACTCTTCAGCAACACCAACACCTTGGGCCTCATGAATAGATTCCCTTAGTTCTGTAATGTTTTCTTCATCCCATAACCTCAATGGGAGCCACCAAGAAAGAAGCTAGCCCCTATTAGCATAACTGCAACACCACTCGTTGGGCTTCTTGGTCATGCAATTATAGCATGCCACATGGTACTGTGAAGGCATGTACATCATGAATTGCACATCCTCTGTTTGTAAGAAAGAGCCAACACTCATTCACTTTACAAATGAAACTGGGTACCAGTGTCTGGATAAATGTGTGATTTCGTTCTCTCATCCTCCATTTTATCCTCACAACTACCACACGATAAAGTAGGTTAGGTTGAGAGAGAATGAATGGCCTAAGGTCAGCCAGTGACCTCTCATTGCAGAGTGAGGATTCAAACTTGGATATCCCAGATCCAAGTCCTGTACTCTAACTACTATGCAACACTGCCTCTCCAAAATACTGGCTTTAATTGATCAGTTAAAAGCCAAGTGTTCATTTTAACAACTGTTAATTGGTTGCTACCTCTGCCTGTGATAAAAATAGGTGATTTTTGAGCAGAACTTACATAAATTCTGGATAGTGTATTATAGTTGCATTTTATTGTTGTCTATTTTCTATTAATATTTTTCTTATATGTATAGGATTGCTAATTGATTGATCCCTCTTGCTGTGGCCTGACAGATTCTGGTTCAAGTTTGCAATAATTGCTCATGATAAAGTCTTAGTAACTCATCAAAGAATATTAATTTGTGCAAGTTAACCTCTCTCTCTCTTTTTTTTTTTACAATAAAAAAGATCCTGTTCTCCCATACTGCTGCATTTAACCACTGGCAAAGATTAGAGAATTTTCTTTTTTAGATCTGTTACATCCCTCCCAAGATGCAGGAATAGGCCTGGGGTTACATGCATAGTGTGAAAGAGAAATTATTATATAACTCTTATGAAACCTTAATAGAATAAGGCTGACAGGTTCACATTCGGGGATCAAAGGCACTCCATGTCTCAGAAAGTTAAGCTCCAAACCTGGAAGGCAGACAGAGATGCATCCGACATGCTACTGTTTAACATAAGTAAATTCACTCAGATCTTGGATAGATTTAGGTGAGAAATATTTGTTCACTCTGGCACTAGAATATGAATACTCATTGCCAGGAGGTGTTCAATGAAACTATCAGTAAAACAAGAAATCCTCTATAAAAAACAGACAATGAATAATCTTCACCTCATGGAATAAGAGCAAATTTAAGTTTCCTTTTCTTCAAACCTATAATGTCTACAATATACAGGCTTTCCACATATTTTGCCCTTTGTTACGATGAAATTTTTCTAGTCATTGTGTTACATTTCATCATAGGTGATTTCATATCTTCCATTGATGGACAAACCTCTTCAGAATTAGCTTGGTATTAACGAGCTTTCTCAGCTGGTGTTAACAAAAAGCTTCTCTTTTCTCCAAGATTATTCTCCCAATTTGTAATATAAAGTGTACACTCATTTTTCTTTATATGTGCCTTGTGTAAATCTCATGTTGCAGTCAGCTTATGCACAGCTGAATGTGAGATTGACATTGTAAGCCTCTTTGGTTCCCATTTGGGAAGAAAAGTAAGTAAATATGTATCTAAATAAATACGTAAAATATAGCTTAAATGAATGTGTACATTTCCATAACCTCATTTTAACTTAAAAATAATGGAATTACAAAGTTAGTTTACAGTTAATAAACAAATGATCAGAAAGAAAATCCATCTTTATTTTTCTTCCTCTCTTGCTATAGTTACTTACTAAAAATACTGTAGTCTGGGTAAAATTCTAGAGTTTTGCCCAAATGCTACAGTGTCCCCGGTAGTGTCATGACATCACTCTGGGTGCAAGGGAAGTGACTTCAGTGTGTTGCCAGCAATGTCATTACATCATCGGTGAGCACCCCTCGCCAGTAAGTCTCCTTGTGTTGGCTCCTTTTTTCTCCCTTCCTACAGCAAGATTGATGACTTCCTGTTTTACAAACTCTTTTGAGGAGGAGGAACATGCTGGAACAATATTGTCCAAACCTAGCTTAGCAAGGCTGAGTATTGGAAGGTCCACTAGTTTGTAGCTACTTCAGTGCTGAAGGCCTCATGAACTTAGGAAGCTACTTTACACTGAGCCTGTCTGTTAATCCATAAATCCTCTTGAGAACCACTAGTTCTCCAAGGTGTGAAAAATAGGTTTTTCTAAACGCTATTCAGATTGGAGATGCCATGGATAGGACACTGGACCTTGTGCATGCAAAGCACGGGCAATATCATTGGTTCTTCCTAACTGTGGACACTGATTAATAATACTGGAGTAGTACATGGGGTAGATATCAAGGTCATGGCTGTGGTTGAGCACATCCCTTTGTGATTCAAGTCTTTTATTACTAATATAGGTTATTGTAAGACACTGCAGATTTCCACTTCTTCATAAGGAATAGAAGACCTTGTGCTTTCAGGACTATAATGCTCAAACACAGATCTAGGCCAGTTTATAAAATCATGGCTTTTTTTGCAGTTGAGATCTTACTAAAGCAGAACTTTCCCTGTGGCAATACTTGTGCGTGGAGACCGTGGGCTGGATCCAAACATTTTTCAAGTACCCTTCCCCCAGCCTAAGGAGCCTTCCTTCAGCTGAAGGTTTCAGGTGGATAGCTGTGTTGGTCTGTAGGAGAAGAGCAAGATTCAGATGCTACCGGGCCAGAAACTTCCCCTTCAGCTAAGGTGGTTCTCTCTCCAGTGGCAGAGCCAGTTAAGCCGCAGGAAGTCTCCTTAGACTGAAGAAAAGCTTTAAACCTGAGCCCATCAACTCTCTCCTGGTGGCAGCTAGTGCAATAGCAACCAAATGGAAAGACCAATCTCCACCTACTACAGAACTTTGGTTTACAAAAATCTGGAACCATTTGATAATGGAAAAAATAACTGACAATCTACATCAGACGGAATATCAATCTTCGGGATCAAACTTCTGGGAAAAATGGATCCCATTTTACGAATTCATAGAAGCAAGAGA
The DNA here is from genome assembly GCF_028583425.1 of Eublepharis macularius. Classification (NCBI taxonomy): domain Eukaryota; kingdom Metazoa; phylum Chordata; class Lepidosauria; order Squamata; family Eublepharidae; genus Eublepharis; species Eublepharis macularius. Next base: position 21,270,063 of record NC_072799.1, on the reverse strand, counting down.
TCTGCAACCTCCCTCTTCACACCACTCATTGTTAATGTATTAAAGTTGAAGCACTGTGTTAATATTTGTAAATGCAATGTATTATGTTGGTTTGTTGTTTGATTATTGTTACAGTTCTAAAATTGAATAAAAATATTTTTTTAAAAAAACCCTGAGCCCAAAGGGAATGTAGGGTATACATCTTAATAAATAAATAAACTTTCCTCAATGGAGTTTTAGGACAGGGGTAGGAAATAGGAACCACCCCTTTCTATACAGTTTTAAATGTATTTAGGACATTTCTTTGCATGGGTATCATTCATTCCTTAGACACTAAATCTAGACAATCAGCAGCCCAATCCATAATATTTGGAGCGATGTGAGCTTTTGGAATCTTCAGGAGTATCCATTTAGCCACTAGGACATCTACTCAGGCATGGCCAATGTCTCCTCTGGGTTTCAGGCTATATGCTTCCCAAAAGAGACTACCCCGGCTTGCAACGAGAGGAAGATTTGAGAGCTTCCTCCTTCAGTATAATTAAAGCACTCGCAGAGCCTATGAAATTAGCTAATAAATGAGTCACCAGAATATAGTTGTTAACCCTTAATATATATTTTATAATGATAGTTAACAAGGCAACCAATTCATTTAATCTGAAACAGAAGATGTAAGAAAAATTTACATGCTATTGCAGTGTTAGTTAATTAGAAACATTTATTGTATTTAAACTATTACAAAAGGATTGCAATTCCAATGAATGCACTAATATATTTTAATAATCTCATGGTAATAGTTCTAATAAATTTAAATAGGGATTGTATTGGGAAATTATAAATCTCATCAGTGTCTTTTATTAAAGCTCTTGTTAAGGCCAGTCAGTATTAAGCAGTCAAGAGCATATGCTCTATGCCAGCAATTCTTGCTTCCAAACACCGGACACTCTACCGAGTGCACCGCTTCCATTCTTTTCCAAGCAGTTTGAGTATCAGTGAGACGATGCTCAATAGACATTTATCACAGTGATCTTCCAAAAACAGGAGTGAACACAGTCAACCCAAAGGAGACAAGCACCTCTGGAAACACTCCAAGGATGGTTGTTGTGGATGGTTGTTGTGGACTCCAAGGATGTTTATCTAAGCTACAGCTGAGACCACATTTTGCAAATAAGCTAGTTTGATTGGATTATTCCCATTTTGATCTTGATTCTCCCTCATGAGAAATGGTGAGTCTTTTTAATCATACCCCCATAAAATGTACATATTTTTCAATGTGATCTGCTCATCATTCTTGTATAAATGACATAAAATGGCACATATGTAAAAAGAGCATATAAACAACATTGTAAAACAGCATAGAAGTAACAGTTCCAAATACATAGTTTGGAAATGGCATAAAAGAAAATAAAAGAATCAATGACTATAACAAATATGGGGTGGGTTCTAACGGGGAAGCACTGTTTGAAATTAAAAGGAAGCAAAAATGTCGACTTCTCCCTAACCTGGATTTACAAATACGATTTGAGCATGGGCAGCATTCCCAGCAATTCAGTGACAGTAGCTTTTTGCAAGGGTATACAACAGGAGAATGGATATATCATCGACAACTGCCAGGCCACATCTTCACAAACCATACTTTTAATGTCATTGCACAGGGAACCAATATTAAACCAATATTTGAGTGACCTATTAGTTTCCCAAAAGGTGCCACTATGGCTTGCATCTTGCCTAATTTCAACATGCTCATGGAAGGAGGCCTCGCTGGCCCCCCTGCCAGAAACCTCTGACTCCCCTAAGCAATTTTCAGGGGTTCCCAGCACTTCAGGGTATTTTGGGCTCCTCAGGAGAACAGAACCAGCAAAAAGCACATACATCCCGTGCCTGAAGAAATCTATGTGGAGTCCAAGCCTCTGAAATTTACCTGTGAGTGTTAATTGGGGATGTTTGACCGTACGTGTGCAATTATGTATTGCTTCTCTGCAGCTGCCTCACTCTGCCACCATTTCTTCTGCCACGGCTATTAAAAGGCACATTGTTAAACCATTTTATGCAAAAGCTGCCACCAGCTCCAACACATAACTTACATATGTAGCTTGTTTGATTTGTTTGGTGCATTTTTATCCCACTTTTCTTCCAAGGAGCTTTGGGTGACATAACACGGTTCCCCCATCCTCCATTTTATCCTCACAAAAACCCTGTGAGGTTGGTTAGGCTGAGAGGGAATAACTGTCTCAATATTACCCAGTATGTTTCATGACAAGTAGGGATTTGAAACTTGGTCTCCCGATACTAGTCCAACAATCTAACCGCAATATGCCGAACGATATGGGCTGTGGGTACTGACTTCAGAAGTTTAGACATCAAACTGATATTCGGCACTAGAGGTGGGCATGAACTGGGAAAATGACAGTTCGTTGCGGTTCGTGATTCATCATGTTTTATGAACCACGAATCATGAACTGGCATGAAATTGCCAGGTTTGCAAACCGATTCATTTGGTTCATGGTTCGTCACTTGTTACGAGGCAGCAGAAGGTCTGCAGAAAGCACTGTGCATGCTCTGGAGCCAGCGTGATGACATCACTTCTGGAAGTGACGTTACCATGCCGACGCGTAAGCCCATGTGATGACATTGCTTCCAGAAGTGACTTCACAATGCTGATGTGCGAGCCGGTGTGATGATGGCACTTCCAGAAGTGACATCACCATGCCAATGCGTGAGCTGGCGTGATGACGCCTTTTCCGGAAGTGAGATCGCCACACCGGTACATGAGATGGTGCGGTGATGTCACTTCGGGAAGTGATGTCGCCATGCTGTTTGGGACCACACGGAGTGATCAGCGGATAAGGGGGCAAATTGCACCGATGAACTGAAAAATGAACCAAACAAACCGCCCTAACAGTCATCATGGTTCGTCAAAAATGCATCCCGATGAACTGTTGGTTTGTGAACCCCGAACTGGCCCGATTCGTGACAAACTTTGATTCGTATTTTGCTTCGTGTCCATCTCTATTCAGTGCCATATTTTATATAAATATTTAAGATTCAGATCTGGTTTCTGTTCTTGTTTTTTTATGTTACTTTAACACTCGTCTGTTGGTTGAGGCCTTCTGTCAATAGAATAGTGGTTTGTAAACAAAGTAAATAAACATATCAAACATTATGCCTTAAAACCTACTCATGAATATGTTTTAAGATTCAGACAGTGCTTTCACTCCCAAAAGAAGCTGAGAGTAGCTCAGATAACAAATATAAAACAACACTGCAAATTTATAGCACAACAGAGGTGCCACCATCCTAGGAATGACATGCACACAGAATTTTTTTAAAAATTAGCCAGATGTTGAACTTGTGCAAAATGTTAAAAACATTTGAATTGACACCAGCAACTATTGGATGATACAAGCCATTTTAAAGAGAGAGAAAAAGAGCCAAAATGAATTAGTTCAGATCAACAGTTATTTGCAATGCTCACTTTGTGTTGAGTCAAACAACTCACACAATTGCCTCAAAGATTAGTTTGCAGTTCAAATAGAACATTTGGAATAGTTTTGCACCTGCACCAATGGTAACATTCAGCTGAAGCGTGCTCATGATTTATTGGCTTGCTTGGATCATGTATGCACCGGGGTCACTCTGGGCAGAACATGCACCTTTTAAATGTTACAGAATGCCCTACCCTGGATAGTCCAGGCAAGCCTGATCTTGTCAGATCTTGGAAGCTAAGCAGGGTCAGCCTTGGATAGTACTTAGATGAGAGACTTCCAAAAAAGTCGAGGGCTGCTAGGCAGAGGTAAGCAACGGCAAACCACCTCTGTTAGTCCCTTGCCTTGAAAATGCCAGCAGGGGTCACCATGAGTTGGTTCAAACAGAAAAGTGATTGAGCATCCCTGCTTTCTCTGTTGTCTGTCTTTAAAATGGCACAGATTTCCTTAAATTAGAGAGAGGAAGGAAGGAGAACACAGAAATCCATAAAACAGAAAGAGGCAACAGTCCCTAACTGACTAGATGAGGAGGGAACAGGATAATTCTACTTAGAGGGATAAGAAGAGAGAGCACAATGTCTCAATATACACAAGCCTTGCCAGAGGGATCGATATGTGTAGGACACCAGCCACAATGCATAGTGAACATATAACCCTCTGTGAGATAGGCATCTTAGAGACTGGGGAAGGATCATCCAGCTTCTCTGAACAAAGGGAGACCTTTTTCAGACATGTGTATTGTAGAGTAAGTCATAAATGTAATGTAGTGAAAGTCCACTCCTGGGATATAAATAAATGGAATAATGTCTCACATTTCTCATTTGTCCATGATATGTGGTTCTGTTGGCAATCAGCAGTGTCTTCTGGATTGAAAACTTCTGTTTCTAGCTTTCTTACCAGATTCTTGACCTGTTGCTTTCTTTGTTCTCATGAAGCATCATTCAGTATCTTGGATCAACATTTTACAACTCTCGAAGGCTTTCACGGCTGGACAACGATGGTTGTTGTGGATTTTCCAGGCTGTATAGCTGACACTGAGAGATCTCTGTCTTTTGGTGCTACACCTCTGAAGATGCCAGTCACAGCTGCTGGCAAAACGTCAGGAACTACATTGCCAAGACCACGGCTATACAGCCCAGAAAATCCGCAACAACCATAGTTTATAACTCTGCACTGAAGCAAGACTGGCCGACTCCCATCGTTTTTGAGAACTTGCATTTCCTGTTTATGATCAGCTCAATACTTTTTAGAACTTTGCAAGATTTCTTCTAACATTTGACAAAAGGCCACCTGTTTTGGCTGTTGTTGCTTTTAGTGAGACTTTGGCAGCTTTACATTTACATTTAATCTCTACTGAGGCAGTTTACCTTACCCTCAGCGAAGCAACAGCTGGGATTTACTTTTCGAAACAGGAATTTTATCCGGGCAGAATTGGTTTTGCTTCATTTACAAAAGTCCCTCAAAGGTCTTTTTTTGTTGTTTGAAAACAAATGGGGAATGAAACACCTGGTAGCTGTCATGGCTTAGTAATGCATTTCAGGCTATGGCATAATCTATACCTGGGGATTTTGCACATAACGGCATATGGAGTGTTCTGAATCTGGAGTTTTCTCCTCATGGGAGACTTGCAATATTTTACAGCTTATACTTTAATAGTAGTATCTGACAAAACTTTGTGGACACTAACAGGTGATAATGTAGCACTTTCAGTAGTCAAGGATAGACAAACCGCATGATGACTCATAGCATTCTAACATTTCTTTATTCCTTGGTATTCACTGTATTCTCAAAATCAGTCCAGGATAAGTTCTACTCAAATCCTTTATCTTAATCAGATCCCTTCATTACAACCCTAACAACAACAACTTTAAAAAGAAACCTCATTGACCTGTGTTAGATCGTAGAGAATGACCTTGGCAAAAACTGTGAGGTAATGTTATGTTACATAATGCTATACCCTCTTATAACACAATGGCCTGTGGAGCTTGTTACGTTTTTTTAAAAGTTTGATTGGGACAATATTTGGTATGCAATCTCCTTTGGGATTGGTCTGCATCACAACGTATTTAATCAAACCAGCTCTGATTCTGTAACAAACACTTTAGGATTCACTCAGTGAAATGAGTATTATTTCTTTATATGCTATAACTAAGCATTTTGTATCACACATATTTTGGAGCATTCCCTGCCCTAACACATAGCCCCACCTCAGTCAAATGTCATTACTACTGTCTCAGGAGCATGACAAACTGAGTGATCAAATGATAAAAAGAAAAATTGTCTGCACAGTTCCCACCCCCCGCCTACTGGGAAAAAAATTCTGACTGGAAGAAAGATCCTGTGAAAATACTTACCTCACTACACACATCATTCGTTTTGCACAATTGTTTAACTGCTAAAGCAACCAATTGCCAATATCCTGCCTGGGAATCTTTCCTCCTCTCTCTCCTCCCACAACTGCAGCATATATGATTTCTGGCTAAAACCATCTTGTTCTGAGAAATTAAAGCAATATCTTCTTGGCCACAAAAAGCTACAATCTGTTGTGGGATCTCACGACACAGCTGCTGAGCCTTGATAATCGATTTTGCATTTCTTGCTTTGGGTGATCCTAATTGCTGTAATTGTAAGCACAGTGATCTATAACTGCACTGTGTAGCAGAGATGACTTGGGTTTCAAGTCATCCAGAAACGTTTAGATTACGTGTGTATAGATAGAATGTAGGTGCCGATCAGAGAGATGTTCCTCAGGATGGTCAAAACAAGGCGAGAGGGCTTCAGTGCGCAATGGACAGACTGAGCACCCTCAAGGAGCCAGAGGGAGAGGGCAAGGAGAGGAGGAGAAAAGGAGGGAGAGGAGCCAAACAGACCAATCATCATGCAAGGGGTGGGTCCAGGGCAGGTGAAGGGAAGGCAAATGTAAACATCTTCATGGGAGTCAGACCCAGCATGTTCTTGCATTGAGGAAAACATCATGGGAAACCAGCATCCAGTAAACTCTGTGTCGCAAACCCTCATCTGACTCAGGTTTGGGCTGACCTTCCTCTACTCTGAGGTAAAACTTCTCCTCACCAAGCATATGAAGCTGAATACTGGGCTGTGAAGACTTTAGTAGTGTGGTTGAGGTTTAGCTTCAACTTTCTTTCTTGTCCCACCCTTAAGGAACATATCAATTGTATGGTTACCCAGCCAAGTCTAAGTAGGGGAAAGATCAAAGGTTTGCGCTTCCCTTGTAAAGAAACTGGCACACAAGCCTTAGGGAGATTCAAAATGAAACAGAAGGTTTATTTACAAGTAGGTAAAATATGAAGGCATGTAGGCAGGTATTTAAAACTGAAGTAACTTAGATGTTTTTGGACCGAACACTTCACTGGTGTGAGGCACAAAACACTTGGTGTGGTTCTTAAGTTGCTGGCTTGTATGAGAGATGTCGGTGTTATCAGACTTTAAATTGTTAAAGTGAGTTCTTTCTGAGGTTGGTACTCCTTCACAAGTTAGGTGCTCCACTTTTAACACACACACAGCATGACTCCCCCAATTCTGCAGACCCCAGGGTACTCCACTGAGTCAAAACCCATTTGAGATACTGGGCAGGAGTTATAGTTATGCCCAAGCTATAACCCTGTTTCTTTGCCAAAGGGGAGACTCCTTTCTGCCCACTTCCTTGGCCCACTATAATTCCCAGATCTCTTGAGTCTACACAGGAGTTAGTGCTGTCTTTCCCACTTTAGTCCAAGGACTAAAAGTGCTTCATAAATGTTATGATTTCTCTTTTAAGGATACACCTTCCCTTTACTTCCTCACACAGAGGACTCTCTGGCTGACCCTCTCTAGTCAGAAGCCAGACTCCAACTCCTTTCACTCTTCAGTTTACTCCAATGGTCCACTCCTCCCTCTGGTAGCACCAATTGTCACCTCAACAGTCCATCACCAACTGCCATTTCAGGCTAGCCACAAAAGGGGGGGAAGAAGGAACATGTCAATCATCCTCCCCTCTTTACTACCAGGCAATCCGAGCATTTGAAGCTGAGTCCATCACACCCCGAGACAGTGTCAGGATCACCATTGAAAGTATTGAATGCTTTGCATAAATCACAAAAAAAACCATCTGACACAGTATAGGGCCAAATGGGGGTCAAATAGCCTGTGTATAAATGGTCTCTGATTTGTGAAGGAGGAAGTACCCCTAATAGCTTATAGTATCCTGGAAAGTGGAAGGGAAGTTATAATAATATTAAAACAATGTGCTGTTCTTCTAGACAGATTAGTGCCCACTCAGAGCAGTGAACAAAGTCAGTAGCATTACTATCCCCACAATACAGGTGGGGAGCTGGGGCTGAGAGGAGTGGTTTACCCAAGGCCACCTGTTGAACTCATGGCAGTAGTGGAATTCAAACCAGCAGAGTGCTGATTTGCAACCCAACCACTAAACTACAGTTAAAGTGGGGGATGACAAAACTCAATGCTTCCACCTAAACTCTCCCATACAGAAGCGGGAGCAAGAAGTAAAAATTCTCCCCTTCCGCAATGGAGCTTGGGACTTGATAAACGATTTTATTATTAGAGGTCAGTACTATTGAGCAATTACGTACAGAGATTCTGGGACGGGAAGCAGGAAAGAAGTTGTTTAATTCCAAAACTCAGCAACGTTGCATTATTAGAGCTAGTGCACGCCCAGCTGGGAGATCCTGGTTCAAATTCTTGCTTTACTATGAACTTTCTGGGTGACCTTGGAGTTACCCACTGTAACTTCCCAATGTAGAAAAAGACAGTAGTGGCCTGTGACTGGTGTGTGTGTGTGCCCAATTTATTTCCATAGCCCAATTATTCACAACTTTTTAGGCAGATAATTCTGAATTTATTAACAGGAAATAACTACTGATTGTTAGGACGAATACTGTTCAATGGAAAAACTAAATGATAGTTAGTAAAAAGGTAGAGATGAACTTAACTCCAAAATATATATCTCATTCATAGCTGAACTGCTGCACCATTCTTCAAAGGCACTCTTAACCGCATTTAAACCACATGAGAGGCTGAAACTAAATTTCCTCCTTCCCAGGAGCAGATTACGTCAACGTTTATGAACTGTAAGTTTGTATGTTAACTATGGGCCTTTTCCCTGCTCAGTCAACAGCTGCCATAATCACAGTCTTGAGCACCTGTGATTGGCTATAATCAGTAGGTCGGATGGAAAGAAGTCACTAGCGAGTAGAACAAATGGAGACATTGGAAAAAAGACATTTGCGCTATGTGTGAATTTGTGACAAGAAAATCAGTTACTTCTGAGAAGGGGTGTGTATGTGATTGCTTCCAAGCAGCCGGAGGCATTTGAATTGCCACTCTGTTTGGTAGGCCTGCCTAGTACATCACAGTCCAAACACTGACCTGGGCAGTTCCTCCATCTGGGAGCCTGACATTCTCAGGCCGAAACAGAACTTTAAAAGCTTTCTAATAATAAGCAGCTTTTGTTAGATTCATACAGAGGCAGTCTGATCTAAAGCAGGTCCAAGACTTTACCACAGAATGAAAATATGCCTCTGAGTTTTTCACTCGCTAACTTCAGCTCATCAGAAGTTGCCTGCAGTTAGAGGTGCACTCAACAATATCTTCTGCTAAATGGCTGGTTGCAACAGCTCTCTCCTTCCAGTATCTCCCCCGCCCCCCAAGTAAAGATACACAGGTTAACTTTCCACGGCTACCTTCATGTGCATGTGTGATGGGATGTACTTTAAAGAAGGTTTCCTAAGTGCAGCACTCAGAGAGCTGGAAGGGAAGGAGGTAACAATTGCCTAGAATCAGAACTTAAATGACAGGCTGCCCCCTTCTCTCTGATTGGCCAGTCAGAACCAGTCTTCAGGATGACAGTTGGTTGCTGACAGGATTTTGAGTGGAGTGTGTGTGAGAGTCTGACAGGGAAGGTCAGACACGTTCCCCTCTGGATTGAGGAGAAAGAAATCTTTTGCCCTAACTGTAACATCATTGTTTTGAGGAAGAATTCTAGTTGAGAATTCCAGGTTTAAAAGCCAGCGCAAGCTGAAACCTGTTTACACAGCCATGATAGAACTAGGTGTGTGTTTTTTGCAAAGAGTGATTGGGTAGTAAGTGCAGATTCCCATTCTAGCCAAGTGAAGGATTATATTTTCTTAGGTGAAAAAGATTAATTCCAGTTCAGTGTCTAAAGGGGGGTTGGCTCTGAGGAGGACTCCACTCTGTTGTAACATGAAAACAGTTTTGAACTAATATCAGGAAAACTGAGTTTTAAAAGTGAACTCTGTGAAGAAATATTGTTGCTGTAACCAACGTAGTAAACAAAGCATATCTCACTGTTAAGGATTAAGAACATAGAAACTAAGCTTAAAGGAAACTATTTTGCCTGTGACTTAATGAGTATACTGCTCTATCAACAAATTTTACCTCCGCTCTTTCATTCCCTGACTGCCCTTATTCCATCCCTGCCTGTTCAATAAAGTTATTGTTTCTTTTGAGTGTTATACAGTCTCCAGTGCCATTTCAAACACAGAAGGGGCCTTCTGCTTCCCCTCTCATCAAGTTTCTAGGTTGTGCTTTAAAAAGCCAACATTCTAACTGCTTATCAGGGTGGGATGTAAAAGAACTTTAAAACCACAAATAGAGACACAATACTTCAGGCTGCTCAGTCAAAGCAGGTGAACTTGGATTTTTATTTATTTTATTTTCTTCAATTTATAGTCCGCCCTCCCCACACAAGTGGGCTCACTTTTATGGAAAAATCTGCCTCAGAGTGGGGGAATGAATGGGGGGGTCCATCATAGCATGTTAAAATAATGAGCACGTAACCCAGCAACTTCCAAGAGAAACATCTGGACACCTCATCAGCTATTCATTATAGTCACACTTGTGTCTAGTAGCATTCCTTTTGTGTTGTTCAGGCTCTTGCTATTTGAAACCTATTTCTATTGGGTCCTGTGCTCAGGTACGTTTATTGTGCATATGATGAGGGGGATAATGCCTTTTAGCACATTCATGGGCTAACCATGGGCTAACTAGTCAGGTAACTCAATTTCTGGCACCATAAAATGCATTAGTGATCTTGATATTGACACGGAAGAGGCAGGGTTGTTAAAAATCTATCTCAAGGAGAGAGCATACAGAATTCTAAGTAAGCCTTGCTACACACTGATATGAAAACATCATCTCTACACAATTGGGCATTTTATAAAATAGGAGAACAAAGTGTTTCTCAAATACATCATGACCATTTGTCAAAAGGCAGAAGAATTTAATAAGAAGTACAAAGAATGTGGGATTGTATCATTAACCACCCTGGTTGTTGCTTTTGGAAACGCAGCATTAGGAAAAATGAAAGAAGCTGCATCTATTGTCACATTCATCAGCAACCAGAGTGCACTGCAATTATAGATTCGATGGGCGTGAATTTGCAAACTAACTAATTTCTCATCAGATCGGATCAGTAGTGGACTCCTGCAAGGACAGACTGTTAGATAATTAACCTGTTCCTGAACACACACAGAGAGAGATAGAGAAAGAGAGAGAAGGAGGAAAAACCAAGAGATGATGCACAGAATGATGAATGAAGTAATCAGACAGAAGCAGTAATGCTCAAAGGCAGAATTAATTAGTGCTGCTGCCTTCACACAATTCTGTACCCAGAAGCCCCTCCCTCCCTGCACATCTGACTGATTACTCGTGGACATTTTCAATTGCTGTCTTGCCCCCAAAGCCAGAGGACACATTCCACTAATTTCTGCATCCGTGTGCAGGTTGCCTGCACCAAACTCGACCGAAATGAATGGAAATCATACAGTAACTGTTCACAGCAATGGCACCCCACTTCAGTGTGACTTGGGCTGCAACGTGACCTTATGCTCGCAACAGTTCTGGAACAGCAGGCCACATTGGTGTCTGTGATTGCCTTAGTTCACTTTAGAGTCTGCTTCATGCTGGTCTTTATTTTATTTCACAAAGAATATGAGAAGCTGATAGGATACATCTGGATAGGATAGGATCCTCATAGGATAGGATAAAGAAAGGGATTTAAGCAGACTGTTACCTTTTCATTATTTTTTTAGCAAGAAAGAACAGCAGAGAGAAGTATGTGCTTGCACTGAACTTTTTATACAAACTGGAATGTGGATCCAGATTAGATTACTGCAATATCCTGTGTACAGTATTTCTTTTGAAAAATTGTTCAAGGAGAAAGGGAGATCCAGAATGTCACAGCCTGGTCGCTGCAGGGGTACACCTTTTGGTCTATATTATTCCCATGTTGAAACAGCTTCACTGGCTTACAGCTGAATAAAACAGGAGTTCTGTGAATCTCTAAACAAATAAAATTGATTCCAGAAAAAAATGCATTTGATGGAGGGAGCGCTGACTCATGAAAACTTAGGCCAGAATCAATTTTGTTAGTCTTTTAAGGTGCCACTGGACTTCGGTTGTATTTTGCTGTTACAGACTAACCTATCTGATCTGCAGTTGGTTTCCAAGCCCAATTTAAAGTGCCATCTTGAACCTTTATAGTGCTGTCCTAAGAACACTTTCCTGGGAGTAAGCCCCGCTGAACAGACTTGAGTACGATTCTGAGCAGACTTTCTTAGGGTTGCTCACTTTAAGCCCTAAAATGGTCTGCGATCTGGATCTCTTGATGACTGTCCTACTGTATAGGAACCAACTGGACCACACAGGTCAACTTTTGAGACCATGCTTCAACAGCACCCACCACTGAAGGTATGTAGCAACTGGAGATTAGCTCTTTCAAAGTCACAGAGACCCTTCTTGGGGGACAGGGAAGGTCCAGTTGGCTACTATACTAATATCCTTTAGGAGTTTCAAGGGCTGGATGGAACTCGCTATAAAGTATCATTGGCTGAAACTTAATTATTGATTATCCTTGGGGGAGGGGACTCTTTCTGCTTTGTTATATTGACATTTTAGTCTTGATTGTTAGATTCGATAATTTTAGGATTTTTAATTGGAACCCACTTTGTGTGCTACCAGATTGAAATGGCAGGCTTTAAAGAATTCAAATAAAAATATGATTGCTTTCCTTAGTTGTGATTATTACCGCCTACTGCCTGCCTTTTTTCTTGGGTGCTTGACAGCCAGGATAAGACAGGATCATTGCACCGTACAGCATGCATCACACTACACACCTGAGTGCATCAAAGCACAATGTATCGTCATATTTTGTGCAGATATGGCCTAAAAGGTTCATATGCTCCACTGCCTTCCTTTGGAACAATTACCAACATTTCTTGGCAAAGCTACTGCTACCTGTAATGCCCTCTATTTTCCTCATTATTGCCTAATAAACTATACTTTTTTATTCACACCTTATAATTAATAGTGTGCAAAAACAGGGCTTCCAGCTGCAAACAAGAGCATTTAAACATGCTTAATAGCCCCTTAAACTTTATGCTGAGCTATTCAGTCTGAAAGTAGTTACAGAACAAGTATTAAAATGCTACAATGAGGTGTAATTGAGGCACAATAAGAATCTGCTTTAAAACCTACAGAAAGAGAGTTTTATGTACATTTAGAAATTCATTAGGAAATAAGTATTTTTCATGAAAATTGCTGCATGGTATGAAAATCTGAATACAGCTCCATGCAAAACTTAGTATAATATACCCCTTGCTATAAACATCAAAGAATATTGGAGCTATAAAAATCAATGGAATCTAAAAGTCCAGTGTAGGCAACAGAAGAAATTGGAGCTATAAAAGATCAATAACAATGTTCCTTATTCTTTAATGCCACAGTAAATGTGTGCAAACAGGGCCACCTCGAGGAGTTTTGTTGCCCAGATGGGATGGGACGGCAGAAACAGCATCACAGTGTAAATACAGAGTGCATCTGACAATAACTTGTAGTAATAGAATGGATTCTGGGGAGACCTCTTTTCATACAGGGAGCGAGCCAAAAACAATTCTAGAGGCTAAGTTTATGCATAGGTGCTATGTCAGTTGAAAACCCCTGGGTGATCATTTACTCCACCCGCAGTCAAGTCAGCAGAAGTAAAAGGAATTAGGTTTATAATATATGAATTTAAATTTCGATACTTGTTTCCTTTGAGAAATGCCACCATTTAAATCCTATAGGAGCTTCAGTGTGGATAGCTGGTTTTCACAACATAAATCTTTGTTTTGTCTGTAGCCCAGATCCATACTACAAACTAATCATTGCCATTATTTCTTCACACCTAGCAATCCTAACTCAGTTGTGTCAAATTTTCAGCCACAAGACTAGTGGGGCGAAATGGATTTGCTGTGGAAGGGCAAGGTTCACAAAATACCCTCGCTTGCTTTTTATGTGCACATTTTCTGCCTTTTTTCAATTGTTTCTTTTCCTACCTATAAATCTGAAGCCATTTTTTTTTTAAACTCGCCTTCTTCTCTAGGTAATCCTAACCAATCAGGGATCACATTTGCAATGGGATCATATTTTTAGAAAGCCAACAGGATTTGCATGATAACCACAGTCAAGGCAACTTGTTCTGTTGAGAACACTTTTGCTCTGTTTTGCAGCAGCATACATACCCAACATGGCCCAAACGGGATGCATTTCACGAACAACGTTTTTATGAATGTTCTTGCACACACTTGCCCCTTTGGCTTTATAGGGAGAAGGAGACTTCTGTGTTAGGGATGCTAATTATTCTAGCCTAATGACAGTATTCCTTGGCATAAGCTGCAATAGTTATCTTAGTTTAAATGTGACACTGGGCAAAACTATATTATTGCAATTACTTGCAGAGTACAATCTACAATTAAAGAAAAGGTAAGAGCAGTCTTATTCAAATGAAAGGTTCTGTAATTGCTACACGTTCCACTGTGTAGCCAGAAGGCTGCCTCTATATAGCACACAGGAGTAATTCACCATGTACAGGTGTGAATGCAAAATCAATAGCTGCGGGTTAGGGGTTTCCAGCCCACCCCATTCTCAGATGTTTGCCCTGGGGTGTGGTTTCACCATTGCTTCCATTTCCCTTGTCTCAGAGCAGGAGGGGAAGTTGTTTGTGAATGCACTCTTTCTCTTGCCAGCACCTAGCCTGGTTTGCCTGGAGTGGGTCAACGGTTGTCTCCTCAGCTGCCTCCCAGTCTGCATCAAAGTAAGATTGGCAAGCTATGCAGGGTGTCTGCCCTTTCCCAGCCTCTCACAAGATCAGTGTCTCTCACAAGACATCAGAAAGCATCCCAGCCACAGCAGTAGTAACGCCTGTGGTTCTTGCTTCTCCTTTGACTGCCATCAGCAAGTTGATGAGGCATGACACTGGATCAGCTCAGCAGGGCAGGCCCACATCAAGATAAAATGTAATTGCAACCTGAGGGCTAGACAGCAGCTTATCAATTGGTAATTACTGCAAAATCATATGATGCATACTGCAAGTGACATGGATTGTCCTTCATGTACACATACCCACATGTGCCTATGTAAAGTTCACGCTCTTTTTTCTATGAACTTTACTGGAAAGGAACATTAACTTTCTTCAAAGTTGGAACATCAATAACCCCCCACAAAAAATCCTTCAGAATTATTTCATATTTTCATAGTGTGCCACAACATTCTAGTTCTTATAGCTTGAAATGTCTGTATTAAATAAATAATGAATGTGTTCACTTGAACCTAACCTTTATGTGGATTATAGCTGACATTTACCACAAATCAAATTATGTGGCAAACTCATCTGAGCGGATATCTTAACAGTTTGCAAAACACAGTGGACTTTATGACTGAATTTTGAGAAAATCAAGCATAGAATATTACTTACTTACTTGCTTATTTGTTTAAAACATTTAAAGTTGCTTTTCAATCCCACTGAGGACTGCCAAGGCAGCAAACAATAAAAACATTAAAACAAGAATAAAAACACATATAAATACATAAAAGCTATTAGAATACAAAACCAAAATCAAATAAATACACAAATGGAATGAAGGGTCAATGAGAATCAGTGATGGAACACCAGACAAACATAAAAATCTTTACCTGCTGGCAGAAGACAATGATAAAATCTCCATGGGGAGAGAATTCCATAATCTTGGTGCCACAACCAAGAAGGCCCTTTCCCAGGTTGCCATCCATCCAACCTCAGATGGCAGGAACACTGAAGGAGGGCCTCCAAAGATGAATGTAGAGGTCAAATAGCAGGAAATCCTTAAGGTAAGACATCTGTCTTACACTGTGCCAAATATAATGGCTTCACTTTTATCCAAATACATCACAAGAAGGTACACTGTTGTTGATATCCAACACTGCAGGATCATATTGTCCGGTATAAAATAGTGCACTTTGCAATTTCTCACATATTTCTGCAATTACTATACTTTCTCAGTATTACAGTTATAAGTAGCAATGGGTAGGCTCTCAGCTCATAATGGACAATTTAAAATAAATTAATTTCAGCTGAATATGACTTGGGTTCAGATTAACTCCTGCAAATTTAAGCCCACTATGAATTGGGACCAGGGGAACTCTCTGCCATCTGCCTTCCTCAACACTCTTCCTGTATAAAAGTTACCCTGGGGAGGGTGGAGAAGATGAGGAAGCAGTGGAGTAGATCCTGCCCCTGTCCTTAACACTCTACTGAGCAAAGTTTTGAAGCCTTCCACCACCAAAGGATCCTTCATCCAAAGTACATGGCTATTCTGTTGGAGAAAGAACCACTTGAGTTAGAGTAAGGCTCCTTTGGCTGGAGGAAGGCTTGTAAGAACATAAGAAAAGTCTGCTAGATCAGACCAGTGGGCCACTTAGCCCAGCATCTTGTAAGGGGGCAGAGCTGCGAATACGCAACAGGAAATAAAAGTCTGAGAATCCATGCTGAATATCAAAGTGTACACTGTAATTAAATATACATATATTGTATTAATAAGAAAGAAAGAAAGAAAGAAAGAAAGAAAGAAAGAAAGAAAGAAAGAAAGAAAGAAAGAAAGAAAGAAAGAAAGAAAGAAAGAAAGAAAGAAAGAAAGAAAGAGAAATGCTACAATTAGGAACAAAAGAAGGAAATGACAGATAAAATTAAACAAGAAAGTACAGTAATCTTAGTAGTAGTAGTAGTAGTAGTAGTAGTAGTAGTACTGCTACTACTAGTAGTATACAAAACATGATATTCCTAACTACAGCATATTACAGAAAGCATGCCCTCACCAAGATAGCCCAATCTCATCAGATCTCAGAAGGAAACCAGGGTCAGCCTTGGATGAGAGACCGACAAGGAAGTCTAGGGTTGCTACATAGAGGCAGGCCATAGAAAGCCACCTCTGAGCTCTTGCCTTCAAAACACTGTGGTGACCCCTATGGGGTCACCATAAGTTGGCTGTGACCGGATGGTAAAAAAATAAAAAATAAAAACAGAAAGCATAAGTAACCAAAGTAACCATTTGTTCTGACAAGCCCACATTTTTCATGAAGATAACGCAGTTGTAGCAATTAGATTAAAAATGAATCTCCACCTGGATATGATATCCAAACAATAAATTCCTAAATGATTTCTTACCCGAAGGCCTTTGGCATTGAGCACAGCAGGAGACACTCACCAAGCCCAAGGTGTTTTTCAGGCCCTGCCATTTTGAATGCTGTCAGTAGGCAACACTTAGCAAGCTAATTCCTGCTATCAATCATTCCACACAGTGCAAGGAACTGAGCGATGTGCTGCCTCAGCAGACTGTTTGTTTACTGTCCCTGTTTCACCAGCACACTTAGCGGCCCCTGATCCAGCATTATTTTCAAAGAATTGGAAGTCATTGCAAGAAAAATGGAACATAAACAAGGGGAAGATGAAAGACAGGCTGATTCTCTATGATTCCTGAAACCCTCAAATGGTCCTTCTCTGAAATATCATGAAGATATACAGAAGTCAACCTCGCCCTGAAAATGTATATCCCAGTGACATGCAACAAATTCAACGAAAAGGAAGATTTCTGAATGGCTTCTACACTAACTCTCATTATTCATTTTACTAATGAAATAAGAGATCTGCAAGTGTGGACCCACAAGAATTTGCAAGGAGGGAGATCTCGTTTCTTCTCCCCACTATTTCCTCTTTCCATTCCATGAAAGCCTGTTCCTTCCCATCCACCAGCCAACTTATGCTTATCGGCTTATCTTCAGCTTTCCCTCCTTCCCTCACCCTGGCAGCCTCTCCTGGGGAAAACTCTGCTCAGTTCCAGCTGCCGTGCAGTGCCAGACTCCAGAACAAGTTGCACAGTGCTGGCTGCCAGCTGCTAGACCCAGTTGTGCAATGGGACTTGAGGGATGCATAGGGTTCTCTTCTCTTTTCAGGTGGGGGAATCTTCCACCGCTGGAGGGGTCTTCCCGCCTCCACTCAGCTGGGCATCAGAAGAAAAATGGGAAGAAATGGGGAGATGATCACTGACATCTTGATATATTATCACTTCCACTGTGACAAGAAGTGACGTCATCACAGTGCCAGTGATGCTATAATATTCAGTCAAAACTCTGTGGTTAAGGCAGCCATAGGGGTTTTGGCTAAATGCTAGAGGGCTGCCAGCAATGTGGTGGGGTTACTTTTAGCCATGGCAGAAGTGATGTCATCACTTTGCTGGCAATGTCAATATATCACTGGCAAGCCCCGCCAACAGGTCAGTCTCCCACTGTTTGCCAGCCTCAGATTGTAAACTCTGGGGCACCCTGTATCCCCCCCCATACAATTTCCTATTTTTCTCCTCCTTGTAACCCCCATATGTCACCCCTCCATGCTTCCTTTTCTCCCCATCCATCAACTTTTTATCTACCCTTTCATTTTCAGCTATATTATTATTATTATTATTATTATTATTATTATTAACTAGAAACAAAGCCCATTGTGGGAAAAAATACAACGGGTTCTAGAAAGAGGAGGGTGGACATTGCCTCCTCCTCCATGACTGATCCAGGCCAAATGAAGGCGGGGAGGACAATGCCACCTGCTCCACTCTTGATCTGGGACAGGTGAAGAGGGGGCAGGCACTGCCACCTGTTCTGCTACTGGTACCAGCCAGTTGAAGGGAGAAGGCAGGCATTGCCACCTGCTCCATTCTTGATCCCAGCTGGGGGAAGGGGAGGTGGACACTGGAAACTGCTCTGCTCCTGATCCCAGCTGGGTGAAGGTGGGGGGTGGGCATCACCATCTGTTGTGCTCCTGATCCCAGCTGGGTAATGGGGTGGGTGGGCATTGCCACCTTCTCCGTGCCTGATCCCATCTGGGTGAAGGCAGCAGGCAGGCACTGCCACCTGCTCCACTCCTAATCCCAGCTGGGTGAACGGGGAGCTGGCATTGCCACCTGCTCTGCGCCTGATCCCAGCTGAGTGAAGACGTGGAGGCGGGCATTGCCATGTGCTCCGCTCCTGATCCCAGCTTATGAAGTCGGAGGGCAGGCATTGCCACCTGCTCCGCTCCTGATACCAGCTGGATGGTGGTAGGGTGGGCATTGCCACCTGCTCCTGATCCCAGCTGGGTGAAGGTAGGGGGTGGGCATCACACCCTGCTCCATGCCTGGTCCCATCTGGGTGAAGGGGCTGCTGACATTGCCACCTGCTGTGCGTCTGATCCCAGCTGGGTGACAATGGGGGTGGGCATTGCTACCTGCTCCGTGCCTGATCCCAGCTGGGTGAAGATGGGGGGTGAGCATCACCACCTGCTCTGCTCCTGATCTCAGCTGGGTGATGGGGGCTGACATTGCCACCTGCTGTGCATCTGATCCCTGCTAGGTGAAGGCAGAGGCGAGCATTGCCATCTGCTTCTCTCCTGATCCCAGCTTGGTGAAATTGATGGCAGGCATTGCTACCTGCTCCGCTGCTGATCCCAGCTGGGTGAAAGCGGGAGGGGTGGGCATTGCCACCTACTTCGCTCCTGATCCCATTGCCACCTGCTCCGGTCCTGATTCCAGCTGGGTGAAGGCAGGGTGGGTGGGATTGCTGCCTGCTCTGTGCCTGATCCTAGCTTGAGCTTCCCATTGTGGTGTGCTCTTGGAGGGATGGGCTGCCTCTTCTGGGTTTTCCTCCACAGCAGCACCCTCTGGAGGTGTACCAGGGTAGGAAGTGAGTTGTCTTAAACAAAGTTAGCCTTTTGTATAGTAGAATTATAATCCACTCTTCCTGCAAAGCAGGCTCAGAGCAGAACATAAGGTATAAAAACAAGGTAGCATAATAAAACAGTTCTGATTAATAAAACCCAGCGGTATTGCACATCTCTCCACAACCAAATATTGTTTATTTACTTAATTTATATCTCATCTTTCTCCACAATGGAGACCCAAAGCAGCTTCCATCATTCTCTTCTCCCATATTTTATCTTTACAACAGCCCTGTGAGGTAACTTAGGCTGCGATATGATATTATTGACCTAGCAACACCTACTGGGGGCATTCATTTCTTAAAGCTAATGGCACTGCTTTTATTACTTGGGTTTCTTTTAAAAAGTGTATTTCTAACACTGCTCTGCTCACAACTCTTATAGGTACTCCATCTCAGGTCATGAACCCCAAAGGGGAGCCTCTGCTCCACCAACTAGTGGTGACAAGACCATGAACCCCACAGAGCAGCTCCAGAGGTCTGCACAGACACAGTTCCAATACAGCTTCCTACAAGAGATGGGTTCAACAGCCACAATATGTCCACGTGGCATTCCCCAGAGGAGGGTGGATAGGAAAACTGCAAGAGCATCATATGCAGTGTTCTGTAGCCCACTTGCTGTTAATGCTGAACTTTACTCATTACTTTTCTGGTCCTTTTCAGGCAACTGGCCAGTGGTATAGGGGGCCGCATGCAGTCTTAATTCATATGCAGTGCTAACTATTTGTTGAGGCTAGAGAGCTGCTGTAGCATCGTGGTTAAGTGGTTAGGCTGCAAATCAGCACTCTGCTGGTTCGAATCTGCCATGAGCTCAGCAAGTGGCCTTGGGTAAGCCACCCCTCTGAGCCGTAGCTCCTCAGGTGTATTGTGAGGATAATAAGAACACTGACTTTGTTCACCCCACTGACTGTGGCACTAATCTGTCTAAACGAGCTGTATGCACAGTTATTATTATTATTACCACAGGCCCATGTGACCAGTGTGTAGCCTGCTGCACTGCTGTGGTTTGCCAAATATCTTGAC
The DNA here is from genome assembly GCF_028583425.1 of Eublepharis macularius. Taxonomy (NCBI): domain Eukaryota; kingdom Metazoa; phylum Chordata; class Lepidosauria; order Squamata; family Eublepharidae; genus Eublepharis; species Eublepharis macularius. Next base: position 21,249,505 of record NC_072799.1, on the reverse strand, counting down.
CTAGGTTGGCTCCTGAACCACTGCAAGCTGCTTAACTGGCAGTTGTCTGACCAAGATAGTTGTTTCTCTCAGGGATGGTTCTGCTTATGAGTCATCACTCTGTTGGTGCAGCTTTGGAAAGCAATCCCAATTATCTTCCTTTTCTGAAACAGTCCAATAAATGTGCGGACCAGGAGTTCCCAATCTTTTTGAGTCTGTGGGCGCCTTTGACATTCTGACACAGGGTAGTGGTGGGTACAACTACAAAATGGCTGCCACAGCTGGCGGAGCCAAATACAAAATGTCAAGGAGTGAGGTCATGCAGCATAACTCTTCAACATTTCCGGCAGAAGCTCTGTTTAACAGAGTGGCTTTGAAAATAAACATATTGTTTAAACATATTTTCTTGCATATACACACTTTACCTTGCCTTCAGTCACACAGTGAAGATCTTTGTGCTGTGGTGGCAGCAACTACCAGAGGCAACTTTTAAATAATCAGAACAGCCAATCAGATCTCCAAAGGCAAATATCCTACCAACTTTTTAAAAACACGCGACATATACCAGAAAAGGTGTCAGTGGGTGTGATGATGTCCACAGGCACCACAATGGGAACCCCCTGGTATAGGTTGTGTCTCAATTGTGTCTGTCTGGGGTTTGGTAGATAAGGATTGGTTCCTACCAATCAGTTCCAGCTGGCTTCCACATGGGACCAACCCTGAGTTGATATTGTTTATTTATGACATTTTCACCCACCTGTTCACTTTATAAAAAGCTTGTGATAATTGAAACAGCAGCCAATAGCCAGCAGAAAATCAAGATAGGAAGCAAAAATCTAGCAGGAAACCAAAGAGGGCAGCAATATGAAAAATGCAATGCTATGCAGTTATTCCAGCCTAAGCCCACTGAAAAGAAGTCTGCATAGTGTTGTACAGTTAAATCTCCAAGCAACAATATAAAGTGGTAAAACACAAATGGCAGCAGTCTAAAATACAAGCAAAATCTAACTCAACAGCAAATACCATAAAAGCAAATTATTTGTAAAAGTTGGAGGTGGGGGGAGAGACAGACTTAGCCAGGCATCTAAATAATAGCCATAGTTTCAGGTATATTTCACAAAGATATACTGACTGAGAAAGACTTTCTAGTAGGCTTCCATCTAACCTCAGAAGTTGGGGACACCTGGACAAGAGTTGATTTTGCAAATCTCATTTCTAGGTCCAGTCTATTGTAGCTTTATGGGTCAAAACCAATACCTTGATTCGGCCCATAACTAATGAAGAACTACCTGTACTGGGATTTTATAGTCATCGTGACATACTTCAGTGAACAGCCTTGCTGCCATATTTTGGACCAGTTGACTTCTCTGAACTCATTTCAAGGACAGTCCCATGTACAATAAACTCATTTAGTAGCATTACGTCAACCATCTCTATAAGGATTACAAGGCCCTGGTGGCATGATAATGATTAGTGCTAAATTTAAACATAATTTTTGTGCAGCCAAATAAACTATTGTGGAATACTCCTCCTCCTTCTCCTTCTCTCTATTTCAGTATCTCATTACAGACTAGAAACATTAATACTTATTTTTGTGTTAATAATATTATTTCTTATTATTCATTATAATAATTTTAGTCCACAGCAGGATCCAGAAGTCAGTTTACAGCATAATAAAACACTTTATGAAAGCCAATGAAATAAAACAATCATAAAACATGTTTTAAAAATAGACCCAACCCAAAACATTTAAGAAGAAGCAGTAAAACCTCTGTATTAATTTTTACGATAATTTACCCCACATCTTCTGGAACTGGATTCAAAGACTTTAAACAATATACCTGTGCAGTTATCTCACTGGCAAATGTTGATAGTGAAATAAGAAATATATACTTATCCATCGGTATATTATGCCCTTCGTGACCGCATAATGTATACGCTAACACTCAAAAGAACTCTGAAAATAATTCGGCATGCTTAAGGAGTCTTGAGGATCACCCACTTCTACGCATAACCACTACTTTGAAATGAAGGGGAGTTTCAAAATAATGGTTTGTGATATGGGGACTGTTCAAAGGAAAAAAAATTAAAACTTCACAAGTTAGCACAAGCCCCTTATACGACCACAATCAGACTTAAAAGATCCCAGAGAAAGAACCTGCCTGTCTCAGCGATACGCCCGGCCACTTTTAATTATTTTATATATGCATTGCTCAGGCCAGTCCAAAGCTCTTAATCTATTCAAGTACTGAGCTAAGCACAAAAAACATTTTTATATCCATGAAGGACTTGCAGCGGCACTTATGGCATAAGCCTGGTATCCCTTCTGTTGGTATATGTAAATCTGCACTTCAGGGCCATTCTGAGATGGACAACCTCTAGAATAAGAGCTCAACTTCTAGCCCAGTTGTGACAACACATACAAAGCTTCCTTTATTTTTCCCCACTGACCCCTTACCATTATTTACGATAATCTCATCCAAGAAGTGGTAATTTGTGCAACTTTCTGATGGCAGATATATGATTTCAAGTCTGAGATGATGATTTTATCTTGCTATATTCCTTGAAAGCGTATCATTATGCTGTTGCCCTTTACTCTTGACAGATGCCCATAACTGAAGGGCAATATTTTTTTTAAAAAGTTCCCAATCTTGCTTATGATTTACTTAAGGGCTGTCAGAAAGACAGTCTGATTGGCATCAACTGTGCACTAAAGGTCCCATTCATCAATGACTCATCTGACATTTCAGTCAGAGCTGGCGTGTAATTTTCTCAAAAGGGTCCTGTAATATGCTTCTTGGGAACAAGTTACAAGACATCATTGTTATTCATCAGACTGGTTTACTGGGTAGAAAGAGGATCCCTATTTTGGAGTGGCTCATAAGATAATAATAACATTCAATTTATATACTGCCCCTTAGGATGACTTAACACCCACTCAGAGTGATTTGCAAAGTATGTTATTATTATCCCCACAACAAAACACCCTGTGAGGTAGGTGGGGCTGAGAGAGCTAGAAGCTGTGACTGACCCAAGGAATCAAACTTGGTTCTCCAGATTAGAGTTCTGCTCTCTTATCCACTACACCAAACTGGATAAATACGGCGAAGGTAATGGGTCCAGAAAGAGTAGGACTGCCAACTTTCAATTTAAAAGAAAAAACCTGGGACATAGGGACAGGTCATCATGAGGCAGGCTTTGCTGGGAACAGAACTGGTGGTGATTTGCCCCTGTGTAGAGATGTTACTGGGTTTTTTTTAAAACAACTTTGATTTGATTTGAGAATTTAAGTCTCTCAGACGGTTTTGCCATCTGTGGTCTCCCCAGCCAGATTAACAGATTTTAATACAGTAGATCCTGGCTATTCAAGGAGATCCGTTCCTAGGAATACCACAAATGGCAAAATCTAACAATATGGAAGCAGGGCATCTGCTGTCTCCCAATACCAAATTTCACATAAAATTTAATGATGTAATGGTTACAATGATGGTGTAGTGGGAGGGGAAAAAAACGGCTGTAGATTACATCATGGTCAAACTGCGGACCGCGAATAAGTGAAATCATAAGTCAGAAATTTGTGAATGGAGAGACTTTGTCATTGAAAGAATTATCAATACAAACAATGTTAACTGTGTATATATGGCATAAAAAAGCACAGTCATAAAAGAAACTAACAAAAGTGGGCCATTTGCCACATAAAACAGACTGAATGAAAATGGGTTCCTGAATCCTCCTAATCATATATTTAAAAACGAAAATACATATTTGTATCTCTCAACTTGCACTTTGTGGCAGGTACAAGAAGTTGCAGTGGCCTGCCCCTGTGTTTTTTTAGTATGAAATGAAGTTGCTCTACAAAGAAGTGGCTATTTGCACATATATCTATATATATATACAAGTGTCCTGACTGACTCATAAATGCCCAGCCCAAACCTCTGGACCTAGAAACATGAAATTTGGGGAGAACATTTCTTTCATGATGTAAACATCCACTAAAAAGGGATTTTAAGAAATTCGACCCCAAAAGGGGTCAAATGTGTTTTCCCATAGGGATACAGCTTCCCTGTGTGGCTAGCAGGCTGCTGCCTACTTGCACCTCCACCCACTGCCAGCTCAGCCACTCTTCCCTGATTGGGCCAGACTTTCAAGGTCATTTGCATATGCTGGCTGATTGGGATTCACAGCATTCCACACCTCATCCCCCCACCCCCCACCCAAGACAGTTGGAACACAGAGGTCGTTTGCATATGCGGCCTGATTGGTCCTCACCTCCTACGTTCTAAACAGTATGCAGTTGCTATTGGGAGTCATTGAATGTGTCCTGAGGTAAAACGTACAACTCAGTCTTCCCTTAAAAGTGTACTAGGGTTGCCAACTCAAATAAAACCGCAAACCAAAAAATGTTACATAAATATTATAACTGGATTTAAAGTAATTAAATACCATAGCAAAGCACAGTATCAAGCTAATTCATGTATAAAGCTGCCTTATACCAAGCCAGATCATTGGTCTATCTAGCTCAGTACTTACTCTGACTGACAGCAGACACTCCAGACACTCAAGCAGAGTATCCTCACTTTCTTGCCAACAGCGAAATATTGAGATATTTAACAGGAGATGCCATGGACTGAATCTGGTATCTTCTGCATGGGAAATATGATCTACTAACCTCTATGGTCTAGGTTTACTACCAAATTGCTCTGCCCACTTCTCTTTCTGTTTAACTTACTTCCGTTGAAGAAAAGGCTCAAACAGCCACTCTCAATTTCTCATGATGAAATATGGGAAAGGGGGAGATGCAGATAAACTCAGTAACTAGGTCAGACAAATCTATGGAGGAGAACAAGAATCTTCTGAAGCCTTCTCTCTGTGAGCCGGCCAGCAGAGGTGATATCGCTGGTGACCAAAGGCAGGGCTTTCTCAAGGGTCACGCCTGGGATGTCCTGCTGGTGCCTACCTTATGTTTCCTTAGGTACCAGACTCTTTTTTTGCTTTTCTCTCTCTTTGTTGTTTTAGGGTCTAGCCTGAGAATTGTTGTATTTACATCATTTCCAGCTGCTCGGTTTATGTTTTATGCCGCACTTAAGCCTGGCTTGTTCTTTGAACGGCTTGTTTTCATGGCTTCAACTGGTTTTTACTGGCTGTTTTTAACAGTTTTGTTTTATTCTTTTAATTATAAGCTGCCTTGAGCAAGTCTCTGGGGAGGCAGCCTACTAATTTTCTAAATAATTAATCAATAAATCTATAAATGGCCATTAGCCACAATGACAAAATTGAACCTCCATGTTCAGAGGCAATAAACTCTGGATAACACTGTTGGGGACAGGAACAAGTGGAGGCTTTGACTTATGAGGTGAGTTTGTAATTCCTCCAAGGAACGTCCGATTGGCCACTGCGTCAATTGTGTTGGCAGCTGTGTGAAGCAGGAAGCTAATCCAGTATGGCTACTCTAGCTGCTTCAGGGAGTGATATGCATGGGAAAACTGTGAGGGTTGAAACCTTGCCCCAGTGCTTTGCCACGAATCTGAACTGAACCCACTCCCCGAATGGATGGTCTTATACTGCCTTATCTTCTTTGATTCTCAGGACAGTCTGACCTTCTCTTGGGCTGCCCCATCTCCATTTATCTGTATGCAACCAGCTTTGACCGAGTGTAATAGACACAAGACATGTGTAGCTTTGGCCACAACAGAAGTCCAAGGAACAGTGCAGCAGAAAATACAACGTGAGGATGTAATTAGAATCCATTTGAACATATGGATCTTCAAGGTGTAGTGAAAAGATTAGCTCTAAGATTAAAGGAATTACTCAACTGAACACCTTTCTGTCAGGAAGTAGAAACACAGAACATGAAGTTCTGGGCTCTATTACACTTTCTGGCAAAGAGTACTCTGTTGATATGTTCTTGGCCAAAAACTGTTCGTAAACTAGCGATTTTTATTTTTAAGTCAGCAAGGAGCACCATAATCTGTCACCTCATAGACAGATTCAATCTATTTCACTATTGGCATGAAAGTGAGGATACTTAGAAACAGACACACATTATACAAAAATTATCTTACCAGCTGCCCCAAGAGCTTATGTGATGGATATCATATTTGAGATTGTGGTATCAAAATAATAACACATACCTTTGGAGAAACCCAGATACATCCACAGTAATGAAATATTGATTAAAAGCAGTACCTCTGTACACATCTAATTCACCTAGTCTAACACTGTAATCTTAAATACACTTATCTGGATGTAAATTTCATTCGTTTCTATGCATTAGAGCAGAATGCAACCATAAAAAATATGGTTGATTCTTGGAAAACTGTGAAACAAGTCCTACGGAGACAGGTTGAAGGAACTGGGAAAGATTAGCTTAGAGAAGAAGAGTATTTAGTTACTGCCACCACTTGAGGTTTCTTTTCCTTTAAACTAGAGGTACCCTCAAGTGTATCTTGGGAGATATTAATATAGTATTGTTATTAAGATAGAAGTGCTACAGATAGGGGCTGATTTAAGACATTGACTTACTAATATGTAAATCATTAAACACATTTAAACAAGGTATAACAAGCCAAGAAAAAATACACCACTTACTTCATCTTTGTGTGTATAAGGTGCTATCAAGTAACAGCTGACTCAGGGGAACTCCATGGATTTTCAAGGAAAGAGAAACAGAGATGGCCTGCCTCTACATAGTGAGAGATGGTTTCCTGTATGGTCTCCCATGTAAGTACTAACTGGGGCCAACCCTGCTTAGCTTCTGAGATCTGATAAGATTGTTCTATCCGTGACCATCTGGGTTAGGGTTAGGGCTGCCAGCCTCCAGGTAGTGGCTGGAGATCTCCCGGAATTACAACTGGTCTCCAGGCCACAGAGTTCAGTTCACCTGGAGAAAATGGTTATTTTGGGGGGTGGACTCTATGGAATTATGCCATGCCAAGGTCCTATCCCTCACCAAATCCCACTTTCTCCAGGTTTCTCCAGGTTTCACCCCCCAGATCTCCAGGAATTTCCCAACTTGGAGCTGGCTACCCTAGTTAGGGTGTGCTTACTCCAACTATTGTAACTTTATATATCTTGTTTAGATACGTTAAGATTTTCTATTTCTATTACATTTACATCCATAGCGCACACACTTTCCTAGAGTGTTCTGGAATCCAAGGACTTACTTTCTTAACAGAATTTTCCCTTAGACTTCTCCTCAACTTTCTCTTTGCCAGCTGCCACTAACTACATGGGCTGTATTGAGAGAGGGAAGGACTAGCAGAGCAATCCTAAACAGGTCAACTCAAAATTCGATTTAAGTCTGTTCAATCACACTTCTTCCTAGAAAAATATCCTTAGAATTGCCTGATGGCCTATAAGACCTATTCCAGGTCTGGAATTCTAGGTTTGTTTGTTGTTGTTTTTGTAACTGGTACATGAGAATGTCTCTCTTTCATCACAATGTATTATTAAATCTGGCATAGCTTGGAAAACACTGAAAGATCCAACCATGAACATGGAAGAGAAACCAATCATATAGGTATTTCCTATTGAACCAGCTGTTTCGTTCAGAAGTAGGTTGATTCCAAAGGAATGGTCATGCAATTAGTTTTGCAGGTCTTATAGGAACTACTCTAGCCAAAAAGCTTCCTTGCAACTGGAAGAATGTCCACAGGGCACCAGTGACTCCTTTCTCAGTAAGAACCCCTGCTTCAGCATTTCATGGAAGTAAATGCACCAAATTCTGCATGGACATTCCCTTCAGTGTATTTTGTCAGGCAACTTGTACCCAAGCATGAACTGCAAAAGGAGAATAATCAGTTCTTGATTTTTATAACAGACACTACATTTTCTTTTTTTGTTTGTTTCAGTAGCCTCAGAGTTTAAAATACAGTTCACATGATCTCAGTGACCCAACAAATCCTCCGAATGAACCATTTTTTTCTTTCTTTTGAAAAGGAAATCTAAATTCCAGCTGTACTTTTAAAATTAAAATTCTAGGCAGTACTGGATTAAAATTAAAATTCTAGGCAGTATTGGATGTACAGAAAATGAATACAGATTGGCTAAATTTATTTTATGAAAGTTATAGATTGGAATAAATCATGGTGATTTTATATTTTTAAATAAATAGCCAAGTACCCATTCTGGATTCCTAAAGGAATATTCTTTATCACTCTATTGTGCATAGCAGCTCCCATGATAATCCCTACTTTCCATATTTCAATATTAGTTATAAAATAATTCCATCCAAGGGGGAGGAGAGTTTAAGCTTAAATAATATGAAATACTCTCTCTTATATCAGGCTTCCTTCTTCAGAAGGAAGAAAAAGTGAAAAACACACACAAATTGGTTCCATTGTCCTTTCGATTTTGGAATAGTATTCCATGTATCTTTTGCATTCTGATGTAAAGTTTTAGAAAAATGAAAATTTTCATGGAAGAAAAAAAATGCTACTACTGGAGTAGCCCCCACCCAAGTCCAACGGAGACCACTAAAATGATCTTCACGTGGTGAGTTACACCAGGCAAAGCCATAGCATCCACAAGTATTAATCACAGAAATCAGTGATACCATGCTCTGAGTCTTCATAGTTCCATTCCATGTTCCCAGTGTCCAGAGGAGGCAGTAGTCATACTATTATAGTACAATTTGAATGGTAAGCACTTGTATCTATGACCAGACAATGGAGGGGACTAACAGTGGGAATGGCACTTTCAGTCATGCCCATTAGCACCCATTGCAGCCCAAAAGAAGATTCATGAACCACAGAAATGTGATCAGTTACCTACAAATAAAGGCGAGAGAGAATTTTGCAAATTTGTTTGTCTAGATCTAGGAACTCCAACCTTGTTGAGCCTGTCAACACTTTTGGAATTTTGAGAACAGATGGTTGGTGTCATCACAAAATGGCTACCATGGGGGGAGGGAGCAGCCATCCACAAAATGGCTGCCATGAAAGTCGGAAAGTTTCAAGCCAAGTATCATCCTATCATGAAGGCAGCTGTTTCTGAATAGGAGCTCCCTGTAGACAAAAAGGTAATTCCTCCTGGGCTCTTCAGAAGCACCTCCTGCTCAAATAAGGTGGATGAAAGCCTGGGACAGTCTTAGACATGAGGCATATGGGACAGCTGGCCTGGGACCTGAGTTGAGGGAGGGGACTGGAGACACACCCACCCCACCACCTTGCAGTGATCTGCCATGATGGTGTATGCCACAGTTGGGTCACTATTTAAATTTTTTTTTATAAATTATTCATGTAAAAAAGTATACAAAATTAAATACAATTAGACCCCTGGAGAGTGTAAAAGAATATACTAGCTTCAAACATAAGGACAATCAAAGAGAAAACCAAAGTCTATAGTCTTTTCTCCGGGGTCAATAGACCTGATAATGGGAGGTACTGGGGCTGGAGGGGTGCAGTAGTTCCAAGAGTTCCAAGAATCAGGCAATTCCAAGTGGACAGAGTTAAGGGGGATAGGTCAAGGTTTAAAACAGAAAGGAAGAGAGAAATAAAGGGGCAACAAAAAAAATCAGATCCTAGAGCTTGGCTGTGGGAATGGACTGGTAGAAGGCTGGGGCTCATTGTTACATCATTCCCTCTAGGTAGGTGAGCCAAGTGCCTGCCAGTGGTGGGCAAACTCCTCGAGGTTTATCCCACTGCCACCAGTGATCGGTGGGAGGAGGCAAGCTGCCCAACAATTGCCTGCTACCAGCAGGCAGCCCGGGCAAACAGGTGGTCCACACACTCCTGGTCGGCACACAATGACATCACTTCTAGAAATAACATCATCACACTGGCTGAGGAGTTCTCCCATACTTCGCACAGGACCAATTTTGGCCCCAAGCAGGCCAACTGTTGAAGAATCGCCCCTGCATAAAGCTCAGGGGGCACTCCCACAGCCAATGTGCTGACATAACTCCTGGAAGTGATGTCATTGTGCTGGCTGTGGGAGTGCGCCCACACTTGATGCAGGGTCGATTTTGGCCCCAAACAGGCTGAATCTTTGTGCAAAGAGCAGAAGTGTTCCTGTGACCAGCATGATGAAATAAATAATACTCCCAGAGGGCATAATGAAGGACTTAAATTCCCATCCTGCCCTATAGTTTCCAGGCTAAAAGGATATCACTGTTACAAAACCAGTACAGTAGTTTCCAAAGTCAGTTTGGAGGGCATGCTGCCCCTGAGAACTAGTCCTCTTTTTACCATTTCTCCCCTTGCCTTTCTCCCTCCATTGGCAATAATCAGTGGCAGGTTCTCCTCTTCCCCAGTCACCAGGACTCCAGAAACAAAGAGGGGCGGGATCACAGAAGTTTATCTGTCTTAATGATTTATTTATTTCACTTATATGGTACAGTTTTCTCCTTAACGGGGATCCAGAGTGGTTTACAATATGTTCCCCAATCCATTTTATCCTCACAACAGCCTTGTGAGGTAGGTTAAAGTTGGTGAGTTGGGTGGGAATGAAGGAGGTGGTGGTTGGGGGGGGGCATCCTTGATTTTTGCCCAGGGCCCTAGGATAACTAAGATTGTTCTTAGGAAGGGCAAGACTGGCTCTTTGCTTGGGGATAGAGATGCTTTGGGAAAGGAGAATGTGGATGCCAGAACACACATTGGTAGCTACTGCATCTACCAAGACATCAATATGTTTTAAATAATATTTAAGATGGGGTATTTGAGAATATGACTGGCTTATTAATCAATACCGAAAGATACTCATCTGTTGAAATTTTGTAAAGAATTGATTTGATCTCAGATTCTAATTCTGAGCCAGCCAATTAGACTGGTTTACTGGGTAGATTTGTTTTATAGGAGAAGAAGAGACTCAGAGTAGATAAAAATATACAAGAGCAGATGTCAATATTCATGAGAAGCTCCGAAAATATTAAGGATCTGTCCTGGGAGTCTTAGATAAGCTTTAATAAGTGAAGATTTTTGCCAATAACTATTGAAGTCTTTTCCCATCGTGATTAAATTTGTGTAACCCTGAAGGCTTGGCAGCAAAATATTATGCAAATAATAACCTACTCAGTTAGAAGCCTTTAGAGAGAAATTTTGAAAGTCCTTTTTAAAAGAATGCATGCAGGTGAAATTCAAATGTCATTATGATGTCAATGAGAACTCTACAGATGCAAACTCCTGAACTAAATTTACTTTCATGGCTTTTTATTTATGTAAGCTGATAAAGGGAATTGACGTTTTCAGAAAATATTCACGATGCTAACCTACCTTTTTGGAGCTAGGTATGATGATTTTTGGAAGCGCAAAAACATAACTGTTACATTGAAAACCACCAATGATTGCAGGTAATGGTATTGATCTATTTGGGGGGGAAAAACCCAAACCACTACCTTTTATCAGGACTGATCAAAATGCCATAAGAGTTCTCAAGTTCTCCAGAATTCTCATTTAGCAGGATAACAAACAACCCTCCTTTCAAAAAGAGAGAGAGATAAGGAGGGAAAAGAGAAAAAACCCTATGCTTAGGGGCATGATGGAAAAGCTCTAGGTCTGCTCTCCACTGGGTTTGGCGGATAGCCACAATATTTGCATTAGGGATACTCCAGCACTTCGGAGTTAGCTCATGTTCTGATCACCGGTTGCAATCAGAGAAACCATTTATCAATGGGCTGTTCAGCTGCTCACATCGATTTGGTACCAACAGAAATTCTTGCTGTGTTCCAGCCTTGTGGGGATTCAGGAAAAAGAATTGAGAGAGGGGGTATCAGAACTGCTTCTTAGCTGCTTCCTTCACTCAGCGGAGACTCTGCATTTGATCTTCAACCCTGGGAAGCGCAGCAGGAAACCTGTTTGGCAGGTGGAGCTCCTTGAGCTCTGCAGCTTTGCAGTGAAGAGATCTGGGATTCGGTTCGCACCTGACTGTGGCAGTCAAAATCAATATATTTGGCTGCCAGCAAAGTTCTCAGAATACCAAGCTTGAGCAGTAAGGGAAAGGAGAAGGAGAAGATGGAAGTGCATATAATATTGCATGCAAAAAGGTTCCAAGTTATCCTGAGATCCAAAAGAACATGCTACCAGCCAGAAAAGACAACAGTAATCCAGACAGCTTGAGAAGAACTCTGAGGTGGTATTTATAAATGGACACTGATACTGAACACAATTAGCAAATAACAATGACTAGACTTCCTAATACTAGCAAAAAAAGTTCTCTTGTGCTATTATAATATTCTGGGACATCGTGTTTATGGCAGATGCCCCAATTCCTAGCTCCTAACACATTGGCAATATTTGTAGGAATGTCGACAGTCTTTACCAAGGAATGTGCCTGAACTGGATGTGCAGATTTCACAGGCTATGGTGGTCCAGCAATAACCTCCAGGAAACATGTGGTGATTTGGAGCTCTCTCAGCCCCACCCACCTCACAGGGCAATTGTTGTGGGGATAATAATAACATACTGAAGAGTGGTATACTCTTGTACTGAAGAGTGGTATACAAATCAAATATTGTTATTGTTGTTATTAAAGTGGCCAAGATATACAAACTGTGGACTGTTGAAATCTCTTAAATTTCAGTACAGTTCTTACTCTACACTGCATCAGACTGCATTTTTCCCATTATATTTTCTACCCAGGCCTTTATAGCTAATATCCAAATTATTATCCATGTTGCAGGTATAGTGTCAAAAGGCTTTTAATATTCTTGGGCTCATAAATGCAGGAGGAAGGAATGAGATTGGAATAAAGCATAACTTTAATTTAAGCTCAGCTGTTCATTGCAACAATAGCACTGATTGAACTAGCTTGCTGATCAATCTGTTGATTCCTTAACAGTTGCCTGCTTCTTTGAAAGTCATTCTCAGAAACATCTGAGTCCTTTCCACTTAAATCTAGAAAGGCCATTAATTGTAAAAGCAGCGCTCTTTCGTATGAGCGCTAGCCGGCGAGATTAAATCATAGCACAGCAGGCTCTGTGTTCTAGACCTCCATCAAAGCTGCCTTGCTGACAACCTTGGCTCACAAAGGAGCAACTTGAGGAACGAGAACTTCACCTGCTTGCCAGGGCAAACACAATGAAGCTGTGCCTAATCAGCATACGCAAATATTGTATACATTGAGCCAGCTCGCTTAAACAGTTTGTCATGAGTACACAAAATCATAGCTGCTACTTATACAAATGTGAAGATTATATTCTATGTAATGAGCTCTTAATTTTTAAGGATAAATGCCAATCATAATTTGCCTTTGCAAATGGGATTAATTAGCTCTAGTAATAACATATGCAAGCAGAGATAAATCTTGAATCCTGCTTGATCCTGGAGCAGGCAGAAGGCAGTCAATGTCGCCTCTTCATTACAATTTCCCATAAAATGAATGGAAAGCCCAATGGTACAAATGTTACTTTAGTGCTTTCTTTAATAACAGTAATGGAGGAAAGGTGAGAAAATGTATAAAAACTGATCCTATTGGGACAACATAAAAATAACCAAGTTATCATGTTATAAGCTGGGGGGAAAGATGTCTGTCGTTCAGTCTGTTTCTTAAGGAGGCTGTAAAATGACATGATCTTTTTTCTTTTTCACTTTTCTTAACAATCAGGTAGAAAATACTTTCTAGGAGGGTGGGACGCCCCAGTGAGTCCAGTCTACTTGGTTATTTTAAAGGGCGGGCCTAATTATTATTAGAATTCTTTCTGATTTCTGGCTCTGCTTTTGTGCTTGTGGCACATCGTACCAGTCTGGGTTATGGTAGTTTCATAGTGGTGGCCTCACAGCGTCTCTGGGAGCAAACCTTATTCTTGAGTTAGAATTCTGCCTACAATTTCGAGTAAGTTATCAGCCCCTTGTGAGTACAAAAATCCCTATGTGGTTCAATGGAGCCATGCTTCTCCCCTCAGTGTTCACAGAGGGAACACAGAAAGGATATTATAAAAGATCTGTTCACATGTAAAGGTCCCTGGCCCTAGGGAGACCCGCCTGGCATCAACCAGGGCCAGAGCCTTTTTGGTCCTGGCCCCAGCCTGGTGGAACGCTCTGTCTCATGAGACCAAGGCCCGGAAAGACTTGTTAACATTTCGCTGGGCCTGTAAGGTGGAGTTGTTCCACCAGGCATGTGGTTGATGCTGGGCAGTGCCCCCCTCCAGGTGGGGGGGTTAAACCATATGCCCTCCCATGTAAATGTTGTTGTCCATCTTCTTATATTTTATATATTTGTTCTGGGAAGAACTGCTGTATGGAACGTCTAAATCAAATTATGTGCTGCCTCGTTCTTTGTTTTATATGTATATTTATATATATATATATTATATTTACATAGCTGTAATTTTAAATGATAATATGGAGAAATTTTTATAATTTTTAATGATAGTTAAATATGTTTTAAATTGTGTTGTTATCCGCCCTAAGCCCGCTGATGTGAAGAGGGCGGAGTATAAATCTAATAAATTAAATGAAATGTTGTGTGTACGTCTGTTCGTAAGAAAGTGCCGAGTGTTCACTTTACAAACAAAACTGGGGACCAGTACCTGGATAAATGTGTGGCTTCAATCACATATTCCGCTGTACTTGAGTCAAATATAGTGTGAGAATTACTCAACAGGTATTTAAAGAAAATCAAGTGTGCACTGTACAGGGATTGTACATGTATCCACTGTAACTTGTGAACAGGGTTAGAGAGATCCCTGGCACCCTCTTTCCTCCCTGAAGTACACGGTTTCGATTCCCTTCTCACGCCCACATAGTTGCAGTAGATAAAGAGAAAAGGGAAGGAACGGGGGTGGGGAAGTAGATGGGGCACCGCACTGTCAATCTGGCTTTTAGTTTGCTAGAGTTCTCATGTGCTTCCTTAAGCTACACATCATGCTGGAATGTGCCATGTAAGTAAGCACAGTCTGAACCCCAATTTTCATTTTAGTGCCTGTGCTCTGGTAAGGATGTCCAGCTGCAGGATGGGTGGGTGGGAATGTGAGAACTGAATATGGCTGAAACTCACTCTCCACTAAATGGATCCAGTGCCTTTTCTCTAAGAGGAGGAGATTCCATGCTCACGTTCGCAGCCTCGGGGGCCCAAGCCCACTGGCTGGTATGTTGGTACTGTGGAAACAGGTGCCAGTATTGCGTAGTGGTACCTACAAGCTGTTCCACTGGTGACCACTGAAAAGGCAATGCTGGGGATCACTAGACATGCAAGGATAAAGCCATGTGGGTCTGGGGCTATAGTAAGAAAGGGAGCAGGGATAGATTCCTTATTTTCAACATGCAGATCAATTTTTGTTACTTTTCATCTAAGTCCTAAACACAAAAACGACTTCTCAAGGAAGCTGGGAGGGGGGATTTTAAAAAGGGAAAACTTGTTTTTGCTTCACTTGTATGCCTCTTCAGTCAACGCCCTCTCCCGAGCAGAATATGTATGTTTAGATACCTATTCTGTGTGGTACTTGCTGTCACAATACAGTGTGAACCTATTCTTGTTGATTCAGAAGTAAGCCATGCTAAATTTTATAGGTCTTACTCCCAACTGAGTATAAGCCTGTTTCTACACGTTCTAAAAATAGCGCCACACTCACTGAATGCCGGCAGCTTCTTTGCGCTATTTTTGAAATCACTGTTTCCAAAACGGATGCAGGTAGTTATGATTCTATTTTCATGGCGCCATGAAAACGGAATCATAACCGTCTGCATCTGTTTTGGAAATGGTGACATCAGAAATCGCACGAAGAAGCCGCCGGTGTTCGGTGAGTATGGTGGTATTTTTAGAATGTGTGGAAATGGCATAAGACTGAGGCCATTCTCTCTCTCTCTCTCTCTCTCTCTCTCTCACACACACACACACACCCTCTCTCTCATCAGCTTGGACAATTGCCTAGATTCCAGAAGGGAAGCCAGGCATTTAACTAGCAAAAGCTTGTCTTATAATGCCAAGTAGGGCCATTAGTGTTGCATCCCAACGAGGCTTCCAGAATTATAGATTTCCAAAGTTTATGGGTAAATTCCAGACTCTGGCATCTGGGTTTTCCAGCTGCCAAATTAAGTTCTGTCTGATGCCACAGCTGCTGACTATTTCTCTAGGACAGAGGGAGGAAGATGAATTAGCGAGGGACATGTCAGCTGTGGCAGGAGAAAGTGTTGAGATATTCAATTATGATCATTTCTGTGTCTAATTGCTTATACATGTGCCAGTGCCTGCTGAGCTGGTAGTGCAATTTCGCTAGCTCAATGTGTATACATTGAATCAACGCAACGCAAGAGGTCAGGTAACCTGAGTTTTTTGGAATATGAACAAATAAATGAGTTATAGTCTTCTTTGATACCTTTTTTGCTTCACAAAATCAAAATGGGATGGCTATGAAGGAACTACTGTTTGCTTTTAATTTATTAGAGAAACTGTAGTAATTCTTCATGCAAGGTCAAATATTGCTGTTTGCACACAGATCAGTCATTACTTTCTTTACTCATGTATATGACCATCAGATCTGGATGCTGAGATCCAGCGATAAACAGCTGTTAATGGTCCCTGGTCCCAGGGAGGCCCGCCTAGCGTCGACCAGAGCCAAGGCCTTTTTGGTACTGGCTCCAACCTGATGGAACACTCTGTCTAAAGAGACCAGGGCCCGTCCGGATTTGCTATCCTTCCGCTGGGCCTGCAAGACGGAGCTGTTCCGCCAGGCGTATGGTTGTTGCTGGCTGGGCCTCCCCGCTGGCCAACTAAAGGAGAACGTGCCCCCCCTACTGGAAGCACTTACCACCCAGCCTTGTTAAATACTTTTGGAGATGGTTGGGGGGGTGGTCTTTGGAGAAGTCTGCTGCTGTATTTTTTAAATTTTTCTAAAAAAATATTTATATGGTTTTATTGGTTTTAAAGCTATTTGTATTTTAAATTATTATACCGGTTGTAATCTGCCCTGAGCCTGCTGATGTGGGGAGGGCAGACTATAAATTGAAACAAACAAATGAATAAATAAATAAAATCTTAAGTGGTTGCTGATTCTGTAAAACTAGCTCATCTCACATTTCATTTATTTCAAGTATTTCTAATCTGCCTTATAGCAAATTCTCAAGACTGATTTTAAAAAGGAGTGTTAAAATGTATATACAAAATAAAATTCAGAACCAATACTCACTAAACAGAAAGCACAACCAACAGAATGCTCTTACCAGAGATGGACGAACATTCCTCGGTTTAAGCATCACTTTGAACATCTGCAGAACTGTTCACTTTTTACTGAACACTCAAAATGACTGTAAATGTCCGGCCCAAGTATCTTCTTGTACTGATTTCCCATGGCTGCCTTGGCTCCCTCCCTCAAACTCGCCCATGCCCCAACACATGCGATTTCCTTGACTGCCACAACCCTGCTGGCATGACGACAACAGTGGATAGGAAGCTGTATGGCTTTCCTGTCTAATATTCTAGTTCTGAACATTTTGCATGCCTGACTCCTAAAGCTGAATTTGTTTGTATGAATCAAGTGTTGCCAAATAGCTCACAAATACTTTGTTCATTCTTGCTGTGCCAGCCTCAGATCTGTCATGTGACCTAGTGCCAATGAGTGATTATTGCATAGGCACAAAAACAGTCAATACACTCAAAATGTACCAGATTTTTATGCCTCTGATTATCCTTGACTATACATAAACTATGCAAAACAGTAAACTGTAAGCATGTGCCAACTGTAAACCCCTTCATTAGACAGAGTTAGTCATAGGGTCCATGTTCCATGTTACACCTAGTCTAAGGTTCCTTCTCTGGTTCTTCATTTCTGGATCCAATTCAAAATGCTGGCACTTACCTTTAACTCTCGTCATGACCTGGGAGCACATACTAATTATTTTGGTGTAGTTTTAAATCTTTTATTATTCATTTTAATGTATTTTAGATTTTAATGTACACATTTTCATGTATTTTATATTTATTGTGTTTCTGGCCTTGGGTCTTGAGCTTTAAGGAGACAGATGAGTTTTTAAATAATTTTTTAAAAATAAATAACTTATTAATTAAAGTATTTTTTAAAAAAAAAATGAAAGAGCAGCCACTTGGCCACCCAGCTTGCTGAATGCTGTCAATTGCACCGACATAAAATTTCTCGAAATACACAGCATTTTAAGCTGCAAAAACAGATCCTTCAATACATGTGTTTGGGGTGACACGAGAAAAACAGGCTAAACAAGGGAAATTTGATTTTCAAATGCCTTACTTATAAAATATCATACAATTACTAGCTAAAACAGCAACAAAATCTAATTAAATTCTACCAAATACCTATAAAAACAATGCAGATATCACTTCACACTGACAGATCTTCAGAGTTGGTATTAGGCAAACTGGCAGAGGCAGAAAGTTACACAGATGAGGCAGCATCACAGAGAAGAACTGATCCCAGGTGGATCCTGTCTCACCTGGCAAGGATGCCCAGAGACAAGCCTCTAGTGAAGAGCTTAACTGCCAAGCAGATCTATAGAGAATCAAGTGATCCTTCAGATATTCCTATCCAATTATTTTTTGTGGATCAAAATTCAAAACCAACATTTGGAAGTTCGTTTCAGGTGGGTAGCCATGTTGGTTTGCAGTAGAAGAACAAGATTTGGGTCCAGCAGCACCCTAAAGACCAACTATATTTCCAGGGTATGAACTTTCAAGTCAGAGCTCTCTTCTAAATGTATCTGAAGAAAGGAGTTTTGACTCTCAAAAGCTCGTGCCCTGGAAATCTAGTTGGTCTTTAAGGTGCTACTGGACCTTGCTCAACATCTGGAAGTGTGTCTGGAGGTAAACAGGAAGTTTGCAATATTCTAAATGCATTGGCAAGATACATTTCCTCCTTTAAATAGATAGATAGATAGATAGATAGATAGATAGATAGATAGATAGATAGATAGATAGATAGATAGATAGATAGATAGATAGATAGATAGATAGATAGATAGATAAAATTTCCATCCCCAACTTGAATCACAAAACACAGAATGCCCCCTCCCCCAAAGTGCATGTTATGGAAATATTACTCAAATTGCCAGCATACCATCACTCCCTAACCTGTTGAACTGATGTTGTCTTCTGTCCTGCACACCTGATATTTCCAGAGGCCACCACTGGCTCAGACCTAGTCAAGAGCACAAACAAAATGCGGTCTTGTATTGCATCTGACTATTGCTCTATCACGATCAGTATTGTCTACTCAGATGGGCTGCATCTCTCCAGAGTCTCGGGTCTGTTCCTTTTAACTGGAGATGCCAGAGACTGAACCCTGAATCTCTTCTGAATGTTGGAGTAAGAGATTCACTGAAGGCAAACCATTTAAATAATTATTAAAAACCACACTTGCTTGGCTTAGACATAATATTGAAGCCTCATTAAATTCAAGAGCATTTTCTCAACCCAGTTGCTATAATGTAAGGGCAAAGCAGGTTTCTGCCTGCAAAGCAAAACTTAGTACAATGGGAAAAATCCTGTTCCTTCCTTATTTTAATGCTTTCCCCCCAAACTGCTTCCTTGGCTGTCTCAAGCAGTGGTTAACACAGTTGGAAGTGGATAGCCATTTCCTTTTACAACCTATATCCTTATATGAGCTTTACAGATGAAAATTATCCAGGGTATGCTTCTTTGGATGTAACGCTGAGCCTGACTTAAGAAAACAAAAGAATTATCCACCTAATAACAAAACCATGCCATCATGTTGGTGGTATTTTCACAGCATCAGTAAAAGCTATTTACTGAAATGTGGAAGCCCAAGTACAAACTGGGCTTTCATGGAGATTTTTTCCCCCTCTATGACTTTAAAGTGGAAAGGCAAAACCAATCAATGTGCAATGCTGGAGTCCATAACTGAAACAGACAACTCTGCCATAGCAGAATATAAACTATAACTTTTTTCTCATGATACCTATTGATTCTCAGGTTTCCAGTGCTTTGGAACGATGTTCTTTTATTTCTGCTGGCTAAGACGACCTAAGAGAGGTCAGCATGCTTGTTCTGACTTTAGGCGAACAAATTATTGGTAGCTAACAGAGAAAGTTTTAGGACTGTTTGGTAAACTTGGTAACTTTTATGGTGTGTCACATGCAAAAAGAACATTGGATCCTATCATGTAAAATACTTCCTGTGTTTGAACACTTTCCCAAGTTAATTTCGATGGATTTTAAAGACTGGGTTTGACATAAACTGATCCATTGATGGGGTAGAGGGAGAAAGCTCATTGCTAGAGCATATGTTTCGTATGCATAAATCAAAGGCTGTATCCATGCTGTCACAGGTTAGAAAGGACTTAGCTAGCAGAACTCTTGAAAACCTCCACCTGGACAGCAAAGGGCCACTTAGTGGTTAGGAAGCAGAAATTGCTGCCATATCAATGTTGAGAGTGACAAAAAAAGAGAGGCTTTCCCAGGGCTTTTTTTCTGGGAAAAGAGGTGGTGGAACTCAGTGGGTTGCCCTCGGAGAAAATGGTCACATGGCCGGTGGCCCCGCCCCCTGATGTCCAGACAGAAGGGAGTTTAGACTGCCCTCCGTGCTGCTGCAGCGGCGCGTAGGGCAATCTAAACTCCCCTCTGTCTGGAGATCTGGGGGCGGGGCCACCAGCCATGTGACCATTTTCGAGAGGTTCCGGAACTCTGTTCCACCGCATTCCTGCTGAAAAAAAGCTCTGGGCCTTCCAATGAGAGGCCTTCCAACAGCTATTCTAGAACAGAAAATGCCCATCTGCACAGCCCATTGTTCCAGCCTTTTCCCCGCTTTAGGTCTGTGTTCTGCTGAGTCGCCGCAACAACTCATCCTCCACATGCAGTACCCACTAGTACCTACCTTTGGTTGTGTGCTCACAGGGAAACCCCCAAACAGTTTTTAAAAAGCCGTTTTGGTGGGGACGTCGGACACTTTTATCATCATAGACTAAATGTGCCCATCCTGCTTTTAATTTTTTTAAAACTTTGCACATGCACGATTGCAGGCAGCTACTGTTGCAAGCAGGCTTCTGCTGCTGAAGAAGTGTGAAGAAGGAAGGGCAAGAGCTTCAGGGAAAGAACTGGAAGGAAACTGAGAGGAGTAGGAGGGTTCTTTGAAATACTTCAAATTAATATGCTAGAAAATGAAAAAAACCAACAACCAGCAACAAAAGAAAACTCAGAAACCTGCAACAAAAGTAAACATTGGAGTAAGTATGGTCCCGGTAAATACACAGAAACCCTGGTTTTTTAAAAAAACCAATATGCGCATGGCTGGTACACAACATGCACATGCTTGGGGAAAAGCTACCACAGTTCCGTGGGTGAACTGCACCTCTAAGGAAGTGCAAAAATGGCCCAATGTGTGTGAATGTGCTGTCAAGTCACAACCAGCTTATGTGATCCCAGCAAGGAGGAAATTCAAGGCAAGTGAGAAGCAGAGGGGGTTTGCCACTGCTTCCCTCAGCACAGCCTTGGTGGTCACCCATCTGAGTAGTGACCCTGCTTAGCTTCAGAGATCTGGTGAGATCAGGCTTATACCATGCCACATTCTCTCCCAGAACAGACAGAACTGAACAAAATACCTGGGCCTAGTTCTGGGACCTACCAAACAAAAATAATTCAGACTACACTGGAGTAGGACAGCCTTGCTGATGGATTGCTAATATTCAGTTGGGCTTCTGGGAGTTGGGCTCATGAAACCTCCATAAAAACAGACCAGGGATACAAACTTTACATCAGTGAATTTTCACAGATGGTTAGCACTTTCTTCCTCCAACAAGCTACCACAGTGGTGAACAGTATATGTTGCTTAAGTTTTACAGCAAAAGATACTGGTTTAAGACCCCTGGCTTCTTTTCTTGCTGCAAGTTAATTGGCTGTTTCCCCATGTCTTAAAAATAGTGCCCCACTCACAGAATGCTGGCAGCTCTTTCATTTCATTTATTGGATTTGTAGTCTACTCTCTCTGTGAAGCAGGCTCAGAGTGGATAACATACAGATTAAAACAATACAATATACAATAACAAATAAAATGTATAACATTATATGCAGTATAAACAATTAAAAACTGGTAGCAGCAACAATGAAGTTGTGATTCCACAACCCTCCTTCAGCCGCACTTATAGTACAGTCCCACACATAATGGGTCCAGGGTGGGTGATGGCAACAGCAGCAAAAGGCAGAGACTGGGAGGGAGAGGATACCAAAGACGAGGCCCGCTCACCTCAACCACCCAACGCCTGGCAGAACAACTCCATCCTGCAAGCTTGTTGGAATGATAATAGATCCTGCTGGGCCTGAGTTGTTTCAGACAAAGAGAGTTCCACCGGGTTGGGGCCAAGGTCGAAAAGGGCCGGGCCCTGGTCAAGGCGAGACACGGTGCCACGAAAACGGAATCATAACTGCCTGCCTCCACTTTGGAAATGGTGATGTCAGAAATTGCGTGAAAGGAGCTGCCAGCGTTCCATGAGTGGGGTGCTATTTTTAAGATGTGGGGAAACGGCCTATATTGTGTTGAGGTAGTGGAATCTGGCTGCCTATTTTTTCTGTTAGGATCTACTGTGTTTTCTGTCAGCACCAAAAGCTGGTTCATACAAGTAATCATCTACATGTGTGAGAAACAGCAATCCCTGAACAAATGCCACCAACAGAGCTTTCTTTAGATGTCAGCTCAGAGGCAATTGTTTTCTAAAACTCTCAGATATGAGACACTGTTGAGTGAGCAAGTGATATGCAGTCCAGTTTGAATCAGTTCTAAGTCTTTATTTAATGGCTTTAAATGGGGGCAGATCTCTTCCCGTCACAAAACTAGTACAAAAGCCTCAAAGTGCAATCAATTGTTGGGAATTAATCATCACTATTATTTCATATTTCTGTGCAGTACTCTTGGAAACATCTAAATACTGTACCTTTTGATATATTTTTTCATTGTCCAGAAGAAAGTGTTATTGTTCCCCAAATCCCTTTTATAATCTGTTACCTTCATGCGCCATCTTCCTGTTGTATCATTAATGTTACTGTTCTGTTTTATTCTTAACAAGCTAGAAGCTCCATTGCCATGGGAGAAAAAAAAATAAGTGACTTCTAAAACTGCACTATATTATAATTACAATACACATTTGGCATGAAGTGATCATATATATTTCTATTAGGATAGCTAGCTAGCTAGAAGCAGGTCAAGGATGAAAATCAAGATAATCTATCCAGCATCCGCTATTTGCATTATGTATGTCACAGAAGGTATGATGTATGCTAGTGGGATAATATCCCTCTAAGCTTTTACAGTTTAAATAAGCTTATAGTTTAAGGGGTGTTGAAAAGCATAACCTACTGCCCAACTTAGAAAAATCCATATCATATGCGTAATACGAATCCTGTTTTAACTCCAGGCTAAAACTACTAGGTGTCATAAAAGGTTCTTAATATATCAGAGAGTGAAATTCCTCATGTCTTCAAGTCTGCGATCAGTTTGTGTTAGCAGCATGTGTTGCCGTTTGAGTAATGTTCGAGGTTTGCATAGGAAAAGCGGTAGTCCTCAGTTTGACCCCAGGGTTTACTTTCTGTTTTTATGCAGACTGATAGGGAAAAGGAAGCACACAGTCAGTCCTTGAATTCTTCTTTCAGTAGAATTCATATACAGCTATTTTTTCGTAAACGCAGTAACAGAAGCGTGCCACATTTTTACTGCCACGGGGGCAAAAGCACCTTTCCTACCTTCAGGAAAGTGTGTGTGTCAAGTCAAGTCTCCTCCAACCTATGGCAATTCTATGAGTGAAAGACCTCCAAAACATCCTATCATCATGGCTCTTGTGGCCACTCCTTTTTTGCATATTCCCCCCTCTACGAAAAAGGTTCCTATCACTTGACTTCCCTTTCTCACCCAACTCTCAAACTCCATTTCATTCTGAAGCAGATGGGACTTCCTCTACCATCGCTCTCACTGGGATCTACAATCTATTCCCACTACTTATTTTAGATCACTCATCTTTCTGATCTTTCCAGACTTATTTATTTGGATTTACGTAGCCCACTTTTTCTCTTGGCCACAGCAATTTGCCTATCCCATGGACTGTAACATCACTAGAGATGGGTACCAACAGCAATACAAACTAAAAAAAGCCAGGAACAGCCCAAACAGCTGTTCGTGCTGTTCCTGAGGCCCCATTCTAAATGAACAGGTGGTCGTTGCAAGCCTCATTTGTTGCTGTTCTTCAAGCCAGACAGTCTGGCACCTGCAATCAATTCCTTTGGCAACCGGAGGCAGAGACTGCCTGAAGTCTGTCTGAACTCTTGCTGTTGCCCTGGAAACCCCAGTCTAAGCCCAATTTAGCTTGATAGGCAGGTCTTCCTTTCAAGAGTGGAGCTCCAAATTTGTTACAAGAAGGGAGCAAAGAGCAGGGGGGAGGGGGGCTCCCAGCTCTGGTTTTGCAGACAGTGAGGGAGAGACAGTTGTTGTTGGCATTTTGAGAGAGACAGGGAGAGTGCATTGGAGCTTGAATTTTCTTTGTGTGTTGTGGGATAGGGATCTACCTCTTCAGGTTCCAGGGATGCTGCCAGGCTCTGGGCCAAGCTATTATTTATTACTGGTACCCTTCCTACTGCCTGCTCAGGTAAGGTTTCTGGGAGTGGTGCGGTAGGGATCTACCCCTTCAAGTTCCAGGACTGCTACCAGGCTCTGGGGCCAAGCTATTATTTATTATTGGTACCTTTCCTGGTGCCTGTTCAGGTCAGGTTTCTGGGAGTGGTGCAGTAGAGATCTTGACTTGGATGATGGCTGGAGGAGAGCCTGCTGGCCCCTACGAACAACGAACATGTTCATGAACAGGTCATATTCGTCAATGTACGTTGTTTGTGGATGGCAACGAACAATGAATACCATGTTCGTTTTTTTCCCTTTCGTGCCCATGTCTAAACATCACTACCATATTTTGAAAAATCATCCTAGAATGTTCTTTTTGGAACACAAGTAATTTCCCCCAAACCCACAAAATCCAGGAAAGAGTCCAGTTAGGCCCAGGATAAGTATTTCATACCATAACAATGACAGTCAACAGCGAGCTAGCAAACTTTTATGAACAGCATGATAAATATCACATTTTCAGGCACTAGCTGTGATTTCCTCCTTGAGCCCTTTGTTGGAGAAGGGCAGGCAGAAAAGTCTTAAACATGCAAAATCCATTCCTCACATATATCATCACACCAAGTCACATGGTTATGTTCAGTGAATTCAGTCACTCCTTCCACACTTTTAAGGGTACTTCAAGTATGCTATGCTGTATCATAAACTCTTCACAGCTCTTAGACTAGCCCTCATTTACACATGCAAGAGAATGAGATGGTAAAATGCTGAGGTGGTAGAATAGACAGTCCCATTTCACTCTACATGTAGACGATCACATGGAATGTTCCCCTACGTTTAAAAAATTCCTTGCAAATAGAAATCTGGCACAGCAAGCAAAGGAATGGGGGGAAGAGAATTCTCCTGTGCTGGTTTTCTGCATAGATGGACTTTTTCAATATATGAAGGTGCGTTCAAAGTTAGTATTCACCACCTGCAGTTTCAATGGTGCAATCCATTCCATTGCCTCATCCTTCTCAGCATAAGAGTCAGAGTGACATTAAAATCACACATTTACAGATAAGATTAGGGGGAGGAATATTAAACTCTACATTAATTCAGTGGTACCACTATATAAATTTGACCTTCCGAAGTCAAAATCAGTAAAATAAAAAAGAGTATGTTTCATTCATTACCCTCTTTAGTCAATCTCAGAGAAACTAAATTTAAAAGATCAGAGGGTGAGAGCTCAGAAAGAAAAAGGCAAAAGTAGCAAGATCCATAATGATGTATTCTAGGCAGACTGTACCAAAACAGACTTTTCAATTGAAGCTTCACATTCTTACCTTTATCTCTTTCTACGTATTCACTTTTCAGAGTTCTCTTATTTTAGTCCCATTATTTTTCCATTGACTTTAACATCCACGTGACAAGCAATAATTTGCAACATTATTAACTGGATTTGCATCGTGCTTGGGTTTTAGATAAGAGATGCTCTTTAAAATTTTAAATGAGATCCAACAGCTTGCGCCAAAAATCTGGGACCCCAATTTAGACTTTGGATCACATTGTACAGTTTGAAATGTCAAGTGGAGGAAGGAGGACCAATTATTATTGGAAAACGAACACATTTTCCTCCAAGGTCAGCTTGGATAGAAGTGATACAGGATTTTTTTTTCTTACTTTGGAGATTTTACTAATAAACACTTTATAGCATTTAACCTATTTTTATTTAGATCATTTTTATGCAAGTTGAGGTTAATCCTACCAATGAATCCGCTGCTATCTCAATTCACCTGTCAATCAACCAGAAAGAGCAGAGGTACTTACCTTGTTCATCTGCTCATTTCAATAACAGCAGAAATGCAGTTCTATTTACATAGGACAGTTCTTCACAAAACATCTTTTAAGTGTTACAAATCAAATAGTCTATAGAGAATACTGGGGTGGATGGATCCTACCATATCTTACTACTCCACTGAGCAAAGTCATTTATTTATTAAAATATCAACACCTCACCTTTCCTTTTGGCTCAAGTTTAAAGCTTTCCTCCAATCTAAGGAGCCTTTCTCCAAATTAAGCAGCTCTTATGGTGGAGGAAGTTGGAAGAAGGCTATTGGAACTGTATGAAAGTTTCTTGGAGGATGGTTGGATTCACATTTCCACATGTGAGGTGATAAACAGAGACTGAAAAGAAGAGGAATTTTAGACTAGCACCAGAATCTAATAATTTTTTTAAGTGAAACTGTGTAAGGGAACGTGTACAAACAGTTGCTTGTAAGCTCAGCTACCATCTCTAAGAAAGACCGATGACTGTGCAGAAAGAGTCTAGAGGCACAACAAAATATGTTGTTACTTCCCCCATTTTAAGCCACTTTCTTCAAATTGCCTTTCCTTCTAACAAAGCAGCTGCATTTAATAATGGGCAAAATCCTCCAGTTTAATTCAGAATGAAGTTGATTTCTCTGAGGTTCCTCCCAGCCCTTAAATCTCAGGGAACCTTGGGCATGTCCCAAAAATACTGCCAATCCTGCTTGGGGCTCGCCCCTCTTTTAAGCAGGTGGCAGCCATTTGCCCCACTGCAAGGATGGAGGCAGACAGCTTCAGCCTCATCCGGGGATTCAGCCTGGGGGGCGGAGTCTCGCGGCGTTTTTATGCCTCTCCGCCCCCGTGGCTTCAGTCTTGCCTCGTGCTCGGTGGAGGCAACACCTCGGAGTTGCTCCCCGGCACGAGGCCTTCAGCGGCGGACTTGGGGCGTGAGGCAGCATCGTTCAGCTCTAGGACGCCCACCCGCTCCCCTTCCCATCTTTCAGGCGTTTGGCTGCTGGGTGGTTGGGCTGGGCGGGGTCCGGGTCTCTTCCTACCCGCCGTTCCCCGTGGGGCAGGCGGGGTGGGGTTGGTCTGTGGCCGTAGTTGCCGCGTCCTTTCCTCGCGGCGGCCGTTGAGCCGTTGGGAACAGGTCGCAGCCGCGGCCGGCTGGTCGCCGCCGTCTCGCCCTTGTGCGAGTGGCGCCTCCTTCCGCGCGCCGCTCCTTCGTTGGGAGAAGCTGCGTGTAGGAGCGTGCGCCTCGTGGCCGCGTTTTTTCCCGCGCCGCTTTGGAGCGTGCGCCTCTCGGCCGCGTTTCTCCGTGCTGCGCCCGTTTATTCAGGAAGCGGCGTGTGGGAGCGTGTGCCTCTCGGCCGGGTGCTCTTTTCGCCCGTTGGGTGTGCGCCTCGCGGCCGCGTTTCCTTTCGCCGGGCCCGCTGGCCTCGCGAGGCATTTCAGTTCCCGGCGGCCGGCTTTGTTCTGTTGGGCGCTCCGCCCTGGGTTGGCTTGGGTTTGTCCTGCAGGCTCTTTGCTGTTTTGGGGACTTGCTGCTCAAGTAGCTTTAAGGAGCGGCAGGGGTTTTTTCGGCCCGCGCGTTTGGCGCCATCTTGGGTAGCCGTTACAGCGGCCATCTTAGATCCTTCTTGGGGTTAGGCCTGGTGCTCATTGGGGAGGTTCCTGAGATTATCTCCCTCCGGGTTGCCATTAGTGCTTAACGTGTTGGTGACATTTTAGGTGGCTTGTTTAATAATTTATCTGCAGGCTAGCTGAGTGAGCTAGGCTTGTAACAGCTCTCTCAGAGCTCTCTCAGCCTCTCCCATTGCAAGGGGTTAAGCACGCAGCCCTTGGCTTTAGCTGGCTAGGCTGCTGTTTGCTTGCTTGGCTGGGACAAGATGGGGCCCAAAAAGGGAGTGGGCACCTCAAAAGGAAAGCAGCCAGCCAGGCGTCCTGCAAAGCGCACGGCTGCTACGCTATCATCTGATGAGGACGATGATGTTTCCCTGAGACGTGACATTTTGGCCAGGATTGCTGCCTTAGAGCAAGCAAAGTCACCTGCCGCGCAGTCAGGGGAACCTGCTGCAAAGAGGCCTTTGAGGGTGACATCCAAGGCTGCATCCTTAAACAACATTCTTTCTCGTTTATCTGCTTTAGAGGGGAGGTCTTGCGGAGGCACCTCGGTTCCGTCTACTTCCGTGGCCAGTCAAGCAGCCGTGACCAGTCAGGTTTTAGAGGAGGAATCGATGGAAGCTACAGCGACTGACGCGGAAGGAAGCTGGGCCCAGGATGCGGGGCAGGTGGCACTGGTGGTGCAGCCGGCCGAACCTGAGGGTAAGTGTCCTTGGCCCCAGCAACCAGGCGCCTGGCCTTGGGGCCAGGCTAATCAATCTGCGCAGCACACCACATGTATGCACCCTGCAGCCCCTGTGTGTTCACCAGGGGCTGGGTTGGCTCCTGATTGGGGGCACTGGAGTCAGTCGCCTGTTCCTGGGCAAGGCCAGGGAGCAGCCGCTTGGGCGGCTTCCCCAGCCCAGGTTCAAGGCATGGGCCAGGTTCCGCCGTGGGGAGCATTTTTTGGTATTCCCTGGTCCAATTATGGAACCGTCCCCTATAGGGCCCTCCCAGTTGGGGATACGGCGATGCCTTTAGGTGATCATCTTACCCCGGCCACCAGAGAGAAGATCCTGCGTGGGGATTATGTAGATGTCTTTACCCTTCTCTTCAGAGACCTGGAGAAGAAGGATAAAGAGGATTTGGAAGACCGGGACAAGGAGCGCCTCAAGAGGCGCAAGATAGATAGAACCTGGCACAATTGGCTTCCTGGCTTTCTCATATACGCGGGGGTTATAGCAAGGGCGCAGCCCTGGAGGGCTGCCCCACTCTTCCAGTATATAGATATTATTTATAGGGCACACACTGAATTCTTAGGTGCAGCCTGGCTGCAATATGATGAAGAATTCCGGATGCGTGCAGCATTGAACCCGTCCTTGCCTTGGGATCAAGTACATCAGCACCTGTGGTTGCAGCTGATGACCCCGGCTAAGTCGTCAGTTGGGGACAGATCCGATAGTGGTCACATTGTGCAGCGTTCATCGCAGGCTTCTGGGGGTTTCAACCAGGGTTTTTACGGCTCCCGCACCTCTGCGGGGCAGTCGGTTCAGCCCCGGCTGCTTTGCTTTGAGTTCACCTCAAAAGGGGTTTGCAGCCGAAAAAACTGTCGTTTTGGGCATGAGTGCCCTACCTGTCGTGGTCCGCACGCCCTCAATGCCTGTAAAAGGCAGCGGCCGTTTGGAAAGAAAGGGGGTGGCCCCCCAGGGCAGCCGGGGCCTAGTAAAGGGCCCCAGCCCAATTAAAGTGAGGGTCCTTGAGGCCATGTTGGCTGACTACCCTAACAAGGTGGATGCCCAGTTTCTGTTGCAAGGTTTTTTGTTTGGTTTCCGTATTCCTTATCAAGGCCCCAGGACCGCCTTCATGTCAGCCAATTTGCGTTCAGTTATTGGCATGGAGGATGTTGTGCGGGCAAAGATCCGGAAGGAATGTGTCGAGGGCAGGGTTTTAGGCCCTTTCCCCTCCCCTCCAGTTCCTCATCTGCGGGTTTCTCCCTTGGGGGTAGTGCCTAAGAAGGCAGCAGGTGAATTCCGTCTTATTCACCACCTGTCTTACCCTAGGGGCGGGTCGGTTAACGACGCAATTCCTGAGCATTTTTGCTCGGTGCGTTACACTTCCTTTGACCAGGCGGTCAAAGTGGTTAGACGTTGCGGTCGGGGTGCAGAGATGGCGAAATGCGACATCAAGTCCGCATTTCGCCTTCTACCTGTGCACCCTGATGACTTTGAACTGCTGGGGTTTGCCTTTGAGGGCAACTTTTACATGGATAGAGCCCTTCCCATGGGTTGCTCCGTTTCCTGTGCAGTGTTTGAGCGTTTTAGTACGTTCCTTGAGTGGGCACTACGTCACAGGCAACGCTGCCGTGACTCCGCCCACTATTTGGATGATTTTATCCTGGTTGGGCCCTCAGGCACGGGTCAGTGTGCTCGTCTGTTGGACGATTTTGTTCATTTAGCTGGCGAGTTGGGTGTTCCCTTAGCACATGAAAAGACGGAGGGTCCCACGACGGTTTTGACCTTCCTAGGGATAGAATTGGATACCGAGCAGCAGACTTCGCGGCTGCCATTGGTAAAGCTCCAGGAGTTGCGGTCTCGTTTGCGGGCCCTCTTGGGCAAGCGGAAAGTTTCCCTAGTGGAGCTCCAACAGGTCGTAGGCCATCTTAACTTTGCATGCAAGGTGGTGGCTCCCGGTAGAGCCTTTTTGAGACGACTTTGTGATGCAATGAGGTCACTTCGGCTTCCGCATCACAGGGTTCGGGTTTCTCCAGGTATGAGACAGGACTTGGAAGTTTGGTCCCAATTTTTGGGCAATTTCAATGGTGTCTCTTTTTGGAGACAAGAGCTGTTGTTAGAAGGTGACCTTCAGGTTTCATCCGATGCAGCAGGCTCCATTGGTTTGGGAATTTATTTCAGGGGGCACTGGTGTTCTGCACCATGGCCTGCTAGCTGGAGGGAAGCTGGCCTGTGCAGGGATCTTACTTTTCTTGAGTTCTTCCCGATTCTAGGGGCTGTTTACCTGTGGGGTGGGGAAATGGCCAACCACTCCGTGCACTTTTGGTGCGATAATATGGCAGTGGTGCAGGTCGTGAATTCCCTCTCTTCTAGATCCCCCAGGGTAATGAAGCTGGTCCGAGCCTTCACCTTAAGGTGTCTCCACCTTAATATTTTGTTCTTAGCCAGACACGTACCCGGGTTAAATAATGAAGTGGCAGACGCCTTATCTCGTCTGCAGATGGACCGGTTTCGACAGCTTGCCCCAGAGGCGGATTTGCTGCCCGCCCAGGTTCCTTTGGAGCTATGGAGGATTGGGAATCCGAGGCATTCAGGGCTATCCAGTTAGCCCTGGCCCCTAGTACCAGGAGATCCTACGACAGGGCGGTGCGGTACTTTGCGGATTTCAGGCGGGAGGCTGGTCTTCCGCAGATTTGGCCAATTCCAGTTGAGCATGCAGCCCAATTTTGTGTTGCTCAGAAAGGTAAGGGGCACAGGGTTAAATACATCCGTAGCCAGCTTGCGGCTTTGGGCTTTGCCTCGAAGGCTCGGGGCCTGGTTGACCCCACGGGTGACTTCCGCATTAGGAAAATGCTGGAGGGTTGGTCCAGGGAGGCCGCTGTTACGAGGGACGCCAGGCAGCCTATTTCCCCTAGTATTTTACAGGGTTTGAGGGCCATGTGGCCGGTGGTCTGCAATTCCCCTTTTGAGGAGCTGTTATTTCATGCCGCGTCCTTGATTGCATTTTTTGGAGCTCTTAGGGTCAGCGAGCTCGTTCCCCAGTCCCTTCGGGACGTTTCTGGTCGCGCCATCTCCGTTTCTGATGTTAAGATTCAGGGGGAACAGGTGAAGATTCGCATTAGGCGTTCTAAGACCGACCAGATGCATAAAGGGGTAGACTTGTCAATAGGGCGATGCGCGATTAAGGATTTGTGCCCGGTGGCGGCTTTGGAAAAGTATTTGAGAGCGCGGGGCTCAGCGCCTGGGGCACTGTTTTGCCATGAGAATAGCTCCCCGCTTACGAAATACCAGTTCTGGGCTGTCACCGGCAGGGCTCTCTCAAAGTTAGGGCTAGAAGGGGTCAAGTTTGGGACCCACTCTTTTCGTATAGGTGCGGCTTCCACGGCTGCAGCGATGGGGTATTCTGGAGCCGAGATTCGGAAGGTGGGGCGGTGGCGCTCCTCCGCTTACAAGTCTTATGTGAGGCCCCTGGCTGGTGGGCAGTCATGCTGACTTTGTTTTTCTTTCAGGTGCTGTGGCGTGGCGCGATAGGATACGCATCCTCATATGTGGCCATAGTATGGTCTTTTGGGCGGCGCACCAAGCGAAGAGGACGCGGATCGGGTCCCAGCTTGGACTCAGCCGTTGGGCCACAGTGGAATGGCAGGGCAGAAGAGGCCTGCGTTGGGCAGGTTTGCTGCCGCTGTTGTTTGAGGGTCGGAGTCTCCCTCCCCCTCATATTCTGGTTGTCCACTTGGGTGGCAACGATTTGGGTCTCATGAAGGGCGTGGCCCTGTCTTGCCAAGCGCGGGACGACCTCCGTGAGATTAGGAGGAGATGGCCCGGTGTTCTCATTTTTTGGTCGGCGATGCTTCCGCGTCGTGTGTGGCGGGAAGCATTGGACCATAGGGCTGTGGAACGGGCGAGGCGGATGGCCAATAGAGCTCTGTTTAGAGCACTGTCGGAGGGTCTTGGGATCTATTTGCCCCATCCGCGGATACGGGCCGAGTCTGCAGACCTCTACCGAGGGGATGGGGTACACTTATCCAACAGTGGTAATGCCATTTTCTTGAACGACCTGCGGCAAGGGCTGCGCCTGGCTTTAAGCCACTTGTGGGGCGCTGAGGCCTAAGCAGAGGCTTGGCCTCGGCGGTGGCAGGGTGTTAGTTAGGGAAGAATCTGTAGCGGGCCGGTGAGCACCCTTGGCACCTCTCCATTGGTGGGGAATTGGGGTCTGCCAGATGTGGCTGGCTGCCGTACGGCCCAGTTGCGTGGTTAGACGCCCTGGTGGGGAACCCCTGGACAAGCCAGTCTCCCCCCGCTGCCGTACGGCCGGGTGGGGGAGCTTTACAGGGGTGAACCACTTCGCCTGGCCAGTCCGGGTCCCAGCCATTGTCTGATGGCTCGCACCTGGGGCAGCGGGTGTCTCGCCCAGACAGGTCAGGGCGGGGTAGGGAGTGACCCCAGGGCCTGACCTGTACCGCTAGTTAGGCCCTTGCCGTAGTTAATATTTTCTGTTTCTTGTTTATTAATAAAGCGGCCCATTTTTATAATCCAAATACTGTGTCTGTCTCTTATTCCTAATAGTGGGGCAATACTGCCAATCCTGCTTGGGGCTCGCCCCTCTTTTAAGCAGGTGGCAGCCATTTGCCCCACTGCAAGGATGGAGGCAGACAGCTTCAGCCTCATCCGGGGATTCAGCCTGGGGGGCGGAGTCTCGCGGCGTTTTTATGCCTCTCCGCCCCCGTGGCTTCAGTCTTGCCTCGTGCTCGGCCCACCCACCTCTCCCTATTTCAGTACGGGACTAGCCGGTTGCCATTCGGAGCCAGGTAGGAATTTTTTCTCTCACAGTCCCCGATTGGCCTTGGGGCTGGAGTTTTTTCGCCTACCTCGTACTGTCTTGGGAGGGGGATTAATTTGTTGGTGGGTCGGAGTTTACGCCACGGGTGGCAGGGTGTTAGTTAGGGAAGAATCTGTAGCGGGCCGGTGAGCACCCTTGGCACCTCTCCATTGGTGGGGAATTGGGGTCTGCCAGATGTGGCTGGCTGCCGTACGGCCCAGTTGCGTGGTTAGACGCCCTGGTGGGGAACCCCTGGACAAGCCAGTCTCCCCCCGCTGCCGTACGGCCGGGTGGGGGAGCTTTACAGGGGTGAACCACTTCGCCTGGCCAGTCCGGGTCCCAGCCATTGTCTGATGGCTCGCACCTGGGGCAGCGGGTGTCTCGCCCAGACAGGTCAGGGCGGGGTAGGGAGTGACCCCAGGGCCTGACCTGTACCGCTAGTTAGGCCCTTGCCGTAGTTAATATTTTCTGTTTCTTGTTTATTAATAAAGCGGCCCATTTTTATAATCCAAATACTGTGTCTGTCTCTTATTCCTAATAGTGGGGCAAACTCTCTGATGCTTGAATGGCCCAGACCAGAAACTCTGAGCAGCAGTGGGAAGAGAAATCTCCTGCCATAGCAGGCAAACCTAAAGAAAACCAGCAGCATCAAGACATTCCATACAAGTACAAATTTCAGATGGGAGTTGGCTGTGCCATCTTGGGTGAAGTTTGATAATCCCTTCCCCCAGGGCTTTTTTCTGGGGAAATAGGTGGGGGGACTCTCTCCTGGGGCAACTCCTGGCAGGAGGTGACACCCCTTCCACCACCTGCGTGTACGATGATGTCCCTGCCAGGAACTGACATCATTGTGCACACATGCCTGCACCCCGAGTGCTCCCGCAATTCGCGCTGGCTTGCCCCCCGGCCCCTTATATTAGGCTGCGGCCCAAAGCTGTGGGTGTACACACTGCTCAGCTGAGCCGTGGCCCAGCGCCTCACCCTGCTCCATGAGGGGAGGCCAGCCAGGCGAGTGAGCAAGCGTGCTATGGCCCACTGCAAAGCAGTGGCGGGGACTGGTACATATGCTGCTCAGCTTAGCTATGGCCTGGTACCTCACCCCGCTCCAGCGGGGGAGGCTGGATGGGTGAGCAAGCGAGCGTACCACGGTCTGCTGAGAAGCAGCGGCGGGGGTTGATGTGTACTGCTCAGTTGAGCTGTGGCCTGGTGCTTCACCTCACTCCAGCAGGGGAGGCCGGCTGGGCATGCCAGCGAGCGTGCTATGGCCCGCTGCAAAGCAGCAGCGGGGGCTGGTGCATGTGCTGCTCAGCTGAGACACAGCCAGCTGGAGGTGGAGTCCCAACCCACCTCCCCAATGGAGCCGAGGGGGGAGGCATCTGGCATGGGACTGCACACAGTTCCTCCATCCTCCCACCACATGTGCTCACCTCCTCGCAGGAGCAAGCTTACCTTTTAAAATGGCCATTTACTGCAGGGGAACTGATCTGTTGCTGGAGATCAGGGGGCGGAACCACCACATACGTGATCTCTTTGGAGAGGTGCCAGAATGCTGTTCTGTCACATTCCAGTAGAAAAAAGCCCTGCCCTCCCTCTTTTGAAATTCTTTTCTGCTCCTAATGCTATTGTTTTTCAGAAATCTCATAGACACATAAGGAAAAAGAATACACTTTTCTGGTCTTAAAATCTGTCCGGGACAAATAGAACTCACAACAGTGTCCTCCTCAGACAAAAGATGGAAGTAAAAACTGAATGCTCTTATTTTGGGTAAGCATGGATTTCAGCAGCCTGGGTCAGCATTTAATACTTTACAGCTGAAACCTGTTAAGAAGCTGTAATCTTTCTCTTGTTGATGTTTAGGATATATTCTGTTGGACACACTGTTATCCTTGGGAAATGGAAATTTGTAATAAATCTTCTACCCAAGCAACTTACATCTTCAGAAACTTTTGTATCTATAAATATATTATAGTATACCTCTCACCTTCACCTGTTCAGCCAAAGGAAATGTAGTCTGATGTAATCCAAGTCACTGAGAGAACACTTATGCCCATCATTTTAGGAAGATGGATGGTTGCCAAAACTGTCTCTCACCTTATGATAGGATGGTGAGATCTGACTCCTTCATTTTAGTTCCTGTTGTTTCATACCTTTTTCTCAAAAAGAAGCACGTATTTAAGAAAGTTTATTGGGATTTTGGCCTGGCTGCATATTACATCATATTGCTTTAACACTCCATCTTATAACAATAACAATAACAATAATTTGGTGTAGTGGTTAAGGACTCTAATCTGGAGAACTGGGTTTGATTCCACGCGCCTCCACTTGAAGTCAGCTGGGTGACCTTGGGTCAGTCACAGCTTCTTGAAGCTCTCTCAGCCCCACCCACATCACAGGGTGATTGTTGGGAAGATAATAATAACATACTTTGTAAACCGCTCTGAGTGTGCATTAAGTTGTCCTGAAGGATGGTATATAAATCAAATTTTATTATTAATGTTATAAAAACGGCAAACACCAGAATCAGATCTGCCAAGAGTTTTGTCATGGCAGAGATTAGCCACAAAAGCCAGTTTTTAGTGGTAGGTGCAGATCATTTGCGAGTGTGAGTATCTCTAGGCATGTACAAAATGTCCATTTATGAAATGAACATTCACACAATTTATCTGAACAAGGTTCGGGTCCAACAGCATCTTAACAGCTAACCAGGTTTCTAGAGTATGAGCTTTTGAGTTCATCTCAAGAACTCATACTCTGAGAATCTAGTTGGTGCTTAAGGTGCTATTGGACCTGAATCTTACTCTTCTACTACAAATTGACATGGGTACCCACCTGAAACAATTTATTTGATTGTAGAGGAGAGGGCAGAGGCCATGACTTCCTGTCAGCCATAGAACTTTTCGCAATTTAGGAATTTTAATACTGGATGTAAATTTCCTTTGAATGCATCAATCACATTCCCAGAAAGAGGGCTCTTGACAACCAAAATGGGCCTTACAAGCTGCACTGCCTGCCCAGAGATTCCAACTGCAATACTGGAACAAAAAATGGCTCTTGATTTTCCTGTGTGCAGAGGTCTTATCTTTCTTCTCCATGCATCAATTCACCATGTTCAGAATAAAAACTACCATAATGCACGGTAGTATCTACCCTCAGAAATGCCCATGAGCCAACATCTATATATTGTTGAAGGCTTTCACGGCCGGAGAACGATGGTTGTTGTGGATTTTCCAGACCATGGCGATACAGCCCGGAAAATCCACAACAGCCAACTTCTAGTTTACTCTTTCAATCTCTTCTGCCTCTCTTTACCTCCAATTCCTCTACTTCTTTCTTTTAAAATACACCCCCCCCCCCCGCCCCATGAAACTACTGAGTTGGATACTATGAACCGTGTTGAAATTTTTCACCCCTTTCTCCCACTGCACCCTCTGTGATTCTTGAAAAACTGGTGCTGGCAGGGCCAGGGAAAGTCTTCTGGACAAAACGAAAAGTAGCTCAGGGAGTTGCAGTGAGGGGGAATTGGGATAAACCATGTTCCCAGCTGCATCAGCAGAAAGCTTGTTTTGCCCCTGTAGCCTCCATGAGCTAGTTGGACTAGCCCTGTACGGTAGAGCCAGTGTCTGGAGCTGAGAAGCTGAGGAAGAGGATGGTTGCTGCTGGGAAGCTTGATAAAATGGTATATGCTCTTATCACTTTGAATAAGGTAACTGGAAACAAGTTGTATGTGAAAATGAATGAGTAAGGAGGGAGGGTTAAATTTAGTTTGGCATTATTACTGGAATCGTGTTATCATTGCAGGGCTGTAATTTCTAAGTTGAAGCCTGAAGCCTGGGTTCCAGTTTGTTCCTTTAATCAAGAGGACAGTATCAAAAGACCCTGGCACTTGGTGGGCCAAAAAAGTTGGGACTTTACTAACCCTGAAGTGTTACCAAGAAACAAACAAAGAGTCTTTAAGGAGCAGTTGGACAAATACTAGTCAGGGCTGCTTTAGGCTGTTCCTGCATTAGGCAGGGAGTTGGACTAGACGGTATCTAAGAATTCCTTCCAATTCTATGATTCTCAGCTGCTTAAGTGAATTCAAAGACTATTTGTTGAAAGTTTCTATTCTCTGTTACACCTTATGTGTTCAGTTATAAAAATCTAGGTGTATTGTTCTGACTGTTGAAAAGTTGTGACTTAATGAAATTTCTTAATTACAAATGACTTGCAATTTTGGTTCCTAATTTCGGCCTTGCAATTGCAGGCTCCTTGTGAGGTCTGTATTTTGTCCATGG
This sequence comes from Eublepharis macularius, assembly GCF_028583425.1. Taxonomy (NCBI): domain Eukaryota; kingdom Metazoa; phylum Chordata; class Lepidosauria; order Squamata; family Eublepharidae; genus Eublepharis; species Eublepharis macularius. The sequence continues at coordinate 21,211,862 of NC_072799.1, read as the reverse complement.
AGCTTTCCTGATCCCCATCATCATGTGGTTCCCATGAGACAGCTGGGGAAAGCAGAGGTAAGAAAAATCCACTTCTGCAAGCACTGTTCAATTCTCAGTTTGCAGGATCCAAGCCAATACAAGCAATAAATAAGAGAAACAACTCCCTTGTATCATTAATGCTATTTATTTGTTATTTAAGAGTTATATGCATCCCCTTGCCCAGCTGGCTTGGTGTTTCTGTTTAGGGTGTTATTAATAAGCAGATGACACACAATTATATCTACTGTTAGATGGTCAACTGGACACTGCACTGGATACGCCAGCTGGGGCTTTGGAGGCTGTGACTGGGTGGCTGAAAAACAGTTGACTGAAGTTGAATCCTGTGAAGATGGAGGTCATGTATGGGTCGACAGGTTTAGGAACACAGCTCCCAGCTCTGGATGGGGTGCCGTCGGCAGATCAGGCAGTTTGTTCCTTATCTCTCGACTAGTGACCTGGCAACAGTGATCCAAGCACTGGTCATCTGCAGACTGAACTACTGTAACTCACTCTACAAAGACCTGCCCTTAAGGTTGATCTTGAAGTTACAGCTGATCCAGAATGCAGCAGCACGTATCCTCACTGGGATTCCAGTTAGGACACGTTAGACCTATCTTGTGCCAGCTGCACTGGCTTCCAGTGGGTCAAGTTTAAGGTATTGACTATGGCTTTCAAAGCCCTAAACGTACTGGGGCCTACATACCTGCAAGACCGCCTCTTCCTTGGAGGGCTCTTTGTTCAGCCGATCAACATCTTCTGGTGGTCCCTGGCCCCAAGACGTTCACTAGCCTCAACTAGGGCCAGGGCCTTTTCAGCCCTGGCACTGGCCTGGTGGAACTCTCTTTCTGTCAAGACCAGGGCCCTGCAGGACTTATTTCAGTTTCACTGGGCCTGTAAGATGGAGATGTTCTGTCAGGCCTATGACAGTGGTTAAGGATTAGGTGGGCTACCTGATCTGCCTCTCTGCTGTGGCCTTGGTCCACTGTTTATCTGAAACATCTATGATCTGCCTGCCCTTCCCCCTTTGATTGCTGAAGTGGTGTATAGTTTTAATATCTTTGCTACTGTTGACTATGGTTTTATGGTTTTAATTGTGTTTTGTGCTTTGTATTTTATTATTAATTTTATACTGTACTTTATTATTATTGTAATCTAACAATGTTGTTACCTGCCTTGAGTCCATTTGTGGGGAAGGTGGGTTAGAAATTTAATAAATTAAATTAAATATTCCAAGGTAATTTTGCAAAAAAAAAAAGTTTGCAAAAATGTATTTTTATTAAGATTTATTAATACTTTTATTACAATATTTCTTGGACAAATATGAGAATACCACTGAAGCAGGAATATCACTAACTTTCTTTAAGAAATCTGGAACATAGAACAAGGATTGCTCCTTTGAGAAGAAGAATCTGATTTTTCTATATCTTATTAATTCAGCCTATCCTACAAGGGCTGGGAAGAGCTAAAAAAAGAGTACAACATTAATAAGTATGGAATTAAGTACATCAGAATTGTTATAGGATTACTGGTGAGGACTGAAATTGTTGCTTAAGCTCATTATCCCAGGAAAGGTTCAATATTACATTCAGATTTGCATCATAATGACATTCACAGTGTTAATGTCTTTACAGTAAAATCCTAAGCAGAGTTACTCCAGTCTAAGCCCATTGATTTCAATGGGCTTAGACTGGAGTAACTCTGCTCAGGATTGCACTGTTAGAGTATGATAATGCAAAAAACTGCAGACTATACTGGTAAAGACAGAACAATTTTACTACTGATGACTGAGCTGGTTGTTCAGACAGATCTAAATAGATAATGGAGATGTTCTAAGAAAAGGAGGGATAAGCTAGCTATCAGAGATGCCTTAGATGTAGTTTAGCTTGCCTTATTTCCATGAAGTGGATCTGAGGCCAGTTGGGCCTCTTTCCAATTAAGGGTCTATTCTCAGCTACAATAGCAGATCCATTGTGCATAGCAACAGACGTGTTCAGCAGAGGATAAGAAGAAACCCAATAGAGTAATACTTTCCCCCTGGGTGTACTCCTTGTCACAAATTTCATTATTAGACTGTGAAAAGGTTAGTATTTAGTTTATAAAGTCATAGCATTCATTAAATACTGTGTAGCAAAAAGACAAAGATCAACAAAGAAGGAGAGGTTGAAAGAGAACAATGAAAGTAAATAATACCTTTACCAAACAATAGACCCGCAAATCAAAGAGGAATCTACAGTTAGGAGAGCAGCAAATGAACTGGAAGAAAGAAATATGAAAGATGAAAAGATCTATTGATATATCATGGTCACTACATTGCACTGAGAACACAAAGCTAGATAATGAGATATCTCCTGCAGCTACATAATGTTGCCTGGTTTATAGTAAAGGCTTGAAGAGGGCATTTTTTTCACACATTACTATACAATCACGTATACAACCAGGGTATTTATGAATAGCTTCTAATTCACTCATTCCTACCCATCGGCTTGTTTGACACAATAAAAATTGCAATTTGAAATATTGTACTTGAGAGAGTTTCTCAGCAGGCCAATAATGACTAAGTCTCCCTGAAACCAATGAACAAGCTAATTACAACTAACTTGCCCTAGTATTTTCAATACAAGTTAATCATTGTTACCTTCAGCCAAATCTACATTTCCGTACAAGGTAAAAATGGTAAGTTGAGTTGCTTCAATAAAATTGTCTGAACAGTGGAGTGCTTCCAACCATTATCTAAGGAGCTTTGCTCCAATCTAAGAAGTCTTTCTCCAACTTAAGCTGTAGCTTGCTTAAAAGTGGAAGAAGACTCCTTAGGCTGGAAGAAAGCTTCAAACTTTGCTCAGTGGAGTGGGAGGATAGGGGTAGGGCCCATACCATTAGGGGTTGGCAACTGGTACCCCGTAGCTAAATCTGAGGTGTCATCAAGCCCTTGATTGTTGAACCCAGAAGCATAAGAAAAGCATAGAAGAACAAAGTTTGTGCCATTGGGACTTGACAAAATGCAACCCTTCCCCCTCTTTTGGTAACACAGCAGTCTGGCAAAATCAGTTGCTGACCAGAGAAAATCAGCAATGTCACTTTATGCACACAAAGGGATAGTTTGATTTCCAGTTGAATTTCAAAATTCTCAGAACAAAGATGTGCAGAATATATCCTAAAATTGCAATAGGGTTGTTGGTGCATTATTATATGCTCCTTGGAAGAACGGCTGGATATAGCTGTGCAGAATCAATAAACTGCAAGTATTTGTTGACTGCATTACAGAATACTCTTAACTAAAGCAAACCTTTGAGGAGTACTTGGAAGCGCCTTCTCTGATAAGTGGAGTATCCAATGAAATTATAAGGGAGTTTCTCTGGTGGGCACTCCTCATCCACTGAGACCACTGCCCATTAAGAATTTTACTCATGCACCCAGGGCAAGTTCTGATTCCCTGTAGGGATAAAGGCTGTAAGACCCTCCCCCCATCATAATGTAGACAAAGTTATGGTGCCATTAATAACCACTGGAATATGCTACTATTACCCCCTACCCCCAACCAAGGATAATACAACTGTACACATTGTGGAAGAGTAATTATATTTTATTTTGGGAATGTAAAATCCTGTCATAATAATTTATTGGCAATAATTTAATAAAATATTTGTTTAATGCAGTAAAGAGCAATGGAAATACTTTTGTTTGATGTGAATAAGGCCTTTTGTCCTGGAATGTTAGAATTATGGTGAAATCATCAACACCTGAGGCAAAGAGATTCTTTGTATATGCAAAATCAGTAAACTAATGGGTCTGTATCCAAGTCTCTCTTTTTTAATTAAATAATGTTGGTACCAATGAGATGCTGATTGGTTTGTAAACTGAACCTTCAGTACAGGAAGAATTCCACAGGGCCTTTAAAAAGACAAAAAGAAAAGGAAAATGATAAATGAAGTCTCAAAGATGAAGTAGCATGCATCGCTGGTAGCAGAGACATAAAACATTATTTGCATTACAGATGCTTTGTGCTCGGAGAAGGCTAAATTAAAAATATTCAAGCCAAAAACATAACAATAAATGATTGAAATAAGTATAATCATGCTATAATTATAATCACTGAAATACTCTTAATATATATATTTATCTAAAAAATTTCACATTTAAAGGGGGGGAAGCCCTAGGGGGAAAAAATTACATCAATAGGAAAAATATAATTAGGAGAGAACTGAGTGCCAAAGGTAAGCAAGAGAGATTGATGAGAATTCACTGAATTATATTAGAATGGTCTTCCCTGTCACACTCAGAATCCAACTGTCCGGCTACTGTGAATGAAATCTGGCTGTATTCCATACACAGTGCAAAGTTTTAGCAATTGGTGGTAAGCTGGTGGAGGACTGGTGTAGTTAAGAGACTGGGCTAGCAGAGATGACGTCTTTAATTTGAATCTCATCCCAGCCAAGAACTCATTAGAAAGCCCTAGACAAACTCATCTCTCTTAGCTTTTACACACACACACATACACACTCCATCTCCAATACATGGATAATGACTGACATGTCTTACAGAGTTTGTTGGAAGGGAAGATAAAGCATGCACAAATTTTATAGAGTGCTAAATATTATCATTAGAAACTGATTATGAAAACCAGAAGTCAAGCCATTTTTACTTGACGGAATTTCACCAGATGACCACAAAAGGGGAAAACAATGATGATCTGCAGGATGCAGTTTGAGTTTCTTTAAAAAAAATGGAAAGAGAACCATTGTATAATATAATTAACCTACTAAGCTTGCAAGGATCAAAGACCCTTGGCCACATACAAACATATGTTATAGGCAAGCTCTAGCCGAACATACTTGTAAGTTCTGTGGTGGTTTCAGTCCCACCTGGAAGGCAGGTTTCAGAAAGTGGCACTCAGAGATTGTTGCTCAACTTCTTGGCCTTTGGCCTGTGGGATCCCGTAAGGCTCCATCTTGTCCCCTATGCTCTTTAGCATCTACATGGAATTGTTGGCTGAAGTCACCTGAAGATTTAGGCTGGGCTGTCACCAATATGCTGGTGGCAGTCAGCTCTATCTTATGCTTCCAGTAGATCCCAGGGAGGCTGCAGAAACCCTGAACTGATGCATGAGGCTAATAAACCAAACCTTAATCCCAACAAGACAGAAATGCTACTGGTGAGTAGTAGGACTGACACAACCCACTCTTCTGGATGGGGTTGCCCTCCCCCTAAAGTAACAGCTTAGGATTTCCAGATCTGGGCCTTCAGTTGGATAAGCAGGTGGCTGCTGTGGCCAGGAGTGCCTTCTCCCAGCTTTGGTAAGTTAGCCAGCTGCAGCCATTCCTGGAGAGAAATGAATTGGCCATTGTGGAGCATGCCCTGGTAACATCTAGATTAGATTACTGTAATGTGCTATATATTGGACTGCCCTTGAAATGTGTTTGGAAACTGGTGATGAATGCAGTAGCCAGAATATTGACTAGGGAGGGTTGTAGGAACTATATCGTTCCAGTGTCATCACTGGGACCCAATTGTTTTCAAGCTCCATTCAAGTTGCTGCTGGTGCTGACCTTTAAAGCCCTATCTGGTTTGGGATCAGCATCCCTTAAGGACCCCCCCCGCTCCCATATGAACCTAGCTGACCACTATATCCGTCTTACGAGGCCCTGATGCAGATGCCCCCCACCTTCCAAATTAGGCAACCCAAGAGAGAGCCTTTTTGGTCATGACACCAAAACTGTGGAACTGTCTCTCCTGGGATATTCATCTGTCCTCTTCCATCATTATCTCCACTGGGCAAGTGAATTTTTGTTTGTTTGTTTCATTAGACATTTCCTTAATGACCTCGTTTCCCTGCCTTACATTTTACTTGTTACGTTTTATCCAAGTTTGATTTGTGGTATTAAATGAGTTTACAACGGGCTTTTCACAATGTTCCACTTTTTTTTTTGTTAGCCACCTTGTTGACCCTGTCTGGGCTGAAATGTGGGATATAAATTTTGTAAACGATAATAAAAAAATAAGTGCCCACCGAATTATTAAGTACAGCATACATGCGTCAACCACACATATGTTCTGACAAGCTAGGCATATTTTAGACACTGAAAACACTGTCATAATAAATATGGAGGATAAGGGAGGAAGAAGTGCCACCAACAGCTGGGGAGATGAACAATGGCAGTAACAGATGTTATCATATGTAAACATAATGACTTTTTTTGGCAACACATAGCAGAACCAGAATTTCTGTCAGGTGGTGGAGATGAGACACTCTGTTCCTCTTCCAGGGAACCACAAGGGAGTTAACTATAAATGTGCTGTACTCATCAGGAAGAAAATGAATGACCCATTAGAATATTATGAAAGAATGGCTCACTGGTGTACAAACAGCTTTACTTCATTTTGTATAGGAACACAGGATTCTTTTACAAGTGCTAAAAGAAGTTTGGATTTGGGAAATGGCATTGGGGTGGGGCTGGTAAAGAACAGAGATATGGAAAACTACATGGTTGGCTGTTGCCATGTAGTAAGCCACTTGTATGGAGAGCACCAGGCAGCTTTTTAACATCCCAACACAACACTTTTTTCTGGAAAGTTGAAGCAATATGGTGAGAACTACCACATCTGAGAAAGGTAAGTGTTAAGCTGTTTAAAATGTCCTCTGCAAGGCAGCCATCACTTCTAATTAGTCCTCATCTCACTGTTGTAAAAGTTTGCCTCCTCAGCCCCCATATCCTTGATTTCCCTGAAGGTTAGTCAGGGCTGAATTATTAAGACAAATGGTGAAGATGGGGGGAAATATGGGACATGCTAGGAAATCATGTAAAAGAGGCAGCATGTAAACATAGCTCTCCAGATGACTGAATGAGAAGGAAGCAAGCAAATAAGTGGGAGAGAAACAAGATTTTCTACAAAACCATTAACATTCTGGAATAAGTAGAGCTTATGGTGTTCGAATAAGGACTCATTCAAGCGTTCTGGGCTGAAAGCAATGTCTGCAGCCATTCTTCATCTTCGTCAAACAGTTGAACATGGCTGTCCATGGCTGTATAAAAAAGATCAAATTTTCTCGCATTCATGTTGTTGAGATATGACGCAGCCACATACAACATAAACAGCAGCGATGGAGCATGGAATGGTGCTCACCTATATCTTGTAGTTGATTAAGGTTGCCTTCATCTTGCTATCTCTACAACTGTCCCTATCTGTAGTAAGCCAAGCAGGGAATCTCTGCAAAGTTGCAGAATGATGGTATACAGTAAAAGTATCATAAATACTGGTGGTTAACAGCACCAGAATAGTTTATCAGAAACTTTCTGAACAAAGGCACAAACATGTTCATTACGTTAATACTCATGCTAATTAAAGATCTATATCAACAGCCGTAGTAAAATTTAGTCCATCAGTAGTTCATCATTCAATTATAGGATTAGGAACTCAACTGCTGAGCATTTATGTCGCTCTGAACGAGCTGTGGGTGTCGCAATGTAGTTGCAAGACATCCGACAGTCATCACCTAACCTGCACTGCTCTCAGCAGGACATAATTTTACGAATTCCCTTTTATTATATCATATGACAACATGCTTGCTAAGATGCCCCTGGGGATGGGCGGTATATAAATTGAAATATAAATAAAAAATAAATTAAGATCTTATAAAGAAATACAAATAACTAGAAAAGCAAGCAAGAACCCAAGGCTCTGTTAGTAAACGTGCATGTATTTCTGACTAGTAATTAGTATAGATGTTGGGGAAATCTGGCTTGGACTGTATATAAAACAGGTACAAGTTAAATGTAAATACTCTGTACCTAAATATAATTTCTAATTATAGGTTTCTTTGGAATGCTCCTATTGCTATGCAAATAAATAATATTTCAGAGGAGGACCCCCCCCATCGGGGGGTTTAAAGCGCCTGTTTCCATGCCCCCCGGAAGCAGCATGGAAACAGGAGCTCCCTGACGGGGCTGGCTTCAGCTGACTGGTGCGGACTTCCTTGCCTGCCAGCTGAAGTAAGGTGCAGGGTTTAAAGTGGCCTGTTTCCCTGCCCCTCGCTTGCAAGTAGCACAGAAACAAGTGCTCCCCCACAAGGCTGGCTTCAGCTTACAGGCCCCGGGAAGTGATGGACCATGGACCGACAAACCGGTCCATGGTCCATGGGCGGGTCCATGAAAAGTTCGTGGTCCATGGTCCGTGAAACACAACGGACCACAAAGCAACGGCCCATGGTTTTCCCCCTGTCCTTGCCCACTTCTATTTATGAGCAAATGAATGTAGATGCTGAAAGGAATGATTTCTATACATTTGGATCCTGATTTGAATGTTTTGCTCCTATAGACATATTAGACTATGAGCATTAATGGTAGAAGAAACACAATTAAAAAGCCATTATTAAAAGCTATTATATGGCAGTCAAATCCTATGTAATAGTGATGCTCACAGGATACTAAAACAATTTTAAACTCTGGAAATACATGACTTATATTCCTCAGTTTACATATATGGGACAACACCAAGTCTGAAGTATCTACTACTGAGATATGACTTACTGAATGATCTTTTCATATCCAAAGTAGGCTCAGAGTTTAAGCCTGAACCAAAGGTTTTCCAGAAGGTACGATCCTCAAACAGTTGGTAACCTTACCATCTCTCATTTTCATGTGGATCCAGTGAGAAAAGATGGGCTGCTTAGCCGAAACAGCTACCAGGCACAATCTAGCAAAACTTAGTTTCAACATACAGCAGAATTTCATGTATGGTACTCAAAAGTAAATGCCACATTATTAACTGTTCCATCTATAAATACTTATGGTATCGTGTATATTTAGAATACCACAAGTGCATTGTCTTCCAAAATTTAGTGTGTAAAACAGGTCTCTCACAGTTCTTGTCTAGTGAGATCTCCGTTATTTCTTCACAAACTCTATTTTTGTTGATCAGTTATTTTCAAACTTCTCTGAGGAATCCCAAAAGCAATGGCACAGAAGCTATCCCAACAATGGTACAGAAGCTATCCCAGTTGATGGATGGCCTACAAATAATGCTGTTTCACTGCTGTGGAAAGCTTAGAAGACACTCTAGTGTGTCTTCTACTGCAGGGACAGATTAGCTCTGTTTTTAAAATTCACAAATCAGAAGAACATAAGCAGGGCTTCTTAACTGTTAAGACGACAAATCTGTGTCAGGTGATCTTGAATAAGTACGTGTTTAATGTAAGAGTTAAAAAGGCATTGCTGGAAGACCAAGGCCTACTGAATCAAGTAGAGCACATGTTCAACCAATGTGGATGCCTTGTGAAGTCAAACAATCTTAGCCAGTGTTCAGAACAGACCATGAAACATGCTGCAGAACGTACAAGGGTTCAGTGGCAAATTCTTGCACATTTTTGACAAGTTAATATAGAAATGTTCCCTCATAGTACAATAAAAAAAAACCTGTCTGATACATAAGAAAATCACAGGAGCATGGGCTAGAATTCAGCAGTCATTTCCACTGATGGAAGTGGACGTCATCATGTATATCATAAAAAGGGACTTTCTTGGTTCATATTAAGGAAAGCATCAGTAATTTTTTCCAGATGATCTTTTTCTGACTTTGCCTTTTCTCTCAGTTTCCTTAATAATCCAAATCGGCGAAGCTTTGTGACATCGAGACATATGCACAGCTGGCTATTTGTTAACTTGGATAAGGAAAACATATGGTAACACAACTGCAGATCCTGACCATGAAGCACTAGGGATTTGGCACTAGGATATCTGGAAACTTGGCTGGCACAAAATATCTTTTAAAAATACTGTTAAGTCATGAAGCAAAATAAAGCCACAGAATAATGTTTGCTGGTTACTTCAAAGATCTGATTAATCTGAGAAGTTGTCCTGTTTATGTTGCCATTTCTTAGGTGGAAAATGATCCCAAGGTGACCTTAAACTTCTTGTGTAGTAAAGCACATAGTGAAATATCAATTCTGTCACTGGAAACTTGTGACCACAAAAGTGTGGAGGATGCAAGGATACTAGCTACAGTGAACTCTTCCAAGATGGCAACTGCCATATAACTAGGGATCCCAGGTGCCTGCCAGAGGCATGCAATCTCCTGGCAGTTTGGCCACTTGCTCGCCAGTGACCAGCAGGAGGATGCAGGCCACCCGGTGATCTCCCACTACGGGCATGCACCCTGAGCACAAGTGCGGTGGCCACACTCCCAGCAGGCGCGACAATGTCATCACTGCACGGGCTGCACTTTGCTTAGGGCTGATTTTGGCCTCAAATGGGGAGATTCTCAAAGAATCGGCCCTGCATAAAGCATGGGAGCACTCCTGCAGCCCGCGCAATGATGCCACTTCCAGAAGCGACGTTCATTGCATTGGTGTTGGGAGTGCGCATGTGCTTCTGCTGGTGAGTACCAGGTGCCCCCCCCCAAATGGGTCAGTATGGAGACCTGGCAACCCTACAAACAGAGTTTCCTTTCAAGGCAAGCCCATCCGGCCTATTCTATTGGGCTTTTTTGAAGACTAGCAAACAACTCCATTCTTACCACTATGTGTAGTACATGCATGGATTTGAATTTAAAGCTGCACTGGAAGGCAATCTGGTTGAAAAGTGATGACATAAAGTGATGACATTAACTAGGGTTGTCAGCCTTCAGGTGGTGGCTGGAGAGCTGCAATTACAACTGATCTCCAGGCCACAGAGATGTTCCCCTGGATAAAATGGCTGCTTTGGGAGGTGGACTATGGTACTGTACCCTGATGAGGCCTCTCGCCTTTCCCCAAACCCCACCCTCTCTAGGCTCCAAAACTCCAGGAATTTCCCAACTTGGAACGGGCAACCCTAACATGAACGCTGATGAGAGTGCAACACAGTCATATATTAAGGAATAAGTTTAATCCTTATCATATCCATTTCTGTCAGCTTTTGAGGCTAATATAAAGATGTTCCACAGAAACTTCATATCCAACTGATTGAACTCAAAATTAAGCACAAATAATTTTATCTACATTGAGGCCTATGTATGTTGTTTAACTGTTGGTTTTGGTGACCTTGATGCCATTTTAATGCCACTTTGATGCCAATTTAATGCCATTTTGATGCCACCTTGAGACCTTGTGGCAGACAAAAGAAAAAGCAGAGTGTGAATGTAAATAATAATAATAATTAATGAGTTCAGAACCAATTCAAAGGTCCGTTTAAGCACACAGTATAGTAATGTCACACAAATGAACCACCAGTAGTAGTAGTAGTTTGAAGTTACCTTCAAATCAGAACCACCTTCTATATGGAAAATATATGTCAGTAAGCTAGCACAAGGACCCACCCAACCTTTTACAGTCATAAGAACTACAGTTTTTTCTTGAAACAAGAAAGGGAAAAAAGGAGAGAGAAGTCATCTTTTGAAGCTATTGCTCACTACAGAAAACAGAAGGGGGCTATTCCATAATTTACAATCATGAGAAACATAAATACAATAAAACACGGTATATGCAGCAACATGTACCTGTAGAGCCACTCAAAAGCACAATGGAAGCTACATCAAAAGCAAGAGATCAACTTTATAGGCTGTGATTGGTGAAAGATAACAGAATGATGTTCCTTGAATCAGATAATAATTTTGTTTGAGGTTCTCCAAACCATGGTTGCCAAGACAGGCTATAACGCACATGCAAGTCAGAGCTTCTAGTCAGTCTGTAAGAACAAGTACTTTGTTGATAGTCACAGTTCATTATCACACCAGGATAAAAATTCTAATTTTCAATTAAATTACTGGCAACATCCCCTGCTGATAGCCAACAGTTAAAATATTAATGCAAACTTCTTTGCAAACTTCTGAAGCCTTCATTATGTAACACAATATAAAAATTATGTGCTTAGTCTTTGGTGATTACAAACATAATAAGTTCATTAAATTGTTAATCAGTAGGTAAATGCTTTTTATAAAAAAAAAAGATTTCAAATTCTACTAATAAATATTCTCCATGTTCCTGCTTGTACAAATTCTAGAAAATATCAGGGAGCTGTTGGTAAAACAAGCAATTAATAGGATATTGGTATGCTGGCAGGTAGCTATTATTATCTTTTTTTTCCATTGCAGAAGGTATTGAAGAATCATTTAACAGCAAAAGATGAATGGCGTCACACTTCTATAACAACATACAGACACAGCAGTAGCAAAGAAAGGGAGGCTGGTTGAAAACCGTATCAATAAAGAAGATAAAAGAAAAACTGTACAATACAGCGACTTACATCATGGCCTACAAGTTCAGTCTGTGTGGATTTATCTACTTGGGTGGCAAGAGACCGCTGCAAATGTTGGGCTTTTTCCTGCAAAATAAAACAAAAACAATAGACTCCAGGTCAGACATGTTCATCCATACAGGTTTTTCAGCTACTAGTTTCCTACAATAAGAGCAAATATTGAACAGTAACAGTGTTTGAGAAACAGTAGGTGTTATGAAAGAGAGATTCATTTTCCTGATGCTGTTATCTTGCTGGTCCATTTACTAGGTGATTGCTGAAGTCATTTAATGGAGTGTGCGTAATTCAGCTGAGCTAAAGAAAGGCTACAATAGTGCGGTATACAGAGGGTCGTTTTTGAAGAAACAGATTTAAGACGTGGACACAGAATTTTTTTTTTAAATGTACCTTCTCTAGAAGTTACACCAACTTTACACACCAAGGCCATTATTGGCTATTGAATGGGAAGATGAATGAACTCTTAGTTTCCATTTGTTCAATTGCAAGAATATATATTTAAAAATCCTCTCAGAATTACGTAAGATGAAGAATGTAAATTAAATATATGATTCTGTAGTGGAGAAGGGAGAAAATACAAACATAGAAGTTGTTAATTTTGTTACCATCTTGGTTTTACATCTGTACCACTTGCTTTACTCAATTTCCTCACGATCCATGATCCGGGTTCAGGAACGGGACATGTTCATTGCTGTTCGGGAATTCGGGATCGTGGTCTGCACCAAACCACGACCCTCTGGTTCTGTAATTTTTTTTGGTTCGTGCCCATGTCTATTCTTGAGTACAGTTGTGTCTGCCTTTGTAATGTTACAAATGTTAAAAGATCTCCATGACTTTCGGTTAGGATTAGATTTATATGAGATCAGAGATTCATAGGTATTGGCCAACAGAAGTCTCCATAGCAAGTCCAACATAACACAGCAAAAAAAATGACAAAATTCCCAAGGATACCCTGGATTCCATAAGTGTTGCCAGTGCAACCACCACCATCTATTTAACTGACTGGCTTCTGCTGAGGTAACATTGCCTACAAATAATTCCAGATCACCTTCCAATACTTGGAGAAGTGATAGAGGAACTTCGCCTTCACTGCTGCCTTTCTGAAAGCTTACCAACAGCTTGGTCCTTTTCACACTGGGACTTTAAAGCATTTCAGCACCTTTCCTGCTTCCCAAGTTTGCAGGAGTTTCACACTCGCATGGGACGCAGGACCAATGTTTGTCAACGGCATCCTCACTTTTACTCCCTGTGGACATACGAGTTTATTTTGAAGCCGCTGCCAAGTCGTGGCTGGCACGATTAATGTCAGTGTGAACTTTATACTCCCCTTCTGCTTCTCTTCTCCCCCCTCTCCTTTTCCCTGGGAGCTGATTGGTCTGTGCAGAATTAACCACTCCCACCCTCCTCAGCTCTCTGAACGCCTTATCCGCCATTTTTTTAGTAAAGCAAGGTAAGGGTCATAAGGCTGCTTCCCCATCGGCTTCCTTCCTCCCAGGTATGCCAGCTTGTTATTTTTTTTCCCGAAGCCAGGAATGATTCTGCTAATTCCCTGCTGGCTTTAAAAGCCAGGAAAGGGTTAAATGGCTGCTTTCCCCTTCCTCCCTCAGTGGTATGAGCACACTCTTCTTTTTTTCAAAGCTAGGAAAGTGTTGTGATGCTACACCTACTTTCTGCTGGCTTTAAAAATCAGATAAGGGTTAAATGGCTGCTTTTCCTTCCCTCCCAGTGTCTTTGGCCAATGTGTAAAAAAAAAAAAAGCATAGCGTTTAACCCTTTCCTGGCTTGCCTTTTGAAAAAATAAATGAGTGGTACATGTTTTTCCCATAACGCTGCCACCAATTGCCTCTCCAGTAGGCAGGGGACAGCCCAATCATCAAAAGCAGGGAGGGGATGTTCCAACATTGTAATGTTTCTACGCATTCTCAAAGTTAAAAAAAAAAAAGTGACATGAATTGCAAAGCCCCGAAAGCCCAAAACTGTACCGAGGCTTCAAAGCAAATGAAGTATAGATGCCAAATTGAAACTGCAGTGGACAGTGTGAAATGAACAGGTGCAATGCTGAAGCCACTGTGATCAGGGCGAATGCTCAGAAATGGTGGTTTAAACCGTAAGTGCGAAAAAGGCCCTTGTCTCCTCAAGATGAGGTGACACCTCCATCTATTCTGACCTTTGTTCCTGTCTGGCCTCTTTGAATCCTACCTGGGTTAAACTCTTAGCTAAATTCTTGGAGATTTTTAGATTGATCTCTTGGATTAACTGCTATTGAAAAACACAGATACTCCATGGAGTTCCTTGCCCAAAGCTCCCAGGTGGTTTTTTCCTTTAAAAATGCTTATGGGATCCCAATTTGAAGGGCTGATGCAAGTCTGGAAAGTAGGCACAGAGGAAAGAGTTAAATCACCTTCCCAGAATCATAATAGTTTTGTCCTCAGCTGACATGCTTTTTTTAAGAGAGTGGAACCCTTACTACTGAAGCATTTTCTCTCAAACAGAGCCTAATATAGCCTTCAGAAGCCTACAGGAGTCACATTGCATTTATGCAAGTGCAAATCCATTATAATCTAGTGTAGGGAGTCAATTTGGAAGTCAGTGTGGCTATGAGATGAGAACTAACCCAAACCAAAAGAATTTGGAGTCTGTGAACCTCCTACTTGGGCCCCATTACTCCTGCTGCTCTTTGGTGGAACAATGGGATCAAATTTTGGGGGGAAACTAGTGCTGCATTGACATTACCACTCCCAGTGCAAACCTGAAAGTGATGTCACCATGCTGAGGCAAAGCTCTAAGATTCATCCAAAACTAGTAAAACCAATGATGTCACTGCCAGGTTCATTCTGCAAGTGACCTTGTGGTGTTGGTGCAATGCCACCTTTCTTGTCCCTGACCCCTGGCATTTCCTACCCATTGCCAGCTATTGGCTGGCAACCCTACCTAGGCAGATTAACAGATTAGACTCCAGTGGAAGAAGGAAAGGTATTGCTGACAGGACAGTTTCCATGGCTTAAATGCTTTGAGGTTTAGCATATAAAAGACAGGAGAAACAGCCAGAGGGAACGAGGATTTGGAATGCTTAGTGATGAACGATTATGGAAACACTGTTACGGTAAAAAGTTACAATTTACCACGAGCAATTTTTTAAAAAAACAACCGTAAAAATGACAATGCTGATGGCAATTCTGAAGAGTGCTTGGCTGCCGGCAGAAAGAAGGGGCACTAGCTGAACGTTGAGAATCACTTGTAGTCCAAGCTCAGTACAAGGAGCACTGGGAAACTACAGCATCTCCTTTCTGTAATCTCAGAGAAGTACCTTCAGAGCTAGTCTCCTGCAGTGCATTCAATGACGGACTGATTACCATCTGTGCAGAACTTTCAGACTCAGGTGCAGCACTTTTAATTCACCCTTTAAATACATTATAGACCCCCTTTATAAAAGAGTGTTCTCAGATGCAAACCAATTATGTGCCCTTTTGTTCGTTTGTTCTGTTTTAGACCGAGGCTTGTTAAATGGTTGACTGCTGGAGATGAAATGACAGCAATTTTTTTTTTTACATGCATACAGTGGATATTTGGAGCATCGAGATGTATTCTGTCTTCTAAACGGCCATAAAGGGTTTCCTTGGTGTAGATGCAATTCCTAAAAGCGACAACATGGCTGCAAATGTATTTTTCTGCTACCTGCTCAGTATCGATACATTGTCAATATCGTGGCTCAATCAAACCTGGTCTTTATGTGGATAAGGCAGAGAACAGCAGAAGGGCCAAACACGAAGCAGCTTTGACGGGTCGCTGAAGGGTTCTTCCACAATTCTTTAAAAATTGCAGCTGTGGGAAGGGGTGCAATAAGGATGCGGCATGAGAGACTATAACCTTTCATGTTGCCTCGTGGAGCTGCTGTTTGACCTTTGCTGTGAAACATACAAGAACGAGCCGGGTGTCAGTATCTTCTCCCTTTAAGGTACAAAGCAGCTCCTGGAGGCAGAGGGGCTGAAGTCAGAAAAGAAGAAAGAACTTTGGAAAGGGTTACATTTCCTTCCCCTGCACCCTGGCACCAATCTCAACTGAGGATTACCCTTAGCTGCTCCTCCTCTTCTTCTTCGTCTTCTTTTTCTTCTTCAGCAGAAGAACAATCCCCAAATCCCCAAACATCACATCTAAGTCTGGCTCTTAAAACAAGCTGAGGTGAAATTGGCTTTAGAAAGCTTTGTGGGGTCTTCGTAGCAGTGTGGTGAAAAATCTGTGCTCAGGGTAAAGCAATGAATCAAAATAAAAGGTACTTCACGCAAAAGCCACTGCACCCAACTATGATCAATGAATGCTCATCTTATAAAAAAATGCTTCTTCAGGAAATAATGTAAGACATTTTTATTTGGCCATGGATTTAATACCCATGGTTGGGCTGGGAATTCTTTGGGCATTCTATCCGTTCTGTCATATATTTTAAATTGTATTTTTAAAATTATATATGCTTTGCTCCAAGTGCTCAATCTCATTTTGCTCTTTCTTGTTTCTAGCGGTGGGTTTGCCAAGGGTACAGTGTAGGATTTTAACTACATTATATGACATTGTATTGCTGGTGCAGTTGTGGTATTGCAAATGCCAGTGTAGTGAGTCAATAGGAGC